>NC_134102.1:35563347-36188347 GCF_000715075.1 Nicotiana tabacum | reverse complement strand
ATGCAGATAATGTACATATCCATAATGCTTTGTATAGTCTTGTAAGGCCATAGGTTGGGTTTAACTGCTTGCAAGTTTGGCTAGTGTCCATTTTATGGGGGAAACTCAGCCAGAAATCTCCATCGGAATCCACGATGAGTTAGACACCCCATAAACCCTTACATTCGAAGACGAATGTTCCTAAGGGGGAGAGGGTGTTACAACCCAAATTCGCATACCATAGATCACACCGTAAGTTAGTCGACGTAAATCCAAGAAGAGATTATCTTTGAGATGATAAGAAGTTAATCCTATTGGTCTTAAACGATACAAGGGTGTATAAGAGTGGTTAACAAGTATTAGAAGTTAAACGAATCAAGGATGTTGTAACCCGTATTTTCGGGTAACACTAGAGGTGATTAACTGTCCCAAGAGGTCTTGTTTTAATGTATTTGAATCATATAATATCCGTATCATAAGTCTTGAAGTCAAGCGAGTTATGAAACAAAAGTCGATAAAAGTTGTCGCAACCTAGGTTTATAATTTTACTTAAATTTTAGGTCAAATGTTACTGCATTTTACTCCCAATGTGCTTGGAATTATGGGGTGATCTACCTATCAAATTGAAGATCTATGAGTCTAGTTTCCAACGCATTAAACCGTTCGTCGATACGATCTCGGAATAGAGAGATATTCGCGTTTTTGCGAGAGTGCGCCAAGCTGCTCTCTATGGGGCCCACAAAGGCGGTTTAAGACATATGGACATATATAAGATACCTCAACCCCGTTTTAAGTCATTATTTTTCAGTATATTCAGACCTTATAACCCTAAAAACAGTCTCTCAAGGTTCCCTCATGATCCAAGACCCAAACAAAGGGCAAACAACACAAATCAAATATCAGGAATCCCATGGCGCTAGTAAGTTTCTTGTTCTTCTTGTTGTTGCTGATTTTTGTGTTGTTCCAGCTCGTGTGGGAGGTTGTTTTAAGTGTTTTATTTTCTGTAAATACACCTTCAAGTTTTTAATATCAACCCTAGGTGATTTCAAGTCTTCTAAAGTAATTCTAGTGCCGAAAAACCCGAATTAATTGCTAGTTTCGCTTCCTTGTTCTTGTGGCAGAATTGAAGGGATATTTCGTGGAAAATTAAGGTCAAATTGGAGTTGTTCTTTCTGTTTAAAGGTAAGAAACCTCTTACTCTATATATATTTAAGATTATCCAAGTTGTGGCTAAGTCATTGAAGCTAGAACTTGTGAAATATATGTCGAAAGGCTTGGTAGTAATGTTGTTAGGTGGTGGACTATTTTGGAGGCTCAATATGATTATTAATGATGTTGTTTGGGCTGTTTGGTGATTGTATTGACTTGTGATAAGTCATATAAATAGGGGAGGTGCTGTCCGTTTCATCATAAAATAGGTTGCGGTCGATACATAATAGTTACGATGCTTAAACGATAATGATAGTGTCATTTCTCTTATTGTAGACTAAGGAGTCGTGACATTTGCATAGCTTGAGGTTGGGAAGTATATACAAGGTATGTGAGGCTATCCCCTTCATTCTTTTGCATGACTCCGATTGTACATAATGTAATGAACGAGCTCCCAAAGATACTCTACTCTTAGAAGCTAGCAGTACTTACATTGGTGCCCTTCTTATGAAACGATTAATATTGATGTTACTTCTCTTATTCTTATATTATAAATATTGTTGGTAGTTCCTGATTCTTATAAGATTCTTGATGAAGATTTAATCCTAATAACGTGTACGGAGGATACCGACCTTACGTCACTTCGAAAGGTTCAAAATGTGATTCCAATGAGTCCAGCATGCATCATATATATGTATCTATTTTACTCTATCGAGCCGCGCTATAGTTGGCTGGGTATGGCACCTATTGTGCAACCACTGATCAGTTGGGTTTTACCGAGCTCCACGTGGCCGGGTACGATTCTACCGAGCCTTATGATGGCCGGGTACGTTTTACCGAGCCTATTACGGCCAGGTACGATATGATGATGATGATGCCCACAAAGGCGTATGTTTTAAAAGTTTATGTATATATATATATATATATATATATATATATATATATATATATATATATATATATGTATCATGTATTTCATGTCAGTAGCCCTCAGAGGTACCCAGAATGTCACAGGTTGTATATTCACTATCCCTGTTTACATTATTGTTCTTACTTATACTTTCCTGCCTTACATACTCAGTACTTTATTCGTACTGACGTCCTTTTTATTTGTGGACGCTGCATGTCGTGCTGCAGGTCCTGATAGACGGGTAGACGCAGCTCCTCCATCACAGTAGGCTATTCGGTTCAGCGGTTATTGGTGAGATCCCTTCTCCGGACTTGCCATGGTCTTGGTATGCATTTTTGTTATATACATTATGGGTATGTCGGGGCCCTGTTTCGGCATAGCACTTATGTTCTTTTAGAGGCTCATAGACAGGTATCGACTCATGTATGGTTTGGAATGCCTTGTCGGCTGATTTTTGTTGTATAGTCTTTCATGGCACCATGGTATCTCGTACCTTATATATAGTTTCTTGACAGTCTTGTCGTCCTATGTTATGTATGTTCATGACATTATCTTTCATTGTTGGATGTTCATGATCCATGTCTACCATTTATATTGATCTTGTCGGCCCTTAAAGATAATAAGGAAGGTTAGATAAAATGTACATTGGTGCTCGGCAAGTATGGCCCGGGTTCTAGTCATGACCTTCCAGTTGAGTTGTGACAGTAATGTTTGAATGAGAAAAGCTAGGGTTCTTATAGGTTGCTCGCGACGGTTAGGAACCGGTAATGGCCGACCAACAACTGACAAACATTTAATGCCTTGGTAACTAGATCGACGGGGCGTTTCGTCGCATACGTCATAATCGGGCTCTTCACTGACGTCATTACCCATCGAGTCGGAGTTCTAAAATTCATATCGTTTCTCGCCATTTTCTTTTTGAGAAACGAGGGGACTATCTGTATAGGTTCAAAACCGAGCTTGTCCTTCGTATAACTAATAGAGACTGGAACATGATAGACCAAGGTTCAACCTCGTGTGATATCGAGCCATGATGCGAAGTTAGATTGTCGGGTTCGTGACCCAGAGACTGGTCAAGATCGAGATCGAGCAAAATAGAGATCGATCAAGATCAAGCAAAATAGAGACTGATCAAGATCGAGATCGGCCAAGATCGAGGAAAGATTATTGAGCCAAAAAACAGAAAGCTGAATATCCGCAATTGGGCGAGAATCTCGGCGGAAATCCGAGCGTATATCAAGGAGAGACCAATTATTTAAACTATCATGGGATTCTTTACTGTATTTAGAATCACATTGAGGGTAGGAATTCCCTACTATATAAATGGGGTCTGATCATTTGTAGAAGGGGGACAGATACATTCACGTAATACAAAGCAATATACTGCCTTTCTTCTGGTTTTTAATATTTAGTTACTCTGTTCATTTACTAGAAAATTCTTCACTTGGTTTGAGGGTGATCTGATTCGAGGGCCAAGGCTAATTGATTCATTTGGGTTGCTTTTATTTTGTTTACAGTTAATTTTTATACTTATATATATATATATATATATATATATATATATATATATATATATATATATATATATATATATATATCACACACACACACACACATTTTCTCAATGTGTACCAAGCTATATCACGTATCCTTAAAACCACGTACAAATTCAATTATTATCCATTTTTCGGGTAAACACTTATTAGGAAAGAAACAATGTGTTATATGTTGGGTTTTTTCGTGAGAGCAATTTTCTTTTGTTGTCGTGCTGGTTTACTAACATGCATTGAAGCTTGCTTAGATTTGGTTTGAACTTTTGGGTTTCTGAAATTGAAATTATTTTAAGTTAATGTTGTTAGAATAAATTGGTTGCATCTCAAGGAGTTCGAATCTTAATTTTTGGATTATTTGGTGGAGATTTGAGGTGGTTTGAATTGAAATTTGAGCCAAATTTAAAGTAAAAGATGAGAAGTGTATTCATGTGTACTCTCGTATATCATTTGTGTATCAGATATGAATCAAATGTGTATTCCTTGTGTGTGTGTGTGAGATATATGTGTTGTAGAGAAATTTTTAAACTCGATTTTAACTACTAATTTTGACTCCAAACTAGTCCAAATCACCTCCAATCTTCCTCGAATTTTTTACATTGCCTCATCGATGTATTTTCAATGAATTCCAATCATATTCATTGAAATAAAAAAAATCCTTTTTGCCTAAATATTTTAATGTTATATATCATTAATAATAAATTTTAACTCTAAACCAATCCAAATTATCCTTTTTCTTCCTCAAATTTTGTATATTACCTCAATATTTTTAACTAAACCTCAATCATACCCCTTAAAAAAAAATCTTTTTTATCTAGGTTCTCTGAATATTGTATATTATTAGTAATTTTTTCTAACTTTTTGGTAGCATTACTTAATGGCTAATTGTTGGTAAATAGTATTTAACTATTTATATGTGACTTATTTTTGTAATTCTCTCAAGAAAATATTCATCCGCCTAGTTTGAAAGGCTAGATAGCTCGCTGAACTAGATGGGATAGAATTTATAGAATTGCCTAAAAAGAGGCTATGTAGTACAAATTATCCCAACTATTTGACTTCACATTTTGGCTGCCTGTAATTGAAATGGCCCGGCCCATAACAATGCCACAAGGAGAACAACTCATTTTTATATAAAATATTAGAGGAATTTTCAAAAACCACTATAGTTAAGTGGCTATTACCGTGCTATAGCTACAATATTCATATTTACTAGTCGTAGCTACAATTTCGTTGCTATCGTGTTGTATTACATGTATTCACGCGACTTTATTTATAAATACAGTGAGGTAATCTGTCTAAGAAATAGGGATTACAACTGTTTAATTCTGTATTCCATGTATTTGCGCGATTGCATTTATAAATACAATGAGATAATCCGCCTAAAAAATAGTATTACAACTGTTGTATTCCATATATTCGCACGACTGTATTTGTAAATACAGTGAGGTAATCTGCTTAAAAATAGGGATTACATCTGTTTAATTCTGTACTCCATGTATTCGCACGACTTTACTTATAAATACAGTGAGATAATCCGCCTAAAAATAGGGATTACTAGTGTTTAATAATGAAAAATGCAATATTGAATTGTATTCAATTTCACTATATTGAATTCAGTTATATTAAAACAACAAAAATAAAAATAAATGGATGTATTTGCACAGAAACACGATGTATTTGAGTGCATTTATACAGAATACAATGTATTTGTATCTATTGTATGTGACTGAATAGTAAAAAATAGAAGAAAGTTCGCCGGAGATGACGTCTTCCGGCCAAGTGACTATCGCACACATTGCACACCTCAAAACAAGGTATGAAACGGTTGATTGCAGTTATAGCAACCCAACGAAGAGTCGAGATCGAATCCACGGGGAGCTAGATGGGAGTTAGGAGTATATATATTCTAATGCGTGAATTTGAACTATCTTAATTTGTACTTCCACAAAATAATTTTATTGCTATTTCTATTTTAAAGCTAAAGATTGCAAAGTAAAGACATAAGACTAGGATAATTATTTTTGTTATTTTTTCAAGTTTGTAAAAAGCCTAGGGCTATGACCATCACCTAGGTGTTCGCCCAATGGGATAAAAATCTTAATGCTTGTTTTGCTGATCGGGGTGTATTATAGCTTTCAAATCTCAATTACCCACTCAATACCTCTCGGTCAGATAGTGGTTTTACCCAATTTGGCTTTCTCAAGTCCAAATGGGTATCACACAAAACGGTTGATAAAAAGCTCAAGTCAGGTTATTATTATCTCTAGGTTGAACCCTTTAATTGGGTTAATCAATCTCTCGATTGACCCAAGTTCTTATTAGCCAAGTTTTTCTAGACTAAGTATCTTTTTCTCAAGTAGATACTAAGTTAAATAGGTATGAACTAATGTTTGCAGCCATAAAAGTCACAAATTAAAGGATGAACAAGGCTAAATAGTAAACACTCAATCATAAACAAGAACTAAATTAGATACCCATAAGGTTTACACACTAGGGTTGGGTCACAACCATAGTAAAAGTTTAGCTACTCATGCTTGAATTTGAAGAAATAGACGAATAAATTCTAATTAAACTCATATTGTAAATTTAAAATGATAAAATGATAAAATCTATAGTAAAATACTCCAAAATATAAAAAACATCCAAAAGAGGCAAAGAAAAACAGCTATAGGACTTTCTGATGTCAAAAGTTGATTTATAAAATTCATCTATTTATACAAGGCTGGAAATTTCGGACAAAAATGCCATTCCGGAGGTTCTGCGGGCGCTCAATTCCATGTGCGGTCCGCAAAATTCTTCATCTTACGCGAGCTGGGAGTTTACGGCCGCACAATTCTGAACTGCGTCTGCGACGCAATATTTCTGAGGTCCGCAAATTTAGCACTGCGGCCGCAACCTTTTATTCTGCGGTCCGCACCTTTACATATGCGGCCGCAAGGCACTTCTTCTGCGACCGCACAATTCTTGTACGGTCCGCAATTCTGAGGGACTTGGGACTTGGAAATTTGCACACCCTCTGAAGTTGATCTCAAGCTCTTCTTTTGTGGCCGCACAATTCCTGTGCGGTCCGTCGTTTGCTAGAAAGTCAAAGGTGATCTATTCACACATCAGTTGGGACCAACAATTATCCATACTACTTATGTAATATCAACAAGGCGACAAGTTAAGAATTTATGCACATATAGTTCTAATGTGACACTTGAGCACCAAGAGTTTACTTTATTCATCAAGGAAGCTCGCTCTCTCATGTAGGTCATTATGGATCCCAAACTCCTCCTCCTCTACTCTCTGTTTGCCTAGCTTACTTAAGAATTTTACCACTCAATCCAAAGATTTGTGAAAGGTTCACTCATCTCTCTCACGAGAATGTTGCAAGTACGACATCAAGTACTATAGGCTTGCCCCTCATGTAGATTGCCACTAAAGTAAGCTCACTCGGATTGAAATCAAGTAGGGCTTTTTTGGGATGTAATGAAGGCTTTTGGACTAAGGTTGGATACACTATGGTTGAGTGGGTTCACCTTTCCTTAAGCACTCCATTTGTTGTTTTGTTCTCGGCTCATGCTTTGCCAATTCTTTGAGGCACTTTCTTTTCCTTGGGGAAAATAGAGACTTAACATCTCTCTTTCTTGATCATGACATTCATTTTCTCCCTCTTTGGTTTCTCCATGTTTTGGATCATTACATTTCTTTGAATCCCTTCAACTTTTCCACTTATAGATTTCTTTTTTGCATTTTTCTTTTCTTGCCTGTCCTTCTCATCATTTCTTTTCTCTCTCTTTTTTTGCACCTTGATACCTCTTTCACGTTCCTCATCTCTCCTCCAAACTTACGTTTTTATCCAATTATTTCACAAGAGTGTTAAGGAAAGCTCGAGTGCCAAGAGAGGGTCACAACAAAATGGGTAACGGCTTGTAACATGGTTATCAAATGAGAATGGCTCAAGGCTCAAATGGGTTGACTAGGGATAACAACATTGGTAGGCAATGAAAAATTTAAGCGGGTCAAAGAAAGCCTACAATCACTTCTCAAGCCAAGCAAAACTTAAGATTTCGCCTTGAAACACATTCGGGGCAAGTTCTAGACCTTTTGCACGGGTACTTGGGCTAGCAACAAAACATCTCACCCCTTACGTAACTGGATTGTTAAAGAGGATAGAGTCGAGGGCCCACAACGACCACATTCAAGATTGAAAATCACTATGGTTTGACTAAACCACTCGATGATTGGTTAAGTCAACACAAGAGTCACAAAGTCACTAACCAAAGCTATTTCTTTCAAAAACCTTGTTTCTAACCATAAGCACGTAGTTAAGTGTGTTGGTACCAAGTGAAGCATGTTTGACTCTTCGAGCATGACTTAATTAGGTCTTTTTATTCATTACTACTACTATTACTGACTCAGTCCCTATTACTATTACCTAAACACCAAAACTGACTCAGTCCCTTAAGAAGGTTGTCATGCCATCCATCGTTGGAAAGAGTCACCCTGTTCACCCAAAAACTACCTTTGGAAAGAACCGTGGAATTAAGAAAACCTAAGGCTTGTTGTCTACAAAAACATAAAAAGAAGCTACTAAATCAAGAAGGAGCTACTCATTCAAAAAGAAACTACTAATTCAAAAAAAGCTAGAAGCTACTCACTTAAACACTAACTAATAAGAAAACAAACATAAAGAAGCTACAGATCAAAAACTACCAAAAGCATAACGAATATACATAATGAGGGAGAATGAGAAGATATATACACAATGAGAGAAGAAGATAGAATATATACAGAATAAGGAAAGAGAAGAAAATATTATCAAGTTATTACAAACCAATTGTCTTAGAATCATCAAATATAATCAAACAAACTCCCCCCCCCCTCCCGAGTAAAAATAACCATTGTCCCCAATACTTGACAAAATAAGAGTAAAGGAAGGGTAAGAGTGAAGAAAACTCCCTATGGATCCTTGGCCATCTCTGTGCCCACAACAGCGTCATCACCCTCAGTCTCCTCCAACTAGATCTCATCATCCTCAACTCTAGGGGTGGCTGGGATGGTGAAAATCTAATGCATTGCCTCAGCAGTGTCAGCAGCAGAGTCTGGCTCATCAGACTGGCCAGCTGGTGCTGTAGGTGTTGTAGGATCTGGGCCTAGATAGTGTAGGTCAATCAGTATATCAAATGGAATATCTCCGGTTGCCGCAAGATTAGTGACCTGTCTCCGGAGCTTGTCCACTGACTTCTTGGAGGCCTGGACATTCTCATTTTCTTAACTTCTTTTTTCAGCTCTTCGATCACTGACCCGTGCTGTACCAATGTAGCCATGATAGTGTTCTTGTTGTCTAGGAGCTTTTTCAGAATGTATTCCACTGATGGGAGAATCTGAGGAGCCGGCATAGAGGACTGTGCTGTAACAGTACTGGATAAGTCAGATAGTTTTGCAGTGGCTGTCTGCATCCAGTTGTTGAGGCTTGCCACTGTCTAGGAGACTCGCAGCATAAAGAATGGAGTAGTAGGCATGGGCACCGGCTTCAAAGACGAGGCAGAACCTGTGCCAAGAACTGCTGTGGGAACTGAGGATGGTGGTGGAGGCATGGCTGTAGCACTAGATGAAGGCTCGGATAAAGTGGATGGAATATCAACTGCCTCTACAACTACCACTGGTGGCTCATCAGACTGGCCTGTGGTGGTAGATGGCTGACCCTTTTTCTTAGGGTTACGTGCATCCATCAGTGAGTACCATGAGAAGGGCTTCTTCGGCTGTAGAATTTGCAAGCAGAAAGGAAAAAAGCAGCCAAACTGAAAAACCGATCCTCCCACATCTCTTTCTTCTTCGACCGCGCAAGGCTAGCAAGTGTAGCATCTCCCCCTCTGCCATCATCAGAAATGTCCTGAACTGATGTTTGTGGTGTCTAGGGGACATGGGTAGTAGAAGGCTCAGAAGCCTGACTGGCACTCTCAGAATCCTCAGAAGTGTTGTGTGATGTGGATGACTCGTCCATGAGCTAATACCTCTCTGGCGTCCTTAACTGGACAGCCGGATACTCATGTACAGAGGCTGAGTTGCCCTCTGATGCTTCCCTAGATAGGGCATAAGAATTGGCCTAAAAAAGGTCTACACCTCTCCCTGTGCCGGCTGCTCTCTTCTTTCTGATTTCATGTTGTTGGGCATAAGGCAAAGGTCTATTCCCTAGTCCCTAAGAAGGGTCATCCCTTCCTTTCGAAGTGTCGTCTCGTCCTCTAGATCGAACCATTTTCTATACCAAGCAAAGGTTATTGTTAGTTGCAATTCAAGTTCACACACAAAATGAACGCAAGGACACACCAGAAGATACAATGAGAAACAAAGTAGAAACATTCTTGCAGGGTAGGGAGTTGCGGTCCACAGAATTTTCATTGCGGCCGCAGAATGGGCCTTGCGGACCGCACAACTTTCCTTTGCGGTTGCAAAATTGTATTGTGGTCTGCACATTTGTCATTGCGACTGCAATTCAGATACCACCAACATGACAACTCTCTTATAAATGAGAATTGGTTGTTTTGTGGCTGCAACAAGTTTTCTGCGCACTTGAGAGTCACCAATTTGACAACTCTTTGATCACAGGAATTAAGTTGTTCTGCAGCCGCAATGGGATTTATGCGGTCCGCACATTTTTCATTGTGGCCGCAGAACCATGCCTCACTAAAGTACCCTAGACTTTAACTTCTGCGTACTGCACAATTTCCTGTGCGGTCGCAAATTCCAACCAATTAAGAACAGACGATAATTTTTACTAGGGCTTGAAAGTTTTGCACAATTTTGACATGGAAACTACATCTAAGCAAGAAAATCTATTTACACATTCCCCTTAGAGCATTTTCCAGTCTACCTATTACATATTTACCCCACATGGTTGTTCAAATAGATTCAACAGACAGATGGTCTAAATTTTCACTAAAAATCTAAAAATTAAAAGAAATTATCAAGATGATGAAGCATACCAGATGTGAATGAGTGCAAGAGATGAGTGATCAACAATTGCTAGGCTTGTGAGCAGAAAGGGAAAAGGGGAACAGTGCCTTAGACCCTCTATTTATACCCAACAGTTTATGCCAAGGGAAATAAACGTAAGTGCGGCCGCAAAATTCCAATTGCGGTCCGCTCTCTATTACCGAAGGGCCTAGTTGACCTTTCATTTTGCGGTCCGCAGAATTTGGTGTGCGGCCGCAAATTTTGTTGCATGACAGCAGAATTTGTGTTGCGGCTGCAGATTGGCCATTTTTCTGACAGACCAACTTCAGAGAGTTGTCATTTTCCACCTTCAATTTGTGCGGCCCGCAATGCAATTGTGCGACCGCATAGCACCTTTTGCTGTAGCAACCATAATTGTGTGGTCCGCTAATACAATTGCGGTCCGCAATTCTTCCCACACTTAACCAATGTTATGGGCACAATTCGTGTAAAGTACACTCATCCCTGCAACATGCTTCAAATCCAGTTAGCACAAAATTAAGACCTAACTACAAAAGAAGAAAAGAAAAGAAAAAGAAACATAGGTTACCTCCCAAGAAGGGCATGATTTAATGTCGAGGCACGATGCAGATTACCATGATTTGAAATGAATCACTGCCACAACGTGGCCATCACCAACTTTTCCCAAATAATGCTTCACCCGGTGACCATTGACTTGAAATACCTCATTGTTTTTGTTCTTCAAGTCCAATGCACCAAGTGGCATCACACCCACAATTTCAATGGGACCACTCCATTTAGACTTTAGCTTTCCGAAAAACATCCTCAATCGTGAGTTGAACAGGAAAACAAGATCGCCCACCTTGAACTCTTTGCTCCAAATGTATTGGTCATGCAGATATTTCATCTTTTCTTTGTACAAGGACGAACTTGTATAAGCATGGTACCGGAGCCCATCTAATTCATTCAAATGTGCAACCGTCAAATTAGCGGCTACATCCCAATCAAGATTCAACTTCTTTAGAGCCCACATGGCTTTGTGCTCAAGTTCCACCGAAAGATGACAAGATTTTCTGAACACCAACAGGTATGGAGACATTCCGATTGGTGTTTTGTAAGCCGTCCCATAAGCCCATAATGCATCATCGAGCTTCTTGGACCAATCTGTCCAGTTAACATTCTCTGTTTTGGACAAGATACTCTTTATTTTTCGGTTGGAGACTTCCACTTGACCGCTAGCTTGTGGATGATAGGGAGTCATAACTTTATGAGTAACACAATACTTGCTAAGTAAAGTGTCAAAAGCTTTATTGCGAAAATACGACCCCTCATCGCTTATGATAGCCCGCGGAGTACCAAACCTTGTGAAAATATTCTTCTTCAAGAATGCCACCACACTTCTCGCTTCATTTTTGGGTAGAGCAATGGCCTCAAACCATTTAGACACATAATAAACTGCGACCAAGATGTAGGTGTTTCCACAAGAACTCACAAAAGGACCGATGAAGTCAATACCCCACACATCAAAGAAATCAATCTCTAAAATAGTAGTGAGAGGCATTCATCACATATTTTCACTACATCACTTGCATCTTTGTAATGAGTAGGCCAATAAAACCGCAACTTAGCACTTTGGCCGCCGTTCTTGCTCCACCATGGTGACCACCATATGGCAAAGAATGACAAGCCCCAAGAATATCACTTTGCTATTCTTATGGTACACAACTTCTAATTACCCATTTTGTACAAATGCGGAAAAGGTATGGCTCATCCCAATAATAGTGTTGACAATCCCGAGATAATTCCACACAAAAGGACATTTGCTATATCCACGAAACATGGCACCTCCTTCATTGAAATAGCCAAGAGTTGCTTATTGAGGAAGGAGTCATTGATTTCAAGGCCATCATACGGCCTCCCTTCCTCCTCCAAACGAGACAAGTGGTTCGCCACTTGATTTTCACTCCCTCTTTAATCTTGGATGTCAATATCAAACTATTGAAACAAAAGCACCCATCTCATCAACCGAGCTTTGAAATCTTTCTTGCTCATAAGATACCAAAGTGTCGCATGATCCGTGTGGACAATAACTTTCGCACCCATCAAATACGGGCGAAACTTCTCAATTGCTAACGAAATGGAAAGGAGCTCTTTCTCCGAAAATGTGTAGTTGACTTGGGCACCATTCATGGTCTTACTAGCATAGTAGACCGGATGAAAAATCTTGTTGATGCATTGCCCCAAAATAGCTCCAACCGCTACGTCACTAGCATCGCACATGAGCTCAAAAGGGATACTCCAATTAGGAGTGGTGATAATGGGAGTGGTTGTCAACTTGAACTTTAACAATTCAAAGGCTCTCATGCAATCATCATTGAAGTGAAACTTGGCATCTATCTCTAAAATCTTGCACAACGGGTTCACCACTTTAGATAAATCCTTAATGAAACGCCGGTAAAATCCTGCGTGGCCTAAGAAACTCCGCACCTCTTTCACCGAAGATGGAGGTGGATGTTTAGAAATCACCTGAATCTTTGCCTTGTCGACTTCAGTGTCGCTATTTGATATCTTGTGGCCAAGGACAATGCCTTCCTAAACCATGAAATGACACTTCTCCCAATTTAGCACCAACTTCATTTCTTCACATCTTGCCCATACTTTATCCAAATTTGCCAAGCAATCATAAAAAGAATCTCCAACCACAGATAAGTCATCCATGAAAACTTCAAGGTCGTCCTCCACCATATCTGTGAAGATAGCCATCATACACCTTTGAAAAGTTGCCGATGCATTACATAAATCATAGGGATATGTAAAAGTTATTTTCTCTTGATCTTCCAGAGGAATAAGGATTTGGTTGTAGCCCGAATATCCATCTAGAAAGCAATAAAAAGTACGGCCGGCCAACCTATCAAGCATTTGGTCAAGGAAGGGAAGTGAAAAATGATCCTTCCTTGTGACTTTGTTGAGCTTGCGATAGTCCATACATACTCTCCACCCGGTCACCGTTCTTGTGGGAATCAACTCATTCTTATCATTGGTGACCACCATTATGTCGCCCTTCTTTAGGACACATTGCACCGGAGAAGTCCACGAACTATCGAAAATGGGGTAGAGAACCCCGACATCCAATCACTTGATGATCTCCTTTTTGACCACTTCTTGCATAGCCTCATTGAGTCTCCTTTGATGTTCAATAGATGGTTTGGCATCTTCCTCCAAGTTTATCTTGTGCATGCAAAATTTTGGGGCTTATTCCCCCGAATATCTGCCAATGTCCATCCAATAGCCTTCCTCCTCTTATGTAGCACCGCCAATGTAGGGTCAACTTGCACGTCAGTCAAACAACAGGAAAGAATAACCGGTAAAGTAGAACAAGGACCAAGAAATTCATACCGAAGATGTTGAGGCAATGGCTTCAACTCCAAGGTCGGAGGCTCTTCAATTGAAGGCTTTGTAGGAGGAGTTTTCCTATTTTCAAGGTCCAAGGAGAGTTTTCGGGGTGCATAGTTGTACGACCCCATTCCTTGCAAAGAATTCACACATTCCATGAAGCCATCCATCTTATCATCATCAAAGTTGAGCAAGATGGCCTCCAACATATCACCCACATTGATCGTGGCACTTGTATCATCAACAATCACATCGGCCACCAATTCCACAAAAGAACACACTTCATTGCTATTAGGTTGCCGCATAGATTTGACACACGTGAAATACCACCTTTTCATCACTCACCCAGAAAGTGAGTTCTACGGCTTCCATATCAACAAGAGCCTTCCCCATAGCAAGTAAAGGTCTTCCAAGAATAATCGTCACCTCATAGTCCACTTCACAATAAAGAATGACAAAATCCTCCGGAAGAATGAATTTATCAACACTAACGAATACATCTTCAATCACTCCCAACGGTCTATTCATGGTATGATCGGCCATTTGTAATCTCATAGATGTGGGTCTTGGTTGCCTAATTCCCAAAGTCTTGAAAACCAAATAGGGCATCAAATTGATACTTGCCCCAAGATCACAAGAGCTTTAGCAAACTCGACACGTCCAATGGTACAAGAGATTGTGAAAGCGCCCGGGTCTTCCAATTTCAAGGCCATTGAACGCACAATTACACTCACTTGATGAGTTACTTTGATAGTTTTAAAATTCATTGACCGCTTCTTTGTTACCATATCCGTCATAAACTTTGTATAACCGGGCATTTGTTTCAAAGATTCAACTAATGGCACATTGATCGAGAGACTCTTCATCATGTCAATGAACCTTTTGAATTGATTCTCGCCATTTTGCTTGGCAAGACTTCAAAGATATAGAGGAGGAGGCTTAGGTAATGGTGCCTTAACCTTTTACACTATCGGTTCCGGTATGTCAATAACGTGATCCTTAGAAGGGTTCACTTCCTCTTGAGTGTCTTCCACATTGTCATCAATATCAATCTGAACTTCATTAATTGATTGCATCACATTGCTCGGGACCTCTTCTTCTTGTACCACTTTCTCATAATCCACAAGTTGTCTTTGACTTGAGGTGGGTGCATTCCAACCTCTTCCACTTCTTGTAGTAACGACCATGGCATGTCCCGTGTTGTTTCTACCTTCTGGGTTCACCACCGTGTCACTTGGTAGTGCCCCCTTAGGACAAGAATTTAGAGCTTGAGAGATTTTCCCCATTTGCACTTCTAAGTTGCTGATCAATGTGTTGTGGGAGGCAAGTTGAGCATCAGAATCGGCATTTTTCTCCATCATTTGCTTGAACATTTCTCAATACGCCCTATTTCATTGTTGGAAGAACTAGGAACATGGGAAGGATAATGAGGCGGGCTGCTCGGTTGTTGATACATGGTTGGATTTTAAAGCCCGACCCCCGATTGCCTTGATTATTGTTCCATCCACCTTGATTGTTACCTCCCCAATTACCTTGATTATTGCCATTCCAATTCCCTTGATTTTTGTTGTTATGCCAATTCCCTTGATTGTTTCCACCACTCCAATTACCTTGGTTGTTAGAATTTCAATTGCCTTGATTGTTTTGAGGTCGCCATTATTGTTGATTTGGGCCTTGGAAATTGTTCCGTTGCCCCTGAAATTTGTTCACATATTGCACCACCTTTTCTTGGCCATTGTAAGAATCATCTTGATCTAACCCACTATCTTCCTACACAGAATTGTCCACTCGTTGTTGCACTTGTGGACCCTTGGTTTTCCGTTTGTTCACCATCAAGTTTACTCTCTCTTTGGCATTGACTTGCCTAGGATTTTGCACTTGTTGAAGTTGATCCTTTGCTAGTAGATTCATGGTGGTAGTCAATTCGGCTGTGGCTTGCCAATGGTAATGCAACTCTTTGTGGAGGTGAATCACGTTGGGATCACCTTGTGGAATATTAGCACGAGATTTCCATGCCGATGATGTGTATGCCATTTCATCTAAGATCTCACATGCCTTCGCATAAGGCGTAGTCATGAAGTGCCCACCGGCAAGTTGATTCACTACATATTGGTTGGTTGTGTTGATCCCACGATAGAAAGTTTTTTGAATCATGTTCTCCGTCATATCGTTGTTGGGACATTCTTTAACCATTGTTCTATATCGCTCCCATATCTCTTGTAGTGGTTCATTGAGCTCTTTCTTGAATGCTAGAATCTTATCTCTAAATGTAGCCATGTGCCCCAGAGAGAAGTACTTAGAAATAAATGTTTTTGCCAATTCATCCCAAGTGTGAATGGAATGGTTCGGCAAATGTTCCAACCAATATAAAGCTTTCCCCCTTAAAGAGAAGGGAAAAAGCCTTAGCCTCAAAGCATCTTCAGAGACATTTGTTTTTTTACTCCCCAACACGTGTCCACAAACCCCTTCAAATATTTGTATGCATTTTGACCTGGAGCACCGATGAAGAATCCTCGTTGCTCTAGCAAAGTGAGCATCACATTGCCCGCCCTAATACGGGGAGGGACTATTGCACTTGCATATCCTTCATTGGACAACACCTGGTGTGGAGCCGCTCTTGGTGGAGGTGGGGGTGGAACTATCACATTGTCATGAGGCACTCAGCCTCTTCTATTGGTTTGAGGTTATAGAGGAACCTCATCCACTTGATCATCGTCAATCTCTACATTCCCCAAAGCAATATTTCTGAGCTCATTGTTTACCATGGTTGCACCTACAATTTCCCAACATGTTAGTAAAACATAAAGAAAAGAAGATATTCCAAAAACACACCAAATATATAGCTAACACATTCTCGCCTGTCACACGGGTGACCCTGGTTCGATCCCCGGTAACGGCGCCAAAAAGTGACTATCGCGCATAATGCACACCTCAAAATAAGGTATGAAATGGTCGATTGAAATTATTTTAACCCAACAAAGAGTCAGGATAGAATCCACATAGAGCTAGATGGAAGTTAGGAGTATATATTCTAATGCGTGAATTTGAACTATCTTAATTTTGCACTTCCACAAAATGGTTTTGTTGCTATTTCTATTTTAAAGCTAAAGATTGCAAAGTAAAGAAATAAGACTAGGATAATTATTTTTGTTGTTTTTTCAAGTTTATAAAAAGCCTAGAGCTATGACCATCACCTAGGTGTTTTCCTAAAGGGATAAAAACCTTAATGCTTGTTTTGCTGATCGGGGTGTATTATAGCTATCAACTCTCAATTACCTACTCAATACCTCTCGGTCAGGGAGTAATTTTATCCAATTTGGCTTTCCCAAGTGCAAATGGGTATCATACAAAACGGTTGATAAAAGCTCAAGTCGAGTTATTACTATCTCTAGTTGAGCCCTTTAATTGGGTTAATCAATCTCTCGATTGACCCAATTTCTTGTTAGCCAACTTTTACTATACTAAGTCTCTCTTTCTCAAGTAGAGACCAAGTCAAATAGGCATGAACTAATATTTGCAACCATTAATTCCATAAATTAAAGCATGAACAAGGCTAAATAATAAGAACCCAATCATAAACAAGTACTAAATTAGATATCCATAAGGTTTACACACTAGGGTTGGGTCACAACCTTAGTAAATATCTAGCTACTCATGCTTGAAATTGAAGAAATAGAAGAAGAAATACTAATTAAACTCATATTGTAAAGTTAAAATGATAAAAGCCATAGTAAAATACTCCAAAATATAGAAAACTTCCAAAAGAGGCAAAGAAAATCGGCTACAGGACTTGCTGATGTCAAAGGTTGACCTAGTTTTGTGAAACTCGTCAATTCTTTTGCAGTCGGTAATTCCGAGGGACTTGGAACTTGAAAATTCGCACAACCTCTGAAGTTGATCTCAAGCTCTTCTTTTGCAGCCGCACAATTCCTGTGCGGCCCATAATTTACTAGAAAGTATGCTGGATTTCCTTCGTTGTTTGCGGCCACAGATGGAATTCTGCGGTTCGTACTTTTTAAGCTTCTGTGCCTTTTATCGTCTTGTGTTTAGATTACTCATTTTTGAGTCAGATTCCATCTCGGGAGTCTAATTGCCAACATTCCTATAATTTTGCACATATCATCAGTTTCGGGAACACAATTCAATGCTTTTTAAACTAAAAAGAAAAAGCTAAAAGGCGCTAATAAGTAGTCAAAATCCCCACTTATCACCAAGCAAAATACTGTATACATTGTATTAGACCTAAATATGCAGACGAACAAAAATCTGGCCCTCAAATCTTCCATCGCGCCTCTGACTTTTCAAATGATACATAGATCTGAAACATTTAGTTTTGAGTAAATTGAATACAGCGTATCAAATCTTCTATCGCGCCATGGATAGATCTGAAGCGAAGAGAATAAATTTGAAGCGAAGAGGGAGTAGGAGAACAGATTAGGCCATGGTTACAGATTGAACTTTTGAAAATCTGAAGCAGAGTCACCGGAAATACGAACAAATCTGGAGAAGACGGAGACATTGCCAAAGAGTGATGGAAAAGGGAGAGAGATTTGAGGGAGAAGAGAGAGAGGGTTGAGGGAAAAATTGAGGGATCAGTTGTATATAATTATATTTTGCTATAAAATATAAAAATCGGTTATAAATAATAATATTTTTAAAGTGTTTTGGTTTATAATATATATGGTGTATTATTTAGCTATCGGCTGTAAAATTTCCAAAATATTATGGTGGTTGGACTTTTTAGGAAAACCATTTAAATTTTTACATCATTAAGAAAAATCTTAGGAAAATAGCTTCCGGCCAGAATTTGAAGCACGCTGGTCAGAATATTGGAAAGTGATCTCACAATCGTTAGAATTTGAAGCACTAGGAATTCAGCTATTATGTCGAAATGTTTTGATTATCCATCAAGATTTGAGGCAAAATTTTGACAATCACCATATATTTTCAGTATTATGACTTGGTGACCGTCAATATTTTTCCGCATATCCTGAAAATTACCATAACTTGCTAGAAGCGAGCTTACTTAAAGATCTAGCACTAGACTTATTCCTCAAAATGTTTGTTATGGGGGTTAAAAATACTGATGTCATTCTCTCTTTCTGATACTTTTAATCAATTCAATAATTTAGCATGATAGCCTTTGTAACTAATTCAAGAACCAACCCCTTCCCCCCTCGCCCCTCCACCTCTCACCCTCGTTGATGGAGATACCTTTTGGTCATCAGTTGTATCATTCAACATTATTTCGCAAATTTTCAATATAATGTTTTTTAAAAAGGTAAGACATGGCGGACATTATTTTAAAATAGTTAAAAGTGTTATTAATTTCAAATAGGAAGTGAAGCTTCAAAACTAACGGACGAAATGCATAATTAGCCGATTGTAAGACCTTCATTTAAGTCATAGCTGAAGTTTCTAAGTTTTTGTAAGTTTATCCGCTTTAAATCAAATTCAGATTTACGAATCTGAAGTTCGGACATACTTGATTGTCTAAAGTTTGGCTTGCTAAATCCCAATTTCAGATAATTTGAATCTAAGCAAGCTTTAGATATTTTGCATGGAGTTCAAGCAGAACTTCAGGCATCTTATAGCGTCTCTCAGATATTCTTTTTCCTCTTGTACGAAATATCAAAGACATTGATAATATGGAAAACTGAAAGTAGTTTATAATCCAATCTTCATCACTTTTAATGTTTCTAGCTTTTCCAATAATATCCACTTGATTTAAACTAATTTTTTATATTTGAAATTCAAGACTTATTATTACCCTTCAAATTGGATAACAATTAAACTTATAATGAGGTTCTAAGGATATGTGATTTCACTTAATACCAATAGATAAATATGAAGAGTAATGACAGAAATGAACTATAAAGTAAAGCGAACCAGTGTTGAAACGAAATTCGACCCTCGAGCTAGGAGGCCCTCAAATTGATTGATACCAAAACAGTTAAGAATAAAGCAAGCTGATGAATAAGAGAGTATAAGCTAAAGAGAGAGAGAGAGTTACATTAACTTTTTTTTGCGAGAACAATGTGTCTTACAAATGGTTAATACTCCCCTTTATATAGTAGAGGAGTTCTACTTATGGTATAATTCTAATTACAGAAAAAAATCCCATGATTAGCTAATTAACCATTTCTGATTTGATCCGTTCCGAGATTTACGCCATGATCCTCGACCAGTCAACGAGGTTTACGCCGTGTCCTCGACTAGTCACGGATATCTCGCCTTTCTGTTATTGTGCTATCTTCGATCTTGCCTCGATCTCAATAGGTACCTCGGTTCTGAACTTGGTACTGTAATGACTCGACTTGTCATTTTAAGAATTAATGCCCCGTTCAGAGACTTAAGGTCCGAGAAACTTTGTAATATGTATTATGACCCGCGGGTGTGGTCGAGTTTGATTTTCGGAGGATTCGGAATTTAATTAAAAGAACAATTCTTATTTAGAAGGTTAAATGGAAAGAGTTGATCGGAGAGTTGACTTTTGAGAAAATGACCCCGGAATAGAATTTCGATTATGGAAATAGTTTTGTATGATTATTTGAGACTTAGGCGTATGTTCGTATTTGGATTTGAAAATCCGTAGGACAATTCGTTGCATTTTGGCGAAAGTTGAAAAAAAGAAGATTTTTGGAAAGTCTAGCTGAAGGTTGAATTTTTGATAACGAGGTAGGATTTCGATTCCAAAAAATGGAATAGCTCCATTCATCATTTATGACTTGTGTACAAAATTTGAGGTCAATCGGATGTGATTTTATAGGTTTCGGAGTTGTTTGTAGAAATTGAAAGTTTCAAAATTCATTTGGCTTGAATTGGGGTATGATTTGTGGTTTTAGTGTTGTTTGAGGTAATTTGAGGGTTCGACTAAGCTCGTATGATATTTTAGGACTTGTCGGTATATTTGGTTGAGGTCCCGAGGGGCTCGGGTGAGTTACGGATGGCTAACGGATCATTTTTGGCTTTTGGGAGATTGCTGATAGCTGCTGGTATTTTCTTCTGATTTCCTTATACGGGATCAAGTCCGTCTGTGATCGCGTAGGGTAATTTGGGCAGAGGCAAATTTGTTCTACGCAATCGCGTGAATGGGGTTGGGATCGCGTAGGCTTAATGGGGGAGCTGGCAATTTGTTCTATGCGATCGCGTAGGTTTGAGCGAGCTGTGCTATGCGAACGCGTGGCTAAGGCCGCGTTCGCGAAGAGGAACGAAGGGAGGGTGTAGCTTTGCGGAGTCAGTGCTTTGCGATCGCGTGAAACTTTTTGCGATCGCGTAGAGTTAATTTTGGCAGTGTTGAAATTATGCTTCGCGATCCCGTGAGGAAGTTCGCGATCGCGTAGAAGAAATCACTAGCAGAGAGTTTAAGTTCTGAAAATGGGACTTCTTCCCATTTTCCATTTTTACCGATTTGGAGCTCGGGAAGAGGCGATTTTTGGGATATAGGAAACAACAGGGTAAGTGTTCTTAACTCAATATTGGTTAAATTACCCGAATCCGTGGTTATTTTTAATATTTTATCGGTGAATTAAGTTGAAAAAATTGTGAAAACCTTCTTGGTTTAATTTAAGATTTGGAGGTCGAGTTGTTATCGAAATTTGATAAAATTGGTATGGTAGAACTCGTATCGGAATGGGTATTTGAATTTCATGAAAATTATGTCAGGTTACGAGAGGCGAGCCCCGCGTTGACTTTTGTTGACTTTTTGGAATAAATTTTTAAGTCGACGTTTTATTATCAGAAATTGTTTCCGATGAATATTAATGAAGTTGTACAATTAATTTTGATAGATTTGAGTTGTCCGAAGGTCAATTCAAGTAAGAAGGCGATTTTTGGAATATCGGCATAACTTCAAAAACGTAAGTGTCTTGCCTAACCTCGAGTGGGAGAATTACCCCTTAGGCATCGAGTCTTATGTGCCATTTGTGAAATGTGAAAAGTCGTGTACGCGAGGTGACGAGTACGTACCCGGGCTTATATGTGCAAATTTTATTGAGTTAAAGTCTTCGGCATATTGTGTAGTAAATTGGATAATTGTTGGCGTATATTTAATCATCTAATTGCCTTGCCTCGAATCACATTTATTGAACTTGTTTTTATACGACAGCTTGATGAAATTATTACTTGTATATTTATGTGAATTCCGTGAGTTCGATGGTTTGATATTTCTTGGAATTTAATTTCATTATGAATTTTTCCTATGCAAATAATTAATTAAACAAGCTTAAGAAGAAGTCTTAATATAATTAGCAAAATTTGGATTAATAAAGGCGTTGCCCTAGGCTGATTAATTTCTATCTCTGTTGATTGTTTTTGAGATTTTATACACATTTTGTTGAGCCTTGGGCTATTTGTTGTGAAATTAATTGATTTTGTTATATCTTTGGAATTGGTTGTGGTCATTGGGCAAATCGTGATATGAATTGGTTTTGTATGTTGCTGTGAAAATATTCCGTATAAATTATTGTGTTATTTGAGTTATTAATTTGAGGACATAAGGGTGGCATTTCACTGCTGATATCATGCTGGTATAAGGGTGGTATTTCACTGTTGTTATGTGTGTTGGATTATTATCCGGACGGAGCGATAAGGGTGGCTATAGGAGAGATAAGGGTGGCAATAGGAGCGATAAGGGTGACTATTAATATTGTCAGGGCGGGGGGATAAGGGAGGATATTATAGGAGTGATAAGGGTGGATATATGAGAGATAAGGGTGGCTATTACCAGGGATGATATGTGATGATGTGGAGTGGTTGCACTGGTAATTTTATATGATATTGTGATTTTCCTTGTGTTTATTTTTATACCTTGTGCAATTTGTCTTGGTGTTAGTAAATTGATAATAGTCTGATTTATGTTGAAATTGGGAGCTTGTGGCTATTGCCAGGCGGATTATGAAAAGAAATATGGGCACGAGGTGCTGTGAGTAAATAACGATGATATTGGCACGTGAATTATCCGTGCAGTTGAGATACGAAATGTGGGCACGAAGAGTCGGGGAAAATCTGATGGTTTTATTATTCGCACGTGAACTGTCCGTGCATATGTGATATGAAAAATGGGCACGAGGTGCCGGAGAAATATGATGATTTAATTATGGGCACGAAGTGCCGTGAAAATATGAAGAGGGCTGAAACCCGTACTTTTATGATTATGAAATGAGGTGTCACGTGGTGACTTTTAATTGAAAGAATTATATTCAAAATAATTATTTGGAAGGATTTTTATTCAAAAAGTAGTATTTGAAAGATATTTATTTGAGAAAATTATATTTGAAAAAGATTTATTGAAAGAATTATATTTGACAGATATTTATTTGAGAAAATTATATTTGAAAGAGAGTTATTTGGAAGAATTTTATGTGAAAGATATTTATTTGAAGAACTTGATTTAATTGGGTGTACTTGTATTTATTATTTATTGAGCAATATTAATAGTGTTCTTGTTGCCATGCCGGGCATATCACTGGTTGATTTGTGTTGCCCTTATTGTTATTTGTTTTCTATTATTTTTGTATACTATATTGCACAGGTGTTGGACCTTTTGAATTTTCTCTCTCTCTCTCTCTCCAAAAAGTAACGGTAACTCACCTTATCTTCTTCCTCGTCACCTTTTCACCGCCGCACCCCACTGCGGGCGAGCCTAGGTAAGAACCTAATCTCCATTCTCTCCTATATTTATTTAATCGTCTTTTTAATCTCTAGAGCGACTGCTGCTCGCCACTCTTCGCAATCTCAGGGTTTCAATTTCAGTCCCTTTGCTTGAATCAATTTGGCCTTTCATTCGAGGTTGTTGGATTGCGTTTTGCTGCCTATAGTGTTTTAAATTTGTATGTGGGTTTCGATCATCAAGTTTTGATTTTTCTACCAAAACTTACAGGGAAAAAATCATCTTTTTTGGTGGATTTCCTTGTGAAAGTTTTATCTTATTTTCTCCGTTTTGTGCAATATAGTTTGGAAATTTACTGTTGTTGATTTACTGAGCTGAATAGTTTATTAGATTTTGAAATAATTTGTTTTAGAAGAACTATGATTTACTTACATGTAAATTTACCTGATTTACCTACTTAATAATACTGACCAAATATCTTCTTAACATACATAGAGTAAATATAGATCTAGCTTAGGGCTTAGGATAAATTTCACACAAATTAGATTATCAAGGTTCATTCATTGTACATCTTCTCGGCTTATTAGTTTTGTATTTTCTTAACAACTAAAAGTGTATGAACTTTTTTCTAATGGTTTTTTCTTTTTAGCTTTCGGGTTAGTCATTTTTCTTGTGATTATTTTGAATTGACTGTTTTAAAAAAAAATCAACTTAAGGTTTTATTTCATCCTTTTTTGCGCTCCTTTACTACGGGTAGGGCCTCACCAGTGGTAGTGGTGACAACCCCTCCCCTATTTCTTCAGCTTGGTGGTGTTTTGTATGTATTTCAGGTCAGGGTCTGTGGCTATTAGCGGTGAAAGGGACGTGCGTGTGAAAACATTGATGAACAACCCGGGCAAGTGTCAGCAAGGGGCGGCGGGAGTTGGACATGAATGTGCTAGGTTGCTGCAACATCATCGTATATACCAAGATAATTCGAAGTTTCTACTCGCGGGAGTTGGTACCTCCTGTTATCTAGTTTTCCTTTATTGTGTTAGTTAAATCGCTACCATCTTAGTTTTTATTAGTTGATTCACCGTATTAGTATGCCTGTAGTTGCAACTTGTCTTCTTCTGGTTTGGTCTGTTGCCTTGTGTGTGATAGTGAATTCCTTACTCTGTCGTAGATATAGTGGTTGTGGTCTGGGATGGTCGAGTGAGGTCATGTCCTTGGAGGGAACGGGGGTGGGGCGGGAGGTAGGGTAGGGGTTAGGGGGGGGGCGGGAGGCAAGGGAGGTAAAGGGAACAAGGGTGTCTGTAGGTTGAGAATTGGGTCATGGAACGTAGGTACATTGACGGGTAAGTCTATAGAGTTGGCGAAGATCCTCCAGAAGAGGAGGGTCAATATAGCGTGTGTCCAAGAGACTAGGTGGGTAGGGTCGAGGGCGAAGGACGCGGACGGGTATAAACTTTGGTACTCATGAGTCCAGAAAGGTAAGAATGGAGTTGGCATCTTGGTAGATAGGAAACTTAGAGAGTCTGTGGTTGAGGTTAGACGAGTGAATGCTAGATTGATGGTTAATAAGTTCGTGGTTGGAGAGTGCACCCTAAACGCCGTTAGCGCCCATGCGCCGCATGAGGGCATAGATGAAGAGGTTAAATGACGCTTCTAGGAGGGGTTAGATGAGATTGTGTGCCAGGTTCCGCCTGCTGAGAAGCTATTCATAGGTTGGGATTTCATTGGGCATATTGGGTCGACCATAGGTGGTTATGGAGAGGTACATGGAGGCTTCAGTTTTGGGGAGTGGAACGGAGGAGGTACATTGTTGTTGGACTTCGCCAAGGCTTTTGGGTTGGTGATTGCGAACTCTAAATTTTCGAAGAGGGAGGGGCATTTGGTTACTTTTCAAAATGTGGTGGCGAAGACTCAGATTGACTATCTCCTCCTCAGGAGGTGTAACAGAGGGCTGTGCAAAGATTGTAAGGTGATTCTGGGTGAGATAATTGCGACGCAGCATAGGCTCTTGGTGATGGACGTTGGTATTATGTTAAAGAGGACGAAAAAGTCCGCTCGAGGAAGATCGAGAATTAGGTGGCAAGCCTTAACTAAGGATAAAGCCCAAGAGTTGGAGGGGCGATTGTCGGCTATGGGAGCGTGGAGGAGCAGTGGTGACGCGAGTAGTATTTGGTCAGCGACAACAGACTGTATTAGGGAGTCTGCAAGAGAGGTGTTATGGGTATCGACGGGCGTCTCTGGTGGGCATATAGGAGACTGGTAGTGGAATGAAGTGGTCCAAGGTAAAGTGGAAGTGAAGAAGGTGGCGTACCTGAAGTTAGTGGGGAGCATAGGTGAGTAGGAGAGGTGAGCGTTCATGGACAGGTATAAGGTAGCTAGGAAGGAGGCTAAGCTGGCGGTCACGGAGGCTAAGACTGCGGCTTTTGGTCGTATGTACGAGGAACTAGGGAAAAAAGACAGGGAGAAGAAGTTATTCCGGCTGGCCAAGTTGAGAGAGAGGAAGGCTCGGGATTTGGACCAAGTGAGATGCATCAAGGATGAAGATGGTAGAGTATTGATGGAAGATGCCCAGATTAAGAGGAGATGGCAGACGTACTTTCCATAACCTTCTGAATGAAGAAGGGGATCGGGATATTGTGCTAGGCGAATTGGAGCATTCCGAGAGTCACCGTGACTTTGGGTACTATAGGCGTATCAAGGTTGAGGAGGTAGTGGGAGCTATGCGTAAGATGAGCAGGGCCAGAACGACCGGGCCAGGCGAGATTCTGGTGGAATTTTGGAAGTGTGTGGGGAGAGCAAGTTTGGAGGTTAGCATCTGGAGTTCTGTGTGAGAAGAGAGTGCCACCGATACCCAAAGGTAAGTTCTATAAAGCGGTGGTTAGACCGGCCATGATGTATGGGGCTAAGTGTTGGCCCGTTAAGAACTCACATATCCAGAAGATGAAAGTAGCAGAGATGAGGATGTTGAGGTGGATGTGCGGGCACACTAGGATAAATAAGATTAGGAATGATGATATTTGGGAGAAGGTGCATGTGGCTCCCATTGATGACAAGATGCGGGAAGCGAGGCTTAGATGGTTCGGACATATTCAGAGGAGAAGCCCAGATGCTCTGGTACGGAGGTGTGAGCGGCTGGTTGTGGAGGGCACGAGAAGAGGTAGAGGGTGGCCTAAGAAATATTGGGGAGATGTGATCAGGAAGGATATGGTGAGGCTCTAGATTTCTGAGGACATGACACTTGATGTCATGCCCCAAACTCGAGGAGTGTGACCGGCGCTCAACCGAGTGAACCCAGTCGAGCAAGCCTACGTTACATCAACCTCTCATCATAACTCATGCATGATTTCTCAAAACATAATTAGATCATGACTTTCATATTGAATACATTTGGCTCAATGGCCCATAATTTTTTTTTTCTTTTCTTTTACACTCGTAATGGGTACATAGCTTCATAAATATCTGTGAACATAAATACATGACGAAACTCAAAACTTAAGTACATGACCCACAATGTACATGGAGCTTCTATGACAATAGATACCTAAGTACATAATCCCAACTAGACTCGAGTGTCCACTGGAATTGTAGCAGGCTCACCATAATCTGATGCACAGAAGATCCCTACCAAAGATCCATATCATCCTGTAGAAGTATACCTGCATCCATTAAAAGATGTAGCGCCCCCGGCAAAAGGGACGTTAGTACTGTCGAATAGTACTAGTATGTATAACTAAACACCCTCTCAATAGAACAATTAATATTACAAGGAGGTATAATCACAAAATCAATGAAAGTCTCGAAAAATACCAAAACATCAAGTGTCACGTAAATTCCCATAATTTCAGACTAGTGAGTCTTAGCACCAATATACCATTGTTCACAATACCAATACCACTGTCCTCTTAGCACGGAGTCCGATCACGACCCGATCGGCTATACTGTCTTATTCGAGACATCAAACCCTTTGTTTTTATATCAATCATAGCATTTCATATTTCTTTCATTAATGTACATCAAAAGACTACAAAACATCGCGTAGGTTGAAATATCAAGCCTTATTATACTTGCATCATTCTAAACTTCTTTTAGGGTCAATTGAGCCATATGATCTATACGCGGAACACATAATATAAAGTAATTGAAACAACATGTACAAACAAGGCCAATGAAAATGACTCATAATGTCTGCGTTGACAATGCATCTTATTTGACCGTCCATATCCCTTTCTTATCTTACCCCTATGCATTTCATAGACCGTCCCTAGTGTTCACATATCATATTATACACCTATATGTTTCATAGACCGTTCATATGATTTCATATACAATACACCTATACTTTTCATAGACCGTTCATAGGATTCATATATACCATACGATAGACTTGTGCGTTTCATAGACTGTTCATAGTGTTTACTTACACAATACACCTGCACGTTTCATAGACCGTTCACAGTGTTCACATATCATATTATACACCAATGTGTTTCTTAGACCGTCCACAGGATTCACATATACCATAAGATACACCTGTGCATTTCATAGACCGTTCCCAGTGTTTACTTACACAATACACCTGTGCGTTTCATAGACCATTCATAGTGTTTACTTACGCAATACACCTGTGTGTTTCATAGACCGTTCACAGTATGTGATAACAAAATATACCTATGCGTTTCATAGACCTTCCATAGGATTTCATAACACGATATACCTATGCGTTTCATAAACCGTCCATAGGGTTCATAGCATATCATTATGCATATAACCATCTATAAACTCAAAGCGATATGATTAACATTACATTAAGTTCGTAAGTTCCCGGATCATTGGAACACTTCATGTTCATGCCCATCGTGGAGAAACATAGCACATTACATTAGCACATGCATGGTGAATCAATAAGTCAATTTCAATGGCACATAAGCCCAATTTCCTTTCTTAAGGTTCATCATCATTTAGCATAGGACATCTCCCTTCCATCTCGTTATTCACTCACTTGACATCTTGAGGTCATTAGCTAAGTTCATGATTCTTGAGGACTTAACATCGAAGTCATTTACATACATTATTTCAGAAGCATACAACTATAGTTGAAACCATTGGGATATACAACACCTCATAATTCTCATTTAGGCGAACAACCACATTTCATCTTCATACTATCACTTCATTAGTACTTTTAATTACATACAACATCATTATTTCATTGGTTCCCTTTTTGCCATACATATTATTCTTCATTCATGGCAAAGTGGCTGTATCTTATATTCCATACTTTCATTTCATTACTTTCAATACTCATCATCATATTTCACACATCATTTCATTTCATTGGCTCTATTGGCCACAATCATAACTTTCATTATTTGTACGGTGTCTACACTTTATATCCCTAACTCACCACTTTCACTTTCAAGCATCGTTATAAATTATCGACAACAAAGAATCTCAAATCACGACTTTTAGTACACCTATGAGCAAATAAGAGTCTTATGTACATTGAGACTTCTTACACAATTTGGCATAATAACCTTCACTTGAAACGTTACTTGGAGTTATAATATTTTTATACCCAACTCCTGCTTTGAACACATTCCCGAAGGATAACATCATATGATAAGAGTATCCGAAATACATTTTGAATATATACCTTTCAACATAAAGCTTATTTGGAATAATTGATTTATAAAGAATAACTCGGGGCTTACAAGAGCATCATGGAATTCAATTCTATGAAAGAAGTTTAGCCAACATACCTTGCTTTGAGCTTTCCTTAAATTACTACAACATTCCAGAAATTCTAGCAATACCAATCTATTTTGAGACATAACAAAATTGAACCATTATTAGGAAGATATCCATGATCTCAACTCATTTGAGTATTTTATCAAACACTAGGTGTGCAAATCTAACTACAAGGTTCTTTTACAAGTTTTCCTTCACTCCACAACCCAATCTTTACTTATTTGAGCTCAACAATCTTTCCACAAACCTTATTAGTACAAGCATGTATAAATAATGCTCTTATACCCAAGAATCATAATCATAATCAACCATCTTTTACCCAAATTCGAAATTGGAAACTAAGGTATGGAACCTTACCTCTTAGATGAAGATCTTGTGATTAGCTTCCTTGATTCTTGAAGATTGGTGCAAGATTGGATGATTATAATGTTAGGTTCCCTCCTTATCTCTCTAAAATTCTCTCACTTCTCTCTAAAACCCTCAGAAAAACACCCCAAAATAAGACCCAAAAGATATTTATCAAAATGGGGTCGGGTTATGAAAATAGAAAAATTAACCATCCGAAAGCAGGTCTGCGGTCGCATAATGGACCGAATAATGGGTATGCGGGTCGCAAAATGCACCTCAAAATCGATGCCCAAAAATAGGCTTCACTGGACAGGTGTGCATCCATTTTGCGGTCGCATAACTACTTCTACGATCGCAGAATTGGTCGCATAATCGTATTTTTCCAGCCTTTGGTAATTTGGTCATAACGTCTTGTAGGAATATCCAAATGATGAATGGTTTAAATTGTTGGAAACTAGACTCAAAGGGATTTAATTTTATAGGTAATACACCTTATAAATCTTCATATCCAGATATTTATGCTAGTTTAAACTTAGGCCTTGTGCAAACTCACTTGAAACTTTATTCTATCGTGAAATTTTCAACTTGCCTTAGCCTTGGGGCTCTTCTTAGACCATAACCCATTCTTAATGCACTTAATACATATATTATCATGATCAATTTATATCATTCATATAATAGTCCTTATTTACGCACAATATAATTTAATTAGCACACATCAACTTTCTTACTAGCGCTCAAGTACTTTGAAACTTTCCGGGGTGCTACACTTGATAGGAAGATGTGGAGGTCAAGTATTAGGGTTGTAGGTTAGGAGGTAGTTGAGTCTTGCCTTACTTCGTACCATTGTGGGACTAGCTAGTGGCAATGTTGTGTCTTACTATTTCTCTTTTCAGTGCATGACTTATTTACTAGCTATCGCTTTGCTTTGCATCTTTCTTCTGGATTCAATATTGTTCCTATTTTTCCTATGATTATTGTGGTGATACTAATATTGTCTCCTTTTGTGCTTTTCTCTTTTTGTTTTCTTGACCCGGGGGTCTTTCGAAAATAGCTTCTCTACCCTTCGGGGCAGGGGTAAGGTCTGCGTATACACTACCCTCCCCAGACCCCATTAGTGGGATTTTACTGGGTTGTTATTGTTGTTGTTGTATATTGCACAAGTTATTAGACTAGTGAGTGTCTTGACTGTATCTCATCTCTACTCCACTGAGATTAGTCTTGATACTTACTGGGTACTGACTGTGGTGTACTCATACTACACTTCTGCACATTTTTGTGCAGAGCCAGGTATTGGAGCTATTGGACTCGGACATAGTTAAAGTGTGTTCATAAGGATTCAAGGTAGAGCTGCTTGGTCATCGCAGTTCCTTGAAGTCTTTTCAATTTATTGTACTGTTAATTATTAATCTAACAGTATTGAGTATTCGATCCTTGAGATCATTCCATGTATTCAGTTAGAGTTTGTGACTCAATATTACCAATCTTGGGTGGTTGTTGTATTCATATTTGTTTCCGCTGTTAGTTTTGATTACTTATAAAATAAAAGAAAATGGCTTGAAATGTAATGGAAATCGGCTTACTTAGTCTTAGAGACTAAGTGTCATGCCAAAAAGCCGAGGAGCGCGACCAGCACTCAACCGAGTGAACCCGACCAAGTAAGACTGTTAAATATCATTCTACCCAACTCATCCACCATGGAGATAATACATAATTTTCAATAATTAGACAAAACGTGGTCATGTCTATAATACCAGTTCATTACCAATAGTTTTCATCATTTTTAAAGTCTCAAATGTGACAAGTAATACAACCATAACATAACATAGTTTGTCTTTCCCCAGTACCAACCAATACACAACACACACTTATGTCAACGAAGCCTCTATAGATAAGGAAGAGTGCAATGATAATGTTGGCAACAAGGCCCCATCTATACCTCAAACAGAATACACAAAGAACAAAAGATACATGACCCCGGGATGAAGTGGGGCTCACCAAACCACCTGTATCCATTTAAAGATGTAGTGCCCCCGGCAAAAGCGACGTTAGTACCGTGGAATAGTACTAGTATGAAAACTAATCACCAATTTAAGAATTCAGAAATACAAGATAATTATGATGAACCAGTGCGGCAATAGAATAATAAAGATAACTGTCTCAACCAAAGCAAGCTTATTAAAAGCTATCAACAACATTTATAGGATTCAAGATGAGATCCTGTATAACCATCTTCACACAAAGTGGCCCCGCCGCCTTACCCGATGTATGCAGGTGGAGGTGTACGTACAATACCATAACTTTAATCAAGCGACCTTACCGCCTCACCTCAATGTATACGGGTGGATGTATAACCACAGTACTAAGAACCTACACAAAGCGGCTATGTCGCCTCACCCCAATGTGTGCGGGTGGAAATGCATAAATGATACCAATACCAATACTAACACAAAGCGGCTAAGCCGCCTCACCCCAATGTATGCAGGTGGTGGTGCCACAACAATACCAAAACCATACACAAAGCGGTCGTACCGGCTCACCCCAATGTAAGGGAGTGGAGGTGCAGTCCCACAATATCATAATCCCTACACAAAGTGGTCATGCCGCCTCACCCCAATATATATGCGGATGGAGGTGTGTCATAATCACAATCTCTATACCATAATCCCCACACAAAGCGGTCATGCTGCCTCACCCTAATGTATGCAGGTGGAGGTGTATCACAATCGCAATCTCTACACAACTTGGCATAATAACTTTCACATAAATCACGACTATAAATTATAACATGTGGATACGTAATCCATAGATCCTAAGTATGTTTAGTACATTAACTCGGGCGGGATTGATCTCTGTTGTACCAAATATTTCAATGATTGGGGGAGTAGCTCAAACTGCTACCATGACTCCAGAGGAGCAGGTTCACGTTGGTCAGGTTTCGGGTGTAGTACTGGTACAACCTGTTATTCCGGTTCGTCCTGAGGTCAGGACAGAGGCATCAGAAGAAGAACAAAAGATACTTGAGAGGTTTAAGAGGTATAGTCCACTTACTTTCAGTGGCACAGCTATAGAGGATGCCCAAGAATTTCTAGAAAATTGACATCGTATTCTCCGCACCATGATTATTATGGAAGTGAGCGAAGTTATCTTTACTATATTTCATTTGTCAGGCACAGCGTATCAGTGGTGAAAAATCTATGAAGAAGGTAGACCAGTCGATGCAACACCACCAACTTGGGCTCAATTTTCGGAAATATTCTTGAAAGAGTTTGTTCCCCAAACTCTCCGAGATGCATGGCGCATAGAGTTTAAACGGTTGTGTCAGGGCACTATGACAGTGTCAGAATATGCTATCAGGTTCAGTAAGTTAGACCGTCATGCACCGATCTTGGTTCCTACAGTCAGAGAACGAGTCCACAGATTCATTAAGGGGCTTGATTATGATATTAAAATATGCATGGCTCGAGAGTTGCAAACTGATACTCCATTTCAACAAGTAGTGGAGATTGCGAGGAAGATTGAGGGTGTTCTAGGCGAGGAAATGGAATCTAAGGAAGCCAAAAGGTCTTGAAGCTCTGGAGGGTTCAGTGGATTTTACTCTTCAGCTATGACCCATTATGGCGGAGGCTCGAGCAGTCGGCCAGCTCAGTCCCGCACATCAGATTACTCGGGGTGCTCCAGTAAGTTCTTATAGTGCACCACCGACACGAGATTCTTACAGTGGTTATTCCAGTTATCCGGCACAGACTCAGTACGAGCAGCCGCGACCTCAGAGGGGTTGTTATGAGTGTGGTAATACTAGGCATATCATGAGAGATTGTCCTAGACTTGGGAATGGTAGATTTCATCAGAACACTCAGGCTATGGGCCCCAATGCAGTTACTACTCCACGTACAAAGCCAGTTAGGGGTGGAGGACAGATGGGTAGAGGGCACCTAAGAGATGGAGGCCCGACCCGTAGGGGCGACCCGTCCATAAAGCAGGTAAAGCAACTGCTTTAGGGCCCACATTTGTGGATGTCCCATTTCTGCTACACCTAATAGGCTATATATAAATTTTAAAAAAAAGTTATGTGAAGTGAAAAAGTTTGATTTCTTTATTTAACAAATAAAGAGATGAAGGATTTACAACTGCTTTAATTTATGCCAAGAAAATTGCATTTGAAATTAATATCGAACCCGAATTTCATAAGAAACATGTAATATATAGGAAGAAACAATTTGAGGAGAATGTTAATAGTGAAATCTCAAAATTTACCGAAGAGTCCTTTAGAGTTGATTACTTTTTATACATACTCTCACAGGTCCATAATAAATGACTTTTTAACCTTTGTTGTGCCCCTTAAGAAAATACTGGCTCCTAGAACAAAAATATATTTTGACTGAATTATCCTTAATTAAAATTTATATGTTGTTAACTTGACACATTGAGATATGTAAATAAGGGCAAAGTTTGGAAAAATAAAGTTAATTCCTTCTCGATTATATAAAATGACACTTATTTTGGACCAAAATAAAAGCAAAAAAAATCACTTATTATGGACCGGAGAGAGTACTAGACAGGGTTATCTTTTCACTTTAAAATAGATTTGAATAATTAGAGGCATATGAAAATATTTTTGATTTCCTATTTAGCGGTAAAACTAAGATCACCAGTTGATGGAAATTTGAAAAAAATATTACCTTCATCTTGAAAGCTCCTTAAATCATAATAATCAACTCGATATTGATAGTTTAGATTTATTTTCTGAATAAAAAATATTAAGAAAAATAGTACAATTAGAAGATAACAATTTAATTGATATACTCAATCAAATAAAAAGGTTTGATTATTTTCCCGCGGAAAAAAGTATTTTAAAATTAAAATTGATAAAACCTTACCTAATATCAATAATATCTCAAAGATATTAAATGAATTAGCTATATTGTCAATTGAGAAAGACTTATTAGGAGAAATTGATTATAAACAATTAATAATAACTTTGCATCTAAAAAAAGTTAGAAAAATAGACTTCAAATAAAAATAAAATAATTTTATTAATAAAAAAGTTAAGGCCCCTCATAAAGTTTGGCTTTAGGCCACGAAATTGGTCGGGCCGCCCCTGGTGACCCGTTGATATAACCGCTATGATTTGGCTGAGGCCGATACAACAGATGGTGTCGTTACAGGTACGATCCCGGTTTGTTATAAAAGATTATTTTCCCTTAATTTGATTCGGATCTGAATATTGAGGTGAGTCCTCCTATTATGCTCTGCTTATGGGTGAGCTTAGTAATTTTATGACCCACTTATATGTTTATCCCTGTTGGGAGATTTGAAGATGTCAGTCCGTGTCTGTCATTTTTGTTTCTGGGCACCATTGAGGGCTATAAGTCCAAAAATAATTTTTATTATTCATTACAGTGGGTTTTATGTGTTTCGGAATAATTAATTCCAATTTTATGAATTATATGCCCTGCCGGTATAAGGGTTCATTATGTGTTATGAAAAATGTTTACGAAATTTATTGAAAAGAAGAAAGAAAGGAAATTGAAATTTCAGTTGGCACAATGTTCAAAATACTTGTGATTCGGAGTTGAGGACGAGATCCTCGCATTTTTATATGATGTGAAATATTTAAACTGGGCTACAAGTCGTAGTGGATGTTATATAAGGACAAGGTCCTTGTGGTGAAATCTTTATGAGTTTAAATTCTCCCTTTGTGAAGTTTAATTTGTAATATAGTACTAATAGGGAGTTATGCCTGATAGGCTTGTGTGATAATTCTTTTATGTGTTTCTGTTCCATAATTGTGCCGTAATTATTGAGTTTTAGCCTACGAGGTGAGTGCCCAGGTGGCGTTAAATGTAACTCGTTAAGTCGGGTAAATAGTTATGAGGTCTTCATGCCTCACATTTGCTGTCAGCGTTGTGAAAATTCGAAATAAGGTTTTGGTTAATATGAGGTTAATTGGCGATGTTGTAATCGATTATGAACAACTATTAAGACCAGAGATGTGGTTATGGGCATACATATAATAGTGTTATTGATATGTACATTGTGATAATGCCATGCTTGTAATGCTGAGATTAGTGTTATTGATATATACATTGTGGTGCTTTGTTGGGTTGTAGATGTGTTGTTAGGAGTTGTTTTGGTGTTACTCTGACAGGTGGATAGACCCATTTACAGGGTAGACTCTTCCGAAATTTGTGAAAAATTTGGGAGTTAGTAAGAATTTGGGGGATTGACACGTGCAAAAGAAGAGATAAGTTATGTTATGTATTTGAGGGCGAATGATCCCAAGCGGGGGAGAATGTAACACCCCGGAATAATTTCGAAGTACTTCAACACTATCAAGAAAGTTTATGTGTGAGTAGGCACGAGTGGATATAGCCAGTTGAGACTAATACCGTGTGTTGATGTGAAAATCATGCCTTTTGAAAATGTTTGGAGTGTAAGAAATTGATTTTAAGGCTTATACGTGTAAATCAAAGAAATAATATCAACTGAGATGGTGCTGTCGGACCCATGTTAAATTGCAGGACGTAGAATCACCCACGAGTATGTGTGTAAGAATACACTCAGTAATTTAAAATCCTCAGAAAGATTCTTGGCACGTTCGAGGACGAACGTATTTTTAAGAGGTAGAGAATGTAACGACCCGACTTGTCGTTTTAATAATTAATGCCCCGTTCAACGACTTAAGGTCCCGAACAACTTCATAATATGTATTATGACCCGCGGGTGTGGTCGAGTTTGATTTTCGGAGGATTCAGAATTTAATTAAAAGAACAGTTCTTATTTAGAAGCTTAAATGGAAAGAGTTTACCGGAGAGTTGACTTTTGAGCAAACGACCCCGGAATAGAATTTCGATGATGCCAGTAGTTCCGTATGATGATTTCAGACTTAGGCGTATGTTCGGATTTGGATTTGAAAGTCCGTAGGACAATTCGACGCATTTTGGCGAAAGTTGAAAAATAGAATATTTTTGGAAAGCCCGACCGAAGGTTGAATCTTTGATAACGAGGTCGGATTTTGATTCCGGAAATTGGAATAGTTCCATTACGCCATTTATGACTTATGTGTAAAATTTGAGGTCAATCGGACGTCTTGATAAGTTTCGGCGTTGTTTGTAGAAATTGAAAGTTTCAAAGTTCATTAGGCTTGAATTGGGGTATGATTCATGGTTTTAATGTTGTTTGAGGTCATTTGAGTGTTCGACTAAGCTCGTATGATGTTTTAGGACTTGTCGGTATATTTTTGGTTGAGCTCCCGAGGGGATCGAGTGAGTTTCAGACGGCTAACGAATCATTTATGGCTTTTGGGAGATTGCTGATAGCTGCTGGTATTTTCTTCTGATTTCCTTATATGCGATCGCGTAAGTCCGTCTGCGATCACGTAAGGTAATTTGGGCAGAGGTGAATTTGTTCTACGTGATCGCGTGAATGGGGTTGCGATCGCCTAGGTTTGAGCGAGTTGTGCTGTGCGAACGTGTGGTTAAGGCCGCGTTCGTGAAGTGGAACGGAGGGAGGAGTTGGGCCATGCACTCTTAATACTTCGCGATCGCGTGACAAGGTTCACGATCGCGTAGGTTTGCAGAGTCAGTGCTTCGCGATCGCATGAGACTTTATGCGATCGCGTAGAGTTAATTTTGGCAGTGTTGAAATTATGCTTCGCGATTGCGTGAGGAATTTCGCGATCGCGTAGAAGAAATCACTTGGCAGAGAGTTTAAGTGCTAAAAATGGAACTTCTTCCTATTTTCCATTTTACCGATTTGGAGCTCAGGAAGATGCGATTTTTGGGAGATAGGAAACAACAGGGTAATTGTTCTTAACTCAATATTGGTTAAATTACCCGAATCCATGGTTGTTTTTAACATTTAATTGGTGAATTAAGTTGGAAAAATTGTGAAAACCCTCTTGGTTTAATTTAAGATTTGGAGGTCGAGTTGTTATCGGAATTTGATAAAATTGGTATAGTTGAACTCGTATCGGAATGGGTGTTCGGATTTCATGAAAATTATGTCGGGTTCCGAGAGGCGAGCCCTGTGTTGACTTTTGTTGACTTTTTGGAATAAATTTTTAAGTCGACGTTTTATTATCAGAAATTGTTTCCGATGAATATTAATGAAGTTGTACAATTAATTTTGATAGATTTGAGTTGTCCGAAGGTCAATTCAAGTAAGAAGGCGATTTTTGGAATATCGGCATAACTTCAAAAACGTAAGTGTCTTGCCTAACCTCGAGTGGGAGAATTACCCCTTAGGCATCGAGTCTTATGTGCCATTTGTGAAATGTGAAAAGTCGTGTACGCGAGGTGACGAGTACGTACCCGGGCTTATATGTGCAAATTTTATTGAGTTAAAGTCTTCGGCATATTGTGTAGTAAATTGGATAATTGTTGGCGTATATTTAATCATCTAATTGCCTTGCCTCGAATCACATTTATTGAACTTGTTTTTATACGACAGCTTGATGAAATTATTACTTGTATATTTATGTGAATTCCGTGAGTTCGATGGTTTGATATTTCTTGGAATTTAATTTCATTATGAATTTTCCCTATACAAATAATTAATTAAACAAGCTTAAGAAAAAGTGTTAATATAATTAGCAAAATTTTGATTAATAAAGGCGTTGCCATAGGCTGATTAATTTTTATCTCTGTTGATTGTTTTTGAGATTTTATACACATTGTGTGGAGCCTTGGGCTATTTGTTGTAAAATTAATTGAATTTGTTATATCTTAGGAATTGGTTGTGGCCATTGGGCAAATCGTGATATGAATTGATTTTGTATGTTACCGTGATAATATTCCGTGTAAATTATTATGTTATTTGAATTATTAATTTGACGACATAAGGGTGGTATTTCACAGCTGATATCATGCGGGTATAAGGGTGGCATTTCACTGTTGTTATGTGTGTTGGAATATTATCTGGGCGGAGCTATAGGGGTGGCTATAGGAGAGATATGGGTGGCAATAAGAGCGATAAGGGTAGCTATTGATATTGTCAGGGCGGAGGAATAAGGGAGGCTATTATAGGAGTGATAAGGGTGGCTATAGGAGAGATAAGGGTGGCTATTGTCAGGGATGATATGTGATGATGTGGAGTGGTTGCACTGGTATTTTATATGATGTTGTGATTTTCCTTGTATTTATTTTTATACCTTGTGCAATTTGTCTTGTTATTGGTAAATTGATAATAGTCTGATTGATGTTGAAATTGGGAGCCTGTGGCTATTGCCAGGCGGATTACGAAAAGAAATATGGGCACGAGGTGTCGTGAGTAAATAACGATGATATTGGTACGTGAATTGTCCGTGCAGTTGAGATACGAAACGTGGGCACGAAGTGCCGGGGAAAATATGATGGTTTTATTATTGACACGTGAATTGTCCGTGCATATGTGATATGAAAAATGGGCATGAGGTGCCGGGGAAATATGATGATTTAATTATGGGCACGAAGTGCCGTGAAAATATGAAAAGGGTTCAGACCCGTACTTTTATGATTATGAAATGTGGTGTCACATGGTGACTTTTTATTGAAAGAATTATATTCAAAATAATTATTTGGAAGGATTTTTATTCAAAAAGTAGTATTTGAAAGATATTTATTTGAGAAAATTAAATTTGAAAAAGATTTATTGAAAGAATTATATTTGAAAGATATTTATTTGAGGAAATTATATTTGAAAGAGAGTTATTTGAATGAATTATATGTGAAAGATAATTATTTGAAGAACCTGATTTAATTGTGTGTACTTGTATTTATTATTTGTTGAGCAATATTAATGGTGTTCTTGTTGCCATGCCGGGCATATCACTGGTTGATTTGTGTTGCCCTTATTGTTAATTATTTCCTATTATTTTTGTATATTATATTGCACAGGTTGTTAGACTAGTGAGTGTCTTGACTGTACCTCGTCTCTACTCCACTGAGGTTAGTCTTGATACTTACTGGGTACCGACTGTGGTGTACTCATACTACACTTCTGCACATTTTTGTGCAGAGCCAGGTATTGGAGCTATTCGACTCGGACAGAGTTAAAGTGTGATCGCAAGGATTCAAGGTAGAGCTGCTTGGTCGTCGTAGTCCCTTGAATTCTTTTTATTTTATTGTAATGTTAATTATTCATCAAATAGTATTGAGTATTCGATCCTTGAGATCATTCCATGTATTCAGTTAGAGTTCGTGACTCAGTATTACCAGTCTTGGGTGGTTGTTGTATTCATATTTCTTTCCGCTGTTAGTTTTTATTACTTATAAAAAAAATAAAACAAATAATAAAAAAATGGCTTGAAATGTAATGGAAATCGACTTACTTAGTCTTAGAGACTAAGTGCCATCACGACGCCCGAGGTGGGATTTTGGGTCGTGACAGGTACCTAGTCCTCGTGATTTAGTATGTTCCATTACGAGGCCGTCCTTCGATGCAATATCCCGGTCTCGGTCAAATAGTAAAATCGGGTGGGCCCGGTTTTAATAGTATACAGACAGTCCCCTCGTTGTTTTGGAGTGTAATGACAAGAAACGAATTGAGCCTTCTATTTTTCTACCTTGCCCTATCATGACATCATCCTCATGATGTAAGCGATGGAAGTGACCCGAACGTCCCGTCTGTACAGTTACGAATGTATTAAATATGCGTTAGTCGATGGTCGGCCACCGCCAACATTGAACCATCGTTATGAAATCTATAAATAGCTCTCCTCTTCAACATTTCAAACTTTTACTTTCAAATTTCCAATCTCCAAAGCCTTTTACATCTTCTAAGTTCTTCATCTGGAAATCTACGATTTTTACTGCTAACCTCTTCTTAGAACACCAAATCTTATCATCTCCATCTATTTTTCACTTCAGATCAAAATGGCAAAAACAACAAAAACTGTTCCTCAAAAGGAAAATGATTCTTCATCGCGGTCGGCCGGCAACAAAACACCGGCGGAGCCGCGCCCTGAGGAGTGTGTTCCCGGGGGTGCGTCCTCACTTTGACTTTAAAACTGATAAAGCCTCATCGATTCCTGGTTGATGCGAGCCAGTGTCGAGGTATATATGTTCGATAACCGAGGGATACCTTAAGTAGGTAAAGAAAGACTGCAACTGGGAGGGCAAAGAGGTGGTGATCCCGACCCACGAAGAGGACATCACCACCCATGTGGAAGGGTTTCTAAGTGTTTACACTTACCCTTTCACGCTGGCCCCCCTCGACCCCGTCGTCGTTGATTTTTTCCGTCAATACCAAATAACCCTAGGCCAAATCCATCCTTCCTTTTGGCGAATGGTTATTCTGCTCCGATTCTTTGTGAGCAAAGTCGAGGAGATGCCTTTCGCCCTCGACCACCTCATCAGGTTATACAACCCCCACATCTATCGAGGCAGGTTAATAAAACTCCAATGTTGGGCTACCAAAGTACTATTCTCGAGCATAAACGAGGACAAGGACCGAGGCTGGATGGGTCGGTTCGTTCGAGTGAGGAATTGCGACCTAATCCCGGCCGAGAAGATGCCATTTCCCAAGAAATGGAATATGAAGCGTAAGTACAATCCCATTGTTAGCTCCTATTTATTATGTTTTTCTTTTTCTTCTTCTCATTGATATCCTTTTCCATGATGTAGCGGTCACTTGGATGCCCGGTGCAATTCCTAACCTCAAGAGCTGGGTTCGGGACCTGGCCTCGACCTCTACGTATGCCGAGCCCTCATGGCGCGATTTATCAAAGGGACGATGGGAGGCCAAAACTCATGGTAAGCCCATTTCCACGTCTTTGATGATTTTGTTAAAGGGTTTCTTACTTAATTTCTTTTCATACAAGCCTTGACAAAGATGCTATCATGAGGCCCTTATCTGGTGAGGAGGAGACTTTGATTCCGACACCGAAACCGGCGAAGGACAAAAAGAGGAAAAAGATCTCAACCTCTGAGGATCCAGATCCTAAGAAGAAAAAGGCTCGTAAGTCGAGGAAGAACATCATCCTCCTGACCAAAGACACTGTTTGACATCTAAGGGAAGGAGACGAAGAAGACGACTTCGAGCTGGTAGCCCGAGTGGGAATGAGCGCCGAGGCCCCAAAAGCCACTAAATCGGTAAAGACTATAGAGACTCCCTCTCGAGATGAGGGGGTCTAGGAAAGAGACTTGGGCGAAGTCCCCGAGTCATTGAGAATTGAAGATGCCTCCCACCATAATGAGCCAACGGTGGGTACGGCTGTAGGGGCTGGTCTCGAGGCCCCTCGAGATGGAGAAAATGCCCCAAGTGATCCACTTGGGCCAATAGAAATTAGAGGCTCCCCGCTGCTTCCCTCGTTTTCCGAGGAGATGATTCAAGAGGTCTTAGGCCTTGAAGACCCTCTCCATCGAAGGAGCCCACGGAAGGGAATATTCCTTTCGTGATTACTTTACTGGGGTCGAAGATGCTACCGGCCTAAGTGACTTGGAGGTCTCGAGGAAGGACTCGGGCGAGGCATCGAGCCTTTTTAACGAAGTGCAGCAAGCTCTGAATCGGGTAAGCCTTAACTCCCCTTGTTGGTATTACCTTTGTATTCATCTTCATGTCTAACTTCTTTTCTTCTTTCTACGTAGGCCTCAGTGCTTCATCGGGAAGCATTTTCTCGGTCTCGAGCTGAGCTGAGTCAGTATGAGGCCGACCTCCGCACGCTCACGGAGGAGAAAAATGCCCTTAGACTTCTCTGTAGGAAAAAAGAAGAGGAGACCAAGGATCTACGAGCGGAGTTGGCTAAGGCTCATCAAGATCAGACCGAGCTGATCGAGCAGGTAATGAAAATCTTAAAAGCTCATGGGCTCGATTTGGAAACGGTGGCTAACATTTCAATCTCACAGCTGCACTAGAAGGTCGAGAGGATCGAGCAGCTTCACGAGGAGGTCAATATGATGAAGGCGGAGACCTTGGGGTGGAAACAAGGTATGGACATCTTTGCTGCAAAAAAAGAGACTGATTTATCCTAATTGTCATCAGCTGAAAGTCAGCTTCAAGGCATGAAGAAGAAGAGCTCGGCTCAGGAAAAGAAAATAGTCGAGCTCGAAGCTCGGTTGGCTTCCGAACTTGCAAAGGCCAAATCTGAAGCCGAAAAGGCTAAAGCCGAGGCAGATGCAATCGTGGTCGTCTATCGGCACGATGCTGAAGCCGCTCAAGTCCAAGAGAGAGAGGCAACCGAGACCACTCAAATTCGAGCATATTGGATTGCTGAACTTACCAAAGGCCAATCTCGGAGGGAAACCCTCGAGGAGATTCACACTCGAGGTTTTGATCTTACCAACGAGATAATAAAAGCTAGAGAGAATGAAGCCGATGCTGGAGCGCTGGCCTCCTCTGATGATGATGATGACGCCAAGAGAAAGAGCGGGGGGGACTGATGTCGCCCAAACTCACACCACAAATATAGGTAGTGAGGCGGTCGAAGCAATAATAAAACCCAACACAAGTCGAGGTCGAATCCTCAGGGAATTAGAATTGAGATTAGGTATATATTTAGTGTAATTGTACAATATGCCTTAGATTACACTTCTACATTCTTGTTTGTTGTTTCTACTTCTGCTTTAAACTATTCATTGCAATTATAAAACTAGAAGACAATATTTTTGGTTTTGGTTATGTTTCAAATGATAAAAGATCTAGGATCGTGACTTCCACCTAGGTGGTTACCTAATGGATTGAAAACTCTAAGATAAGCCTGATTGGTCGGGGTTGTAATATGGAAATCACATGCAATTACCCACTCTATACCTCTCGATAGTTTGAGTGGTTTTGCCCATATTGAGTTTCTCAAGTCCAAGTGGGTATTGCACAAAACAAGTGATAACTGCTCAAGTCGGGTCATACTATCTCTAGATTCAACCCTTTAATTTGGGCTATCAATTTCTTGAGTTCACCCCAATTTCTTGTTAGCCAAGTTTTCCTACACTTAGTCTCTCTTTCTCAAGTAGAGACTAAGTCAATTAGGCATGAGTCAATGTTTGCAACCATTAATTCTTGAATTCAATCAAGAACTAGGCTTAATATCACTAACACAATCACTAACAAGTCCTAAATCAAATATCCATTAAGTACCCACACTAGGGTTGGGCCACAACCCTAGCTAGAAATTTAGCTACTCATGAAAAATGAAGAAATAAAAGAAGAAATTAAGATAGAATGCATAATAATTGATTAAGGAAAGAAAATCTAATGTTTAGAAGCTAATCTAGTACAATATTACTCAAAGCAGTAAAGGAAAACGGCTCAGGTGCTCTCCAAAAACAAAACTTACCCTAAAAATGACAAAATGTTCTATTTATACTAAAGTTGAAAAAATCTAACAAAAATGCCCCTGTGGAGGATGTGCGTCTGCATAATTATGTGTGCGGTTCGCACAACGAGACTTGGCTTGACAGGTTCCAGTTCTGTGGCCGCACAATTCTGGATTGCTGTCGCACTCCTTCAACTACTGCGGACCGCACATTTGTGAGTGCGGTCGCACTCTTGCTTGGCTCTAGCTGAGTGAGACTTATGCGGACCGATAAAAAATGAGTGTGGCCGCGCTCTTGATTATGCAGCCGTACAAAAATTGTGCGGTCCATATTTCTTCTTGAACTTGAAATCCCATCTCGCTGATCTTTGTCTTTTGTGGACTGCATAATATTGAGTGCAGCCGCACTTAACATTCTGCGGCCGCACAATTATAGTGCGGTCCGCACTCCTTCCGCTTGCCCAAAACCAGCTCTCTGAATCTCCTCTTCTGTGGCCGCACAATATTTGTGTGGTCCACATAACCTGAAGAGGAACTGACATAGCTCTTCTTTTGTTTTGCGGCCACACACAGTATTGTGCGGTCCGCACTGTGGGCCTTTTGCCTTGTTTTGGTCCTTGTCCACTTTTGACTCCTTTATGAGTTGAATTTTACTCCTTTGGCTCATTTCCCAATGTTCCTGTACAAAAGCACATTTCATTAGTTTTCGGGAATACCTTTAAGCATTTTTGAGCTAAAACGCAAGTAAAAGAGAGCAAATAAGCGGTTAAAATTCCTACTTATCAACTCCCCCAAACTTAAGATCTTGCTTGTCCTCAAGCAATTAAGGCAATTCCCACCTCCACTAGAAAAAGGGATATATCAGCTGGACTAAGGTGAATCAATCACAAATCAATTGGGACCAATAATTACCCATAACACATATGAATTATCACCAACGCAATGATTTGACTCTATGAGTATCATAGTTCTAATGCGACACTAGAGCATCAAGAGTTGACTTTATTCATCAAGGATGCTCGCTCTTTCACGTAGGTCATTTTGGATCCAAAACTCCTCCTCTTCTACTCTCCATTAGCAAATCTCACTTTAGAATGCAACACTCGGATCAAGGATTGTGAAAACAATAAGCGCTCATCTCTCTCAAAAGAATATCACAAGTCCGGCTCTAAGTACAATAAGCTTGCCCCTCATATAAATCACTACTAATAAGCTCACTCAATGTGAAATCATGTAGGGCTTTTGCGGGATGTAATGAAGGCTTTTGGACCAAGGTAGGACTTGTTGGAATAGAATGGTTTCATCTTTCCTCAAGCACTCCATTTTCTCTTTTCGGCTCATACTTTTTTGACTCTTTGAGTCATTTTCTTTTTTTTTTCTCGGGGGAACTAGAGAGACTTAACGTCACTCTTTCTTGATCATGATATTCACGCTTATCATCATTATTTTCTTTGAATCCCTTCAACTTTCTACCTTATTCACTTTCTTTTTGGCATTTGTTTTTTCATTTATTTCTTTTCTTTGTACCTGTTATCACTTCCAAACTCCTCGTCTCTCCCCTAAACTTATGTTTTTTCCAATTGTTTCTCAAGAATGCTAAGGAAAGATCGGGTGCCAAGAGAGCATCATTACAAAACAGATAAAGGCTTGTAACGTGGTTATTAAAAGAAAAAGGGCTTAGGCTCAAATGGGTTGACTAGGGATATCACATTGGTAGGCTATGGAAGATTTCAAATTTCAAATTGAACCAAGGATAGCCTAAAATCTTTTTTCAAGCCAAGCTACACCTAGAATTTCACCTAGAAAAACATTCGGGGCAAGTTCTAGACTATTAGCACGGGAACTTGGACTTGCAATTCAATACCTCACCTTTCACGCCGCTGGATTGCCAAGGAGAACGGAGTCGAGGTCCCCCAATAACCCTAGTTGAGATTGAGAATCACAAATGCTCGACTGAACCACTCGATGACTGCTTAAGTCAACACAAGAGTCAAAAGGTCACAACTAGAGCTAATTTTTGCCAACAACTTGTTTTTAATCATAAGGTCGTGGGTAAATATGTTGGTACCAAGTGAAGCATGTTTGCCTAAACATAAAAGAAAACGGACTCAATCCCTTAAAAATATTGTCACGCTATCTATCGTTTGGAAGAGCCACCCGGTTCACACAAAATTCACCTTTGGAAAGAACCGTGGCATTAAGAAAGCCAATTTTTATTTTTCACACAAATGTAAGAAGTTATACTAAAATCAAAAAGAAGTTACTAAAATAAATAAGAAGTTATACTACTAAGAAAGACAAACTAAAGAAGCTAAACTACAGAAAGTAAGGCAAATGAATATACAAACCGAAGGGAAAATGAATATAAACATCAAGGGAAAGGGAAGAATATATACATAACCAAATAGAAAATAAAGATAAAAAAAATAGTATAAGAGATATTACAGACCAAAGGTCAATGTCAAATTAATCAAAATAGACCCTCCCCCCCCGAATATAAATGAACATTGTCCCCAATGCTTATCAAAAATAAAAAATATAAATGAACATTGTCCCCAGTGTGGTCTCAGTCTGCATGGCATCCTCAGAACCCTCGGTCTCCTCTAGGTGTATCTCATCATCACCTGGCTGAGGGATAATAGGGTTGCTGAGCATCTGGATCATCTCCTCAGCGATGTGGGCAGTCGCAACTGGCTCCTCAGACTCGCCAATGTCTGGGAGACTCGCAGCGCAGTCAGTGTATAAGTAGATGAAGCTGGCACTAATAATGGAGCTGATGGTCTGGAAGAAGAAGGTGGTGGCATGTCTGTTGTCCCGGTGGAAGATCCGGCTGCTGTGGAAGGCATAGCATCTACAGAAGGCTCAGCAGCGGAATCAGTAACTACTACCGTTGGCTCCTCAAACTGGCCAGCAGAGGTAGTTGCCTTACCCTTGAACTTCGGGTTGTCAGAACCCTATAGGTGGTACCATGAGAAAGGCTTCTTGGCCTTTACCTTAGTATCATACTGCCTCAGCTCCACCTTTTGATCATTGATGTACTCTGTGAGGAAGTTCGGGTAAGGGTAGGATCTCTTATCCTTCTGGACAGCCAAAGTGATGTTGGTTGACATTATAGCACCCACATTGATCGGGTACCCAGCCTTAATTAAAGCCACCAGGACTACTCGGGGAAGTGGGAGGTTGTTCCCATTCAAGCACGGGTGAATGCGGCTGCACACAAAAGTCTGTCACCCTTTAGCTTCAAATTTTAGGGTTGCCCGGACTATGAGAACCCCTGCTGTGAGCCACGGAGGTGTTGATCCTCGAATAGCCAAAATCTCAGCTAGACACGGGAGAAATACATCACCCATAGCCAGCTTTTCCAAGTATTGGGCTGCCTCCACTTCTTCAAATCCCACATAAGAGTTCAAAGCACAGGAGTCGAATTGGATTTTCAGATTTCGCAATTTTGTCACCTTGGTACCCTTCTTAATGTGAGCCACATTGGCATAAAATTCTTTAACCAAGTGCTCATTTTCATCGAGGGCGCTTTGGGTGAACCATTTCCATCATTTTCTCTCTTAGAAATGTCTGAGGACATTTGGCTTGTGCTTGTCCAAATCCTTCATCAAGAATTGTTGCTCAAGACTGAACGATCTCTGGGGTCACCACTCTCTGAATCTGTTGAAGGCAGTGAAGCTAACACATTTTTCTTCCCATATCTCCCTTTTCTTTGTCCTCTCAAGACCACCCACTTGAGTGTCTCCCCCTATACCGTCATCCGGTACGTCATCATCATCATCAACATTGATTGGTGTAGCCGCGACATGTGAGGAAGAGGGCTCAGAACCATGGCTAACCTCTTCCGAACCTTTAGAAGAACTAGCAGCGGAAGATGATTCATCAACCAAGTGGAATCTACTCGGGACTTGTTGAGATTGGGTGTTAGGTGGAGCATGGTCAGAGTTTCCCTCAGAAACTTCCCTAGACGGGAGATACTCACTGGTGTCTGATGATTTAGGGACTCTGTTAGTTGTATACTTCTTGCTTATCACTCTCTGGATGGCTAGTGGTAGGTTACTCTTGCTTCGCCCTCGGCCTCGGGAGGGTTCTACCCTCCATTTTGAGGTATCTCCTCCACCACGTGATCTAACAATCGTTTGCAATTCATAACAATAAGAATCAGCTATAGTTCAGGTACATAGGACACAGATATATGCATGATAGTTGCAGTTCAGTTGTGAAAAGAATACAGAAGAGGCAGTGCGGACCACACAAAAGTGAGTGCGGCCGCAGACTGCCAAGTGCGGACCGCATAAAAGTAAGTGCGGGCGCACAATCAAAAGTACGGACCATATAATTTTGAGTGTGGCCGCACAACCCCAGGTTCAGACTACTGGGTCTCTGATCATTTAACAGTGCGGACAGAACAATTTTGACCGAGGACCGCACAATTTCACTGTGAACCGCATATTTTTTAGCGCGGTACGCAAAATTCAAGCATACAGATGCCCTTACTTAGAGACTACGGACCGCACGAAAGTGTGTGTGGCCACACAATTTGGATTAACACGACACTGCTTTACGATTCATATAAGTTTTTCAAGAATTAGACATGGCCCTAATAATCAAGCATGATTATCTATTTACCCAGGCCCCAATTAACAATTATGAAGCTACCCACATGATTTTGAGCAAAGATGACTAACTATTGATATTTTAGGCATGAAATTAACCTTAGACAAAAGAACAAAACTAAGAGAGGATGAATAATCTAAGGATGAAATAAACATAACAGTGATGGATGATGCAGGTGATAATCTAAGAGATAAAATGCTTGAAGTTTGAGAATTAGTGGGGGATGCACTGTGTTTTCTTAGGGCTTGAAGGTTCAGAGAATGTGTAAAGTGTAAAAAGTTGAGAAAAGCCCTATTTATACTTTGACTCGTCGGGCCCAGAACTTACCTGAGTGTGGCCGCACAATTTTTGGTGCGGTCCACACTCATTACATGTTCCTTCAAAGACATTCTGCGGACCGCACAAAAGTGAGTGCGGCCGCACTTTGTTAAGGATTTTTGATAGGCCAAACTTCAGAGAGCATGAAATTATGATCTTCCAGTTGTGCGATCGCACACAGAATTGTGCGGCCGCAGAATGATTGTGCGGTTCGCATAATTTTGGTGCGTTCCACACTTTTTTGACACTTAGCCAATTTTTCTTGCTTAGTCCTTGCAATGCACACCCATTCCTGCATATACTTTAAAACTAGTTAGCACAAAACAAAGCCTGTCTAACAAAGGAGAAAGAGAAAAAGAAAAAGACACATGGGTTGCCTCCCAAGAAGTGCCAGATTTAACGTCACGGCACGACGCAAATTACCAATCAATTGAAATGAAGGACCGCCACAATGTGGCCATCATCAACCTTGCCAAGATAATACTTAACCCTATGCCCATTGACTCTAAACACCTCGTCATTTTTATTTTTCAAATCTAGAGCACCAAAGGGGGTTACATTCACCATTTCAAAGGGGGCACTCCATTTTGACTTCAACTTGCACGGAAACATCTATAACTGAGAATTGAACAATAGCACAGGATCACCCTCTTTAAATTCCTTGTTGTGGATGTACTTGTCATAGAGGTACTTCATCTTCTTCTTGTAAAGGGACGAGCTTCATCAAGTTTTCTTGAACAATCCGTCTGGTTGGCATTGACTGTCTTTGACAAAATACTCTTTATCTCCCGGTTGGAGACTTCAACTTGTCCGCTTGCTTGAGGATGGTAGGGGGTTGATACTTTGTGACTGACACCATACTTTGTGAGTAGGGTATCAAAAGCCTTGTTGCAAAAATGTGAACCCCCATCACTAATAATGGCTCTTGGGGTACCAAATCTCGTGAAGATGTTCTTTTTCAAGAATGCCACCATACTCCTTGCTTCATTGTTGGGTAAAGAAATGGCCTCAACCTATTTAGATACATAATCCACCGCAACTAGAATGTAGGTGTTCCCACAAGAGCTAACAAATGGACCCATAAAATCAATACCTCATACATCGAAAATATCTATCTCCAAAATGGAGGTGAGAGGCATTTCATTCTTCTTTGAGATCCCACCGGCCCTTTGGCATTCATCACACCACTTGACAAGCTCACTAGCATCCTTATAGAGAGTAGGTCAATAGAATCCACAACTCAAAACTTTTGCCGCCGTTCTTGCTCTACCATGGTGACCACCATACGGTGAAGAGTGGCAAGCCTCAAGAATACACATTTCTTCTTCCTCCGGCACACATCATCGGATCACACAATCAGTATTTATCCAGAAAAGATATGGATCATCCCAATAATAGTCAAGGCAATCCCGTTTGAGCTTCTTCCTTTGGTTTGAAGAGAACTCATTTGGTATAATGCCACTCACAAGATAATTGGCAAAGTCGACGAACCATGGAATCCCGGTCATAGAAATGGCTAGGAGTTGCTCGTCGGGAAATGAATCATTTATCTCAAAGCCATCATGTGGCCTCCCCTCCTCCTCCAATTGGGACAAGTGGTCCGCCACTTGATTCTCACTACCCTTGCGATTTTGAATCTCTAGATCAAACTCTTGCAATAGAAGCACCCACCGCATCAACCTTAACTTAGAACCCTTCTTGCTCATCAAATACTGAAGCGCCGCATGGTCGGTGTGAACAATCACCTTTGTACCCATCAAGTACGGGCGGAACTTCTCCATAGCAAAGACAATAGCAAGGAGCTCTTTTTCGGTCACTATGTGGTTGACTTGGGCATCATTCATGGTTTTTCTTGCATAATAGACCAAATGGAAGATTTTGTTGATACGTTTCCCCAACGCCGCTCCAACCACCATATCACTTGCATTGCACATGAGCTCAAAAGGCAAGCTCTAATCCGATGCGGTAATAATAGGAGTAGTAGTCAACTTGAACTTAAGCAACTGGAATACCTTCATGAATTCTTCATTGAAATGGAACTTGGCATCCTTCTCCAAAGGTTTACACAAAGGGTTCACCACCTTAGAAAACTCCTTGATGAATCGGCGATAGAACCCTGCATGACCCAAAAAGCTCCTCACTCCCTTCACGGATGTAGGGGGAGGGAGTTTGGAGATCACTTCAACTTTGGCCTTATCAACCTCAATACCATCCTTAGAAATCTTGTGACCAAGGAAAATTCCTTCCTCGACCATGAAGTGACATTTCTCCCAATTCAAAACCAAGTTAGTTTCCTCACATATTGCCAATACCTTGTCCAAGTTGTTCAAGCAATGATCAAAAGAATTCCCAATGACGGAGAAATCATCCATGAAGACCTCAAGGATATCTTCCAAACATATCGATGAAAATAGCCATCATACACCATTGAAACGTCGTTGGTGCATTACATAACCCAAATGGCATCTTCGATAATGTAAAGGTACCATATGGACAAGTGAAAGTGGTCTTCCCTTGTTCCTCAGGAGTAATAAGAATCTGATTGTAGCCGGAGTATCCATCCAGGAAGCAATAAAAAGCACGTCCGGCCAACCTATCCAACATTTGATCAAGAAATAGAAGCAGAAAATAATCTTTCCGAGTGACTTTGTTGAGCTTCCTATAGTCCATGCACACTCTCCACCCGGTGATAGTTCTTGTGGGGAGCAATTTATTCTTGTCATTAGTTATCACAGTCATGCCCCCTTTCTTTGGGACACATTGCACCGGAGAAGTCCATGAGCTATCGAAAATGGGGCAAACAACCCCGGCATCCAACCACTTTATAATCTCCTTCTTCACTACCTCTTGCATTGCTTCATTCATTCTTCTTTGATGCTCCACGGAGGGTTTGGCATCCTCCTCCAAAATAATCTTGTGCATGCAAAAAGTGGGGCTTATGCCCCGAATATCTGCCAATGTCGAACCTATAGCTTTCTTTCTCTTTTGGAGCACCGCCAAAATAGAATCTACCTGCACGTTAGTCAAGCAAGAGGAAATAATAACAGGTAAAGTGGAACAAGGGCCAATAAACTCATACCTGAGATGTGAAGGCAAAGGCTTTAACTCCAAAGTGGGAGGCTCCTCGATTGAGGGCTTTGTTGGAGGAGTCTTCCGATTCTCAAGATCTAAGGACAATTTTCGTGGTTCATAAGTATATGACCCCATTCCTTGCAAAGCATTGACACATTCCACAAAGCCTTCCTTCTCATCATTATCATGATTGAGCAACCCATCATCCAAGGTATCCTCAACATTCATCACAGCACTAGCATCATCAACAATTAGTTCGGTCACTAAATCCATGAACGAACATACTTCGTTGCTATTTGGTTGCCTCATCGATTTGCACATATGGAAAACCACCTTTTCGTCACCCACCCGAAAAGTGAGCTCACCGGCTTCCATATCAACAACAGCCTTCCCCGTAGCAAGGAAAGGTTTTCCCAAGATAATAGGCACCTCGTAGTCAACCTCACAATCAAGGATCACAAAGTCCGCTGGAAGGATGAACTTATCAACTCGGACTAACACATCATCAATAATTCCCAATGGCCTCTTCAAGTCCGATCCGCCATTTTCAACCTCATAGATGTGGGTCTTAGTTGCCCAATTCCCAAAGTTTCAAATACAGAGTAGGGCATCAAGTTGATACTTGCCCCCAAATCACATAAAGATTTGACAAGCGCTCCCAATAGTGCAAGGGATTAAGAAAGCACCCGGATCTTCTAATTTTGGAGCCATTGAGTGTATAACCCGACATTTGGTGACCATTCATCGACCTCTTCTTGGTGACCAGGTCCTTCATGAACTTTGCATAACCCGACATTTGTTCCAACGCCTCAACCAATGGTACATTGATAGACAAATTCTTCATCATGTTAATAAACCTTTTGAATTGGTTCTCACTATTTTGCTTTGTAAGCCTTTGAGGGTATGGAGGATGAGGCCTTGGCATTGGTGCCTTAGCCTTTGGCACTACCGGCTCCAGTATGTCAATCATGTGCTCCCAAGATGGGTTCACCTATTCTTGCGTCTCTTCCACATTTTGATCAATATCAATTCTCACTTTGTCATTAGCTTGAACCACATTTCTTGGAATTTCATCTTCTTGAACTACAACATCATCATCCGTAATTCTTCTTTGATTTGAGGTGGTTGCATCTCCACCTTTTTCACTTCTCGTAGTCACGGCCATAGCATGTCCTGTATTATCCCCCCCCCCCCGGGGTTCACCGTCGTATCACTTGGTAGTGCTCCCTTAGGACGAGTGTTCAATGCTTGTGAGATTTGGCCAAGTTGAACCTCCAAATTATGGATTGAAGTGTTGTGGGAGGCTAATTGAGCATCTGAGTTGGCATTTTTCTCCATCATTTGTTTAAACATACTTTCAAACTGTCCCATCTCATTGTTAGAAGATCTTGGGCCTTGATAAGGATATGGAGGTGGATTGCTCGGTTGTTGGAACATCGAGGGCCTTTGAAAACCCGGCCCCCGGTTGTTGTTGTTGTTGTTCCACCCTCCTTGATTACCTCCCCAATTACTTTGATTGTTGCCACTCCAATTGCCTTGGTTTCCTTGATTATTCCAATTGCATTGATTGTTGTTGCCACCACTCCAATTTCCTTGGTGGCATTGATTGTTCCAATTTCCTTGATTTCCTTGTGATCTCCATTGTTGTTGATTTTGAGCATTGTTTCTTTGACGTTGATAATTGTTGTACGGCTTTTCCCTTGTTGACTTGTTTGTCGTATCTTGTTCATCATTATATTTACACCTTCAATCGCATTCACTTGTTTCGGACCTTGAATTTGTTGCAACTGAGCTTTGGCCAATTGGTTCATTGTGGTTTATTAACTCTGCGATATCTTGACCAAGATCATGTAGTTCCTTATGTAGGTGAATGACATTGGGGTCACCTTGCGGAACATTGGCCCTACTTTGCCATGCCGATGAGGTATCCGCCATCTCATCGAAAATTTCACAAGCTTCGGCATAAGGTGTGTTCATGAAGTTCCCGCCGGTAAGTTGATTTACCACACACTGATTTGTTGTGTTGATCCCTCTGTAGAAGGTTTTTTGGATCATGGCCTCGGTCATATTATTATTCGGGCACTCTTTAACAATAGTACGATATCTTTCCCAAATTGCATGCAATGGCTCATTGGGCTCTTTCTTGAACGCTAGAATTTCATCCCGTAGTGCAGCCGTGTACCTCGGAGAGAAGAATTTGGCAATGAAATTTTTGGCCAACTCATCTCATGTATGGATGGTATGATTGGGCAATCTCTCTAGCTAGTCCAATGCTATTCCCGGTAAAGAGAAAGGGAATAGCCTCAACCTCAGCGCGTCCTTAGAAACATTTGTTTGCTTGCTCCCCCAACAAGTATCGACGAATCCCTTGAGATGCTTGTAAGCATTTTGATTTGGAGCCCCGGTGAAGAATCCCCATTGCTCAAGTAGTGTAAGCATCACGTTGGTGATTTGGAAGTTGCCCGCCCTAATGCGGGGCAGGAATATAGCACTTGCATTACCCTCATTCAGCAACACCCGGTGCGCTGCCGCTCTTGGTGGAGGTGGGGGAGGGACGGGAACATTATCTTGAGGCTGTCGGCCTCGCCTATTTGCTTGAGGTTCGGGAAGAACCTCATCTCCTTGTTCATCATCCACTTCCTCCCCCAATGGCAAATTACCAATGGGCTCATTGTTGAGAGCCATTCTCGTACCTATAAGCAATTCAAAAAAAATTAGTGACTCGGAAGGAAAAGAAGACAAATCACACAAAAACTACTTATATAACTAAATCTGTTTAACGCCCCGGCAACGGTGCCAAAAATTGATGTTGCCCAAACTCACACCACAAATATAGGTAGTGAGGCAGTCGAAGCAATAATAAAACCCAACGCAAGTCGGGGTCAAATCCTCAGGGATTTAGAATTGGGATTAGGTATATATTTAGTGTAATTGTACAATATGCCTTAGATTATATTTCCACATTCTCGTTTGTTATTTCTACTTCTACTTTAAACTATTGATTGCAATTATAAAACAAGAAGACAATATTTTTGGTTTTGGTTGTTTTCCAAATGACAAAAGATCTAGGATCGTGACTTCCACCTAGGTGGTTACCTAATGGATTGAAAATACTAGGACAATCCTGATTGGTCGGGTTGTAATATAGCAATCACACGCAATTACCCACTCTATACCTCTCGATAGTTTGAGTGGTTTTTCCCAATTTGACTTTCTCAATTTCAAATGGGTATTGCACAAAACAAGTGATAACTGGTCAAGTCGGGTCTTACTGTCTCTAGATTCAACCCTTTAATTGGGGCTATCAATTTCTTGAGTTCATCCCAATTTTTTGTTAGCCATGTTTTCCTAGACTTAGTCTCTCTTTATCAAGTAGAGACTAAGTCACTTAGGCATGAATCAATATTTGCAACCATTAATTCTTGAATTCAAGCAAGAACTAGGCTAAATATCACTAACACAATCACAAACAAGTCCTAAATCAAACATCCATTAAGTACCCACACTAGGGTTGGGCCATAACTCTACCTAGAAATTTAACTACTCGTGAAAAATAAAAAAAATACAAGAAGAAATTAAGATAGAATGCATAATAATTGATTAGGGAAAGAAAATCTAATATTTAGAATCTAATCTAGAACAATATTACTCAAAACAGTAAAGGAAAACGGCTCAGGTTCTCTCCCAGAACAAAACTTACCCTAAAAATGACAAAAAGTTCTATTTATACTAAGCCGAAAATATCTGACAATAATGCTCCTGCGGAGGTTATGCGGCCACATAATTATGTGTGCGGTCCGCACAAAGAGACTTGGCTTGACAGGTTCCAATTCTGCGGTCGCACAATTCTGGATTGCGGCTGCACTCCTTCAACTACTGCTGACCGCACATTTGTGAGTGCGGCCGTACTCTTGCTTGGCCCTGGCTGAGTGAGAGTTTTGCGAACCGCATAAAAAATGAGTGCGGCCGCACAAAAATGGTGCGGTCCACATTTCTTCTTGAACTTGAAATCCCATCTCTCTAATCTTTGTCTTTTGCGGACCGCATAATATTGAGTGCGACTGCACTTAACATTCTGCGGCCGTACAAATATGGTGTGGTCCACACTCTTTCAGCTTACCCAAAACCAGCTCTCTGAATGCATAACCTGAAGAAGAACTGACATGGCTCTTCTTTTGTTTTGCGGCCGCACACAGTATTGTGCGGTCCGCACAGTGGGCCTTTTGCCTTATTGTGGTCCTTGTCCACTTTTGTCTCCTTTATGAGTTGGTTTTTACTCCTTTTAGCTCATTTTCCAATGTTCCTATATAAAATCACATTTTATTAGTTTTCGGGAATACCTTTAAGAATTTTTTAGCTAAAACGCAAGTAAAAGAGAGCAAATAAGCGGTCAAAATCCCTACTTATCATGGACCTCGATGGAGAAGAAGCTACCCCCGGAGAATAGACCAGATTATTCGGGGACTGATACTTCAAACAAGTTTGAAGTATAACAGGGGAACAAGCCCAAAAGACGAGTCCCAAGCTAAAGGCTATGGCCAAATTAACACGGTTCGAAGATGTCCGATTTTCATTATAAAACAGGCCTTTGAATATTTTCGTAAACCGGTTAAAAAGGCTACCCTCGGCTGAATTACTAAGGGTCTCGATAATATCGACCCTCGAAAACCCTAATGGGTATAAATTTGTTCGAACTCTCGAACAAATTTTTTATTTCATGCTAAGGCACAACAGATTTTATATGATTAAACAATAAATATTTCAAGCCGAAAAGGGAGAGAAAACCATTCTTTTTACTATGGCCGTATCGGCCTAATTCAAGAGCCTAAAGGGCCATTTTATTTTTGAGTTCGAGAAATCATCCCCACTCAATTAAAACATAAGGGTCACCCTACTCCGAGTTCGAGAAAGTACTCACTCGATAATAAAAACTACACTAGTCTGGCTTCAATGAAATTGCCTAAGCCTCAAACTTATGAATAAAATTTTCATAAGGCATGAATGAAACAAAATTTTCACAAGGCAGAAAATGAAATAAAGACAAGTCGGAAAGAGATCTTTATATATATGAGAATATTTACAAGGTCCGATTAGGATCCTACACAAAAAATCAAAAGTAAAAAATCCTAAGGTTCCTAATTTTCTCCGAGGGCAGCTTCTTCTCCATCGAGGTCCCTGATAAGTACGGATTTTGAACTCTTATTTGCTCTCTTTTACTTGCGTTTTAGCTAAAAAATGCTTAAAGGTATTTCCGAAAATTAATGAAATGTGCTTTTATACGGAAACATTGAAAAATGAGCTAAAGGAGTAAAAATCAACTCATAAAGGAGTCAAAAGTGGACAAGGACCAAAACAAGGCAAAAGGCCCACTGTGCGGACCGCAAAATACTATGTGCGGCCGCAAAACAAAGGAAGAGCAATGTCAGTTCTTCTTCAGGTTATGCATTCAGAGAGCTGGTTTTGGGTAAGCTGAAGGAGTGCGGACTGCACCATAATTGTGCGGCCGCAGAATGTTAAGTGCGGTCGCACTCGATATTATGCGGTCCGCAGAAGACAAAGATTAGAGAGATGGGATTTCAAGTTGAAGAAGAAATGTGGACCGCACCATTTTTGAGCGGCCACATAATCAAGAGCGCGGCCGCACTCATTTTTTATGCAGTTCGCAGAACTCTCACTCAGCCAGAGCCAAGCAAGAGTGCGGTCGCACTCACAAATATGGGGTCAACAGTAGTTGAAGGAGTGCGGCCGCAATCCAGAATTGTGCGACCACAGAACTGGAAGCTGTCAAGCCAAGTCTCTTTGTGCAGACCGCATACATAATTATGCGGCCGCATAACCTCCGCAGGGGCATTTTTGTCAGATATTTTTCGCTTAGTATAAATAGAACTTTTTATCATTTTTAGGGTAAGTTTTGTTTTGGGAGAGAATATGAGCCGTTTTCCTTTACTATTTTGAGTAATATTGTTCTAGATTAGATTCTAAACATTAGATTTTCTTTATCTAATCAATTATTATGCATTCTATCTTAATTTCTTCTTGTATTTCTTCATTTTTCATGAGTAGCTAAATTTCTAGGTAGAGTTATGGCCCAACCCTAGTGTGGGTACTTAATGGATATTTGATTTAGGACTTGTTTATGATTGGGTTAGTGCTATTTAGCCTAGTTCTTGCTTGAATTCAAGAATTAATGGTTGCAAATATTGATTCATGCCTAAGTGACTTAGTCTCTACTTAATAAAGAGAGACTAAGTCTAGGAAAACTTGGCTAACAAGAAATTGGGATGAACTCAAGAAATTGATAGCCCAATTAAAGGGTTGAATCTAGAGATAGTAAGACCCGACTTGACTAGTTATCACTTGTTTTGTGCAATACCCATTTGAAATTGAGAAAGTCAAATTGGGCAAAACCACTCAAACTATAGAGAGGTATAGAGTGGGTAATTGCGTGTGATTGCTATATTACAACCTGACCAATCAGGATTGTCCTAGTGTTTTCAATCCATTAGGTAACCACCTAGGTGGAAGTCACGATCCTAGATCTTTTATCATTTGGAAAATAACCAAAACCAAAAATATTGTCTTCTTGTTTTATAATTGCAATTAATAGTTTAAAGTAGAAGAAGAAACAATAAACGAGAATGTGAAAATATAATCTAAGGCATATTGTACAATTACACTAAATATATACCTAATCCCAATTCTAAATCCCTGAGGATTTGACCCCGACTTGCGTTGGGTTTTATTATTGCTCCGACCGCCTCACTACCTATATTTGTGGTGTGAGTTTGGGCGACATCAATTTTTGGCGCCGTTGCCGGGGAGTTAAACAGATTTAGTTATATATCTAGGTTTTCGTGTGATTTGTCTTCTTTTCCTTCCGAGTCACTAATTTTGTTTTTGAATTGCTTATAGGTACGAGAATGGCTCTCAACAATGAGCCCATTAGTAATTTGCCATTGGAGGAGGAAGTGGATGATGATCAAGGAGATGAGATTCTTCTCGAACCTCAAGCAAATAGGCGAGGCCGACCGCCTCAAGATAATGGTCCCGTCCCTCCCCCACCTCCACCAAGAGCGGCAGCGCACCAGGTGTTGCCGAACGAGGGTCGTGAAAGTGCTATATTCCTGCCCCGCATTAGGGCGGACAACTTCCAAATCACCAACGTGATGCTTACACTACTTGAGAAATGGGGATTCTTCACCGGGGCTCCAAATCAAAATGCTTACAAGCATCTCAAGGGATTCGTCGATACTTGTTGGGGGAGCAAGCAAACCAATGTTTCTAAGGACGCGCTGAGGTTGAGGCTATTCCCTTTCTCTTTACGGGGAATAGCATTGGATTGGCTAGAGAGATTGCTCAATCATACCATCTATACATGAGATGAGTTGGCCGAAAATTTCATTGCCAAATTTTTCCCTCCGGGGTACATGGCTGCACTACGAGATGAAATTCTAGAGTTCAAGAAAGAGCCCAATAAGCCATTGCATGAGATTTAGGAAAGATATCGCACCATGGTTAAAGAGTGCCCGAATAATGATATAACCGAGGCCATGATCCAAAAAACCTTCTACAGAGGGATCAACACAACAAATCAATGTGTGGTAAATCGACTTACCGGCGGGAACTTCATGAACACACCTTATGCCGAAGCTTGTGAAATTTTCGATGAGATGGAGGATACCTCATCGGTATGGCAAAGTAGGGCCAATGTTCCTCAAGGTAACCCCAATGTCATTCACCTACACAAGGAACGACATGATCTTGGGCAAGCTATCGCAAATTTAAAAACCACAATGAATCAATTGGCCAAAGCTCAGCTGCAACAAATTCAAGGGCCGAAACAAGTGAATGCGATTGAAGGTGTAAATATGATGATGAACAAGAGACGACAAACAAGTCAACAAGGGCAAAGCCGTCCGGTACAATTCATGCAAGATGATAGTGGGTATGACTAAGGTGATTCGTATAATGAGCAAGAAGAAGAAGTGCAATACGTCAACAATTATCAACGTCAAAGAAACAATGCTCAAAATCAACAACAATGGAGATCACTCGAAAATCAAGGAAATTGGAACAATCAGCGCCACCAAGGAAATTGGAGTGGTGGCAACAACAATCAAAGAAATTAGAATAATCAAGGAAACCAAGGCAATTGGAGTGGCAACAATCAAAGTAATTGGGGAGGTAATCAAGGAGGGTGGAACAACAACAACAACAAAAACCGGGGGCTGGGTTTTCAAAGGCCCCCTATGTTCCAACAACCGAGTAATCCACCTCTCTATCCTTCTCAAGGCCCAAGATCTTCTAACAATGAGATGGGACAGATTGAAAGTATATTTCTAACAAATGATGGAGTAAAATGCCGACTCAGATGCTTAATTAGCCTCCCACAACACTTTTTAAGGTCTTAAGATCTCGAAAGTTAAGTAATTCGACCATGTCAATTTTTTTGATGGTGGTCCCCGAGTGCGGGGTCAATTGTTCTAACTTTAGTTGTGACCGGCCCTTAAGCCAGTTTCCACAATAGATCACAAGCATGACATTGTAAAGTAAATATTTCTCTAAGGCATGAAATATCCGGCAAGGAAAAATACTTTTTTCAATATATTAACATGTGTACACGTTTGCCATTAGGGCTCGAGTAATCTACATGGGCATGGTTCGTTCAACCATTTGACCCTTACAAAATTTGCCTATCAAGACCCTATCGGCACAAAGTATTTTCCTATCCGAGGGTGATCCCCCCTTAGTATTCGAGGTTGATTGTAAAGGAGCCTCGGATACTGTTGAATTGCTCTAAGTTAGCACGAACGATGGTTTCCTGCTTAAAAACCTCGTCAGAAAACCCATTTAGGACAAAAATCGGTCTAAGGGAAAAAGAGTACAACACGTGCTTTCAGACCTAAGGACTTTGTGTTTGACGAATCCTTCGATGTCTTTGATTAAACACCTGCAAATGGTTAGTATGAAATATAAATAAAAATAGAGAAGGTCATACCTTAGCAGTAATATCGTTTGAGGAGTGATATATTCCAATTGTTTGGTAACTATTCGATGTTCATCGTGCCAAGTTTGTAGGATCCCTTTTCGATGATATCGAGGACCTGATATGGTCCCTCCTAGTTCGGGCCAAGTTTTCCTTCGTTTGGATCTCGAGTATTGAGGGTGACCTTCCTCAGAACCAAGTCCCCGATTTTAAAGTGTCGAAGATTGGCTCTTCGATTGTATTACCTTCCGATCCGTTGTTTCTGAGCGGCCATCCGAACGAAGGCGGCTTCCCATTTTTCATCTAGCAATTTGAGGCTTGTATTCATAGCCTCATGATTTGACTCTTCTGTTGCATATCAAAACCTGACGCTAGGTTCCCCGACTTCAACCGGGATCAGAGCATCGGCGCCATATACTAAAAAGAACGGTGTTGCCCCGTACAGGATTTTAACGTTGTTCGATACGCGCAAAGGACTTCGGGCAATATTTCTCTCCATTTTCCCTTAGCGTCATTCAATCTTTTCTTTAGATTTTGAATGATGGTCTTGTTTGTCGATTCGGCCGATCCGTTCCCACTAGGATGATATGGCGTCGACAGGATCCTTTTTATTTTGTGATCTTCGAGAAACTTTGTCACTTTGCTGCCGGCGAATTGCTTTCCATTGTCGCATACGATCTCGGCAGGCATCCTTAATCGGCATATAATGTGATCCCAGATGAAATCTATGACTTCTTTCTCTTTAATTTTCTCGAGAGCCTGTGCTTCAACCCACTTAGAGAAATAGTCAGTCATAAATAAAATAAATTTAGCTTTATCTGGGGTCGATGGTAGAGGGACGACCATATCCATTCCCCATTTCATCAGTGTCCATGGGGATAAGACCGAGTGGAGTTTCGCTCCGAGTTGGTGAATCATCGATGCATACCTTTGACATTTGTCGCACTTTCGAATCAACTATTTTGTATCCTTTTTCCATATCAGCCCAATAGTATCCTGCTCTAATGACTTTGTGAACCAATGATTCGGCACCGAAATGATTTCCACAGGTGCCCTCGTGGATTTCTCGTAGGACGTACTAGGTATCTCCTGGTCCCAAACATATTGCCAATGGTCCATCGAACATCCTTCTATACAGTGTTCCGTCTTCGGCCAATGTGAATCATGCGGCCTTCGTACGTAGAGTCCTCGATTCTCTAGGATCCGATGGAAGCTTCCCGTTCTTTATGTATTCGATATATGTGTTCCTCCAATCCCAGGCCAGACTTGTGGAGTTGATTTCGGCATGGTCTTCTTCGATTACTGACCTTGAAAGTTGTATGACAGTCCCCAAGCTAATCTCGTCGTCTTCCACTGATGACCCCAAATTTGAGGGCATCGGCCTCGCTGTTTTGTTCTCGAGGCACATATTGTAGGGTTCATTCTTCAAACCGATGTAGAATCACTTGTAGTTTGTCCAAGTATCTCTGCATTCGATCTTCTCAAACCTCGAAGGTTCTGTTGACTTCGTTTACCACAAGCAAGGAGTCACATTTGGCCTCGATGACTTCTGCTCCCAAACCTTTAGCTAGCTCGAGACCTGTAATCATGGCCTCATACTCGGCCTCATTGTTTGTTAACTTGGCAGTTTTGATAGCTTGTCTAATTGTATTACCCATGGGTGGCTTCAAAACGATGCCTAACTCGGACCCCTTCGCGTTCGAAGTACCATCTGTAAAGAGGGTCCACACCGCCCGATGATGTACCCGACTTTATTAATATTCCTTTTTGACCTCGGGTATGAGGGCTGGCGTAAAGTCAGCCACGAAGTCCGCTAAGATATGAGACTTGATGGTCATTCGGGGTCGGTACTTGATATCATACCCACTGACTTCGACGACCCATTTGGCCAATCGGTCCAAAAGTTCGGGCTTATGAAAAATATTGCGAAGAGGATAAGTAGTCACCACGCATATCGGGTGACACTGAAAATATGGTTTTAATTTTCTAGAGGTGCTTATTAGTGAAAGCGCTAATTTTTCTAACTGTGGGTACCGAGTCTCGGCCTCACCAAAAGTTCGATTAATATAGTAAACAGGATATTGCGTTCCTTGCTCTTATCGAACTAGGACCCCACTTACCGCGATTTTCGGGACTACTAAGTACAAGTAGAGTCGCTCATTCGCTTTCGGGGTATCAAGTAGTGGCGGGTTCGAGAGGTACTGCTTTAATTCTTCCAATGCTTGTTGGCGTTCCGGGGTCCATGAAAAACTGTTCCTCTTTTTGAGCAGTGAGAAGAACCTGTGACTTCTATCTGAAGACCTTCAGATGAATCGGCATAGGGCGGCTATGCGCCCTGTTAAATCTTTGTACGGACTTAACATTGTCCACGACCGTGATGTCTTCGATTTCCTTGATCTTATCGGGATTTATTTTCATTCCCCGATTTGATACCATAAAGTCGAGGAACTTGCCCGAGCTGACCCCGAATGCATATTTCTTCAGGTTAAGCATCATTTTGTATTTCCTTAGTATATCGAAGGTCTCCTGCAAATGTGTCAAATGGTCCTCTACTCGCAGGGACTTAACAAGCATATCGCCAATATAAACCTCCATTAATTTACCTATTTCTTCATTGAACATTTGATTTACTAAGCGTTGATAAGTGGCACCAGCATTTTTAGTCTAAACGACATTACATTATAATAATAGGTACCGTACTTAGTGATGAACGAAGTCGTTTCCTGATCCTCCGGGTTCTTTGATTGTACCTGGAGTAGGCATCGAGAAAATTAAGGATCTCGTGGCCGGCCGTGGCATCGATCATGCGATCGATATTAATAGTTCCTTATTAATAGTTCCTTTTCGACCTCGGGTGCGAGGGTTGGCGTAAAGTCGGCCACGAAGTCCGCTAAGATATGAGACTTGATGGTCGTTCGGGGTCGGGACTTGATATTGTACCCACTAACTTCGACGACTCATTTGGCCAATCGACCCAAAAGTTCGGGCTTATGCAAAATATTGCGAAGAGGATAAGTAGTCACCACGCATATCGGGTGACACTGAAAATATGGTTTTAATTTTCTAGAGGCGCTTATTAGGGCAAGCGCTAATTTTTCTAACTGTGGGTACCGAGTCTCGGCCTCACCTAAAGTTTGACTAATATAATAAACAGGATATTGCGTTCCTTGCTCTTCTAGAACTAGGACCCCACTTACCGTGATTTCCGGGACTGCTAAGTACAAGTGGAGTCGCTCGTCCACTTTCGGGGTATGAAGTAGTGGCGGGTTTGAGAGGTACCGCTTTAATTCTTCCAATGCTTGTTGGCGTTCCGGGGTCTATGAAAAACTGTTCCTCTTTTTGAGCAGTGAGAAGAACCTGTGACTTCTATCTGAAGACCTCGAGATGAATCGGCCTAGGGAGGTTATGCACCCTGTTAATCTTTGTACGGAATTAACATTGTCCATGACCGTGATGTGTTTGATTGCCTTGATCTTATCGGGGTTGATTTTGATTCCCCGATTTGATACCATAAAGTCGAGGAACTTGCTCGAGCCGACCCCGAATGCATATTTCTTCGGGTTAAGCTTCATGTTGTATTTCCTTAGTATATCGAATGTCTCCTGCAAATGTGTCAAATGGTCCTTTACTCGCAGGGACTTAACAAGCATATCGTCAATATAAACCTCCATTAATCTACCTATTTGTTCTTTGAACATTCGATTTACTAAGCGTTGATAAGTGGCACCAGTATTTTTAGTCCAAAAGGCATTACATTATAACAATAGGTACCGTACTTAGTGATGAACGAAGTCGTTTCCTGATCCTCCGAGTTCTTTGATTATACCCGGAGTAGGCATCAAGAAAACTAAGGATCTCGTGGCCGGCCATAGCATTGATCATACGATCGATATTCGACAGAGGAAAAGAGTCTTTAGGACATGTTTTGTTTAAATCTTTATAGTCTACCCACATTCTAAGTTTAATTCTCTTTTTAGGGACTACAACTACGTTTGCTAATCATTCGGGATATTTTACCTCCCGAATGGATCCTATTTTGAGAAGTTTGGTTACCTCATCCTTGATGAATGCATGTTTTACCTCGGACTAAGGCCTTCTCTTTTGTTTTACCGGGCGAAACTTCGGGTCCAAGCTCAATCAAAGCGTAGTAATCTTCGGTTGGATCCCTGTCATGTCTAGGTGGGACCAAGCAAAACAATCCATATCATCGATAAGAAATCTAATGAGTTTTACCTGAGCTTGGGGGTTAAGCCCATACCCATGTATAACTTTCGATCGGGTAGATGCTCGATCAGTATGACTTGCTCCAGTTCCTCGATAGCCGATTTGGTAGCATCGAAATCCTCGAGGATTATGAAGGATCGAGGGATCCAGTAGTCATCATCCTCGTCCGTTCCCTGCTTCTCTGACTGAGTCGAGGCTGGTGGTTGTGGTTGCTATTTAGCTTCTTGTTTTACTTTGGACTCCGATCCCTTTGTTGACGAAAGCGCCGATACCGGTATTATTCGTCAATCGCGAACATCTCTTTTGCTGCATGTTGTTCCCCATACACCATTTTTACTCCATCCGGTGTTGGGAACTTCAGCATTTGGTGAAGGGTTGAGGGGACCGCCCTCATGTTATGAATCCAGGGTGTTCCGATTAGTGCGTTGTATCTCATATCGCCCTCGATCACATGGAACTTTGTTTCTTGAATAGTTCTGGCTACATTTACTGGTAGGGTGATTTCACCTTCAGTTATTTCACTCGCCATGTTGAAGCCAGTGAGAATTCGAGCTGCGGGTACGATCTGATCTTGTAGGCCGAGCTGCTCCACGACCCTCGATCGAATAATATTGCCGGAGCTTCCTAGATCAATTAAAACACGTTTATCCTGAATTTTATTCATAAGGATAGAGATTACCAATGCATCATTGTGGGGTTGTGAGATCCCTTCTGCTTCCTAATCATTTAATGATAAAATGCCTTCTGGCACATAGTCTCGAGTTTGTTTTTCCCTGGTGATCGATACTTTAGTGCATTTGAACGCGGGCCCTTGTGGAATATCGACCCCGCCAACGATCATGTGAATCACGTGTTGTGGTTCTTCCTGCTCGTATTTCCTATTTGCATCATTGTCTCTGAAATGGTTCTTAGCTCAGTCGCTCAAGAATTCTCGAAGGTGACCCTCGTTGAATAGACGGGCCATCTCCTCCCTTAGTTGTCTGCAGTCTTCGGTTCTATGACCATGTGTACCATGGTATTTGCATATTTTTTGGGGTTTCTTTGTGATGGATCGGTTTGTAGGGTTCTGGGCCATCTAGTATCTTTGATTCACCCAATGGCTGACACAATACTTGATGCGTCGATGCTGAAGTTGTATTCTAATAAACGTGGTGCTTCTGTGGGATCAGCATGTTTATCGAAGCCACTTTTGCTCATGAACCCTTGAGAGCTCTATCCTCGATTGTTCCTTCGATCATTTCGGATGGGATTGTGTCTTGGGTCGTTGTTTCTATGATATGCATTGTATGGTCGATACCGATCTCTGTTCGACCGGGGTTCTCTGTCGATATCCCTTTGAGTTCTGCCGACGGGTCTGTTTGGATAAACGGAACCGGAAGGGGTCCCCAATTGATCATCCTCGACCCTGATCTTTGACTGGTACCTATTATGTACATCGGCCTAGGTTACCGCTGGATATTCAATTAAATTCTATTTTAGTTGTCGTGATGCCACCGAACTGCGTTCGTTCAAACCCTGAGTAAAGGCTTGAACAGCCCAATCATCTGTGACCGGTGGTAGTTCCATGCTTTCCATCTGGAACCGAGATACGAATTCCCTCAACATTTTATTGTCTTTTTGTTTCTCCTTGAAGAGGTCCGACTTCCTAGTTGCAACCTTTATCGCTCCGGCATGTGGCTTTACGAAGGAGTCTGCAAGCATTTCTAAGGAATGGATGGAATTAGGCGGAAAATTGTGGTACCATATCATTGATCCTTTCGACAAGGTTTCTCTAAATTTCTTCAGTAAAACAGATCCAATATCATCGTCTTCCAAGTCATTCCCTTTTATTGCGCATGTATAAGAAGTGACATGCTCATTAAGGTCAGTGGTCTTATTGTACTTAGGAATTTCTGGAATTCGGAATTTTTTTGGAATCGGTTTCGGTGCCGCACTTGGAGGGAAAGGCTTCTGTACAAATCTTTTTGAATCCATACCCTTTAGAATCAGCGGTGCCCCCGGTATTTGGTCAACCCGGGAGTTGTATGTCTCTACTTTCTTGTCATTTGCCTCAATTTTCGTTTCTCCTGATTCAATCTGTTTAGTGAGCTCCTCGAACATTTTCATAATGGCAGGGTCAGTCCCCAATTCGTTGGCATTCAAACTTTACAGCGCAGGCTCGGTCCTTTGAACGACTTCTGGTTCGATCATACTCGGTGTTCGGTATTGATTTTGTAGTTGTGCTATAGCGGCCAATTTAGCCTGTAACATTTCGAATATCAATTGGAGGCTAACTCCACCATCTTCTCCGCCCTGCGTACCTCGACCACCTGATCGAACTTTCCTGCGTATACTACCTTCGGGCTCAACGCTCAAATTTGCATTTAGGGCGACATGTGAACTGACATCGACGGGATTTGCAATTGGTGCTCCCTCGAGGTCGGCCTGAGGCACCTCTATTCCTGGGGCAGCTATGTTGTCATTTTCCCCGTGAAATCTGAGGCTGTTTTCACCATGTGTAGGCGTTGCTTGAGAGTTTGACATATTTATCCTGAAAACAAAGTTTCTTACGAGAACAAGTGTAAAGCAGTATGTGTTATCGGAATCAGTATTAAGCAATCACTATTATCCTAAGCCCGACGGTGGGCGCCAAACTGTTTACCCTTAAAATTGGATAACAATTAAACTTATAATGAGGTTCTAAGGATATGTGATATCACTTAATACCAATAGATAAATATGAAGATTAATGACATAAATAAACTATAAAGTTAAGCGAACCAGTATTGAAACGGAATTCGTCCCTCGAGTTGATTGGTACCAAAACAGTTAAGAATAAAGCAAGTTGATGGACAAGAGAGTATAAGCTAAAGAGAGAGAGTTATATTGACTTTTTTATGCGAGAACAATGCGTCTTACAAATGGTTAATACTCCCCTTTATATAGTAGAGGAGTTCTACTTATGGTATAATTCTAATTACAGAAGAAAATCTCATGATTAGCTAATTAATCGTTTCTGATTTGATCCGTTCTGAGATTTATGCCGTGATCCTCGACCACTCACCGAGGTTTACGCCGTGATCCTCGACTAGTCACGGATATCTCGCCTTTCTGGTATTGTGCTATCTTTGATCTTGCTCGATGTCTGTCTCGTTTGGGTTCGATCGCTACTAGTCTCGATCTCGACATGTACCTCGGTTCTGAAGTTGGTATCTAGTTCTCGTGATTTAGTCTGTTCCGTTACGAGGCCGTCCTTCGATGCAATCTCCCGGTCTCGGTCAAATAGTAAAATCGGGGGGCCGGTTTTAACCGTATACAACTTACTTTTTCAAGATTGTAACAATGGTGACTTTAGATGGTGTTCTACTTTATTTCATGAAATCTTGTAAATAAGAGCTGCTGGAAGTAGAAAACAAACTTTTCCAATTACATTCACTTAATTTAGATTCACTTTTCATATTTGAAATTCAACACTCACTTTCAAGCTTACAACAGTAATGACTTTAATGCTGGAAACTCTTAACTGGCTACAGATGCAATTTTTGTTATTTTATAAAATAACTAGGCCTCGAACAAATAGGCTGCCCAACGGAAATCCTTCAAATTAACACAGGCACTAGACCCAAATTCACGGCACCACTACAGTCGTCCCCCATTTTGTTGGTGCTAACTAGCGAAAGTAAACTTTAAATCTCAAATCTTGACTATAGCTTGAAACCAAATTCACTTAGACAATCAGCAAGTTCTAATGTTGAATTCAACATTTGACTCCTTCAGTATAAAAACGTGGCTGCTGGAGTACCGGACTTCTCCAATAATGGAATCGTTGAGTCCTTTGTTTACTTTAGTCTTAACCACTACCTATGCCGCTATGCGCAAACTGACTTTAGGCTATATACAGTCATAACAAAAGAAATTGCACTATTGACGTAATTTAATATGTTATACTAGCATATTATTACTCCTTATGTTTCACTTTATGTGATACCGTTAGAATTTCAAGCATCAAATGAGTTGTTCTTTGACCTTAATTTCTTTATATACTTTTTAAATATTTTAAATTATTAATTATTGTGACTTATAATATTTTTTATGTAATTTTTAAAAATAATTTTTATTTCAAAAAGTTTATAATTAAAATGTCTGCTCTCGAAATTCGAACGGTACCACATAATTGTGACATAGGAAGTATTATTTTCTTTAAGTTATCAATGAAATGTACTAATTATATATAGAGTTATTTATAATTATCTTTTAAATAATTTGATGGAAAAATGTTCAAATTTACCGATATACTTTTGAATATTATCTACATCTAACCTCCATTATACTCTTCGGTCATATTTACATCTACCGTTATACTATCCGGCCAAATTTACCATCATCAAACTTTCAATAATTACTTATCAATCCGTTAGGTAATCCAAAATCTCTCAAATCCTTTTTATTTAAATCACTTGTTCTTCTTCTTGATCCGTTATTTTAGAAATTACTATTAATGTGAATGCGAAAGATACTAAACTATTCAAATTATTCATGGATATTTTTATATACCATTGCACCGACTTCTCTTCTTATGATAATGGGTTTGGAATTGGTTTAAATTTTTTATAATTTTTCAACCATATACACACCGCAGAATTCAGTGGCTCTATTAGTTATGCATTATATGTGGTTGCTCATCATATATGTACATGTATATTCGAATAGATTTTGTAATTGCCTAGTTTGTATAGAGTTCGGTCGACTAACTTAAGAGTGCACAATACGTAAGCATTTGATTAAAGCAAAATTGAATTCGACAATGCAAAGTTGCCAAGGAACTTCAGTTTCTATCACTAATACTTGCAAAGTCTCCATATCTTTTGTGCAATGAATTTATTAAAGCTGGAGTGTTGTAAATACTTTTAGAATTTAGACAAGTTATGTAATTTAGATTCTTCAATTTACTATTTGTTCTTTGGTTACTAACTGTTGTATTATTTTAATATTTCTTTCTCTTATTTCTTTTTTTTTCAAATAAGAAAGCAGGTAAATGCCAACGCTCTTTTGAAAATAATGGATCAAGAAGAAGAATAAATGACTTAACTAAAATAATTTGAGAGATTCTGGTTACCTGACGAATTGAGGGGTAATTTTTAAAAGTTTGCTGGTGGTTGGGTTAAATTTAGCTGGTTAGTGTAACGGAAGATATAAATTTGGCCTAATAATATAACGGAGGTTAAATATAGACAATACTCAAAAGTAGAGGGATAAAATTTAGACCTTTTCCCTAATTTGATTATGTAAATATAAGCGAAAATAGTAAGACTAGAAAAGGACAGTTTTGCTTCCTTTCATAAGTTGCTTTTGAGTCTCTTACACGTCTCAAACGACCTCTCTTTTCTGACTCTTTAGCAATCATAATCATAACTACCTTCTAGTACTGGTGTATCGAGTTTGGTTCTAACAGTTAGCCACTTTCTTTTTACTTGAAAACCAAACAAACAAACCCATTCACAATAGTAACTCTATTCAGGCCATACCTTACCAAATTCTGAGCTCTCTTGCTTCTGACACAGTCCACACCTCAAATTCTTCATGTTCAGAAACAAAGAACATGATATGTGTTAGAAGTAGTAACTAGTCAGTTTGCTAGAGCATTGCTCACTATTTATTTACTTTTAGAAATTAATTAGTCTTTTCAGCGATTTAACACCGACTGGAAATGAGAAGAATGAGCAAAAATGATAGGTAGTTATAAGTTGTGTAAAACTTGGCTCATAGGAAGCAGCTGCCAATTCGGAAAGTATCTAAGTTTTATGCATTGATAGTCTAAAAGATGTTTGTACAACCAGTTCAGTTATAAGGTAACTATCAGATCACCCAAAGGGAAACTACAACTAACATTATTTCATAATTAGTATAATAATTAGTAACATGAAAAAAAGGTAGTAATCGTGTTATAATAGTCACCAACCAATTCCCCTTATCCTTAGTAGTCAGAATCAAACCTTTAAAAAAAGAAAAAAAAAAAAAGGAGAAAAACAACTAGAAAAGCAAGAAGGAAGATTGATCCTAACTTCTCCATCATAACACACTTTGCCAAATCAACGGAATTACACGGCCGTCACATTAATTCAATATGGTATACTACTAATTAATTACACATCCACTTCAGAATAACAATTTTGTCGTTTCCTTTATAACCAAGCATCTTCACCCATATCTCACAATTCAATATGTCTTTCTTCTCTTCTTTCTTTCTCCTTGTCTCCTTTCTCTTCTTCTCTCCATGTCTTTCTACTAGAACATCACCATTTTTTTCCACTAAGCCTATAAACCCCACAAATTATCATAAAATCCAAAGTTATACATGGCATGAATTTGGGAAATTTGTGGATGCCACTAGAGGCAACAAAATCAATGGGATTTCTGAGCTCAAGAAATATTTTCATCGATTCGGGTACTTGAAGATGGACAACTTGAATTTTACTGATTTATTTGATGATCACTTGGAGCATGCCTTGATTAAATATCAAGAAAAGTTAGGTCTTATAGTCACTGGAAAACTTGATGAAAATACAGTTTCTCAGATTATTTCACCTAGGTGCGGCGTATCCGATTTTGCCCCTAAATTCATGCATGCAAAGAGACATTACGCATTTTTCTCCGGCCGGCCGAGATGGTCACGAAGTATACCGATAATTTTAACGTACGCATTCTCGCCGGAGAATGTGATAACTTCTTTGAGCAAGTCGGAGATAAAGGGTGCTTTTCGACGTGCTTTTAGCCATTGGGCATCGGTAAGATGAGTTTATTTTCTGTGCATATTGTAATTTTTTAAAAATATTATTTGATTAAGATGACTTACAATAATAAGTAACTCTATGTATCAAACTTAATATGGAATAGTATAATACAGTAACCTGCTATAACTTTTTATAATGTACATATACTTAGTCGCTTGAGAATGAGATAGATAGCATGTTAAAGATAGTTAGAGAAAATACATTTTTAAATGCTTCATATGTTATGTCTCAACACGTGCCCTCATGTGTAGATTACCTAATTAAGTTACGTTTCAACACGCCCCTCACGTATGGATCTAATCTTTTTTCTTGTCCCAAACACGTGACAATATATATTTCTTAGATTTATTTTGATAGTTGTGGGATTTGAACCTGGAATTCGTGCATACTCTTATACCATGTTGAGTTGTGTGTCTATCTCATATAAAATATTAATCTGTAAGAGAGCATACTTGTACTTATTTAATAATGTTATGTCTCAACAGGTAATACCAGTTACTTTCTCGGAAAGCAACGACTACGGATTTGCAGATATCAAAATAGGGTTTTACAAAGGTGATCATGGGGATGGAGAGCCATTTGATGGAGTTCTTGGTGTTTTAGCTCATGCGTTTTCGCCGGAAACCGGGAGGTTCCACCTTGATGCCGCGGAGACATGGGCAGTGGACTTTGATAGAGAGAAATCAGATGAGGCTATTGATTTGGAATCAGTAGCTACACATGAAATTGGACATTTGTTAGGGCTGGCTCATACTTCAGTTCAAGAAGCAGTGATGTTCCCTAGTTTAAGACCAAGAGAAAAGAAGGTCGATTTGAAAATAGATGATATTAAGGGAATTCAAGCTCTTTACGGTTCAAATCCTAATTTTAACGATCAAGCTCTTTCAGAATCAGATACTTCTATAAGCAATGGAGTAGCTTTGAGCAAGAGACCATTTACATGGTCTAATTTTATTTTGTTCTTGATCTTGTCGATAGCTATGTAAATGTGTGCACAAAATAGGTTTAGTTTCTATATACAGAAGTCTTTGGGTTATGGTCATGAAAGGAATTGACTCTTGACCTAACTTATTTCTCTCTTTTTTCCCCCTAGTGCATAATATTGATGTGCATTTGTAACAGAATTTGCAGTAGAGGAATCGTAGTATTCAAAGAGGTAAGGACTATAATAGTTTGGTTATATATGTGCAACTAATGATCTCCTGAATTAAACTTTGACCAACTTTGCCTGTTGCCCCTCGTGTGCTAACTTGTTGGTAGATCAGCTTGCTCGCTCCATAATTTTGCTAAAGTATTATATATGAATTGTTCGCTCTAAAGTGGAAAACGAATTTGATAGAATTCAAAGAGAATCTAAAAATTGATCGAACTAGAATTACTATCACATCAGGAATATAGAGGAAATGATTTTCAACCTATTGGCAATTATAACCATGATGATGTTGGATATATTCACAGCTCTTCTTTTAAGCTTATATTTTTATTTCTGATATAAAAAAACTTACATATTAAGGGAACACAAATCTTCAACTTTCAATCATTCCTTTTTCTGGTTTAACTCGGAAATCTTTAATATTCCAAAACTTTTTTTTTCAAGTGTAATTCATTTTCAAACACAACTTTAACATCCATGGACTTATTTTTAGCTTCAATTTTAGCTGTGTTTTTTTTCCAACTTTGACTCAACTATTATCTAAATCCCTACAAGTGTTATACCACCACACGCTTTTCCAGAAAGGAGCAACAAGAGAATCTAAAATAAAATACAAAGTTTGACGATGTACTTTTACCAGTCTATGTTCTTGAAACATAAGACTATTAATATCGAATCAAGAAATAGGCGATTGTCACGCCTCCTTTTTACCCTCCAAAAGATATATGTGTTATGAATTGTTGTGGGTTAAAGAGTTTTTTCAATTAAAGTAACAAATTTGAATAGAGATTATTTTATTTACAAAGTCGCCACTTGGAATTGATTTTTTGGATATTTCAAGTCACTTTTTATTTGAATCTCTAGTCAAAGTAAGGTTTGACTCTATTATTATTGGTTTGCGAAAATAAAGTCCGGGTAAGGAATTCTATTGACCGAGGAGAAGGTGTAAGGCATTCCCCGAGTCCCGTGGTTCTAGCACGGTCTCTTTATTGACTATAACTTGGCTTGAATTAATTTTAGATAAACTGTGATTTATTAGTTTCCGTGTTTTATCTATCCGCTTTTATATTTAAATATGAAATTATCTTTGAAACGAATCACGTATGTGAATCCATTTTGTTTATTGTGCCAAAATCATGTCACGTGTACATGCACGCAATTAATAGCATTTTTTATTATATTTAAGGTTGTTTCGTCCAAAGTTGCGCGAACGCATACCTTGATTTTAGTTTTGGAAATCATAATTATGTCACGCGAACGTATACATAATCACGATGATTCAACTAATTATGAGTACGCCTAAAGCATTCTAGCACATTCATGATTTGTTTCTTTCCTAAGTTTGAGATTAATGTGAATTCCATGAATTATGGAGTTACTTGTGGAAGAAGTGTATGATTTTAGATATTTGAATAAATAAACCATCATATACCAATACCCTACAACCCAACAATTGAAGCCCAAACTCATTAGGGTCCAAATCTTCCCAACTTTAAAGAAAGTTTGAATACCATATTTCCAAAAACATGATTAAGCATATAGCATTTAAGGACTAACTTGCATTATTATTTATAAAGTTTAAAGGCAAATAAACAAAATCACATGAAATAAGATAAAAAGAACAGAGGGAAGAATAAACCTTCAATACAAAATTTTTAATTAAATGAGTCTCCTAGAACAGGTACAATAACTCAGACGAACGTCCAACAAGCATAAGCGACAAATAACATCAAACCTAGTGAACAGAGCTCCAACGAAATCCTCGGCCTCGACTATTGACTCCACTTTTTGGCGTGTAAAAAATGATGTTATGAAGTATTTTTGTTGGATTTTGGGTGATGTCTTGCTGGATTGTTTGGAAGAAAGACGAAGAAAGAATGACACGAGTAGCAATTCCCTTAGCGTAGAAGGAGAAAAAGCAATTTCTTTCAATTCCCTCCTCCCTTCTTTTTTTTTTCTCCTTCTCCCTCCTTTTTCTCTTTTCCTTTCTCTCCTATTTATATAAAAAGTTTTGGAAATTTTCAGATTTTTGTTTTTAGTTTTTTTTTATTTTATTATTATTTTTTAATTAAAAAGAATTCCCACTTCCCATTTTTCTTCTTTTTAAAAAAACATAATTCCTCACTTTCCTTTACTTTTATTTTTTAATTTTCCATTTTTTACTTTTATTATATTTAAATTCCCACTTTTTTTTACTTTTCTTTTTTTATTTCCCACTTATTTTATTTTTTTTCTAATTTTTTTTCCACTTATTTTACTTTTCTTTCTTTTAATTTCCTCTTTCTTTTACTTTTATTTAAAACAATTCAGCTACCTTTTTTAAATTTCCGTATTCTTTTACTTTTATTTTTTTAATTTTCCACTTTTTTTTACTTTTTTATTAAAAAATTTCCACCTACTTTTACTTTTACTTTTTAATTCCATACTTTTAATTTTTCTATTATTTTATTTCCATCCAAAAATTCAAAAAAAAATATTTAATTTTTACGGTTTTTCAATTTATTTTATTTTAAAATAAAGATAAAAAATAAAAATAATACTAATAGTAATAATTGGCCTTTTTAAATTATTTTTAATTTTTACCCTATATAAAAAGAGCGTAACAAAGTTAAAAAATATATATTAAATTTCTAAAAATATTTGCATAGTAGAAGCCGATAAAAATTCAAATATAGTCAAAAATTAGGTGCTCACAACTGCCCCTCTTTGCTTGAAAACATGAAGAATTTTCAGGCAAAGACTAGGTGAGCCATGTGACTAATTTTTGACCAAACCGTTATTCAAAAGGAAAAAAAATAAAACATAAGGTGTAACCGAGTCCTGGTTTTGGACAACCTACATATCCCGGATTATAGGGGAATCGGGTCATGTGTAGTTCAAGGAGAATGGTGGAATGATGTGTTGAGGAGTCGAGTGAAGTTCCGTCGAGACTTCGGTTTGTAGTCCAATTATTACATCAAAAATAAAAAAGAAACTAAACAAACCTATCAGCTATGAGTTACAAGATTCCTATCTATAAGTATTCTAAAACTTGATCTTGAATCTTGACTGGTTCTTCACGCAGACTCTCATCTAAACGTTGATGCTCGCTAGCTGTAGGTGCTAGTTCATTGTTCTATAGCTTCTTCTAAAAATGGGACTCCAATGCTAGAGGCTTCAGTAATGTCTTGAGCACTCCACATCTTTTCAACTACTTTTGCATTTTGGATTCACCTATTTTTTCTTTTCTATTCTGAATTGTGACTTCTTCTTTTGGCCATCTCGAACCCTGTACCTCGATGTAAAACCTACTCAGACACCGAAATAAACAAACAAGCAAAATGTTTTTGCCCCAGTTTGCACTAGAAAAATTTCGTGAGTTATTGTAACAAAATTCAAAACTAGTTCTTTATTGAAAGCAATAAAAGTTCGGGAATTGTGTACCTCGATAAAAAATCAGAGACTAGGGAATGGAGACCCTATGTCTAAAATGAAAGAAACTAGGGAGTGGAGACCATATATTGAAAAAGCGACCAGGGATTGGTGTACCCTGATACTGTTAAGAAAATGTAACCAGGGGATGGCACCCTGTATTACGGAAAAGGAAATGTAACCAGGAGTTGGTGCCCTGTATTACTGAAAAGAAAATATAACCAGGGGATGGTGCCCTGTATTACTGAAAAGAAAAGGTAACCAGGGGATGGCGCCATGTATTACTGAAAAGGAAATGTAACCAGGGGTTGGCGCCATGTATTACTGAAAAAGAAATGTAACCAGGGGTTGGCGCCCTGTATTACTAAAAAAAGAAATGTAACCAGGGGTTGGCGCCCTAATACTGAAAAGGAAATGTAACCAGGGGTTGGCGCCCTGTATTACTAAAAAGGAAATGTAACCAGGGGATGGCGCACTGCATTACTGAAAAGGAAATGTAACTAGGGGTTGGCGCCCTCTATTACTGAAAAGGAAATATAACCAGGGGTTGGCGCCCTGTATTACTGAAAAGGAAATGTAACCAGGAAATATAAGATGAAAAGGTTCTACCTGGGTTAAACTACGAAAAATAAAACCTGGGCGAACAGTACTTCTGCCCAAAAATATGAGTTGGATCACCCTAGACGAAACAGTTCTACTTGAGTTAAGCTACATGAAACAACCTGAGCATAGAGTATTTCTACCCGGAACTATGAGCTGGATCCCCTTAGGCGAAATGGTTTTACTTGAGTTAAGCTACGTAAAACAACCTGAGCAGAGAGTACTTCAACTCGGAACTATGAGCTGGATCCCCTAGGCGAAAAGGTTCTACCTGGGTTAAGCTACGTAAAACAACCTGAACGAAGAGTACTTCAACTCGGAACTATGAGCTGGATTCCCCTAGGCGGAAAGGTTCTACTGTCACGACCCAAAATCCCACCACAAGAGTTGTGATAGCACCTAGTCTCTAAGACTACGTAAGCCGATTTTCATTACATTTTTGAAGCCATTTTTTTTAAAATTAAATAAGTAATTAAAGTTAACAACTAAACAAATATGAATACACAACCTTCCAAGACTGGTAGTACTGAGTCATGAACTCTAACTGAATACATAGAATGATCATGAGGACCAAATATACAATATTGTTTGATTACAAGTTAACAGTACAATGAAATGAAAAGACTCCAAGGGACTGCGACGACCAAGCAGCTCTACCTTGAATCCTTACGATCCCGCTTTAACTCTGCTCAAGTCTGTTATCTTCAATACCTAGCTCTGTACAAAAATGTGCAGAAGTGTAGTATGAGTACGCTACGGTCGGTACCCAATAAGTATCAAGACTAACCTCAATGGAGTATAGACTAGGTACAGTCAAGACACTCACTAGTCTAATAACATGTGCAATATAATATACAAAATACTAGGAAACAAATAGCAATAAGGTCAGGATAAAACAACCAGTGGTATGCGCAGCAAGACAACAAGAATACTATAAACATCATTCAACAATTAATAATACACGTACGCCCAATTAATTTCAAGTTTTTCAAACAAATATCCTTCACATATAATTCTTCCAAATAACTCTCTTTCAAATGTAGGTTTTCTCAAATGATTATTTTTCAAATATAATTCTTTCAATAAATCTTTACAAATATAATTTCCTCAAATAAGTATCTTTTAAATTCAATTATTTCATATAATTTTTTTTGAATAAAAATCCTTCCAAATAAATATTTTGAATATAATTCTTTTGATTAAAAAGTCACATGTGACATCTCATTTCATAATCATAAAAATACGGGTCTCGGCCCATTTTTATATTTTTCGTAAACACGGGTCTCAACCCATTTTCATATTTCCACGACACTTCGTGCCCATAATTAAATCATCATATTTCCCCCGGCATCTCGTGCCCTCATTTCATATCACAACTGCACAGATAATTCACGTGCCAAATATCCTCATTATTTACTCACGGCACCTCGTGCCCATATTTTATTTTATAATCCGCTTGGCAATAACCACAGGCTCTCAATTTCAACATAAATCAGATTGTTATCAATTTACCAACAACAAGACAAATTGCACAAGGTATATAAATAAACACAAGAAAATCACAACATCACATGAAAATCATCAACGACACAACCCCACATCATCGCATATCGTCCCTAACAATAGCCACCCTTATCGCTCCTATAGCCACCCTTATCGCTCCATAAAGACAATATCAATAGCCACCCTTATCGCTCATATTGCTACCCTTATCGCTCCGCCCAGACAATATTCCAACAAATACAACCACAGTGAAATGCCACCCTTATACCCACATAATATCAACTGTGAAATGCCACCCTTATATCTTCAAAATAATAATTAACACACCACAATAATTTACACGGGAAATTATCACGGCAACATAACAAAATCAATTCATATCACAATTTGCCCAATGGCTACAACCAAAAATCCAAAGATACAACCAAGTCAATTAATTTCACAACAAATAGCCGAAGGCTCCACACAATGTGTACAACACCCAAAAATAATCAACAGAGATAGAAATTACTCAACATAAAGCAAAGTCTTCATTAACTCCAAATTTTTAATAATTATATAAATACCTCTTCTTAAGCTCATTTAATTAATTATTTACAAAGGAAAAAATCCATAATGAAATTAAATTTTCAATAATTATCAAACTAGAAAAATTCACGGAATTACATAAATAATCAAGTAATAATCACATCAAATTGTCATATAAAAACAAATTCAACAAGAAGTATTTAGGCATGGAAAACAGATGATTTAATAATTTTCCACAATTTCCCAATTTACTACACAATAATGCCTAAGACTTTAATTCAATGAATTTTGCATGTATAAGCCCGAGTACGTACTCATCACCTCGCGTACACGGCTTTTTACATTTCACAAATGGCACATAAGACTCAATGCCTAAGGGGTAACTCCCCCACTCGAGGTTAAGCAAGACACTTACCTTTTTGAAGTTATGCCGATATTTCAAAATCTCCTTCTTGCTTGTATTGACCTCTGGACCACTCAAATCTATCCAAATTAATTGTATAAATTCATTAAAATTCATCGAAAACAATTCCGGATAGTAATACGTCGACTTAAAAATTTATTCCAAAAAGTCAACAAAAGTCAACGCGGGACCCCCCTCTCGAAACCCAACATAATTTTCATGAAATCCAAATATCCATTCCGATACGAGTTCAACCATACCAATTTTATTTAATTCCAATAACAAGTCGACTTCCAAATCTTAAATTTTCGTTTTTGGAAGATTTTACAAAAATCTTGATTTCTTCCATTTAAATCCGAATTAAATGATGAATATAATGATAGATTCATGAAATATAATAAATTTAGGATATAGAACACTTACCCCAACCAAGCTTGTGAAGAATCGCTCCAGAATCGCCCAAATCCGAGCTCCAAAAATCCTAAAATGAAAATGGCGAAATGACCATTTTTGGTCCTTAACACTCTGCCCAGTTTGTGCAACTGCAGACCATTTTATCGCACCTGCGAGCTCGCTTTTGCGAGCCAATTCTCGCTTTTGCGATGTCCACTGGCGCTGCCCTCGCACATGCGGAAGAGCTTCCGCTTCTGCGCTCGCGCATGTGCAGGATATTCTTCGCACCTGCGGCCTCAGTCCAGCCCAACCAATTTCGCTTCTTCGAGCTTCATCTTGCTTCTGCAATGGTCGCACTTGCGCCCCAATTTCTGCAGTTGTGATTCCAATAGGTCTGCCCAGAACAACAAAAATCCCAGCATTTTCAACAAGTCCAAATTCGATCCAAACCTCGTCTGAAACTCATCCGAGTTACCCGGGACCTCGTCTGAATTTACTAATAAGTCTCGTAACACAATACAGACCTACTCGGGGTTTCAAATTACATCACACAATACCGAAATTATGAATCGCATGTCAAATTAAATTTGGACTTTTCAAATCTTCCAACTTATATATTTTGCGCCGAAACGTATCAAATCAATCCGGAATGACTTTAAATTTTGCACACAAGTCATAAATGATGAAATAGAGCTATTTGAATTTCCGCAATCGAAATCCGACATCGTTATCAAAAATTCACCCTTCGGTAGGATTTTCCAAAAATCTTCTATTTTCAACTTTCGCCAAAATATGTCGAATTGTCCTACGGACTTCCAAATCCAAATCTGAACATATTCCTAAGACCGAAATCATCATACGAAGCTATTGTCATCATCGAAATTTCATTCCGTGGTCGTTTCCTCAAAAGTCAACTCCTCGGTCAACTCTTTCCATTTAAGCTTCAAAATGAGAATTTTTCTTTAAATTAAATTCCGAATCTTCCGAAAACCAAACTCGACCACACACGCGGGTAATAATACATATTGTGAGCTTCTCGAGACCTTAAGCTACTGGACGTGGTGTAATTTCTTAAAATGACAAGTCGGGTCGTTACATCTACTTGAGTTAAGCTACAAAAAAACAAGCCAGGCGAAGAGTACTTCTACCTGAAAATATGAGCTAGATCCCCCTAGGCGAAAAAGTTTCTACCTGGGTTAAGCTACGAAAAACAAGCCTGGGCGAAGAGTACTTCTACCCGAAAATATTTGCTAGATCCCCCTAGGCGAAAAATGTTCTACCTAGGTTAAGTTAAGAAAACAAATCATGGGTGAAAAGTACTTCTACCCAGAAATATAAGCTGGATCCCCCTAGGTGAAAATATTCTACCTAGGTTAAGCTACAAAAACCAGCCTGGACGAAGAGTACTTCTACCCGAAAACTATGAGCTGGATCCCCTTAGGCAAAAAGGTTCTACCTGGGTTAAGCTACAAAATAATAGCCTGGGCTAAAAGTATTTCTACCCGAAAATATGAACTGGATCCCCCTAGGCAAAAAGGTTCTACCTGGGCTAAGCTACATAAAACAATCTGAGCGAAGAGTACTTCTACCCGGAACTATGAGCTGGATCCCCCTAGGCAAAAAGGTTCTACCCCTAGGTTAAGCTATGAAACAACCAGGGCGAAGAGTACTTCTACCCGGAACTATGAGCTGGATCCCCCTAGGAGAAAAGGTTCTACCTGGGTTAATCTACGAAAATGAGAGGTATGAACAATAGTGATGCATGCTAAAAATAAAGGAAAATGGAGATTTTGAGAAAACTTACCTTTGGTGACATTCGTCTTTTAGGAGTTGCCATTCTGCACTGCTTTGTTCTTGCTGCAAACGTAGAAAAATTATGAGTTTTAAAAGTGGTGGTCGGTTTGTGGCCTTGATGTCTTTGGCAGCTTGGCTTTGTGCCCATCTTCTTTTGATGATGATTTTAACTTGCCACTAGATGTTTCGTGAATACCATTTGCATTTATGGCCCTAGAGAGCCTTTGACTTTTCAAACATTTACATGATGGTTGGTCGCGTAGAACTTAACCCTTTTTAACTTTATTTTGCCTTTGTGGCATTTCACTTTCGACTTCTTTCCTAAAAATTCTCAATTCCAGAGCATTGGGGAACCTTTGGCTTTTCAAACTTTGCCAAAACAGTTATCCACTTGGGACTTAACCTATTCAACTTCATTTTGCCTTGTAGGCACTTTCAATTTGATTTCCTCCTTTCGAGAATTTTTGATTTCAAAGCATCAGCCACCATGGCCAATCGGGGTTGACTTGATACCCCTGCCAAGGCTGGGTGCCTCTTGAATATTAGCTTGTATCAAACGAAAGCCATGTAAATCAGTCTTGCTACCCCTTCTTTGCCTTAGTTTTTGAACAGAGTTAGACCGAAAGGGATTCAAAGAGAAACAAACAATGGAATGGACAATGAATTTAGACAAGAGGTATCCCTTTCGGGAGAAGGAAAGGAGGACTTATCTGGAGTACATGCAGACTTCAATGAACATGACATGCCTTTTGGACTGGATGCCCGATCTGTTTAAACCGTCCGACTCTTAGAAATTCATCACAACTTTTGCCTCGAAACCGAGAAACCTTGCCCAGGACTGTCAATACCAATGGCTGTGAAGATCCTCTTTTCGATCTTTAGTGCCTTTTGTGGGTTTTCACCAGCTAATCTCTCTCATTTCTCTTCTCACCATCGCCTTATAGTGCCCTTTGCGGGTTTTCACTAACAAGACTCTCTCATTTTAGTTTTTTTACTCACCATTGCCTTACGGTGCCCATGATGGTTTTCACCACTAAGACTCTCTCATTTTATTTCTCTCATTTTGGTTGCACCAGATCCAAGTGACTGTATCCAGTGTTTTAAAAGGCGTGGGCGTAAGGCGGGGCATTTTACATATGCCTCAGCGGGGCGTAAACCCCGAGGCGCGGGGCATAAACCCCATAGGTATTTAATTTTTAATATTTTATAAAATAATATAATGACAGTTAATATTTATAAACAGGTAAAATTGCATAAAAATTGAAGAAAACTATATATATATGTGCTCCATCCCCACAAAAAACTAATCAAAACAATCTGTTATATGTTACTTACAAGCACAAGTAATTTGAGTCTAAAAGAATAGAGTTTTCTATATGGAGGAATAAAAAGGATGATTAATCTGCAATTTGAACTTTGAATTTGCTGCTATGAAGAAAAATGTAGTTCTCTTTGTATTTGTAAAAAAATTAATTTTTTTTTGCTTTTGGGAGATATTAGCAGACTAGCGGACAAGATAACAAATTGGAAAAACCATGAATTATAGCTTAAATCAATCAAAAAGGTCTTTACTTTTAAATTTAATACTTTTGATTTCCTTTTTAAACCTTTTGAGTAATTACCAAACTGACTTTTGAGAATTTGGGTATTATATGAAGGACTAATTCAACAAATTTTATTTTAATTTGAAAAGGTCTCTGGGGCTTACTCCTTACTAAAAGAATGCGCCCCGAACGCCCGGGTGTACGCTCCGAATGCCCGGACGTACGCCCCAAATTGCGGGGCATACGCCTCTTAAGACTTTCGCCCCACACTATCGCCCCAGGGTATTTTTGCTATGCCTTGCCCCGAGGCTCGCCCCAGAAATGCCTTTTAAAACAGAGACTGTATCCTCCAATTCTTGAACATTCTCGTTGATTGATCAGAAGGACTTGAAAAGGATTTGGGTAAAAAGTATTTGGATTGAGTTACAACTTTGGAACCTTTTAGGCGATACCATCACCGAACCATTGTAATATTTACCCCAGTTTCAATTTTTGGGAAAATGTGGATTTTTGTTTTGGTGTGACTGAACCCCAAAGAGAGGCTGCCTACGTATCCTTTCAGAATCAAGTCAAACGTAGTTCAATATAACATGAACTGTTTTTTTTGTCTTTTTGTCTGTTTTGTTTTTTTCTCTTTCCTTTTCCTTTTTTTTTTCTTTCTTGTTTTTTTTTCTTTTCAATAACTCCTTCTGGTTCCAAAGAGGGTAATCAAAGAAAGGTAACAGGCTCAAAGGGTTGGTAAAAGGGTTAATGGTGTTTGGGTAGCAAGAATGAAAGCCTTCGTTATCTCAATCAAAAAGCATTAAAGGTGCGTGAAGGGTCAAACATAGTACCTTTTTAACTGCATCAATTTGGAGCCAATTTCCTTTAGCTTCTTCATGATGCGAGAGGATACATCTCAGAATGAGTTGCCCTACTTCAAACTTCCTGGGCCGCACTTTCTTGTTGAAGGCACTAGCCATTCTTTGTTGGTACAACTATTCGTGACAAACTGCGACCAATCACTTTTCATCAATCAGTGTCAATTATTCCAATCGATTCTTGACCCAATCTTTATCCTCAATGTCGCCTTCAACAATGATCCAAAGAGAGGGAAATTCAACTTCTTCTGATTTCATTCGGACTTGGCCTAGGCCTACTGTTCTAATTCTTTGTTTATTTTCTCACAAGCCTTATCTTCAACACATTCTGCTTCTTGATTCTTTATTTTGAGGTCTGACATCATTTAAGGATCTTGGCATGAAGTCCGCAAGCATGTCATGTCACTAAAATCTTTATTAACAGAACTAAAAAGAGAAAAAGAAAGGTGACAAGATTAAGAAAAGAGACATTTAATGAAATATTAATTTCATTTGATTTGATTTTTTTGTTTTTTTTAAAAAAACTTTTTAAAGATAGAAAGGTTTACATCACAAAGTAAGACAATAAAAGTAAAACGTCCGCATTACACCCTAAAATAATCCGGACGCAGAAAAGATAGCAAGACCGGCTACCGAGACTCCCATGTGACAGAGAACTTTTCAAGTTTGGCGCTCGTTTTTAGGTTTCTCTTCTGCCGCGGAAATGGCTACTGTGTCTTTCAGTGCTGGATCAAATTCCTCCACTTCACAGATCTTTCCGACTACCGGTCCATTGGTGTGAGTAAGCAGATGATTGTTCATCATATTAGGGGCCTCTTCATCCCTAAGCACTATTGCCTTGACCTCGATGTGGTCTTCCACTGCTCTCTTAAGAATCCAACAGTCTTTTGTATAATGTCCCACTGCTCCAAAGTAATATTCACATCTAGCATTAGCCCGGTGCGCCGGTTCGGGGCTACTGGCTGCAGTAGACCTAGCGTGACTAGATTTTTGGAACAAGCTCGAGTATGATTCATCAACAGGGATGAACTGGTTCTTCTCGGGAGGCTTTTTTCTTTTTTTTTTGAATATTTTTTTTTCATACCTTGATTTCTTTTTCCTTTCTCTTTTTGTTGTTTTTCGCTCTTTGTTTTTCTTTTTTATTTTTTTTGTCACTCTTTTCTTTCTTTTTCACTCAGGTTTTTTTCTTCTTTTTTTTTCGGTATATTTTTTTACTCAATTTGTTTATGGCTATGATCAAATCTGATAGGGATTGCCTACGTATCATGACGCCGCATGAATCAGATCATTACATAGATCATGGAGATCGGGAATAGACCAACACAGCTGGCCCTCTTTGCTTGGAAATATGAAGAGTTTTCAAGCAAAGACTTAGTGAGCCATGTGACTAATTTTTGACCAAACCATTATTTAAAAGGAAAAGAAATAAAACATAGGGTGTAACCGAGTCCTGGTTTTGGATAGCCTACATATCCCAGGTTATAGGGGAATCAGGTCACATGTAGCTCAAGGAGAATGGTGGAATGATGTGTTGAGGAGTTGAGTGAGGTTCCGTCGAGGCTTCGGTCTGTAGTCCAGTTATTACATCAAAAATCAAAAAGAAACTAAACAAACCTATCAGCTATGAGTTAGAAGATTCCTATCTATAAGTCTTCTAAAACTTGATCTTGAATCTTGACTGGTTCTTCACGCAGACTCTCATCTAAACCTTGATGCTCGCTAGCTGTAGGTGCTAGTTCATTGTTCTATAGCTTCTTCTAAAAACGGGACTCCAATGCTAGTGGCTTCAATAATGTCTTGAGCATTCCACATCTTTTTAACTACTTTTGCATTTTGGATTCACTTATTTTTTCTTTTCTTTTATTCTGAATTGAGACTTCTTCTTTTGTCCATCTCGAACCCTGTGCCTCGATGAAAAACCTACTCAGACACCGAAACAAACAAACGAGCGAAATTTTTCTGCCCCAGTTTGCACTAGGAAAATTTCGCGAGTTATTGTAACAAAATTCAAAACTAGTTCTTTATTGAAAGAAATAAAAGGTCGGGAATGGTGTACCCCGAAAAAAAAATCAGAGCCTAGGGAATGGAGACCCTATGTCCAAAATGAAAGAAACTAGGGAGTGGAGACCCTATATTGGAAAAGCGACTAGGGATTGGTGTACCCTGATTTTGTTAAGGAAATGTAACCAGGGGATAGCACCCTGTATTACGGAAAAGGAAACATAACCAGGGGATGATGCCCTGTATTACTGAAAAGAAAAGGTAACCAGGGGATGGCGCCCTGTATTACTGAAAAGGAAATGTAACCAGGGGTTGGCGCCCTGTATTACTGAAAAGGAAATGTAACCAGGGGTTGGCGCCCTGTATTACTGAAAAAGAAATATAAACAGTAGTTGGCGCCCTAATACTGAAAAGGAAATGTAACCAGGGGTTGGCGCCCTATATTACTAAAAAGGAAATGTAGCAGGGGTTGGCGCACTGTATTACTGAAAAGGAAATGTAACCAGGGGTTGGCGCCCTGTATTACTGAAAAGAAAATGTAACCACGGGTTGGCACCCTGTATTACTAAAAAAAGAAATGTAACCAGGGGTTGGCACCCTGTATTACTAAAAAGGAAATGTAACCAGGGGTTGGCGCCCTGTATTACTAAAAAGAAAATGTAACTAGGGGTTGGCGCCCTATATTACTGAAAAGGAAATGTAACCAAGAAATATAAGGCGAAAAGGTTCTACCTGGGTTAAGCTACGAAAAGCGGCCTGAGAAAAGAGTACTTCTACCCGGAAATATGAGCTGGATCCCCCTAGGCAAAAAGGTTTTACCTGGGTTAAACAGCGAAAAACAAACCTGGGCGAACAGTACTTCTGCCCAAAAATATGAGCTGGATCACCCTAGGCGAAACAGTTCTACCTGAGTGAAGCTACATGAAACAACCTGAGCGAAGAGTAATTCTACCTGGAACTATGAACTGGATCCCCCTAAGCAAAATGGTTCTACCTGGGTTAAGCTACGAAAAGCGGCCTGAGCGAAGAGTACTTCTACCCGGAAATATGAGCTGGATCCCCCTAGGCGAAAAGGTTTTACCTGGGTTAAAATGCGAAAAACAAACCTGGGCGAACAGTACTTCTGCCCAAAAATATGAGCTGGATCACCCTAGGCGAAACAGTTCTACCTGAGTGAAGCTACATGAAACAACCTGAGCGAAGAGTAATTCTACCTGGAACTATGAACTGGATCCCCCTAAGCAAAATAGTTCTACCTGAGTTAAGCTACGTAAAACAAACTGAGCGAAGAGTACTTCAACTCGGAACTATGAGCTAGATCCCCTAGGCGAAAAGGTTCTACCCGGGTTAAGCTACGTAAAACAAGCGAAGATTACTTCAACTCAGAACTATGAGCTGGATCCCCCTAGGAGAAAAGGTTCTACCTGGGTTAAGCTACGAAAAGCGGCCTGAGCGAAGAGTACTTCTACCCGAAAATATGAGCTGGATCCCCCTAGGCGAAAAGGTTTTACCTGGGTTAAAATGCAAAAAACAAACCTGGGCGAACAGTACTTCTGCCCAAAAATATGAGCTGGATCACCCTAGGCGAAACAGTTCTACCTGAGTGAAGCTACATGAAACAACCTGAGCGAAGAGTAATTCTACCTGGAACTATGAACTGGATCCCCCTAAGCAAAATGGTTCTACCTGAGTTAAGCTACGTAAAACAAACTGAGCGAAGAGTACTTCAACTCGGAACTATGAGCTGGATCCCCTAGGCGAAAAGGTTCTACCCGGGTTAAGCTACGTAAAACAAGCGAAGATTACTTCAACTCAGAAATATGAGCTGGATCCCCCTAGGAGAAAAGGTTCTACCTGGGTTAAGCTACGAAAAGCGGCCTGAGCGAAGAGTACTTCTACCCGGAAATATGAGCTGGATCCCCCTAGGCGAAAAGGTTTTACCTGGGTTAAAATGCGAAAAACAAACCTGGGCGAACAGTACTTCTGCCCAAAAATATGAGCTGGATCACCCTAGGCGAAACAGTTCTACCTGAGGGAAGCTACATGAAACAACCTGAGCGAAGAGTATTTCTACCCGGAACTATGAACTGGATCCCCCTAAGCAAAATGGTTCTACCTGAGTTAAGCTACGTAAAACAAACTGAGCGAAGAGTACTTCAACTCGGAACTATGAGCTAGATCCCCTAGGCGAAAAGGTTCTACCCGGGTTAAGCTACGTAAAACAAGCGAAGATTACTTCAACTCAGAACTATGAGCTAGATCCCCCTAGGAGAAAAGGTTCTACTTGGGTTAAGCTACGAAAAGCGGCCTGAGCGAAGAGTACTTCTACCCGAAAATATGAGCTGGATCCCCCTAGGCGAAAAGGTTTTACCTGGGTTAAAATGCGAAAAACAAACCTGGGCGAACAGTACTTCTGCCCAAAAATATGAGCTGGATCACCCTAGGCGAAACAGTTCTACCTGAGTGAAGCTACATGAAACAACCTGAGCGAAGAGTAATTCTACCTGGAACTATGAACTGGATCCCCCTAAGCAAAATGGTTCTACCTGAGTTAAGCTACATAAAACAAACTGAGCGAAGAGTACTTCAACTCGGAACTATGAGCTGGATCCCCTAGGTGAAAAGGTTCTACCCGGGTTAAGCTACGTAAAACAAGCGAAGATTACTTCAACTCAGAAATATGAGCTGGATCCCCCTAGGAGAAAAGGTTCTACCTGGGTTAAGCTACGAAAAGCGGCCTGAGCGAAGAGTACTTCTACCCGGAAATATGAGCTGGATCCCCCTAGGCGAAAAGGTTTTACCTGGGTTAAAATGCGAAAAACAAACCTGGGCGAACAGTACTTCTGCCCAAAAATATGAGCTGGATCACCCTAGGCGAAACAGTTCTACCTGAGTGAAGCTACATGAAACAACCTGAGCGAAGAGTATTTCTACCCGGAACTATGAACTGGATCCCCCTAAGCAAAATGGTTCTACCTGAGTTAAGCTACGTAAAACAACCTGAGCGAAGAGTACTTCAACTCGGAACTATGAGCTGGATCCCCTAGGCGAAAAGGTTCTACCCGGGTTAAGCTACGTAAAACAAGCGAAGATTACTTCAACTCAGAACTATGAGCTGGATCCCCCTAGGAGAAAAGGTTCTACTTGAGTTAAGCTACGAAAAAATGAGCCTGGCGAAGAGTACTTCTACCTGGAAATATGAGCTAGATCCTCCTAGGCGAAAAAGGTTCTACCTGGGTTAAGCTACGAAAAACAAGCCTCGGCGAAGAGTACTTCTACCCGGAAATATGTGCTAGATCCCCTTAGGCGAAAAATGTTCTACCTGGGTTAAGTTACGAAAATTAATCTTGGGTGAAAAATACTTTTACTCGAAAATATGAGCTGGATCCCCCTAAGCAAAATATTCTACCTGGGTTAAGCTACGAAAAATAGCCTAGGCAAAGAGTACTTCTACCCGGAAACTATGAGCTGGATCCCTTTAGGCAAAAAGGTTCTACCTGGGTTAAGCTACAAAACAATAGCCTGGGCTAAATGTATTTCTACCCAGAAATATGAGCTGGATCCCCCTAGGCAAAAAGGTTCTACCTGGGTTAATCTACATAAAGAAATTTGAGCGAAGAGTACTTCTACATGGAACTATGAGCTGGATCCCCCTAGGCAAAAAATTTCTACCTAGGTTAAGCTATGAAACAACCTGGGTGAAGAGTAATTCTACCCGGAACTATGAGCTGGACCCCCCTAGGCGAAAAGGTTCTACCTGGATTAAGCTACGAAAATGAGAGGTATTAACAGTAGTGATGCATGCTAAAAATAAAGGAAAGTGGAGATTTTGAGAAAACTTACCTTTGGTGACATTCGTCTTTTAGGAGTCGCCATTCTGCATTGCTTTGTTCCTGCTGCAAACATAGAAAAATTGTGAGTTTTAAAAGTGGTGATCAGTTTGTGGCCTTGATATCTTTGGCAGCTTGGCTTTGTGCCCATCTTCTTTTGATCATGATTTCAACTTGCCACTAGATGTTTCGTGAATACCACTTGCATTTATGGCCCCAGAGAGCCTTTGACTTTTCAAACTTTTACATGACTTTTCAACTTGCCTTTGTGGAATTTCACTTTTGACCTCTTTCCTCAAAAAACTTCAATTCTAGAGCATTGGCGAACCTTTGGCTTTTCAAACTTTGCCAAAACGGTTAGCCACTTGGGACTTAACCTATTCAACTTCATTTTGCCTTGTAGGCACTTTCAATTTGAATTCCTTCTTTCGCGAGTTTTTGATTTCAAAGCATCAGCCACCATGGCCAATCGGGGTTGACTTGATGCCCCTGCCAAGGCTGGGTACCTCTTTAATATTAGCTTGTATCAAATGAAAGGCATGTAAATCAGTCTTGCTACCCCTTCTTTGCCTTAGTTTTGGAACAGAGTTAGACAGAAAGGTATTCAAAGAGAAACAAACAATAGAATGGACAATGAATTTAGACAAGAGGTATCCCTTTCGGGGGAAGGAAAAAAGGACTTATCTGGAGTACATGCAGACTTCAATGAACATGATATGCCTTTTGGACTGGATGCCTGATCTGTGTAAACCGTCCGACTCTTACTAATTCATCACAACTTTTGCCTTGTAACCGAGAAACCTTGCCCAGGACTGTCAATCTGTGAAGATCCTTTTTTCGATCTGTAGTGCCCTTTGCATGTTTTCACCATCTAATCTCTCTCATTTCTCTTCTCACCATCACCTTATAGTGCTCTTTGTAGGTTTTCATTAACAAGACTCTCTCATTTTAGTTTCTTTACTCACCATTGCCTTACGGTGCCCATGAGGGTTTTCACCAATAAGACTCTTATTTTATTTCTCTCATTTTGGTTGCACCAGATCCAAGTGACTGTATCCTCCAATTCTTAAACATTCTCGTTGATTGATCGGAAGGACTTGAAAAGGATTTGGGTAAAAAGTATTTGGATTGAGTTATAACTTTGGAACCTTTCAGGCGATACCATCGCCGAACCATTGTAACATCTGCCCCAATTTTAATTTTTGGGGAAATATGAATTTTTGTTTTGGTGTGACTGAACCCCAGAGAGAGGCTGCCTACGTATCCTTTCAGAATCAAGTCAAACGTAGTTCAATGTAACATGAACTGTTTTTTTGTCTTTCTGTCTGTTTTGTTTTCTTTCTCTTTCCTTTTTCTTTTTTTTTTCTTCTTTTTTTTTTCTTTCTTGTTTTTTGTTTTTTCAATAACTCCTTCAAGTTCCAAAGAGGGTAATCAAAGAAAGGTAACCGGCTCAAAGGGTTGGCAAAAAGGGTTAATGGTGTTTGGGTAGCGAGAATGAAAGCCTTCGTCATCTCAATCAAAGAGCATTAAAGGTGCGTGAAGGGTCAAACATAGTACCTTTTTGATTGCATTAATTTGGAGCCAATTTCCTTTAGCTTCTTCATGATGCGGGAGGATACATCTCAGAACGATTTGCCCCACTTCAAATTTCCTGGGCCGCACTTTCTTGTTGTAGGCACTAGCCATTCTTTGTTGGTACAACTGCTCGTGACAAACTGCGGCCAATCGCTTTTCATCAATCAGTGTCAATTGTTCCAATCGATTCTTGACCCAATCTTTATCCTCAATCTCGGCTTCAACAATGATCTAAAGAGAGAGAATTTCACCTTCTTCCGATTTCATTCGGACTTGGCCTAGGCCTACTGTTCCAATTCTTTGTTTATTTTCTCACAAGCCTTATTTTCAATGCATTCTGCTTCTTGATTCATTATTTCGAGGTCTGACAACATTTTAGGATCTAGGCATGAAGTCCGCAAGCATGTCATGTCATTAAAATCTTTATTAACAGAACTAAAAAGAGAATAAGAAAGATAACAAGATTAAGAAAAGAGACATTTAATGAAATATTAATTTCATTTGATTTGATTTTTTTGTTTTTATTTTTAAAAAAATTTAAAGATAGAAGGGTTTACATCACAAAGTAAGACAATAAAAGTAAAACGTCTGCATTACACCCTGAAATAATCTGGACGCAGAAAAGATAGCAAGACCTGCAACCGAGACTCCCATCTGACAGAGAACTTTTCAGGTTTGGCACCCATTTTTAGGTTTCTCTTCTACCGCGGAAATGGCTACTGTGGTTTTCAGTGCTGGATCAAATTCCTCCACTTCACAGATCTTTCCGACTACCGGTTCAATGGTGTGAGTAGGCAGATGATTGTTCATCATATTAGGGGCCTCTTCATCCCTAAGCACTATTGCCTTGACCTCGATGTGGTCTTCCACTGCTCTCTTAAGAATCCAACAGTCTTTTGTATAATGTCCCACTGCTCCAAAGTAATATTCACATCTAGCATTAGCCCGGTGCGCCGGTTCGGGGCTACTGGCTGCAGTAGACCTAGCGTGACTAGATTTTTGGAACAAGCTCGAGTATGATTCATCAACAGGGATGAACTGATTCTTCTCGGGAGGCTTTTTTCTTTTTTTTTTGAATATTTTTTTTTCATATCTTGATTTCTTTTTCCTTTCTCTTTTTGTTGTTTTTCGCTCTTTGTTTTTCTTTGTTATTTATTTTTTGTCACTCTTTTCTTTCTTTTTCACTCAATTATTTTTGTTTTTTTTTTCCGGTTTATTTTTTCACTCAATTTGTTTATGGCTATGATCGAATCTGATGGGGATTGCCTATGTATCATGACACCGCATGAATTAGATCATTATGTAGTTCAGGGAGATCGGGAATAGACCGACCCATTTTTCTTTTTCTTTTCTTTTTTTTATATAAAGACTTTTAAATATTTTTTTTGAGTTTTGTTTTCTTTTTATGGAATTTTGATTTTTTTTTAAAAAGAAGGAATTCTAAAGAAGGAAGAAAATATTTTGGATTTTGATTTGAAAATTGTTTTTGTTCTTTTTTGTTCGAATGAAAAACTTCGGAAAAGAAGGAAAATATTTTTGGATTTTTTTTTTTTTTGGATTTTCTAAGGAAAGAATTCTATAGAGGGAATAAAGGAAAGGGAAACTATTTTTGAATTTTTCTTTTTTTGAAAATTGGGGTCAGAACCGTTGAGGTTTGCCTACGTATCTCACATCCGGTGAGAATCAGACCCGCGTAGTTCAGTCGGTTTTGTCACAACAGGGAAAACATGATTTTTTTGACTCATTTTGAAATGACTTTTCTTTTTCTTTTTTGTTTTTTCAAAATTTCGGTAGAGTTTCTAGATTTTTCAAATACCAGGATTTTTGGAAACCGATGAATTTTCTCTCTCCTACTTCTCACTTCTGCCTTTTCTCAATTTTCTGTATTTTTTCTATCAGCCGGTCAACATGCAAATCAGATCAAACAAAATGTACAAATAGCACGTAGGATGCATCATGATGGTCTTTTATTTTTGGGTACACCTGTCCGTCTCGTCCTAGACGGACCCAACCCCTATGTTGAGTCCCCAAAGTCAAATGCACGTGATGCAAACAAACGTTCCTACTAGGGATCCGGCATGAGGCTATGTTATTCTAGGTTTAAAATTCCAGGGGGGTATTTTAGACCTGGCTTACTCAAGCGGACAGCTCGAGCCGAGGTAGGGGCAACGTACCGGGAGCAAGAAATTCTACCCGGTCTAGTTTTTGATCCAGCCTCGTTCTATTTGGGATGACCTCTAACAGAATAGTGGGCCACGCACATGTGTGCACCATAAATTTAGAAGACTTAGAAGGGAGGCGTAAGAAGACAGTTTATATAGTTCAAATAATATCAAAGCGGTAAATGACCGTCAATTAGCACATTAGGCCCACAAACACAGTAATATCAACAATCAAGAAAGCCAAGTATAGATCACATTACAAGCTCGAATTCTAAACCCCGAACCAGAAGTTCTGGGTTATTGTCCCCAGCGGAGTCGCTAGAGCTGTCACACCTCGATTTTACCCCCAAAAGATATATGTGTTATGGATTGTTGTGGGTTAACGAGTTTTTCTAATTAAAGTGAAAAATTTGAATAGGGATTATTTTATTTACAGAGTCGCCACTTGGAATTGATTTTTTGGGTGTTCCAATTCACCTTTTATTTGAATCCCTAGTCAAAGGAATGTTTGACTCTATTATTATTGGTCTACGAAAATAAAGTCCGGGTAAGGAATTCTTTTGACCGGGGAGAAGGTGTAAGGTATTCCCCGAGTCCCATGTTTCTAGCACGGTCGCTTTATTGACTGCAACTTAGCTTGAATTAATTTTAGATAAACAGTGATTTATTGGTTTCCATATTTTATCTATCCTATTTTATATTAAATATAGAATTATCTTTGAAACGAATCACGTATATGAATATGTTTTGTTTATTGTGCCAAAATCATGTCACGTGTACATGCACTCAATTAATAGCATTTTTATTATATTTAAGGTTGTTTCACGCAAAGTTGCGCGAACGCATACCTTGATTTTAGTTTTGGGAATCGTAAATATGTCACACGAACGTATACATAATCACGAAGATTCAATTAATTATGAGTACTCCTAAAGAATTATAGCGCATTCATGATTTGTTTCTTTCCTAAGTTTGAGATTATTGTGAATGCCATGAATTATGGAGTTACTGGTGGAAGAAGTGTATGATTTTAGATATTTGAATAAATAAACCATCATATACAAATACCCTACAACCCAACAATTAAAGCCCAAACTCACTAGGGTCCAAATCTTCCCAACTTTAAAAAAGGTTTGAATACCATATTTCCAAAAACATGATTAAGCATATAGCATTTAAGGACTAACTTGCATTATTATTTATAAAGTTTAAAGTCAAATAAATAAAATCACATGAAATAAGATAAAAAGAACAGAGGGAAGAATAAACCTTTAATGCAAAATTTCCAATTAAATGAGTCTCCAAGAACAGGTATAATAACTCAGACGAACGTCGAACAAGCATAAGCGACGAATAACATCAAACCTAGTGAACGGAGCTCCAACGAAATCCTCGATCTCGACTATTAACTCCACTTTTTGGCGTGTAAAAAATGATGTTATGAAGTATTTTTATTGGTTTTTAGGTGATGACTTGCTGGATTGTTTGAAAGAAAGACGAAGAAAGAATGACACGAGTAGAAATTCCGTTAGCATAGAAGAAGAAAAAACAATTTCTCTCACTTCCCTCCTCCCTTCTTTTTTTCCCTCCTTCTCCTACCTCTTTCTTTTTTCCTTTTTCTCCTATTTATAGAAACATTTTCGGAATTTTTCAGATTTTTGTTTTTAATGTTTTTATTTTATTATTATTTTTTAATTAAAAAGAATTCCCACTTCCCATTTTTCTTCTTTTTTTAAAACAATAATTCCCCGCTTTACTTTACTTTTATTTTTTAATTCCCAATTTTTTACTTTTATTATATTTAAATTCACACATTTTTTACTTTTTTTTATTTCTCACTTATTTTACCTTTTTTTTAATTTTAATGTTTCACTTATTTTACTTTTCTTTCTTTTAATTTCCACATTCTTTTACTTTTTTTTTTAATTTTCAGCTACCTTTATTTTATTTTTTAATTCAAAATTTCTTTTACTTTTCATTCTTTAAATTTCCACATTCTTTTACTTTTATTTTTTAAATTTTCCACTTTCTTTTACTTTTTTATTAAATAATTTCCACCTACTTTTACTTTTACTTTTTAATACCATACTATTAATTTTCCTATTATTTTATTCCCATCCGAAAATTAAAAAAATTATTTAATTTTTTCGGTTTTTCAATTTATTTTATTTTAAAATAAAGATAAAAATAAAAATAATACTAATAGTAATAATTGACCTTTTAAAATTATTTTTAATTTTTACCCTATATAAAAAAAAGTGTAACAAAGGTAAAAAAAATATATTAAATTTCTAAAAATATTTATATAGTAGAAGGTGATAAAAATTCAAATATAGTCAAAAATTAGGTGCTTGCAGCGATTCCAACTTTTTCTTTCTAATGCCTACGGGGGCGGATCTATGTAGGGGATTAGGGGTAGTACGTCACCCAACCACTTGAGTCAAATTGTATATATATACATATCTTTTCCTCAAAATATTAAACATATATAATCAGTGGCACCCCAAGTCACAAAATGACTGCAAGTGCTATTGTTAAAGGCTAAAGTACTGAAACTCCACATAAAATGCCCAGGATTGAGACTCTGTTGTGGTCCTAGTTGTTTTGTTGTGTAACGACCCTACCAGTCGTTTTGAGCAATTTGCACTTTGCTTGGTAGTTTGAGGTTATGAGTAACTCTGTATGATGTATTATGATTTGTGTGAATTGTTGATTTTGGTTTTCAGGTTATTCGGAATCGATTTGGAAGAATGAATTTCATGATTGAAGCTTTAAGTTGGAAGAGTTGACCAAGTTTGACTTTTTAGTATTTGACCTCAGATTGGAGTATTGATGGTTTCGTTAGGTCCGGATAGTGATTTTGGACTCGAGAGTATGCCCTAATTTACATTTTGATATTTCTAGAAGGTTTCGGCGCTAATTGGCGAAAGTTGGAAATTTGAAGGTTTTGAAAGTTCATAAGTTTGACCGAGAGTTAACTTTGGGATATCATATTCGGATTGTGGTTCCGAGAATTGGAATAGCTTTTTATGTCATTTGGGACTTGTGTGCAAAATTTGAGTTCATTCCGAGTTGATTTATTATATCTCGACGCGAGTTTTGGAAGTTGAAAGTTCAAAAGTTCATTGAGTTTGATTTGAGGTGCGATTTGTCGTTTTGATATTGTTATGCGTGACTTAAGTCCTCAAGTAGGTCCACGTTATGTTATAGGACTTTTTGGTATATTCGGACGGGGTCCCGAGTGGCTCAAAAGAGTTTCGGACGAGGTTCAGACCGTTTGGATCATTCTTGGTTAAGGTTGAGGGCATGTCTGTTCTGTTGCGACCGCATCTGCAGAGGGATGATCGCAGATGCGAGCCCGTAGATGTGGCCCTTTGGTTGCAGAAGTGAAATCAGGCTGGAAGTGTCGAGTCGTAGTAGGAGAATAAGGGGCGCATCTGCGCGTCCACAGAAGCGTAATAGTGTGTCGCAGAAGCGGCGTCTAGCGCAGAAGCGTGTTTGGTTATTGCACCTGCATGTGCACGGAAGCGGGAAAATTATGCAGGTGCGATAGCCTGGTCTTCAGTGATTTCTTGCAGGTGCGAGTCGTTTTCCGCAGAAGCGGAGGTCGCAGGTGCGACTACTTGTTCGCATTTGCGAAAGGTCTGGGCAGAAGCTATTAAATCAAGGGTTTGGTCATTTTATTCATATTTGGAGCTATAGACCTTAGATTGAGACGATATTTGAAGCGCGTTTTCACCATATGGATTGGAGTAAGTGTTCTCCACTCGATTTTAATTTTATTTCATCAATATATCTTCGTTTTTGGCATTTCATTGAGGATTTCAAGAGAGAAATTAGGGGGGGGGGGTTGTCTAAAGTTCATAGAGTGAAATTTTGAGTTTTGAACATTGATTCAGAGTAGGATTTGATTGAATTAGTATTCTTGTACTTGTAATCGAATGAGTTGTCACATTTTGTAAGTTTTGTCGGGTTCCAAGACGCGTGCCCGAGTTTGACTTTTTAGTTGACTTTTTACTTTTGATTAAAGATTTGACCTTTATCATTTGGAATTGTTTCCTTACGATTTATTTGATGTATTTGAGTTGCTTTTGGATAGTTCGAGCCGTTCGGAGGTCGGTAGGCGCGGGGTGGCATTTTTGGAGTATCATTTCGCTTGCTCAGTATTGGATTTGGCTTGTTCGAGCTAAGTAACTCTTCTAAATTTGGTGCTGAGGGTATGAACCCCTGGATATACATGATATATGTTTGGTGTTGAGGTGACGCACATGCTAGGCGACGGGCATGTGGGCGTGCACCGTGTGAATTGTGATTCGGTTATTTCAGTGGTACTGTGTAGTTACTTAAACTTATTTGTATATATGAAATCTCTATGTGCTAGAGTAATTGAGCTGTGATTCATGTTAGAAACCATGTCTAGGATATATGCTTACCCTGTTAGGACCCACCGAGGTTATTTCTGTTGTTGAGTTATTTACGTACATTGCAACTACATACTCAGTCATACACATTCATTTCCATATCATATCTCAGTCTCTGTTATAATTTATTGATATATCACATCATTATTTTGGGCTGAATTTCATGACATTGTGAGCCTGAGAGACTGGAGAGATTTATGACAGAGTGAGGTCGAGGGCCTGATTGTGAGGATGTTGATGGGATCGAGTTGCATGCCGTAACAGGTATTATTGATTTATGATGGGATCGGGTTGTACACCGTAACAAGTATTATTGATTCATGCCATGATTGTCTTATTATAGTGCTTGGACTGGATCCGCCCCTCCGGAGTCTACACACCCAATGAGCGCATGTACCTACTGAGTGCGAGTGCCGAGTGAGAGTGCCGAGAGTGAGTACCGAGTGATTGGGAGGACTGAGTGACTGTGAGGACTAAGTGTCTGGGAGGACCGAGCGACTAGGAGGACTGAGTGAATTGATACTCTGAGAGTATGCATATTGTTTTATCAGTGAGTTGCATTGCATTCGACATGCACACTTGACATACATGCATAGAGATGTATTTTTGTCGTACTGTACGGTATTGCATCATTCATGACTTCACATACACATTGACATGTAGGCATAGAGATGTATTTTCCTCATGCTTTTTGAAAATAAAACATTTACCCGTTGAATGTTTTTGGAAAAATCACTGTTTTACAAACTTACTCATATTTTGGTGATTTCGGTAAAAGATTTGGGTTTTCACTGATATACTTGAAAAGCATGCCTATTTTCTGGAACAGTGAAGGAGATGAGCATTATATCTATGAGTTACCTCTTTTATCACTTTTATTATGTTGTTATGAACTGTTGTTGGCTATTGGTGTTGGACTCTGACCTTTGTTCCAGCTCGTCACTACTTTCAACCTAAGGTTAGGTTTGTTACATATTGAATACTTGGGGTCGGTTGTACTCATATTATACTTCTGCACCTTGCGTGCAGATGTTGGATGCTGATGTTGCTGAGTACGGTGGGAGCTAGATTTGAAGATGTACTTGCGTTTCGGTCATAACTGCCTCTTTATCTTGGTAGCTTTAGAATTTTAATCTGTTCTTGTATATTTCAAACAGATGATGTACTTTATTTCATACCAGCTTTGTAATTTCTAAATCTTGGAAGCTTATGATTTGTACCACTAGCCTTTGGGAAATGTATAAAGGTTTAGTTATTTTATCATTCATTTGTCTCAATAAATCTCATTAAATTCGATAGTTATTAATTGGCTTACCTAGCGGGTTGGGTTAGGTGCCATCACGACTAGTTGGATTTTGGGCCGTGACAAGTTGGTATCAGAGCTCTAGGTTCATAGGTTCTACGTGTCATGAGCAAGTGTTTAGTAGAGTCTTGCGGATCGGTATGATGACGTTCATACCTATCTTCGAGAGGCTACAAGGCATTTAGGATAAACTTCCCATCTTTCTTTCGTTATCGTGTGACATTGATTCAGCTTGGAGCATAATTCTTTGAATTCCTTCCATGTACTTGTATGTGCATGTGAGCGCTCGGTATCAGCTGTGCATCGACGGCTTGTGATTCCATGGATGAGGTGCGAGATATGATTTCTGTATGCTGATGATGGGCCAGTCTAGGGGACTTGAGGCCGGATTTACTGTAGCTTGAGCACGGGGATTTCAGTTGTGTGAGTATATGCTTTTGGACTTATATGTTTGGTAGTGTCTCTATGAGTGGAATTTATAGCTCGATAAGTGATTGGATGGCTATATGATGAAGTATGATGTGGCTATGGGATGTGTTCAGATGGTTTGAATGTGACGAGAAGAGTTTTCTTGGTATGTAAAAAGGACTATTGGGTGATTGATTTCTGTCTTTTATGTGTTGTATAGTATCGAGTTATGATCGTAATGTAGAATCTTTTATGTTGTTTATTTGCGGAACGAAGTAGATTTTCATGTCTTGTTGATGAGTTGAGACTCATGAAGATTAAGTGAATGTGTAGTAGTTGTGGTGGTGAAAGGGTATAGAGAGATGTCAGTTTAAGGCTAAGCATGTGGGTTATCACCTGCAGGGTAATCTACGGATGTGTGATCCTTATGATGTTGTGTGGAGACTTTCTTTTCTACCAGTGGGTTATAGGTGTTGCGATTTGAGTTTGGATTAGTTGGAAAAGTTGACCTGACCGTCACGAGGATGAATGCGAGCTTGGTAGATAATTTAAAGTATTATATGGTTTGTGTTACATGGGTTTATGAAGGATTTAGTCGAACCTCACAGTGGTATTATGTCAATAATAAAATATGGGCATTGTGAGTTATCAAGTGTTTTGATCTATGGCTTTGAGCCAAGTGGGGAAGTCTGTTATCGACGATTTGATTGCATAGTTACATATTGTATTGGTTTTGGTCTGAGGCATACTTGTGGATCGGTTATGGCTTGTAGAGGTTGGTTTTGAGGATGACTTGAGCAAAAAAATTTCTGGATGCATGATGTATTACACTTTATGGGTATATGGGAATCATGGAATGATTGAGTTGTTATTCGTGAAAGGTGTAGTGCGCATGGAGTAGGATTCACTCAGTTTCTTAGAGGTGTGGATTACTTCTTTGGGTGTTGTTGTGCTAAAGGGGCACAGGTCGTTCGGCCCGTTTGAGCGGTGCAATTGATATTTGAGCAGAGTGGAAGAATCTCAAGAAGGTTCTAATGGATTCGGGATTTACATTTGGCAATTGAGAATTTTTCGGATTTGTATATGGCTAAGATCTGGGATTTGCATTGGATGGTGTCGGGACTCGCAATGTTTCTGTATCACTATGGATTCTACATTTCAGTATCAGGAGGGTGAAGGAAATGACTTTAGATTCACAGAAGGTCTCTTCAGAGTGAATGTCTCGGTTGTGGTGCTTTGGGGTGCTTAAGAGGGAATTCAACGGCTTATGGGTCGTAGGGGGGGGGTAGTTTTATGCTAGGATCTCGTGGGGTGAGTTTTGATTAAGGATCGTGGTGTTATGGCAAGGGGAAGTGTCAACTTGAGGGTAATTCGAAAGGAACTCAGAGAAATAGGACAACTTGGTAGTAGGTTGGATCAGCATAGTAATGGATATGATCGGTTCTTTGGGTACTTATGATGTGGTGAGTCTCTACCAGTGTTTTGTGGAAATCATCTTGGTTTTGGTGACCTGTGTGGCATGGTTGAGTAAGAGATATTTAGCTCTGATGGCTTGGTTATGTGCAAATGGGTTACAAAGAGTTATCGATCGTTTTTACCACGGTTTGAGATGGATATTTTCCTACCGGCATGAGGAGCATGTTGTGTATTGTGATTTTCTCATGGTTAGGATCAAATGGAAGGTTTTCGACTGACCGGGTATGTATTCTGCTTGTGACTCAGTGTTGTTTATGTGATTCTTGTACTTTTCATATGATGCCATGATAGATGCAGTGTACTGTGTGGGATTGAGATTTGCGTGTGCAAGGTCACAATTTAGTTTTGAAGGGAAGGTCATAAATTCTTAGGCAACATGGACGGTTTCAAATGACTATATGGATGATATTACTACTTGGTATTTCTTGAGAAGAGTGCAAATCTCAGAAGGCGCACTGAGTTTTGACTTACAGATGCTTCATTAGTATTGCGGTACTCGCCTTGTTGATCGACTACTGATATTCATATTTTTCTATGTGGCACGAAAGAATTATAGAAGTATTCCTCATGAGATGATCGTGTATGAGAGATGTGTTAGACATTCAGGCGGTGGAGTTGGGATCATATATGGTGATTCGTGTGTTCTATGGATTTGGAGACTGGGAGTTATTAGAAGTAGATTGTTTTGTGGTTGTGGATTGTGAAGATGTGTCCAAAGCTAGCCATATGATATTATGCGTTATGGTTAGGTCATTGCGGACTTTCAGAGGATTAATTATCTATTTGTTGATGACCAGGGTTGACTTGGAGGCTCATTGGTAGGCCTAATGAGGATGTGTATTCTATATCGGGTTGGATTGGTTGACTCTGTACTGCTATTGTTGATGGATGTTCCATTAGGCTAGAATTGATCTCATTCGTATCTGGTATGTTTTATGTATTACTCTTCTATGCTATGAGGGATTGTGATTTGTTGGTTATATGCACACATGGTGCGGTTCTGTTTGGGCCTTGTGGCGGAATCTGAGCGAGATGGTGATTGGGGTGTGGAATGGTCGATTGCGCCTTGGTTATTGCCTTTTTCCGATTGTGATTTATTGTGTTGTTTGCTTCTCCATGGTTATGGTCATGCACTTCGTGTACTTGATGTTGAATTGCGTGTGGTTGCTGATTTTGAGGATTGTGGCTTGAGATATTTCATAGGACCGGTGTTTGGATGGGGTCACGCATTGCAGCGGAGTTATATTGGGATATGATCCTTTGTGTTAGATTCATGTATCTTGGTTCTACTATGTATGATGGGTCCATAACATTGCTGTTATGGTGGTACTTGTTGAGGTTGCAGAACGATTCTCTCATTTGAGTCATTTTTTATTTTTGAGTGCATATGAATTGTTGCTTATTGGTGCACGGATTGCACGATTTGTGGCTTAGGTTGTATTGGTATGGCATGTTGATAGAATGGTTTGTTTGATGAGCTGAGGTCATTGGACCTAGAATGGGTACTATCAAACATGATTACAATATGTATGGAGGAATAATATAGGAAGTTGGCTTAGAAAGTGGCTATAGTTCTGGTCGAAGAAGAGGGAGCTCCATGACTTGTTGACCTGATGAGTGGTTATGAGTTTCTACGTGTTTCTTTCCTTATCGGCAGTGTTCGAAGGTTTTGAACGAGGTTTTATTTGAGACGAGGTTTATTACCGGTATTAGGTTTTGTTCTTAGCAGCTACTGTGTTCAAAAGTTATTGCTGTGAGCATCTGAATTATGTGGTATATCATGTGATGGCATCTTGGGCTTTTGTTATGGCTTGATACAACTTGTTCAGACTTATACAGTGTGTAGATGCGAGATTCAGGTTTTGTAAGCAATTTCGGATGTTGAAAATCGGGTTCCAAGGTTTATGGGCTAAGGTTGAATTAAAGATCTTCAGTTATGTTGTGTCGTCAGGCTTATATGAATTAGGGTGACGTGGGATCACCCCCGGGTATGTGCATGGTAAGGTTACACGGTGATTTGATGACTCTGGGATGACTCTAGGCACATTCGAGGACGACCGTATGTTTATGTGGGGGTGAATGTAATGACCCGATCTGTCGTTTTAAGCAATTTGCACTTTGCTTGGTAGTTTGAGGGCATGAGTAACTCCATATTATGTATTATGACTTGTGTGAATCGTCGGTTTTGGTTTTCAAGTTATTCAGAATCGATTTGGAAAAATAAATTTCATGAATGAAGCTTTAAGTTGGAAGAGTTGACAAAGTTTGACTTTTTATTATTTGAACTCGGATTGGAGTATTGATGGTTCCGTTAGGTCCGTATGGTGATTTTCGACTCGAGCGTATGCCCGAATTTGTATTTGGATATTTCTAGAAGGTTTCGGCGCTAATTGGCGAAAGTTGAAAATTTGAAGGTTTGGAAAGTTCATAAGTTTGGCCGAGAGTTTACTTTGAGGATATCGGATTCGGATTGTGATTCCGGGAATTAGAATATCTTCATTATATCATTTGGGACTTGTTTGCAAAATTTGAGATTCATTCCAAGTTGATTTGATATGTTTCGGCGCGAGTTTTGGAAGTTGAAAATTTAAAAGTTCATTAAGTTTTATTTGAGGTGCGATTCATCGTTTCAATGTTGTTATGCATGATTTGAGGCCTCGAGTAGGTACACGTTATGTTATAGACTCACGATGCCTGTCACAAATGCCCTTCACCATCACACACACAACTACACTCAGCAATTTACGGGTGCCTAGCACAAATGCCCCTCACCAAAGCGCATATATAACCTTGTGCCTATGGTTATTGTAATATCAGATTCCGAAGGGGCAGATCCTTGCCCGAGTGCTAATCAATAATCAATATAACTGTTGCAGTATGCAACCTAATCCAAATTTCAATCTGTGCGATGTGCAACCCGAACCAATATAAAATCACAATACGGATTTTTGGCCCACATCAGTCATCAACCTGTCACGATCCAAAATCCCACCTTAAGGATTGTTAAGGCACTTAGTCTCTAAGACTAGGTAAGACTATAATACAACAACGCCAGACAAAATATAATAACTTAATATTAAATAATATGAGAACGTGGCCCTAAACATAGCCAATACAGTAATACAACAATAAAAAAATTCTAAAACCCGGTAATACAAAGTCATAAGCTCTACAATAAGTACATAATAAGTCCCAAAATACAACACTATTTTGGATATGACAAATAGTAGTAAAGAAAACGATAGAAGGTGACGCTGAGGCCTGCGAGCAAAATGACAGGTATACCTTGAAGACTCCACAATATCCAGCTAAGCTCATTAACGACCAGCGCGCTCTGAAGTACCTGGATCTGCACAAAAATGTGCAAAAGCATAGTATGAGTACACCACGGTCGTTACACAGTAAGTATCAAGACTATCCTCGATGAAGGAGTAATAAGGTTCAGTCAAGACAGTCACTAGTTAAATAACCTGTGCAAAAATATCAAACGCTAGCAACAAGAATAATAGAAAGCAATAACTTTTAGCTCGTCAGAACAAGTGATAATAATTTTATACAAGTAAATGCTCTATGTCAACAAGTCAATCACCCTCATACGACAAAGACCACGTGTTACAAAATAAGTCACACCGTACGAAAAAGACCTCGTGCCACAATATATACCATACCCGTATGGCAATGACCTCGTGCCACAACATATACCATATCCGTACGGTAATGACCTCGTACCATAACATATACCATGTCCGCAAGGCATGACCTCATACCACAACATATACCATATCCATATCAATTACCAATAATATATTCCAGAGAAACTTATCAAAGATCAAATAAGATAATGCATGATAACAACTCCACATAGGTAAATCTACCTTGACAACCAAATCATCAAGTAGCAACAAGGCATAGAACGACAGGTTAGAAACCATGCAACAAATTATGTATAAATTAATGACACACACAAAGAAGTCATAAGCACAAACAAGAATATTCCTTTTCCACCAACACACAAATATCATCAATAAAGCGCCCCCAAGCCATCACATATCATCCCCACATAGTCACCCTTATCTCACCGCGTGTGTAACAATAAAGTAAATGTCATCCTTATCTCGTCACACGTATTTTAATAATCATCCAACCATGTCTCACCACATGTGCAAACCCGATATAACCTGCCTTGTCATGACACATGTGCAATATCAATAATAACAATAGCACGACAGAAACCTCGTATAAACATCCGAACAATCATCCTAACAAGTCCACATGTACCACAATCATAGTGCACAAGGACAATTCAACAAGGATATGCGGATGAGTGTTCAATATATAAGCATGAAAGCTAACCCAATCGGTAACAATCTTACAAATTCCCAACTTGGCCAACTAAGGAAAATTAAATCCTAAAACATGATCTCTAGCAGGGAACATAGATTAAAATAATTATCCAAAGTGAGAAAAATGTAGTACAGGAACCTCTCAGTTCAAACAAGTCATTAAAAGCAGCCTTGGGTCAAATCCGTTCATAAGTCACACACTCGTCATCACATGTGCACGTCGTTTACACATAACACAAATAAGCAATTAAGTCAAATCCTTAGGGGTAATTCACCCACACAAGGTTAGGCAAGATACTTACCTCAATTAGGCCAAATCAACACTCAAAAATAGCTTTTTCTTTAAACTTTATCTCCGCTTGGCTTAAATCTAGCCAAAAGTGACTTAATAATGTCAAGCAACGCAAGATAAACCAATTTCAATTCATAAAGTTAAGAGTTTTGCACAATTCTCCAAAATTCAACAAAAGTCAACCCCGAGCTCACTCGGTCAAAACCCGAGTCGAAGGGAAGATCTTGACTACCAATAGCCCCACAAGTCCAAATATATGTTTGGTTTTCAAATTAGAGTCCAATTTGACTTTCAAATCTCTAATTTTTATTTTTCAAAACATAGTAAAAAATCACAAAAAATTCCTTTCAAATCCCATGATTTTAATATTAAAATCCATAAGAAATCAAGTTAAAATATTGAAATTGATTAAAAAAACACTTACCCAATAGCTAGATGTGAAAATTCCCTCCAAACAATTGCCTCCCACCAAGTTTAGGGATCAAATAAAATGAGACTCAGTCCCGAAATCCCATCCTTTAAACTAGCTACAGATGTCGCATTTGCGACCTGGGATTCGCAAATGCGAAAAAGGCATCGGAAAAGTGACCCGTGAACAGATCTGTAATTGTTACAAAAGCACATAAAATTCACAAATGCGAACACTAGCACCTTCGCAAAAGCGACACCTTGGTCGCAAATGCGGTCGCCTCCCTGCCCAGGTGCCCATCGCAAATGCGATCAAAGAGTTCGCAAATGCGAACTCTCCAGGCCCTATCCCACTTCGCAAAAACAAGAAGACTCTCACAAATGTGGTGGTTGCAAATGCAACCATCTCGTCGCAAATGAGAGAACAACGCACCAGCAAAAATTGAACCTTACTCAAAACTCTTCGTAATGCATCCGAAACTCACCCGAGCCCCCAGTGCTCCACACCAAACATTATCACAGTTACATAAACATCGTACGAACTCGTTCGCACACTCTGATCATCAAAATAACATATAAAATCACGAATTGAACACCAAAATGCTTAGAAATCGCCATGAAACTCAAGAACTTCTAAAAATACAACCAAGCTTCCGATTCCTATCAAACTAACTCGGAATGGCACTACACTTTGCAGACAATTCCAAATGACAAAAGGGACCCATTCCAAATCCCCCAAACAAATTCGAACCTGGTACCCATAAAAACAAACAATGGTCAAACTTAAAAAATTTCTAAACCTTCAAATTGCCAATTTTCACCAAAAAGTTCCAAATCAACCTAGGAACCTACGAATCCATTTTCGGCATACGCCTCAGTCCAAAATCACCATCCGGACCTAATGGGACCATCTTTGAGATCAAATATGCAACAATTATACTTGGTCAACTCTTCCACCTTAAAACTTCTAAAATGAGAATCATTCTTCTAAATCAATCCCGAATCGCTTGAAAATAAAAATCGACTATAGATGCAAGTCATAATACATTATACGAAGCTACTTGCGGCCTCGACTCACGACCGGTCGGGTCGTTACATTGCTCAAGTCTCAATGGCTCTCAAACAATATCACATATAGAAGGCATCATCAACATGTGATATGACATACAAATAAGGTAAAAAGACTAAGATATAACATGCGGATGAAGAATTATGACTGAGAATTTGAGTACAACCAAGGCAAACAACTCAAACAACAAAAATGACTTTATCATGTCTCAAACAATTAAGAACATAACCTATACATGATTTCTAACATGAATCATAGCTCAAATAATCATACAAATAGAGAAAACATGGATATAATGAGGCATGGAAGCAAGCTAGTCTCATAGTAGCCTGAAGTCTACCCATATCATGAATACCCCGGTGTACGCACACACGCCCGTCACCTAGCACATGCGTCACCCCCAATACATCCTAAGTATCATAGTTCATAGGGATAATTACCCTCAAACGAAGCTTAGATATGTTACTTACCTCAAAGTGCGTGAATCAATACTCCAAAAAGCCCTTCCCATGCGAATCGATCTCCGAGCGATCCAAGTCTAGTCAAAACAACATAATATCATCAATAAAAGCCATAGAAAACAATCCCAAACAATAAAGCTATGATCTTGAATCAATTATGCAAAGTTAACCAAAAAAGCCAACCCTGGGCTCGCACCCCGGAACCCGACAAAACTTACAAATTTCGAATACTCAAATTGACCCTCAAATAATCAATTTTTCACTCTCCAAAACCATAGTAAAAAATCCCCAATTTCTATCTTTAATTCACATAAATAGATGTAATTACCCATGGGTAATCAATACAAAACAAATTTTACTTACCTCTTCAATTGTAGTGAAATCCTCTCCAAATACCGCCTCTAGCCGGGTTCCACAACTCCAAATAATGAAAAATGACCAAACCCTCGAATTCATATAGTCTTCCTAATGACTTCCGCATTTGCATACAATCAGCTGCATCTGCAGTCAAAGGCCCTCATTTGCGATCCTCACTTATGTCCCGACCTTCCGCTTCTGCGGACACCCAGTCGCACTTGCGGTAGCGCTCCTACACATCAAACCTCGCAGAAACGACTTCGCTCAAGCGCCCCAAATTCCGCAACTGCGGATACAACTCCTCCAACCCAAATCTCACATCTACGCCTTCAAGACCATATCTATTGCATCGCATCTGCAACCAGTCTTCTGCAGGTGCGAAAGCATCAAGCTCAGCAAAACTTCAACAATGCAACACAATCCAAAATGATCCAAAATCAATCTGAAACACCCCCAAGCCTCTCGAGACCCCATCAAAACACACCAACCAATCCCTAAACATAACACAGACCTACGCGAGACCTCAAATCACTCAAAACAACATCAATACCATGAAGCTCACCTCAACTGAAGCCTAAGGAACTAACCCAAACTTCCAAATTCAAAACTTGCATCGAACATGCCTAAACAACTCGGAATGACCTCACATTTTGCATACAAGTCCCAAATGACACAATGGACCTTTTCCATTTTTTGAAACCTCATTCCGAACGTGATATCATCAAAGTCAACTGCCGGTCAAACCTATGAACCTTCCAAACCTTCAACTTTCCAAGTTTCGCCAAAAGTACCAAATCAACCTACGGACCTCCAAATCATAATCCGAAAATAAGCCTAAGTCCAAAATCACTATACAAACCTATTGGAACCATCAAAATATCATTCAGGATTCATCTACATAAAAGTCAAACTCCGATTAACTATTACAATTTGAGCCTCCAACCTTGGGACTAAGTGTCCCAATTCAATTGAAAACTTCTCGGAAATCAAACCAACCATCCCTACAAGTAGCGTAACCACAAAATACACATACGTAAAGCATCAAATAAGGGAAATGGGGCTAAAATAGTCAAAATGACCGGGTGAGTCGTTACATTCTCCTCCTCTTAAATAAATGTTCGTCCTTGAACGAGTCATACCTTGGGTCTCACAAAGGTGAGGATATCTGTTCTTCATCTCATGCTGGATCTCCCAAGTAGCCTCCTAGACCGCCCGACCTCTCTAATTAACCTTCACCGGTGCTATATTCTTCGACCTCAACTTTCAAACCTGTTGGTCTAGAATAGCCACCGGCTCCATATAAGTTACATCTTCATCCAAATACACCATGCTGAAGTCTAATATATATGACAGATCCCCATAATACTTCCATGGCATGGAAATGTGAAACACTGGGTGAACTCCCGATAAACTGTGTGGCTAGAAAGTTTGTAGGCCACCTCTCTAACTCTCTCTAGCACCTAAAAAGGGCCAATGTACCGAGGGCTCAACTTGCCCTTTTTTCCTAACCTCATCACACCCTTCATGGGAGAAATTTTGAGTAGAACATTGTCACCCACCATATATGCCACATCACGAGCCTTCATGTCCACATAATTCCTTTGCTTGGACTGCGGTGCACGAAGTCTCTCCCGAATTAACTTCACCTTCTCCAAAGCATCACAGACCAAATCAATAAGTAATAACCTAGCCTCCCTAGGCTCAAACCAACCAACTAGAGAACAACATCGCCTCCTATATAAGGCCTCATACGGAGCCATCTGGATAATCGACCGATAGCTATTATTGTAGGCAAAAACTGCTAGAGGTAGAAATTGATCCCATGGTTTCCCAATATTAATGGCACATGCTCACAACATGTACTCCAATATCTTAATAGTACTTTTTGACTGTCCGTCCGTCAGGGTATGAAATGCCGTAATCAGCTCGACCCATGTGCCCAAATCACGTTGCACTGCTCTCCAAGAAAACAATGTAAACTATGTGCGTTGACTCGAAATAATAGACACGGGCACACCATGAAGACAAACAATCTCCCAAATATAAATTCGAGCTAGTTTCTCTGAAGAGTAGGTGGTCATGACTGGAATCAACTGTTCAGACTTGTTCAATCTGTCCATAATAACCCACACTGCATTAAATCTCCTCAAGGTCTGTGGAAGCCCAACAACAAAATCCATAGTGATACGATCCCACTTCCACTCCCTGAAGCTAACCACATAGTCTCTGATGCTTGTACTTCACCTGCTGACAGTTCAAACACCGAGCAACATACTCAACAATATCCTTCTTCATCCTCCGCCACTAGTAGTATTGCCTCAAATCCCGTTACACCTTCACAGCACGCGGATGAATGGAATACCGCAAAATATGGGCCTCCTAAAGTATTAACTCTCGCAAACCAATCCACATTAGGCATACAAATACAACCCTGAAGACCCAATACCCCACCATCACCAATAGTAACCTCATTAGCATCACCGTGCTGCACCTTGTCCATCAGGACAAGCAAATGGAGATTATCATATTGACACACCTTGATGTGCTCAAACAAGGATGACTATGAAGCCACACTAGCGAGAAACCTACTAGGCTCCAAAATATCTAACCTCACGAACCTATTGCACAAGGCCTGAACATCCAAAGCTAATGGTCTCTCCCTAACTGGAATAAAAGCATGTCTACCTATGCTCTCAGCCTTCTTACTCAAAGCATCGGACACTACATTTTCCTTCCCCGGATGATAAAGAATGGTGATATCATAGTCCTTTAGTAGCTCTAACCACATCCTTTGCCTCAAGTTCAGATCCTTTTGCTTGAAAAGGTGTTGAAGACACATGTGATTCGTGAACACCTCACAAGACACGCCATAAAGATAGTGCTGCCAAATCATAAGTGTGTGAACATTGGCCGCTAGCTGCAAATTATGCACTGGGTAGTTCTTCTCATGGGTATTCAACTGACGCGAAGTATAAGCAATTATCCTCCCATCCAGCATCAACATGCACCCAATGCCAATCCGTTAAGCATTACAATAGACTGTATAAGAACCCGATCTAGAAGGCAAAACCAGAACTAGATATGTAATTAAGGCAGTCTTGAGCTTTTGAAAGCTCTCCTAACACCCATTAGACTACCTGAGTGGGGCACCCTTATGCGTCAATATAGTCAATTGGGCTTCTCTAGATGAAAACCCTTCCACAAAACGGCGGTAATACCCAACCGACCCATGGAAACTCCAGATCTCAGCAGTAGTAGATGGTCTCGGCCAACTCTTAACTGTCTCAATCTTCTTCGGATCCACCTAATCCCCTTACTGGATACTACATGGCCAAGGATGCCACCAAGTCTAACCTAAGCTTGTACTTGGAGAATTTAGCATATATCTTCTTCTCCCTCAAAGTCCGGAGCATGATCCTCAAATACTACTCAAGATCCTCTCGGCTGCGAGAATACACCAATTTATCATTAACGAAAACTATGTCGAAAGAATCCAAATAAGGCTGAAATACGGTGTTCATCAGGTGCATAAACGCTACTGGGGCACTGGTCAGCCCAAACGACATAACCAAAAACTTATCATGGTCATAGCGACTCCAGAAAGCAGTCTTCAGAATATCTGAAGCCCTGATCTTCAACTGATGGTATTCCGATCTCAAATCAATCTTTGAGAACACCCTAGCACATTGAAGTTGATAAAATAAGTCATCAATACACGGTAGTGGGTACTTGTTCTTGATAGTAACCTTGTTCAACTGCGTGTAGTCAATGCACATCCTCAAAGAACCATATTTCTTCTTCACAAATAGTACCAGTGCACCCCAAGGTGACACACTAGGCCTAATGAAACCCTTATCAAGAAATTACTGTTACTGCTCCTTCAATTCCTTCAACTCCACTGGTGCCATGTGATATGGTGGAATAGAGATGGGTTGAGTGTCCGGCACCAAATCAATATCCATGTCGGGTGGCATGCCCGATAGGCCTACTGAAAACATATCTGGAAACTCCCTCACTACCGGAACTGACTCAACGGTAGGAGTATCATCACTAACATCCCTTACAAAGGTTAAGTATGCTAAGAACCCTTCTCAACCATCTGTTGTCCCTTCAGAAAAGACACCACCCTACTAGAAACATGATCTAGGGAGCCTATCCACTCCAACCTCGGCAACCCTGGCGCAGCCAACTTCACGGTCTTAGTATTGGAATCAAGAATAGCGTGATATGGTGACAACTAATCCATACCCAAAATCACATTAAAATCTCCCATGCTGTGTAATAAGAGATCAACTCTAGTCTGATAACCCCAAATGGTTACCACACAGGATCGATATACACGGTCTACCATAATCTAATCACCTATCAGTGTAGATACATGAACAAGCGTAACTAACGAATCACGAGGCATATCCAAATAGCGAGAAAAGTATGATGACACATATAAATAAGTGGAACATAGGTCAAATAACACTGAAGCATCTCTGCGGCACACGAAAATGATACTTGTGATCATAACGTCAGAAGTAACTGCCTCTAGCCTTGCAGGAAATGCATAGCAACAGGCCTATCCACCACCTGACTAACTCCTCCTTCTAAGGTGAGCTCGTCCCATGTAACCTCTACCCCGAGCTGGGAGCGGATGGTGTAGTAACTGGTACGGGAGCCATATCCAAGCCTCCCTGTTGCACTGGTCCTCTGAGAAAATGGAGGCAATACCTCCTCACATGTCCCAACTACCTACACTCATAGCAACCTCAAACTGGGAATGATTGCGGGGCCTGAGTCATACCCCGTGAACGAGAATAACAACTGGAAGATCCTGGTACTAACAAACCTTAGAATGATGGAGTACGATAAGAGCTCTAAGCCGGAAGCTCACAAACCGACCTTAGCCTCCAATTAAGGCACCACTGAATCCTCCAAAATGACGAGGCCTCTTGTTAGAGGATGTCTCTCTACTCTCACCTCTGATGCGCTCGATCCTCCTAAAGATCTCTATAACCCGAGTAAAATAAATATCATCCTCGGTCTTTCTGGCCATCTGCAGTCCGATACCATATGTAGGACCATCTATAAATCTCTGCACCCTCTCCCTCTCTCAATATGGATCAGAATAGTTTCATGGAGTGATAACTTCACAAATTTGGTCTCATACTAAGTAATGATCATACTTCCCTATTGAAGGCACTCAAATTGACTGCAAAAGTCCCCTCTCCGAGTGAAGGAAATGAACTCCTCTAAGAAAAACTGTGAGAATAGGGCCTAAATGAGAGGAGGTGAACCTGCTGGTCTGCCCCAAACATACTCCTTCCACCATATATTGGCAGAACCATGCATCTGAAATACTATGAAGTCAACATTTTTGGACTCCACTATACCCATGTTGCATAATATCTCATGGCAACAGTCTAAGAAATCTTGGGGTTCCTCAGAAGGTGTACCACCAAAGCGAGGAGGAAACAACTTGGTGAACTTGTTCAACCTCTCCAGCCCCTCAGCTAACATTATCAGTCTCTCTCCAGGTATTATAGTATTAATAAGCTGAACTGCCCTAATTGGTAGACCTGCTGGGGTCTCATACCCATGAGCCATCTGCTCTTGAGTGTGAGTAGCGGGAGTCTGGGCTCCTCCCCGGCCTGAGAAACAGTTGGAGGTACAGGGAATATACCGACCTGACCACACTCTCCATAAGACCAATTAAGTGGGCTAGGGCGTCCTGGAGTATTTGGGTAGCAACGAACCCCTCTCGAACCTGAGCTGGTCCTACTGGCTTGATCGGAATAGGGATCTCCTCCTTTTTCTCAATCTGGTGCTCAATATCAGGTGCTACTACATGTGCTCTTGGCTGAGTTCCGCCTCTACCTCTGACTATGCCTCGGCCCCGGCCACTACCCCTAGTAGTGGCTGCAGTCTGGGTCTCTAGCTCCTATTGAGCTGAATGTGTCTTCACCATCTATGAGAGAATAGAACAGTAAAGGCTCAGACTTCGGTATTAACAAATCTACATGACAAAAATGCAAGATAGTGGAGAGATACGGCTTCGACCCTATGGATTTGGACACGATCTTGACTTTTATAAATCTAGAAAGAGGGATTATCCTCTTGATTATGGCGTGTCTCCATTGATTTCTTCGTGATTAGGGCTTGTGAACTATTTTCCCTTAATCCGATTCAACGTAGGGTTTGGGACTTTCATGTCCTTTACTGATTCCGGTTTGCATGAGATATTTTCTTTCCTTTTTATGATTAGTTTGATTATTTTCCATGTTTGTTCGTCCTAATCAGTCACTATATAAACCCTAACCTAATTCCCCTAAAACGGGCAGAAAATCATTACTCTCTCTCACTCTCAATCACTTGATATTGTTATGAAATTATTGGCTCTTGGCCGGCTAAAAGCCAAGGCCACCAGAATTTGTTTAGCTAACCTTCTTAGTGCAAGCACTTCCTAGGGCCGGGGTTCATCTGAAACCTTTGGGAACTTTGAGACACTGAGTTTTGGGGTTCTATTGCTCTCTTTTCCATTGAAGCACTACTGAGACTGTTCTTCTTATTTGCTTGTTTGATTATTTGCAACTGGTAAGTCTCTTTGGCCACAACAATTTCATTCTCTTTGTTATATTATGTGTTTTGTGTATTCATGCCTCTGAAACTTTCTATGAAACAATGTTCCACTATGTCACCTTGCTTGTAGTTGTGAGATGTATTTATCACACGTGCTAGCATAGTTTTGAGGCCTTCGTGTTTATCAATAGTGAACTTGCTTGGATTCTAATTGTGAGATGTATTTATCACACGTGCTAGCATAAATGATTTCTGGTTCTCCTAAACTTGTTTATTCTACTATGATATGTTGATACTTGAGGTTAATCCTGAGTTTGCCTCTCTGTCTTGTTCTGGATTGTTATGATAGCCCAGGAAGTATTCTACTAAGTCACTCAACTTGCTGCCTTTCTAGGGTTCTACTGTTCATTATGATCCATTCTCATGTAATTTGTGTTTCCATTGTGTGTTTGTTTGACTTGATCAACTCCGTATTCTTCAGTACTAGTTAAAACCTTTAGATTAAACCTTACAACTAGCCTTTTCCCCTATATGTGGTCAACTACTACTAGATTTGATGTCTGCTTGTTTTACTTCTGAAATCGATATGTCTCTTACACTGTGACTAATGTTTAGCATGCTAAAGTTTTTCTCTGTCCAATCAATTAATTTCTTCACCATGGACCTGTTTTGTTATGGCTTCCATATTAAGCATACCATGTAAAGGCTGTGCTCAACTATGACTCTACTAGTTTTTTCATGCGTCAACCTCATGTTTAAAAGTGCTTAAGGCTAGTTCTGGCTATGCTTTGTTTGAAACTTCACTTGAATTAGTATGTTATCTCATGTTGGTCAATCATGTGACCTTAGTTTTGTTCCTAAAATATACAAGCATGAACCTGCCTTATGTACGCCCTATGAAATTGTCAATTTGTTTTAGTGAAAACTACTATTAGCTACAGCTTTGAGAATTCAGTGTGCAGACTTCAAAAGGCTATTTAATTAATCATGTGTGTAGTTTGTTGCTTGTATGGTTAAGTTTGGCATTCGGCTGGGTAAGTAAGTCATCCATTTGGTCCTAGTTTTGATCCATATATGTTGTTGGATTTGTACCTTGCAATTGTCTGTTGCCTTGGGTGAGCCTGGGATTTGAGTCTGCTATTTATGTAAAGAATAGGGCTACTGAAGGCCCAAAAGTGTCGCTGGGTTATTTTCTTTGGGCCTGTAACTGTTTATTGGGCCTGTATCTGTTTCAGCTTGTAATTTGGGCATATTTGAGCATGGATTCTTCCATTTGGGCTTGTAATAGCTTGTAACAATAACATTTGGGGATTAGTGAAAGCTGGGTGGCTTGGATACTCTATCTTCGCATGAATGGGTAGAAAGCAAGTCTATAGGGCCCTAATTGTTTATTTGCTCACAAAGTCCCATCTTTGGGAATTATTTGCACAACGTGTTGATTAACTTGTCTATTCACTTAGGAAGCTTGACCTAACGTTAATATAATTCCTTAACTTGCAAATGTTATCAAGTATGCCTATAGGGTCTGAAATTGGATTTGTTGCGCTTAGATATAATGACAATAGGAATTCAATGCAATGGCTGGAAATGCATGCTTTGGCATATTTCTTTCAGTCACGTGGCTTATCTAGATACCATGTCTATAGGACCTTAATTTGATTAATCAAAAATTCCCTTGTAGCTATTCTTATCACATAGCCCGCCGAGACAACATGCCTATAGGAATAAATAGAACAAGTATGTGTTCTTAACTATTTTGCTGCCCAGATACCAACTGTTTAGAGAGCATGTCTAAAGGATGTTACTTCTCGCCTAGAAAGCATGCCTATAGGACCAAAAATGAGTAATTATGTGCCTTTAATAGCTTCACTACCCATATGCAAAATCATGCAGAGATCATGCCTATATGATCCTTAATAGAATTATGTATTAAAATCAAGTGCTTTGTCAAGACAATATGCCCAGAAATACTGCCTAGAAAGCTTTATGTCAACTATTGAATCATTCAATCACATAAAAATCATGCCTATAGGTCTTGAACAATTCAATGCATCCTTGACTCCAGCCTTGTCTACCTACTGCTAACTGCCTAATAATCTGAATGTCGCTCATAATTGATCGCCTACTTGTATGCATGTTGTTGCGGCAAAACGCACACGCAAGTATACGCTGTCGTCAAGTAATAAAGTGACCAAAAGTCGTATGTTGAATCCACGAGGACTTGTGATCAACTATTAACTAAATTAGACTATCCTAATTATCTAAACAAGGATTAACCCCAAAATCATTTGAATCAAAACTAACTAAAATAAAGAAAAATAAATAGTGAACTATGAACAAAATAAAAGCAAATTTTAATGTTATCAATGTGATGAAAACGATCTAGGGTTATGGGATATTTAACAATCCTATTGTATTCTTCAATTGAATTAAATAATTAATTTATCTGGTAAATTGGTTGACATGGTTAATATTGCTCATAAGAATATGTCGATCTCTTACTCGCCTATTCAAGCTAACCCAACACATATATGTCTATAGAGTTATAATCAACAAGAATGCATTCATATTTCCCGTATAATAACCAAGAAAGAAAATTAGCATATGTCTATCCTAACCACGAATCCATTCCCCGATGCTCGAGTTCAAGAACATGCTCTACTCAATCCTATGTGCAACCTAGAATTCTCACTTTCGAGTTTAACACTAGATTCGTGGATATTATTGAATTAGTGATCAAACAATCAAATAATTAAGCACATGATTTATTAAGTAAACCAATATGATAAACTAAGAAATCAAAATTAATATCCTAAAAACAATCGTTATGAAAGAACCACAACCCTAGAACGTGAAGTTTAGTTCCACATAGACATGGTAGCCAAACAATAAATCGTACAAAGAAACAGAAAAATTACTATGTTTGGCAGAAGAAAGATGAAATCCGATGAATTCCGGCTCCACGACATCTCCATGCTCTCCCTTGGTCAAAAGTCACATTGAAAAACGTCCTATCCCCTCCAAAATAAGTTTAAGACCCCTTTTATATGAGTTGGGGCCGTCTTGGGTCGAAATAAACAAGTCCCGGGCGAAATAGGATAAGTTCCCGTCACCAGCGCCCTGGTAGCATGAAGCGCTAGCCCTGGTGCTGGAAGTTTTGTGCTTCTGGAAACTGTGCCACAAGTAGCGCCCCACTCTAGCCTAGGCGCTGCACAGTGCCAATTTTCCTATTTATTCCCTTTTTGCTTCAAATCGTGCACCTTTGTCCCACATTGCCTCCGGATGATTCCTACACATAAATATACGACGAATTAGCACAAAATATTATATTACACATCCAAAATTTACGAAACATGAGTAAAATGCGAGGCAATATGCATATAAATATACATACTTTAAGCCAAATATCAACACCCCACACTTAAACTCTTGCTCGCCCTTGAGCAATGGAATTAACAACTACACCACAACAATGTACATATCAACGAGGGCGGAGAAATTCAATATTTGTTTTTCAACATACACTCTACCAATGACCATGGTTAATAGAACAATTAAACCGTAGCATATGTAATCACTTACACTTCCCTTTACTTATGCCATTCTTTAAAAATATTCACAATAAAGACAACATGCTTACAATAATCCTAACCTCAAAAGCTGATTCAATGTCACAATGCACTCATGGCTTGAACACCCAACATCATAGAGAAGTCTAATAACATTACCTATCCGTCATGAAACCATGTGCCCTCACAACAAGAACAAGAGAGTAAGTTGAATCCATACATTCAAATTAAATACTCAAATATATTTTAAGGACTCACATATATCAAAGAAATCGCTCACACTCACAAAGAAATCACATGCATGCAATAAGTACCATAGGCTTGCCCTTAATGTAAATCTCTGCTAATGTAAGCATGCTCGATCTAAAATCAATAAGGACTTTTATATGATTGTAATGTGGGCTTAGGGACGGGTAGGATATATTTAGGAATAGTGGTTCACCCTCCTAAGCACTTTAACACATCACATAATCAATTTTAAACGCATATTTTCTCAATTCAACTTCAACTTCACAAACAATATCACCCTCAAAGATATTCTCTTTTTCTTTAAGCACTATCGTCATTTACACTCCACTAGAAAAACAAGATATTTATTCATCTACATTTGTTTTCTCTTTTTTTCAACTATTTTTTCCTCTTTTGTAATTTTCACTAGTGGCGTATTCTTTTACAAAAACAAGTGCACCTTTCTTCCTTTCACTGTTTTCACTCAAAAGCCACCCCACACTTAGTCTCTTCTTACTTCTTTTAGCTCTCATTTCATAATTAAAGTGCTTTAAGAGATAAAATGATCAAAACAATGTCAATTAAAAACAAAATGGGTATAGACTTGTAATATGAGTGCCAAATAAAAGTCCATAGGATCAAAAGGGTTAACTAGGGATATATTTTGTCACGACCCAAAATCCACTATAGGTCGTGATGGAACTTAACGCAGCCGTCAGGTAAGCCAACGATGATAGATCCACTTAATTACTCATCTTTATTCCTTTTGAAATCATAATTTCCATTAATTAAATAGTATTAAATAGAATTTACAGGGTGAAACAATGATAATTACGTGAACTACCATACTAAACATCCTATAGGAACTCCCAAAACCCGATATCACAAGTGCATGAGTACCAACTAGGAAATATGATAAAATACAATCTGTCTGGAATACAAACTAGACAGGAGAATGTAAATAACTCTGATGGAGACTCTGTGTGCTACAGATTCGTAACATGGGATGCAGCTCACCTAAATCCCAGTAATAGCCGCGCCTCTGCGCCCACAAGACCGTTAGACATATATGTACCAACACAAAATGTGCAGCAAGTGTAGCGTGAGTACGTAAAACAACGTGTACCCAGTAAGTATCGAGTCTAACCTCGAAGAAATAGTGACGAGGGGTCGACTTCGACACTTACTATGGGCTAACAATAAAATGCCAAAATTATAATTAAGCATGGATTAGGTAAATACATATGAAAACTCAATAACAAGAAATAAATAAATAATTCTTTCACTGATAGTAAATCCCAAATTAATTTCCATCATTTAACAAATTAATCGGTCAAGCCAATGAAACAATATCAATTATAATTGGACTCCACAAATTATTATGCATGAATTATGCCGAGGTCGTATGACCCGATCCAACATACAAATATATAAAATGTGCACTGCCAAGGGTCGAACGACACGAACCATAGATGCATCTATCTGCTATCGATGCTTTCGGCCTGCTTCACGAGAAGAGAAAATACTTTATAAACAACCGATTGAAGATTGATAAGAGGCTAATATTCAAAGAAACACCAATTTTTATTAATGGTCAAGTGACCCGTCCAAAACTCAAGTAAATGAAGTTTAACCTTTTACAATTCCTTTATCAAGTTCCAATATGATTTAAGCAATTAAATTAACAAGTAGGGTGCAAACATCGCAAGTATAACATGATTTGGGTCCTAGACTACCCGTACATAAGCATAATTAGTAGCTACGTACGGACTCTCGTCACCTCATGCGTACGCAACCCCTACAAATATAAGCACATATTAAATCAATTCACCTATGGGGTTAATTCCCTCTTACAAGGCTAGAAAAGAGACTTACCTCACTCCAAAGTTCCATAACCGGCTCCAAAGCTTTTCTAACAACTCAAACTGGCGGCCGTCACTCCAAAACTAGTAAATAAATGTGAAATTCCATGAACATATACCTTAAAACTCATAATAAATCAATTTATAACAATTTCCAACTCCGCTCGGAAAATTGATAAAGTCACCCTCGGGCCCATGTGGCCGTATTCCAAATATTTTCGAAGATAATCATTAACCGTAACGCTACGAACTCAAATATATGATTTATTCCCCATTCCATGTCCAATTTCGTGGTCAAAATCCAAAAATCCGAATTTCTAGGTTTTCCTTCAAAATCCCAAATTTCTACTAATTCTCATGTCTAAATCCATATATAAATGTTGTATTTAACTCACAATACGCGGGAATCACTTACCTTGACATAGATGATGAAACTCTCTCCTTGAATCTCTCCAAAATCATCCAAACGAAGAGAGAAATGAGTGAAATGGGCAAAATCCCCGAATTAAAACAATCTGCCCATGCCCTGTTCTTCATCGCATTCATGTGACCTAGGTCGCGTTTGCGAAGGCTTGTCCATGCACAACATCTCATTCGCAATCACCTTGTCGCGTTCGCGTAGATTAAGGTCCCCCTGACCCCCCATCTCTCCTTTGCGTTCGCGAGCCTTTCTTGAGAAATGACCCGAAACCATATCGAAACACACCTGAGGCCCCTGGGACCCCGTCAAATAACACCAACCAGTCCCTAAATATGACACAAACTTGCTAGAGGCCTTAAATCACTTCAAACAACATCAAAACTATGAATTGTGCACCAATTCAAGACTAATGAACTATTGAACTTTTAACTTCCACATCCGATGCCGGAACCGATCAAATCACGCTCCATTGACCTTCAATTTTGCACACAAGTCACATTTGACATTACAGACCTACTCCAACTTCTATAATCAGAATCCGAACCCGATATCAAAAAGTCCACTCCTGGTCAAACACCCTAAAAACCTCCAAATTCCAAATTTTTGCTAAATGACCCCGAAATGACCTACAGACCCCCAAATCCACATCCGGACGCGCCCCTAAGACCAGAATCACCATACGGAGATAATTCCAAGCTCGAAATCCCTAACAGACATCGATAACATCAAAATACACTTCAACCCAAATTTATGAAATTCTTCCATTATGCTAACTTTCCATAATAGGCACCGAAATGCTCCCGGGTCACCCAAAACCTGATCCGGACATACGCCCAAGTCTGAAATCATCATACGAACCTATTGGAACTTTCAAATCCCGATTCTGAGGTCGTTTACTCAAAAGTCAAACCTTATTTAGTTCTTCCAACTTAAAGCTTCCGAAATGAGAATTTACTTTCCAAATCAACTTCGAACTTCCCGAAATTCAATTCCGACAAAGCGTAAAAGTCATAATACCTGAAGTGAAGATACCCAAGGCCTCAAACCGCCGAATGATGCGCTAGAGCTCAAAACGACCGGTCGGGTTGTTTCATTCTCCCCTACTTAAACATACGTTCGTCCTCGAACGTGCTAAGAACTGCTCTGGAGTTTTTCGAAATCACTGTTCAACACCTCGTGCACCTACTCCTGACACCACAACTCAGTTGTGCACATTAGCTCGAGCCAGTCTGAAGATCCTCCCTATTATTTAGTCAAATAAGCCTTAGAGCCAAATTCCAACATCTGAAATCCTCTACCAAGCCTGCTTTCAACATACGAACATCGTATCAGTCACTACACCGTGTACCAAAACATGATTGTATACCATTACTGAATTCACACCATGCACCGCATAATTCACATGACCATAATAACATCCTCTGACAACAATAGCCGAAATTCCACGAATCCGATGCCCACAACACACCTCATAACGCATATAAGTCCTGTTCCAACTCTTACAATACTGCCACGACGGAAGGGATGTGTAGAAATTCATAATCACCTACCAAATCAACAAATCATTAAGTCTCTCCTCCTAACAAGAGCTGTTACCTCATTCTGAACTAAATAGCGATATGTGCCCTTTAATATGCCTTATATAAATCTGATCGCACAGATCCCAGGTCCAATAATCTCGTCTCACCTAGTACAAGCTGCTCCGGCAATAAGCCACCACAAACACTATGTAAGGTTTCATATGATGCCATCAATGCGCCCACAAGGTACAACTGGAATATGACACATAAGGAAGAACAAACTCTAGAAAAGAACTATCTAGCCCGTGTAACGAATAAAACGGCCATCAAATACTATGAGCCTTTCTCAGAGGTAAGAAACATGACACCCAAAATGAATATAAAGAATCGTGCTTAACATCTCACTTTTGCGGCATGCAACCCGATCCAAACATTATGATGATGCGGCATGTAATCTGATCCACACAACATACCCGTGGTAGCGTGTCACCCGATCCAAACAATATACATGTGGCGATGTGCCACCCGACCCGCACATGACACTCTAAAGAAAACACATATCAAGCCGTAACGCTTATACTCACGAAATGTACGAATATCAACCACAAGCACGCCAAGTGCATAATACAAATCCTGGGGAGATGGATAGCGTCGTACGCTACGAAACTCAAGTACAACTAAGGTGCGATATGTGACCTATATCTCGAGAGTCATCCTGCTCACATAACTCTACAGTTGCGCGGGACCTCAACACATGTGCGAATAACAAGCTGTCTCACAACCCACATGGAAAAATAGAGTATTACATAAAATAACTGACGACGAAAATAACATCCAATGTTCGAAGACTCCTCCATAAGAAATGCTATGCTAAATGAACCCACCGGGCCTGGTGTAGAGCACACGTCCACATTTAGACTCATCAACGGACCGCAAGCTAATTCTGATCATACCATTCTAGGAAAATTACCTTTCAAGGACCCACAATGACCTATTCATGACACATAAGAACAACAGTCAAATTCAGAACAACTCACACGGTCCAAGTGAATACACAAAGCCTCTTCCGCAGAACACCATTCTCAGGTGACACTAAAGAAAATGCCAGCTTACTCTAAACATTTGAATTTCACCCCTGCTTATCCGAGCCAGTGACATTCTTGTAAGCACTGAACCGCAACATTGATTCTCAACTTCCAATCCCCATGTCGCTCACTGCACCTATCATCCCGCTATACGAGATTACCAGAACTTATCATAACTCCTGAACTACTGGTAAAATAAACACTTCCTTGGCTGGAAAACTTTTCACTCATCTCATTTCAGAAGAACCAACGCAACATGCAACTGAATTCTCAAACCGCAGAAAATACAAATCTCGAGTCATGATCTAAACCGCCATAAATATTCCGAAATCCATTTAAACAATAAAGCCATTTGAATCAAATACCTCCCAAATCAACCAAGTTGTGGTGGCGCTCAAGCCCAAGTGTACAACCATAAACTACATGTATAACTTCATGCTGAAGAAACTGATCACTGCCACGATCATACTGATTCAACCATTACTAACCGACCCAACTTCTTCCAATTTATTCGCAACATGCCTTAGAAATAATAATAGCTCCATTCAAACGTAATGAACAAAATCCGCACTCGTCCCGAGTGACCCACATCACGAGACCACATCGTCTTATTACTCATGAATCATCCCATATTCTCCTTACGCGTACAATAGCATCTCCAACTGGTTCACCCATTCTACAAGACCTTCCACGAATCTGAAACTATTACCTCCTTTCCTCCAATACTGCACTGCATACCCAATGATAACATAGAACATCCCAAGTCATTAGGCACTGCACTTAAATTCTTGAACCCACTAGGACCACTATTGAGAGTCATCCAGTCTAATTTGGTCCCGATTATAAGCCAAACTCTAGTGCGTTGTTAGCGCGGGAACACCCTATCAAAGAAGCACCCGACTAAATTCTATTCCCTTGTACATTACACCTACCACAAGCAGAAACTCTAAGTCTTCCCAAAACCTAAACATGAGTCGATAAGGCCAAGTATAATACACATTCCTCAAATTCTTTGATCGAATTACCATTGATGTTTTTCTTTCCTTAGTCATAATAACCCACCAATACACCGATGACCAGAGACTGCACAAGCAGACAACCATGTGATCCGACCATAGACGGTGGGGCTCCCCGACTTAGCTTGAAGCTACAATTCCATAACCCTGGAACCCACCAAGATTCCTCCTTCCCAATTACCATGCTCTCGCACAATCAACCTGCCAAATTTCTCAAAATCTTTCTATTAAACATTTCATGAACATTCTGAATCACTAGCCACATTCACATATTTGACCTCTTATCGAATAGCTAGTAGAATTCTTCGTAGAAGCTTCATCAACACCACGCAACCGATAACCTACTCACAGGAGATAACCCACATGTGGAAATTTCCATGCCGACATCTTCCAACGATGCTGCATTGGGTACAGTTACTACGAAATATGTAAACCTTCCTAAGCCCGTGCTCATTCACTAGTTGTACAAGTCCGTTCACTCCCCATTGACATCAACTAAAAGTGCGACAATACATTCCTCTCGCCATGTACTTCCTCATTCTTCACCGCCCAAATGTTGCCTCAAATCAAATACATACATGTATCACCTGAACCAGTGAATTGCTACCAACTCTAAACCTTGTAGAAGATCATCTTTCTCGAGCCATCAACATTAGAAACACCGATTCGATTCTGAACCGCTGCACACTGCTATCTCTGACGACCGCTTCCCCAGCGCCCTTTCGCAATACCCTACCCAAAGGCAAATTGAAGAAGACCATAACACCGGTAAACTTAATACACTCAAAACAAGGACAACGACACCACATCACAGATGAAAATTCCACCACACTCAAAAATAACAAGTCTCGTTACTCCATCAACCTAAACCTGAATATTCGTAGTCCGACTGCCTTTACTTTGGTGCAAATAAACGCTGAACCTCTAAATCATGTGCTGAGAAATCCTCCATTCAAGTCATTCACTTCCTCGACACATAAACAAACACCCCACCATTACACCAACACTGTGCGATAACAACGTCTGAACATCATAGCACTCTACGCGTAGCCTCGACCCCATCAAAAATACAGCTACTGAGCTGAAATGACAGAATATCCTTTCGCGAAAAGAGGATAATAACTTGCTCGAATGCGCAGGGAGAAACATCCTGCTCCACGTCTGTAGTACCATTGAAACTTCTCGATGCCCAACTGACACGAGTGCCCAACACCGTACAAGAATGAATAGGAAGGAAATAAAAGCATAAGCCTCGAAGGAATCAAATTGTACGATGAGGAATCAAGAAGAGAAGTGTTCCTAACAGCCCTGTAGCCTCTTGAAGATAAGTACAAACGTCTCCGTACCAATCTGCAAGACTCTATTAGACTTGCTCATGACTCGTGAGACCCAAGTGAACCTAATGTTCTAATACCAAGCTGTCATGACCCAAAATCCACTATAGGTCATGGTGGCGCCTAACGCCGCTATCACGTAAGCCAACAATGATTGATCGACTTAATTATTCATTTTTATTCCTTTTAAAATCATTATTTACATTAATTAAACAGTATTAAATAGAATTTACAGGGTGAAACAATGATAATAACGTGAACTACCATACTAAACATCCAGTAGGAACCCCCAAAACCTGGTGTCACAAGTGCATGAACCTCAACTAGGAAATATGATAAAATACAACATCTGTCTAAAATATAAATTAGACAGGAGAATGTAAATAACTTTGATGGAGATTCTATGTGTTGCGGACTCGTAACATGGGATGTAGCTCACCTAAGTCCCTGCAATAGCCGCGCCTACAAGACCATTAGACATATATGTACCTGCACAAAATGTGCAGCAAGTGTAGCATGACGACATAAAATAACGTGTACCCAGTAAGTATCTAGTCTAGCCTCGAAGAAGTAGTGACGAGGGGTCGACTTCGACACTTACTATGGGCTAACAATAAAATTCCGAAATTATAATTAAGCATGGATTATGTAAATACAACTGAAAACTCATTAACAAGAAATAAATAAAATATTCTTTCACTGATAGTAAATTCCAAATTAATTTCCATCACTTAACAAATTAATCTATCAAGCCAATGAAACAATATCAATTATAATTGGACTCCAAGAATTATTACACACGAATTATGCTGAGATTGTACGGCCCTATCCAACATATAAATATATAAACGGTGCACTGCCGAGGGTCGAACGGCATGAACCATAGATGCATCTATCTTCTACCTTGGCGTTCGTCTTGCTCCACGAGAAGAGAAAATACTTTGTAAATAACCGATTCAAGATTATTAAGAGGCTAATATTCAAAGAAACACCAATTCTCATTAACGGTCAAGTGACCCGTCCAAAACTCAAGTAAATGAAGTTTAACCATTCACAATTCCTTTATCATGATTTAAGTAATTAAATTAACAAGTAGGGTGTCAACATCGCAAGTATAACATGATTTGGGTCCTAGACTACCCGAACAAAAGCATAATTAGTAGCTACGTACGGACTTTCGTCACCTAGTGCGTACGCAACCCCCACAAATAAAAACACATATTAAATCAATTCACCTATGGAGTTAGTTCCCTCTTAAAATACTAGAAAAGAGACTTACCTAACTACAAAGTTCCATAACCGGCTCTAAAGCTTTTCTAACAACTCAAACCGATACCCGTCGCTCCAAAACTAGTAAATAAATGTGTAATTCCATGAACATATACTCTAATACTCATAATAAATAAATTTATAACAATTCCCAACTCCGCTCGAAAAATTGATAAAGTCACCCTCGGGCCCAATTTCTAGGTTTTCCTTCAAAATCCCAAATTTTAACAAATTCTCATGTCTAAATCCATATATAAATCTTGTATTTAACTCACAATACGCGCGAATCACTTAACTTGACATAGAGAAATGAGTGAAATGGGCAAAATCCCCTAATTAAAACAATCTTCCCATGCCCCGTTCTCCATCGCGTTCGCGTGACCAAGGTCGCGTTCGTGATGGCCTGTCCATGCACAGCATCGCGTTCGCGATCACCCTGTCGCGTTCGTGTAGGGTAAGGTCTCCCCTGACCCCCAGCCCTCCTTCGTGTTCACGAGCCCTCCTTTGCGTTCGCGAAGCACAAGAAAGCAGCCACCTTTTTCCTTCTTTGCAAACACGGGACTCCCTTCGCGTTCGCAAAGAATAAAACTAGAACCAGCAACCAACAACAGCAAAACAGAGAGAAATGACCCGAAACCATCCCAAAATACACCGAGGCCTCCGGGACATCGTCCAATCATACCGATTAGTCCCTAAATATGACACAACCTTGTTTGAGGCCTCGAATCACTTCAAACAACATCAAAACTATAAATTGCACATCGATTCATGACTAATGAACGTCAAACTTTCACATCTGATACAGGAACCTATAAAATCACGCCTGATTGACATAAAATTTTGCACACAAGTCACATTTGCAGTTACGGACCTACTCCAACTTTCGGAATCAGAATCCGAACCTGATATCAAAAAGTTCACTCCCGGTCAAACTTCCCAAAACCTCCAAATTCCAATGTTTCGCCAAATGACCCCGAAATGACCTATAGACCCCCAAATCCACATCCGGACGTGCCCCTAAGACTAGAATCACCATACGGAGCTATTCCCAGGAGTGAAATCCAAAACGAATATCGATAACATCAATATAGACTTCAACCCAAATTTATGGAATTCTTCCAATATGCTAACTTTCCATAATAAGCACTGAAATGCTCACGGATCACCCAAGAACATGATCCGGACATACATCCAAGAATGAAATCATCATACGAACCTATTGGAACTTTCAAATCCTGATTCCGAGGTAGTTTACTCAAAAGTCAAACCTTAGTCAACTCTTCCAACTTAAAGCTTCCGAAATGAGAATTTTCTTTCCAAATCAACTCCGAACTTCCCAAAATTCAATTGCGACCACACGTACAAGTCATAATACCTGAAGTGAAGCTACCCAATGCCTTAAACTGTCGAACAACACGCTAGAGCTCAAAACGACCGGTCGGGTCGTTACATATTTTATTTGTGATAAGCATTAAAGCTTAAGAAGATCAAAGAAAGCCTAAAATCTTTTTTCAAACCGAGCATCATCTAAAATTTTGCTTCAACTCACATACTGAGAAAGTTCTAGACGCAAATATAATGACATGGACTACACAAAATCTCACCACACATGGCATATGATTCACTAAGGACGGTTCCATTCCGACCTTCAACTAATGCAAATATTCACAAAGCCACAAGATATTAAGCATTAGCACAAAGTGGATATAAGTCAAGAGAATGAGACATAGACGTCAATAACATGTTATCTAATCAAACGAGGCATCATGATAATTTTAACACATAGGGAAGATACTACGCATGCCAAAGCCTAAATATACTACTATCAAATAAGTCAAAAAGCACTTAGGTTCATCATTCTCCCTCCTTTTATTTCCTAAATTCTAATCTGCTCTAAGAATTTAAAAACTACTACCCAATTCAAACTACATCCCATGAAAAAAAATTGAGGCACAAAGAAAAACCACGAGAGATTATTACTACCTAAAAAAATAAAAAGACATTTTTTGTATTTTTTCTATTTTTCAATTTTTTTGTTTAGACATTAATCCCTCAAGAAAACTGTCTAGGAGATCCATGGTCGGAAAAAGTCTAATTTTTCTTTTAAAATTTTTTCTTTATTTTTCTGATTTAAAAAAAAATTAAGCTAATAAAACTACTACTACTATACTAATACCATTAATTCTACTAACTATATATTTAAAAATAAGAAGCTAGCTAACAATAAAAAGATAAGAAACTAACAATATACTAATATAATACTATATAACGAACAAAGAATCTTCCACCCTACACTTAAAAGAGTGTAGTATCCCCAATGCACAAATAAAGTAAAAATAATAAGGGTAGACAAAAAACTCCCTGAAAGGCCAAAGGCCGAAGCAATAGTAACTCACGGGGTACTCAGACTTCTCCTAAGGATGGTCCTTTGTGCGGGTACCTTACACTAGTTCCAATCATATGGCTCGCTTTTGCATACTTCTAGTGGCTTTTCTTCTATGCTTGTAATCCAACAAAATAAAAACAACACTACAAAATGAAATAAAATTAAAAAAAACAAAAAATAAAAGAAAGAAGTAAAGCTGGGTTGCCTCCTAACAAGCGCCTAATTTAACGTCGCGGCATGACGTGAACCACTTTTTGCCTCCATCTCGAACTTATGAATTGAACCCCTGATTTGGCTTCAAGTTTTCTGTTATGCTCTTTTGGTGGGGCTATAAAGATAACTAGGTCAAGTAATAAATCTTTCACTCTATACTTTTCGGCCTTTAGATGAGAAATGTAATTATGTCTCTCTGGCACGACAAATCGAAAGAATATAAGCACCTTGTCCCTCATACTCCTCCAATGGCTCAGATGACTCGATTTACATGTCATCATCTAAATACAATGTTGAAAAATGTATGGAATGAGGACCAATACGTCCAACCTCTAGAATTGTATCGCTATTCACATCCTTATATGTACACACACTATTGACTTCAAGTGCAACATTATTTACTTCCTCACATGACTCTAGTGTATCTTTCTCAACATGGGCATCATCAACAAAAATATGGTCGAATGATTGACTCTCCACTTTTAGCTCCTCAATTAGTTTTAGAAGATTTTTTTCAGCTTCACACAACTCATCATTAAATTGTTGGGCGTTAGACGCATCAACCTTTGCATTCAATTGAGCCTCCAATTCATGAATAGCTATGCCAAATTTGTCGATCTCTTGTCCCAATTCGGCTCTTCCTTCTATTAAGTGTCTCATCCCATCAATAATTTCCTCATGTTGAGGCTTATATATTTCTAATTTTTCATCTTGTTCCACTAGCCATGTTTGGCATAAAATCTCCACTTCTTCAAACTTTTCCTCTTGCTGGAACTCGCTCTCTTTATTTAGTTCTTCCAGATTGGCCTTCATTCTTGTGATTGTTGCCCTCATTCTTTTCATATCTTTTTTAAGTTCATCATGTTGCTCTGCTACTTGGCACAAAATATCCCTTATATATGCATCATGTTCCATGTCCTGCACTTCATTGCTCCTATCAAACTCACAAACACTATTATAAAGTTCATAATAAGGGCTCAAAGTAGGATAAAAAGAATAAGGACAACCATTCCATTGGCCATCGTGACCACCACACATATTACAAATATTCCACTCAAAAGATTAAGATTATGCGCACAACTCGCTCCCGGGAACATTCTGACAATTTTTCCACTAGTGTGGTCCTCCACAATATGGACAAGGATCATCAAAATAAGAATAATTATCATTTGTCCAATTTTCATTAAAACATGCCATGATAAGATAAGTAACAAAATACTACAAAAAAAGTCCCTCGTCCGCTTCTGCGGAAGCCTTGGTCTCCCCAACACCCTCCCCCATTTCCGCTTCTGCGGCCTTCACGTCGCATCTGCAACCACTTGTCAATTTCCCCAGCCCCGCATCTGTGCCCAATTGCTCGCTTCTGTGGGCTTGCACCTGTAGTCAACCTTGCGCAGGTGCGATTACACCAGAACTAGCCCAGCAGCAGAAAATCTTCTAAGTCCAAAAATGATCCTTTAACCATCTGAAACTCACCTGAGGCCCACGGGACCTCAACCAAATATACCAATAAATACTAACAACGCAAAAAACACAAACTGCGCATTGATTCAAGCCCTATGAACTTTAAAGATTCAAACTTCTACATCTGACGCCGAAACCTATCAAATCAAGTACGATTGACCTCAAATTTTGCACACAAGTCATAATTGACATTATAGACCTATTCCAACTTTTGGAATCGGAATTCGACCCCGATATAAAAAGTTCACACCCGGTCAAACTTCCCAAAAATCATCCCATTTTCCAACTTTCGCCAATTAACTCTAAACTGACCTACGGACCTCCAATTCAATATCTGAACATGCTCCTAAGACCAAAATCACCGTACGAAGCTATAAGAACAGTCAAAAAATTCATTCTGGAGTCGTCTTCTCAAATTTCAAACTACGGTCACTACTTATGACTTAAGCTTCCATTTTAGGGACTATGTGTCCCATTTCACTTCGAAACCAAAAACAAATCCTTCCGACAAGTCATAAAACCCAAAAAAGGAAATAGAGGAAGCAATAAATAGGGGTTCGAGGATAATTGTCTCAAAATGAACGGTCGGGTCGTTACAGCCGCAAAAAACGTACCATAAGCTTTCCCATAGTGTACTGCTCAACTAATCGAGCTCATTCAGTCAAGGATCAAGTAGGATTTTACTTGGTTATAATGTAGGCCGCAGGACGGGTAGGATACATATAGATATAAGAGTGACTACACCTCCCTAAGCACTTTATTACATACATTTCATTGTTCAAAACCCCACACTTATGTCAAACCAAAACTCCACCTTCACATCAATGCACATTAACTACCTACTTCTTTAAGCACAATTACATCAAGAGTCACCAGTATCAAAGAATATTTTGCACGACAATACAACATTCTTTTCTTTTCTCATTCAATTCAAGTGGCTCTTACTTTTTCAATATAGTGCACCTTTCTCCTTATTTCATTAGTTCCACTCAAAAGCCAAACCAACCACCCCACACTTCTGTTTTTACAAAGTTTATACCAAATTCAAGTGCTCACGAGAGTTACAAGGTTCAAATATATGGTCAATTCGAACAAATGGGTAAGACTTACATAGCATAAGGGGCGACACACCATGCAGGGCATTAGTGGTGAAATTCGGAGAGCTGGTTCTGATAGGGAGCAGGAAATTGTACAAGCGCGGTGCCCCACGCGTCTCCCCACGTGTCGTGGTAGTGAAGATTTCTCAGATTATGGACCAAACTTCGAGTTTTGACGTCCAGACTTAGTTATCGACCCTCGAACACTATCCCGGCTTAATCCTTTGGTCTTTTACTGCGACTTCAAAGCTCCAAATCACTCGAATTCATTTCATAATGTCTACATAGCTCAGAATCGCTCCTACAAGGCATTAACCAACATCCCACAACAACCCCACTATTTTAATTACCCACTCCCAAACTATAATCCTAACTTGTCTCTCCATAGGCGCCCTCACACGCTCTCTCCTCCCTCAGAGACTCAATCTTAGCAGACTTGGAGGATTTTCCTTCGCCCTTTCCTTATACTCTTTTATACGCGAATCTCACTTAACTTATTTATTCTTCTTGCTCAGTTATGATAGCTTTTATTACTTGTTCATCTATGGCAAGGACAATTTTCTTGAATCGGGTAGATACGGCTTTGACCTTATGGATTTGGACTCGATCTTGGCTTTATACATCTAGAAAAGGGGGATTATTCTCTTAATTATGATGTGTCTCTATCGATTTCTTTGTGATTATGGTTTGTGAACGATTTGCCCTAAATCTGATTCCAACTAGGGTTTGAGACTTTCATCTCCTTTACTAATTCGGGTTTGCATGAGATCTTTTCTTTCCATTTTATGTTTAATTTGATTATTTTCCATATTTGTTCGTCCTAATCAGTCACTATATAAACCCCTCCCCCAATTCCCCTAAAACCGCCAGAAAATCATTACTCTCTCTTACTCTCAACCACTCGATATTGTTCTGAAATTATTGGCACTTGGACGGCTGAAAGCCAAGGCCACCGAAATCTATTTAGCTGGCCTTCTTAGTGCGAGCACTGCCCTGAATTCATCCGAAACCCTTGGTAACTTTTCCGCGCTGCGTTTTCGGGTTCTATTGCTCTCTTTTCCATTGAAGGACTACTGGGACTGTTCTTCTTATTTGCTTGCTTGATTATTCGCAACTAGTAAGTCTCTTTGGGCACAACAATTTCATTCTCTTTGTCATTTTATAAGTTTTTGTGGATTCATGCCTCTGAAACCTTCTATGAAACAATGTTCCATTATGCCACCTTGCTTGTAACTTTGCTTGCTTTGAGGCCTTCTTGTGTCTCGATACTGAACTTGCATGGATTCTAGTTGTAAGATGTATTTATCACATATGCTAGCATAAAATATTTCTGGTTCTCCTAAACTTATTTAGTCTATTGTGTTATGTTGCTACTTGAGGTTAATCCTATGTTTGCCTCTCTTCCTTGTTCTAGATTGTTATGATAGCTTAGGAAGTATTCTGCTAAGTCACTCATTCCTAACATGCTGCCTTTCTAGGGTCCTATTGTTCATTATGACCTGTTCTTATGCAATTTTTGTTTCCATTATGTGTTTGTTGACTTGATCACCTCTGTATTCTTCAGTACTGGTTAAAACCTTCAGAGTAAACCTTACAACTAGCCTGTTTCCCTAGATGTGGTCAACTACTTCTAGATTTGATGCCTGTTTGTCTTACTTTTGAAATTGATATGTATCTTATATTGTGACTAATGTATAGCATGCTAAAGTTTTCCCCTGTCCAATTAAGTAATTGCATGACAATGGACATGTTCTTTTATGGAATCCATATTAAGCATACCGTATAAATGTTATGCTCCACTAAGACTCTACTAGTTTTTTCATGGTTCAACCTCCTGTCTAAAAGTGTTTAGGCTAGTTCTGGCAATGCATGTTTGAAACTTCACTTGAAATAGTATGATATCTCATGTTGGTCAATACTGTCACCTTAGCTTTGTTCCTAAAAAATGCAAGCATGAACCTGCCTTATGTATGCCCTACAAACTTGTCGATATGTTTTAATTAAAACTACTAATAGCTACAACTTTGAGAATTCAGTGTGCAGACTTCAAAAAGCTGTTTAATTAATCCTATGTGTAGTTTGTTGCTTGTATGGGTAAGTTTGGCATCCGATTGGGTAAGTAAGTCATACATTTGGGCCTGGTTTTGATCCAAGTGTTTTGTTGGAGTTGTACCGTGCAACTGTCTGTTGCCTTGGGCGAGCCTGGGATTTGAGTCTCCTGTTTTTGTAAAGAATGGGACTGCTAAAGGCCCAGAAGTGTCGCTGGGTTATTTTCATTGGGCCTGTAACTATTTATTGGGCATGTATCTGTTTCTGCTTGTAATTTGGGCATATTTAAGCATATGTTCTTCCATTTGGGCATGTAATAACTTGTAATAGCAATAGCTGGGGATTAGTGAAAGTTGGGGGACTGGGGTACTCTATCTTCGCATGAATGAATAGAAAGCATGTCTATAGGGCCCTAATTATTTATTTGCTCACCATGTCTCATCTTTGGAAATTATCTGCACAATGTATTGATTAACTTGTCTATTAACTTAGAAAGCATGATCTAGGGTTAATATAATTCCTTAACTTGAAAACGTTAGCAAGAATTCCTATTGATTAACTTGTCTATTAACTTAGAAAGCATGATCTAGGGTTAATATAATTCCTTAACTTGAAAACGTTAGCAAGAATTCCTATAGGGTCTGAAATTAGATATGTTGCGCTTATTTATCATGCCTATAAGAACTCAATGTAATGGATGGAAATGCATGCTTTCCCGTATTTCTTTCAATCACGCGACTCATTTAGATACCATATCTATAGGACCTCAAATTGATTAATCAAAACTGCCCTTGTTACTATGTGTTCTTAACTATTTTGCTGCCCATACACCAACTATTTAGAGAGCATATCTATATAATGTTACTACTCACCTAGAAAGCATGCATATAGGACAAAAAATGAGTAATTTTGTGCCTTTAATAAGTTCACTACCCAGACGCAAAATCATGTAGAGATCATGCCTATAGGATCTTTTATAGAATTATGTATTAAAATCAAGTGCTTTGTCAAGATAATCTGTCCAGAAATATTTCCTATAGAGTTTTATGTCAACTGTTGAATCATTTAATCACATAGAAATCATGCTTATAGGTCTTGAACAATTCAATACATTCTTGACATCAGGCATGTCTACCTACTGCTACCTGCCTAATACTCTGAGTGTAACGACCTGGCCGGTCATTTTACTTTCTAGATCCTTGTTCCCCTAATTAAGACTTCTCATATGTGCTTTTACTATTTTATGACTTGTGGAGATGGTTGGTTTAGGTTTGAAAGGGTTCGGGTTGAAATCAGAACACTTAGTTCCTTAATATTAGCCTATAATGGTTAAGTTTGACTTGAGTTAACATTTGAGTAAACGACGTCGAAACCAGGATTTGACAGTCCCAATAGGTTCGCATGATGATTTTGGACTTGGGCATGTGTTCGGATCGAGTTACGGATGATCCGGGAGTGTTTCGGTACTTAATATTGGAAGTTGACGCATTGAAGGATTTTCAAGTTCTTTAAGTTTTGTTTGGAGTAGTATTTAGTGTTATCGAGATTCGTTTTGGACTCCGAGCATGTAAGTAGTTCCGTATGGTGATTTATGAATTGCACGCAAAATTTGGCATCATTCTGAGTTGATTTAATAGGAATCGAATGCGAGGAAGTGGTTTTAGAACTTTTTGAGTTGCATGTCGAATTTATGTTGTTGGATGTGTGAATGTAATTGGATGGGGTCCTGGTGGCCTCGGATGCAAAACGGATTGGAATCAGATTCGGATTCGGACTTGAATTTGGACATGGGGGAACTGCTGGTGGCTTCCGGTCTGGTACGTTCGCACCCGCGTGGATTTGGCAGCAGGTGCGAGCTCGCAGAAGCAGCCCATCGATCACAGAAACGGCCTGGAGGAGGCTGTCCAGTGGTCACAGAAGAGGAGGGTTTACCACACCTGCGGGATCGCAGGTGCGAGGCAAGTGGTCGCATGTGTGGGTTAGGCCAAGAACGCTTGGGGTCGCAGGAGCGGGCATTTCTGTCACGACCCAAACCGGAGGGCCACGACTAGCACCCAGGGCCTACTCAACCGAGCGGCACGTACCTTATCCTTGTTTACTATCATACTTTTCATGGGTCATTACAGTCCACATCTATATATATAAGGAACAATATTAGAACTTAACTCGCATAACTAATTCAAAAAGATTTATATAGATACATAGGGGCCGACAAGGCCGTTGACATGTCATACCCAAAACTATACACATGATACTGTCTGTAAAATGTCTAAGAAAATATGACCATAATATAAAAGTCGGGACAGGGCTCCCGACATCCTCATAAAATAAAATAACATATATAAAACCCTAACTCGGCAATACTCTAGGAAGAAGTGGATCTCACCAACAAAAATTTGATATCTGAAGGCCGCCTACAGTGGACGGTCCATGCCTCATCTACCTACACCTGTGTGGCATGAAGCACAACGCCCCCAGATAAAAGAATATCAATACGAATAATGTAACGAGTATGTAAGGCAGGAATGAAACATAATTATAAGACACTATTACTAAGAGGGATAAGAATCAACCTGCAACATCTGACCCGCCGCTAAGGGCCATAACATCCATAATAAGATCAATCTCGTATATACATATATATAGCTACAATACCATAGTTCTGAATACATCATTATCGTGATGTTAACTGCCCAACTGATCAGTGATAACAACCCGACCGGCCGTAGCATGGTGGTAAATGCATGACTGCCCGACCGGTCGTAGCTCGGTGGTAAATGCGTAACTTTTCAGCTGGCCGTAGTTCTATGGTAAATGCATAATCGCCCGACCATCCGTAACTCGGTGGTAAATGAAGATGCATATAACATTCTATTCGTAACATTAACATCTATATCGTATGCCTCAATAGGGACTTAAAAACATACTTAGACATGCTTTGAGTATCATTTTATAGGAATGAATAACATAGAGATCCCCAACTACTAAGAGTAGAATCACTTATAGAATAATATTACATTTACGTTTTATTACTTGGATCATGCCAAAAGAAGGAAGGATTAGCCTTAACATACCTTAATTACTTATACGAGCTCGTAGAAGATCGCCTTCTTCAAATCTTCCCCACATCTTACTTCAATTGAGATAATTTGATAAAAGGGACCTCCGATTAAGACTACTGTTCGTCTTCGTTAAAATAGAAAGAAGGAACAAGACTTTTTTTTGTACTTCATTGAATTAAAAAGAAGAGGAATGTAAATTGCTACTTTTGGAATATATGTAAGTGTATGGTGTAAATAACATAAAATATTATACTCTACATTGTACACTACATTAATAACTTGACTCATTAATAAAATAATTCATGACTACTTATTGACACCTATGTAATTTTTTCAAATCTAGTTTTTGTCAACCTAATATCAAGAGCACAAATATTTTTGTACTATTAACTCTAAAATGGGTAAAAATATAAATTTTCTTATGAGAAAGTAATTTCTTTTCTTATAATACATAAAATATTCTTTAAAAGTTTCCTCATATCATGTGTTTAACTAAAACTTATCAAAAAATATTATATTAATAACTTTTGATAATCATATTTATCCAACATTTACAAAAGAATGTTTCTCTTAAAAGAAAGTACCATATCAAGGCAATATATAACATTTTAAAAATTCAATAAACTTACGGGGTCTTACATAGATAGCTTCATGTACGACCTTACTCTCTTCTAACTAATATGGTTTTACTACGATGCATCCAAACAATAATATACAAGGTGTTACAATTTCTCTGTGTAGGCGTGAGTGTGCGGATGCGGATGCGGACCATCTCCGCAGAAGTTGGCCAAGCTTGGTGAGGACCGCTCCTGCGATGGATTTTCTGCAGGTGCGATCCAAGGTCCGTAGAAGCGGAAATGCTGGGCAGTGAGGCCTTTTAATCCGAGGCTTAGGCCATTTTTCCTCACATTTTATTTAGTCTTGGGCGATTTTGAGAGCACATTTGAGGGGGATTCTCATCAATATCCTAAGGTAAGTAACTCCCACCCATTTTCAACGTATTTTAGATAGATTAAACATGAAAAAATTATGAAAACTTGTGGGATTTGTGAAGAACCTAGTGTTTTGGTAAATTTGGGATTTGACCACAAATTTGGTGATAGAAATGGGAACAAATTATATATTTTAGTTCTGGACTTCATGGGTAACAATTATATTCAAAAATTTCAAGAATCCGGGCACGTGGGCCCGGGGAGGAATTTCATTAATCTTTCAAATTGAGTTGGGTAACTGCTATAAAAGCTAAAATATGGACCTTCAGTATATATTTACTCGTTTATATGACTTTTGATTAGTTTTGGAGTCTTCAATATCGTTTGAAGGGTTCTAGTGAGGTTGGAGATTCGTATTGAGGACTTGGGACTGAGGTAAGTCTCTTGCCTAACCTTGTAAGAGGGAACTCATCCCCTTAGACGTATTATTGTTGTATGTTACTCGTCTGGGGAGTTACATACGCACGAGGTGATGAGAGTCTGTGCATAGCTATATTCCATGATATGTTCGGGTAGACTTAGATTCACATCATACTCTTAATTGTACTATTGTATTTATTATGCTTATTAATTGCCTTGATTAGGGATGAGACTAGGGATTTAAATTTTCGAATATCAACTTAGCCTTCTTATTTTGGAAAATTGGGAAATACTTAATAAACTATGAAAATCCATGTCTTCTCGTCTCGCAAGTACATCCGCAGGCGAGGTAAATTTCTCTACTCTAATGGGATCGGGCCGTTCGCCTCAGTAGTATGACAACACCACTCTTATGGGATCGGGCCGTTTGCCTCGGCAGTATGATGTTAACTCTATTTTTATGGGATCGGGTTGTTCGCCTCGGCAGTACTGAGTACCATTATTCTTATGGGATCGGGTCGTTCGCCTCGGCAACTTCATGCTTAATAATCGAAATGGGTTCCAGTTTGGGTAATTGAGTTAGTGCCTTCAGGGCTAGTTATGAGATGTTGGTGATGTGATACAGACTCTTATTGTATTTATTATAGTTTCTTTTATTTATTTGATTGATACCTGTTGTCTGCTCACCATGTCTACTTTATGCACTTATATATTTATTGTTGACCTCTAGTAAGTGTCAAGTCGATCCCTCGTCACTACTTCTTCGAGGTTAGACTAGATACTTACTAGGTACATATTATTTTTTGTACTCATGCTACACTTCTGCCCTGATATGCGGGTACTGAGACAGGTTCTACCAGTGGTCACGCAGGCACGTAGTCGATCATTTAAGGAGACTTAGTGGTGCGTTACTTGCCTTGCTATGATCCACAACATCGGAGTCTCATTCTATCTTATTTACTATTCCTGTCTATCACTTTCAGACAATAGTTTTAGTAGTTTTATATATTCTCTAGATTGCTCATGTACTTGTGACGACGGGTTTGGGGGATTGATAGCATTTATGTACTGTTGTACTCGTCATTTCTATCATCGCAGAGTATGTACTTATTATGTTGGCATTTTGTTTAAAAATACTTGTCATAGTTGCATAAAAGCTAATTTAAGCTGTTCTCTAAAAAATAAGGAATTTTCGTGTTAAATATGTTAAAAAGGGGTAAATAATTAGTAGTTTGACTTGTGGGCTTTCCTAACGGGGGCGTTAGGTGCAGTATCGACCTCTTACGGATTTGGGTCGTGACACTGAATGTCCTTAGAACTGTCCACCTACTTGCGTGCGTGCATCTATGTCTATATGCGGAGGCCAACTTCAGCCTTTAAGTGTTAATTATGTGGAGTCTTAAGTGTTTTGACAACGCGCCTAATTTTATCATTTTGAGCAGCCTAAGAAAGTCTAAAACTGACAAAGTTGTAGGTTCAAAGCCTCCTGGACTATAGGCATGGGACGGGTAAAGCACGCATAGGACACAATTTAGAATTGAACCAGAACGCTCTTAGGTAAGAAACTTCAAGATGGTAATTGGGTAGCAGGAGATGATACTCTGTGCCCGCTAAATAATATGAGCAACCCTTACACTTAAAGAAGTTGCAAAGTATTATTTATGTTGCACGGGGTGATCCTTTAGGCTAAAATATTTAGGATCCCCCATAGTAACTATTTATACACCTATTTGTGCGAACGTAGGTCAAAATAGGATATGTCTTGTAATCTTCAAAGGTTGTATTAATTGTAACCCACTTCTTTCACATATGCAGTCTACTTAATACTTGTTTCACCTTGTAATTGGATGTTTTGGACTGCTTACAAATTTACATGATCACATAGGATAACTATAGTTCAATAATCCTCACATATCATAAAATTCGGTCGGAACCCATAGTTGTGAACCTCGAAGAGTGTCCAACACCTTCTCTTTGAGATAATTTGATCCCTTACCCGATCTTTGGTGATACGGACTAGCTAAAACAGATTCATTCACAAATAGGTGTCCTAATGCACCTAAAAAATCATTAGGCGGTGACTCTTTTCTTTTAATACCATTGAAAAGAGTTATTAGATGTCGAAACCCGCTTTTGCGAGAAAACGGGGTGCGACAGTGCCTGGCACAAATGCCTCTCTCCAAAGCACATATATAACCATGTGCCTGTGCTCTCTATAATATCAAACTATGGAGGGCGGAACTTTAGCCAAGCGCTAATCAAGAATCAATATAGCTATTGCAGAGTGCAACCCAATCAAAATATCAATTCGTTGCGACGTGCAACCCGATCCAACATAAAATTACAATGCGGCTCTATGACCCACATCAGTCATCAACCGCTCAAGCCTCAATGGCTCACATCTCAAAGAACTCTGCCCAAATAGTATCACATATGGAAGGCATCGACAACATGTGATATGACATACAAATAAGGTACAAACCCTGAGATATAGCATACTGATGAAAAATTATGACTGAGAATACGACTACAATCAAGGAAAATAGCTCAAACAACAAGAATAACTCTATTATGTCTCAAACAATTAAGCACATAACCTAGACATGATTTCTAACATGAAATTTCAATTAATCATGCAAGTAGAGAAAATACGGGTATAACGAGGCATGAAAGCAAACTAGTCTCACAATAGCGTGAAGTTTATTCGGATCATGAATACCCCGATATACGCACACATACCCGTCACCTAAAACGTGTGTCACCCCAATATATCCCAAGTATTATAGTTCACATGGATAATTACCCTAAAAAATGTTTAGATATGTTACTTACCTCAAAGCGTGTGAATCAATACTCCAAAAACCCCTTCTTATGCGAATCGATCTTTGAGCGACGGGTGTTGACTCAATTATACCATTAGAAAAATTTAATATCATCAATAAAAGCCATAGGAAACAATCCCAAACAATAAAGTTGTGATCTTGACTCAATTATGCAAAGTCAACCCAAAATGTCAACCCCGGGCACCCACCCTGGAATCCGTCAAAATTTATAAATTTCGAACATCCATTCCGATACGAGTTCAAATATATGTGTTTTATCCAAATCTTTACTCAAATCGACCCTCAAACAATTAATTTTTCACACTCCAAAAACATAGTAAAAAATCCCTAATTTTCACCTTTAATTCACATAAACTAGGTGTAATAGCCCATGGGTAATCAATACCTAATATCAAAATTAAGTAAACTTTACTTACTTTTCAATTGTAGTGAAATCATCTCCAAACATTACCTCTAGCGAGCTCTACAACTTCAAATAATGAAAAATGACCAAACCCTCGAATTCATATAGTCTGCCCAGTGATTTCGGCATTTGCGGACAATCAGCGTCATATGCGGTCAAAGGCCCACATTTGCGATCCTTACTTAAGTCCCGGCCTTCTTCTTCTACGGACACCCAGCCGCACGTGTGATAGCGCTCCGGCGCATCAAACATCGCAGAAGTAGCTTCGCTCCAGCGACCCAAATTCTGCATCTGCGGACACAGCTCCTCCTGCCCAAATCTTGCATTTGCGCTTTCAAGGCACCTGCATCTGACTTAGCAAAACTTCAGCAATGCAATACAATTCAAATGATTTGAAATTAATTTTTAACACCCCCGAGCCCCTCGGGACCCCGTCCAAATACACCAACCAATCCCGAAACATAATACGAACCTACTCGAGGCCTCAAATCACACAAAACAAAATAAAAACCATGAATCGCACCTCAAATTCAAGCCTAAGGAACTAATCCAAACTTCCAAATTCAAAACTTAAGTCGAACAAGCCAAAACAATTCGGAAAACCCCTTAAATTTGTATACAAGTCCCAAAAGACACAATGGACCTATTCCAACTCCTGGAATCATAATCTGAATCCTATATTATCAAAGTCGACTCCCGGTTAAACCTATGAATCTTCCAAACCTTCAACTTTTCAACCTTCGCCAAAAAGCACATAATTAACCTACGGACCTACAAATCCAAATCTGAATATACGCGTATATCTAAAATTACTATACGAATCTATTGGAACTATCAAAATACCATTCTAGGGTCGTCTACACAAAAATCAAACTCCGGTTAACTCTTACAACTTAAACCTCCAACCTTTGGACTAAGAGTCCCAATTCAATCCAAACCATCTCGGAAACCAAACCAACCACCCACGTAAGTCATGTAACCACAAATACACATATGTAAAGAATCAAACAGGGGAAATGTGGCGAAAGTAATAAAAACAATCGGCCGACTTGTTACAAATATCGATTGGTTAGTGAATTTCTATTTTTTTTAATTCCAGAAAAAGTAATTCACAGTTTTATTTTAATTTTATAAATAATAGAAAATTTTGGATTATTTTTTTTGTTTTATAAATTCCATAAATTAAAGGAAATTTGGATTATATTTCTTTTTTTAATTCCATAAATTTAAAAAATATGATTTTTAACATCCAAAATAAAAAATTAGCATTATTTATAATTCCATGTAATTTGTGTTTTCTTATGATAAACTGTTGTATTTGTATTATTTTTTTCTATTTTTGAAATTGCAGTAGAATTTATGGTATTTATTAATTTTGTTGAATATTTTTTAATTGAAGAATATTTCTAACTTTATCATTTATTAATTAATAATATTGAACTTATTTATGTAATTGAATTTAAACAATTGTATGTTAAATATTGAACAATAATTGTTTGGCCGTCATAAACTTAGCCCTTTGTTGTATTTCGATTGTTGAACTAAAAGTATGATCATGTGCTAATCAATCAAAATACGATAAGTTAAACAAATAAAATATTTTAGGGTTCTTTGAGGGACAAAATGAATGTTGGATAGTGGTCAGTACAAAGGAGACTCGTGAAATCTAAAAACTAACGTATAAATTTTTATGAATTAGATAAAGGATAAATAGTACTTTATATCAAATTAATTAATAAAACTATTTCAATATATTCCGATAAGTTAAAAAAATAAAGTACTTACTATTCTTTGACTGACAAATAAAAATATAAATAATCATTAGTACAAATAATCTGCTACCAAAATTTTGTCATCACATCTAAAAAACTAACGTATAAATTGTTACGAATTGAATAAATAATTAATAATACTTTGTTTCAAGTTAATCAACAAAATATTTTAAGTTATTTTGAGAAGTTAAACAAATAAAAATATTATAGGGTTCTTTGATTGAGGAATACAAATTTGAATAATTATTAGTACAAAGGAGACTGCCGAATTTTTATCGTCAAATCTATAAAACTAATGTATAAATCATTGTGAATTAAATAAAAAATCAATAAAATAAATCTTTCAATCTCAAACAACAGTAATAAACACACTTATATAATTTTCCTTACAATCTCAAACAACAATAATAAATAAATTTTTCGTTATGAAAAAATAAGACAACAACATACATTTAATTAACATTATTTAATGTACAGATATGATCATGGATCACCCGACTGTTCTTCCTGGTCCCATTTCACGTGAGCCACTTAAATTCCAGGCGGGCCATAAGTCATCGCCTATATGGGATGGATATTTACTTAGTCATAACTTCCACTCGTGACGCATTGATGATTTTTGGGAGCTTATCAGGGAGAACCCGCTACATTACCGCACTGTCACGTGCCTGACTCGGACTGATTTTTAGTGAGTCATCGAGGTCGGCCGATTATAGTTTGACTGGCACTTGATCATGGCTCTGATCGAGCGTTGGAGGCCAGAGACACATATATTTTATTTTTCTATCGGCGAGGCCACCATCACGCTACATGATGTGGAGGTTATGTTTGGATTGCCCCTTGACGGTCTTGTTGTCCACTACCTGTCTGCGATTAGAAACTCTAGGAAGCTTGAGTATATACAGATGCTAGAGAGGCTCACTGGATTTCATCAACTGAGGAGACTGCCATTAGTGGGGTTAGCTGATTACAGTTATTTCCTGTTACGCAACACCTAGAGGCACTACACGAGCACATCATGGACTTGCTATTGTAGAGTTTTCGCGAGTTTTATGATTTTCCATGGAATAATGGTGTTCCTCTTACGGATTTCTCGCGCGTTATGCGTTGTCATCTAATAATTTTCCTTAAAAATTATAACTCATATGTTCATTCGTGAGTGGGGGTCAAGGGCCCGTTTAAACTTTTTATTCTAATGGGATCGGGTCGTTCTACTCGACAGGATTTATATACCATACTCTCATGGGAGCGGACCGTTCGCCTCGGCAGTTTAATAGATGCATCTATGGTTCGTTCCATTCGACCCTCGACAATGCATAGTTTAATGTTTATGTTGATTGGGCCGTACGTCTCGGCATTTCTATAAATATATCCTAATGAAATCGTGCGTAATATTTGGAAAGAAGCGAGAGTATCTGTGAGTCCTTCCCTGATTCGAATCATAACAACCTATCTGGTGAGGTCCATTATATATATATATATATATATATATATATATATATATATATATATATATATATATATATGCGTGTGTGTGTGTGTGTGTGTGTGTCCACTCCGGTTGAGGAGGAATTGCTAATTAAGAGCTAGAGCTTATTTTAAGGAGGATAATTGTACCGCACATTTACACTTGTTTATTTCATTTACTTATTTTGCCTCATATTTATTCACCTCCTTATTGTACCTGATATTATTGGACCACTAGTGAGTGTCGATGTCGACCCCTCGTCACTACTCCTCCGGAGATAGGCTAGATACTTACTGGGTACATGTGCATTTACGTACTCATACTACACTTGCTGCACATTTTTGTGCAGGTACTTTTATGTCTAGTGCTCCTTTGGGCACGGAGGCACAGATGATTCGGGGACTTTTCGCGAGCTGCATTTCAGGTTACGATCTGCAGCCAGCAGAGTCTCCTCCAGTGTTATTTGTATTTTTCCTGTCTAATTTGTATTCCAGACAGATGCTGTATTTTATTTTACTTCCTAGTTGATACTAATGCACTTGTGACACTAGGGTTTAGGGGTACTTATGAGTTGTTCAGTATTGTACTTGGGTAAAAATTATCATATACTCTATAAATTTTATTTCTAATTATTTAATTGAAGGAAAAATTATGATTTCAAAACACTAAAATGAATAATCGAGTTAATCAACTATTGTTGGCTTGCCTGACAACGTGTTAGGTGCCATCACGACCATTAATGGATTTTGGGTCATGATAACATCGTATCAGAGCATTAGGTTCACTTAGGTCTCACGAGTCATGAGCAAGTCTAGTAGAGTCTTGTGGATCGGTATGGAGACGTCTGTACTTATCTTCGAGAGGCTACAGGGCTGTTAGGAATACTTCCCTTCTTGATTCCTCATCGTGCAATTTGTTTCTTTTGAGGCTTATGTCTTTAATTCCTTCCCACTCAATCTTATGCGATGTGAAGAGCTTGTTATCAATTGGTAATCGAATAATTTTAATGGTCCTACAGACGTGGGGTAGGATGTTTCTCCCTGCGCATTCGATCAAGTTATTATTGTCTTCTTGTGGAAGGGTGTTCTGTCATTTCGGCTCAGTAGCTATATTTTTGATAGTTTTGAGACTATGCGTAGGTTGCCATGACGTTCGTAAGTTATTATCGCACAGTAATGGCGTAATAATAAGATATTTATCTAGGCATCGAGGCAGTGAATGACCTGCAAGGAGGTTTTACTCAGTGCATGATTCAGAGATTCAGTATTTTATTTTCAGCGGTGGAAAGGCAATCAGAATAACAATGTTCAGATTTGGGTTGATGGAGTAACGAGACTTAGTATTTTCGAGCGTGGTGGAATTTTCATTTGTGATGTGATGTCATTGTCCTGGTCGAATGTGCTAAGTTCGCCGGTATTATGGTTTTCTTCAATTCGCCTTTAGGGCGGGGCATTGTGAAATGGTACCAGGGAAGCGGGTGTCAGAAATCGCGGTGTGCATTGGTTTAGAATCGAATCGGTGTTCCTAGTGTTGATGGGTCGAGAAAGATGATCTTCGGGGAGGTTTAAAGTTGGTAGCGATTTATTGATCCAGGTGTTATAGATATGGATTTTTGATTTAAGGCAACAACTGGGCAGCGAAGCATGAGGAAGGACATGTGGGAGGTGTTTTGCGGTGGTTAAATTTCTCGAATTCCAGGTGTAAGACACAAGAGTCAGGTAGTTGCTTAAATGAGAGGGTTTGGCCAAAGTGGGAGAGTGGCTGAGTAGCATATGGGTTATGTGGTAGGATAGTTGCACGTCTTAGGGAAAGTTTAGAGTGATTTAGGATTTATGGTGGACAGTGACTAGGTCTACGGACTAATTTAAGATATTGGCTACTATACTGAGGAAGATTGGATACGACAGGAAAGAGTTGCTTGATATGAAGAGGGATGCAACATGACTTCGTATTAGAATGTATTGTCGCACCTGTAGTTGATGTCAATGGGGAGTGAACGGACTTGCACAGCTGGTGGAGGAGCATGGGCTTATAATGGTTTATTGATTTCGTAGTAATTGTACCCAGCGCAACGTCGTTGGAAGATGTCGGCATGGAAATTTCCACATGTGGGTCATCTCCTATGAGCAGGTTAGCGGTTGCGTGGTGTTGACGAAGCTTCTGTGAAGAATTTCTACTCGCTACCCGGTAAGAGGTCAAACATATGAATGTGGCTAGGGATTCAGAGTGTTAATGAAATGGTTAACAGGAAGATTTCGAGGAATTTAGCGGGTCGATTGCGTGAGGTCATGTCAGTGAGGAATAAGGAATCTTGGTAGGTTACCGGGTTATGTAATAGTAGCTTCAAGCTAAGTAGGAGAGACCCACCGCCTACGATTGGATTGCATGGTTGTCTACTTGTGAGGTTTCTAGTTATCGGCATATTGGTAGGTTATAACGACCAAGGAAAGAGAATATCAGTGGTGATTTGAGCAAAGGATTTTAGGAATGTGTGCTATAATTGGCCTTATCGATTCATGTTCTGACTTTGGGAAGACTCGGGATTTATGCTTCGTGTAGATATGATGTACAAGAAAGGTGATTCAGCCAGGAGCTTTTTCGAGAGGGCTTTCATGTGCTAGCAGAGCCTTGGAGTTTGATCATATTTGGGAACAAGTCAGAGTGGGTGACTCTCAACAACGGTCCTAGTGGATTCAAAAATTTAAAGTGTTCTGGCTAGGGATTTCGAGTTCGTAGTACGATTAAGTATTGAGCATTAAAGCGAATTATGAAAAAGGGGCTTGGAGTGTTCTATGTTATCATCGGTCTGCGGTGCAACATTTGAGAAATGGGAGAAAGTAATTTCGAATTCATAGAGGAATTATCAGAATGGGTGTACCAATTGAAGATGCTATTGTGTGCACATGAAGTGTATGAGATAGTTTGTGGGTTTTGAGACAACGTGGTCTCGTGAATTGGGTCACTCAAGATGAGTGCTGATTGAGTTCGTTATATTTTGAATGGAGCTATTATTATTTCTAAGGCAAGTCCAGAGTAAATTAGAAGAAGTTGGTTCAGTTAGTAATGGTTGAATCGGCATGATGGTGGCAATGATCAGTTCCTTTAGTGTGTTAAGTTATACAGGTAATTGGTGGCGGTACATGCAGGCTTGACAACCACTGTAAATTAATTTATTTGGAGGCATTCGATTATTAAGGCATGTTATGTATAGATGGATCCCGGAAGAGTTATGGTGGTTTAGACCACAACTTGAGGTTTGTATTTTCTGCGGTTATGGGAATTCAGTCACGTGTTGCAATGGTCCTCCTGAAATGAGTTAAGTGAAAGGTTTCTATATGATGGAGTGATTATTCTATTAGCGGTTCAGGAGTTATGATAAAATTCTTGTACTCTCGCGTAGTGGCATGTTAAGTGCAGTGAGAGGTAGGGGAATCGGAAGCTGAGGATCAAGGTTGCGGTTCGGTGTTGACAAGAATGTCACGAGCTCGAAGAGCATGAAAGAATTCGGATGTTTATAGTAAGCTTGTATTGTCCTTAGCTTCACCTGAGGTCGGTGTCATGTGGAAGAGGCTTTGTGTATTAACTTGAGGATTTTTTATTCACTTTACAGAATTAGAAGAGTTGACAGTATGGATGTGCGGACTTTGCTACCTGAGCGGAATGGTCGTGAGAGCATGCCCCACGGGAAGGATTGTATAAGTGTGACATGTAGTCACTTGATTGATTAATGATTGGAACCAAGCATGGAGATTGCGGTACTATCACTAATGTGAGAATTTGTGCCTGAAGGGCGCTCTGTTCAATTGGTTGTGAATTGTGGAAGTTTGTTCCGGATTTGACGGCTATTCTTGGGGGTGGATCCTTGAAAGATTATTAGCTCAGTACAGTACGATCAAAACCGACTTGAGGTCCGTGAATGGATCTAAATGTGAATGTGGGCTCTATATCAGGCCGGATGTGTTCATTTCAGCATAGCTTTCCTTGCGGAGGGGTCTTCGGGCCTTGGATGATATTTCTATCATCAGTCATTCCGTGTAATCTCTATTGTGATATATGGGTTGTGAGGTGATTTGATTATTCGTACTCGTATTGAGATCCCATGTAATTTGTGGTGTTGTGAGAGCAGGATAACTCTCAAGATACAGGTCATTTATTGCACCTTAGTTGTGCTTGGGTTTCGTAGCGTATGGCGCTATCCATCTCCCCAAGATTTGTATTATACGCTTCGCGTGCTTGTGGTTGATATTCAAGTATTTTGCAGGTATGAGCATTTTAGCTTGGTAAGTATTTCCTTATTGAGTATTATGTGTGGATCGGGTGGCACGCCGCCATAGGTATGTTGTTTGGATCGGGTGGCATGTTTCCACGGGTATGTTGTTTGGATCGACTGGCACGCCGCCATGGGTATCATAGTTGGATTGGGTTGCACGCCGCAATGGTATCATGTGTTGATCGGGTTGCACGCCGTAACAGTGTGATGTTGAGTACAGTTTCCCCATATCTATTCTTGTGTGTTGTGTTTCTCATCTTCTGAGGAGGGTTCATAACATCCTTTCGGTTGTTTAATTAGTTAAGTGGGTGGAGTAGTTCTTTCCAGAGTTCATTTTTCCTTATGTATCACCTATGAGTTTTAACATTTTGGCACATGGTGGCATCATAAGAGACTTTTGGCAGTGTTTGAGATGGCTTATTGCCTGAAAAACTTATACTGGGTGAGACGAGATTATTGGACCTGGGATCAGTGCGATCAGATTTATAGGAGGGACATTAAAGAGTAAATATCGATATTCAGTCCAGAATGAGGTAATGGTTCTTGTCGGGAGGAGAGATTTCATGAGTTGTGATTCGGCAGGTGGTTATGAGTTTCTACACATCTCTTTTGTCGTGGTTGTATTGCGAGAGCGAAAACGGGACTTATATGCTTCATGAGGTATGTTGTAGGCATCACATTCGTGGGATTTCGGCTATTGTTGTCAGGGGATGTCATTATGGTCATGTGAATAATGTGGTGCATGGTGTGAATTAGGTAAGAGTATACAATCAGGTATTGGTACATCGTGTAGTGATGGATATGGTGTTTGTATGTTGGAAACAAACCTGGTAGAGAATTTCAAATGTTGGAATTTAGCCCAAAGGCTTATTTGACTAGATAAAAGGGAGAATTTTCAGATTTACTCGAGCTAATGTTCTCAACTGGGTTGTGGTAGCACGGGTAGGAGCATGAGGTATTGACCAGTGATTTTGGACAACTCCAAAGCAGTTCTTAGCACGTTCGAGGACGAATTTCAGTTATTATGACTTGTGCGCATTGTCGGAATTGAATTTCGGGAAGTTCGGAGTTGATTTGGAAAGAAAACTCTCATTTCGGAAGCTTTAAGTTGGAAGAATTGACTAAGGTTTGATTTTTGAGTAAACGACATAGGAATCGGAATTGGAAGGTTCCAACTGGTTCGTATGATGATCTTGGACTTGGGCGTATGTCCGGATCGAGTTTTGGATGACCCAGGAGTGTTTCGGCGCCTATTGTGGAAAGTTGGCATTTTGGAAGAATTTCATAAATATGAGTTGAAGTGCATTTCAATGTTATTGATGTCCCTTTGGGATTCCAAGTCTAGAAATAGCTCTGTATGGTGATTCTGGTATTGGGAGCGTGTCCGGATGTGGATTTGGAGGTCCGTAGGTCATTTCGGGGTCATTTGGCGAAAGTTAGAAATTTGAAGGGTTTTTGAGAAGTTTGACAGGGAGTGAACTTTTTGATATCGGGTCGGATTCTGATTCCGGAAGTTGGAATATGTTTGTAATGTCAAATGTGACTTATTTGCAAATTTTGAGGTCAATTGTATGTGATTTGATAGGTTTTGGCATCGAATGTAGAAGTTTGAAGTTCTAAAGTTTATTAAGCTTGAATTGGGATGCGATTCGTGGTTTTAGCATTGTGTGATGTGATTTGAAGGCTCGACTAAGTCTGTATGCTGTTTTAGCACTTGTTGGTAGGTTTGGTTGATGTCACGGGGGACCTCGAGGTGGTTTCAGATGGTTAACGGATCAAGTAGAAGCTTAAAGGATGGATGAAGTGCACCACTTCTGGTGTAATCGCACCTGCGCAAATTTGATTGCAGGTGCGTGATAGCAGAAGCGAGGAAATGGTCGCATTTGCGGTGTAGGCGAAGCTGGGCAGTGACCGCAAGTGTAAAGGGTTGTCCGCACCTGTGAGGTCGCAGATGTGGAGGTGTGTCGCATGTGCGAGAATGAGAGAAAGACTGGGGGCGCAAGTGCGGAAGCATATCCGCAGATGCGGATGCGCATCTGCGCATGGGAGACCGCATATGCGGAAATGGGCCGGAAGATCTGGATCGCAGAAGCAATGAGAGATTCGCAGAAGCAGGACCGCAAATGCGGTCAAGTAATCCGCAAAAGTGGAAACTGGGCAGAACATAAGGGGGTCGAACTTGGTCATTTCTTCATTTTCATTTGGGATTTTTGGAGCTCGGTTCTTGGGCGATTTTGCGGAGTTTTCATCATGTAGCACAAGGTAAGTAGTTTCTTACTTGTGGTGAGCCAAATGTAAAGTTTATATGTGGATTTAAGGAGGAAAATTTGGGGATATTTTGGGATTTTTGGTAGAAAACTTAGAATTGGTAATTTTTTATTTTGACGACGAATTTGGGAATGGAATTGGAAATAAATTATATATTTGAGTTCGTGAGGTTATGGGTAATGGTTATCTTCGAAAAGTTTCGGAATCCGAGCACGTGGGCCCGAGGGTGATTTTTATCGACTTTTCGAGCGGAGTAGGGAATTATTCTAAATTGATTTGTTATGAGTATTAGAGTATATTCTTATTTGTTTGCACATTGTTTGACTAGTTTAGGAGCGACGGGCACCGGTTTGAGGTGTTAGAGCAGCGTTGGAGCCGGTTACGGATCTTCTGAGTGAGGTAAGTCTCCTGTCTAACTCTGTGAGGGTGAAACAACCCCTAGGTGATATATTTAATATGTGTAACTTATTGCGGGGACTACGTACGCACGAGGTGACGAGAGTCCGTAAGTAGTTAAATTCATATTATTGTCCGGGTAGACTTAGGTTTACATCATGCTGTACTTATACTATAGGGATTATCCTTGCTCGTCTAATTCTTTTATTTCGCATTATCACTTGAGATTAGACATGTGTAGAGTGATGGACTTGCTATTGTAGAGTTTTCACGAGTTTTATGATTTGCCACGGAATAATGGTGCTCCTCTTACGGATTTCTCGCGCGTTATGCGTTGTCATCGAATAATGTTCCTTAAAAATTATAAATCACATGTTCATTCGTGAGTGGGGGTCAAGGACCCGTTTAAACTTCTTATTCTAATGAGATCGGGTCGTTCGCCTCGACAGGATTTATGTACCACACTCTCATGGGAGCGGGACGTTTACCTCGACAGTTTAATAGATGCATCTATGGTTTGTGCCGTTCGACCCTCGACAGTGTACAGTTTAATATTTATGTTGGATCGGGCGTACGCCTCAGCATTTGTATCAAAATATCCTCATGGAATCGTGCGCAATATTTGGCAAGAAGCCAGAGTATCTGTGAGTTCTTCCCTGATTTGAGCCATAATAACCTATTTGGTGAGGTCCATTATACATATATATATGTGCTCTGGTTGAGGAGGAATTGCTTATTAAGAGCTTGAGTTTATTGTAAGGAGATAATTGTACCACAGATTTATGCATGTTTATTTTATTTATTTACTTTGTTCATATTTTTCACCTCCTTACTGTACCTGATATTATTGGACCACAAGTGAGTGTCGATATCGACCCCTCGTCACTACTCCTCCGATGTTAGGCTAGATACTTACTAGATACACGTGGATTTAAGTACTCATACTACACTTGCCGCATATTTCTGTGCAGGTACCTTTATGTCCGGTGGTCCTTTGGACACGGAGGCACGGATGATGCGGGGACTTACCGCGAGCTGCATTTCAGGTTACGATCCACAGCCAGCAGAGTCTCCTCCAGTGTTATTTGTATTTTGCCTGTCTAATTTATTTTTCGGACATATGCTATATTTTATTTTACTTCCTATGCGATGCTCATGCACTTGTGACACCAGATTTTAGGGGTACTTATGAGTTGTTAAGTGTTGTATTTGGGGAAATATTATCATTCACTCTGTAAATTTTATTTCTGATTATTTAGTTGAAGGAAAAATTATGATTTCAAAATACTAAAATGAATAATCGAGTTAATTAACTATTGTTGGCTTGACTGACAGCGGTGTTAGGCACCATCATGACCATTAATGGATTTTGGGTTGTGACAATTGTTTAGGCTGAGCATGATATATTTTCATCATTTAATGAAGGAGACATCATCTCCGCTGGAGACTTCACAACCTTTCTCTTGTCCAGTCCACTTCGGAGTTCCCCTCAAGCGTCTCATCAATGAGCCCAGTCTGCTGCCCATTGAGACACATGTTTGAAACTATATTAACATTATAATTATTTTAACATTAAATATTAGTTAGTAATGACTAATATGTTTGTAGATTTTTTTAGATTTTATTATTACCTATCACGGAGATGGTAGAATGTGATAACAGTCTACCGGAGATGTCGGACCCAATTCTGGAGGCATCTAAGACGTAGGTTTGACTATAAAAATAATTAACTTGTTCTATAATTGTTTTGTATATATTATATACAAATTAGTTTTTTGTAGCATCCTTCTGGTCCAATGGACTCCTCTATTGATCCAACTAACCTTTTTGGCGATCAATACTATGGGTAGATCGGAGGGAAGAAAAGGATATGATCTTCCAGACGATCATGCTATAGAGCACCCTCCGATAAAGAAGTGACAGAATGAGTATATGATTGTCATAGCGCGGACGGTCGGCAGGGCATGTGCCTTAGGCCAGCAAATGAACTAAAGCGTGTAGGTTGTGGGACACATTGATAGTCAACTTGTTTTGTATATGTTACATTAACTAATAGTTTTTTATAAATATTATTTTGATGATTAATATTATTACCTTAACGTTTTGTTCTTCTTTTCTTACGTATGACAATGTTTGATATCGTTGTAAGTTTAAATATTATTGATTAATTAAAAATTAGAACTACAAATAAAAATACACATTAACATACATTAGAATACATAAAAAGAACCACATAATACGTGCAAATACTTTAAAGTAAGAATACAACATAATACGTAAATATAAAACTAAAATAAATAATACAATTAAATCAGCCATGTGGTTGTTTAGTCACTATAACCTATTATTCTCTATTTCAGCCACTGAAATTTCTTCTGCAACTGATTATCTTCTTTTAGTTTCTCCTTTAATACCTCTACTTATTTTTCAGCGTTATAACATTTTTCTTCGAATTTTCATATCTTCATTTCATACTCTCAGGTACCTTTTCAAAGATTTACCAAGCATGATTTGTAGTATTCTTAGTTAATGGGTTCATCATACCAATGTTCAAAATTACATTGATCTTCCTCCTGTGAATGATCATGATAACAAACAACTATTAGTGTATCAATTTATATAATAATAATCCGAAACATATATTTTCATATTAATAACTCATAATGTATTTACACATCAAACATTTGCATCCTAGATTGCAAGTGTCCATTCATGACTTCAAACTAATGTGTTCCCCATAGTAATACCAAGGGACCTCATCTCGGCCAGACATATCACGTTGATGGAACTTGTATATTTATGGAAACGAAGATTAATTGGTGGTGTAAGTCTATAATTCTAAGTAGTGATAATTTGCAAAGAATAAAATAGCATGCAAAGGGTATTTAAAGGGAAGACTTGGTGGTTTTAAGTGAATGAAGTACATAGAATAATATTAGTTCATGTTGTTGCATAGCATATATTGTACATGTTCCATGCTGTACTAGTAAAAGAATCTTTATGGTACAAGTGCTTATATGCCTTATCAGTTGGACAAGACAATGCACGCATTTAATTTGTATTATTTTCTGAAGTGCGTATGATAATATTCGTTCATACTCTTGCATAGAGCATATTGTACATGCGCCATATTGTATTACAAAAAATATCTTTATGGTACAACTACTTAAATGCCTTTTCAGTTGGACAAGATAAGACGCGTATTTAATTTGTATTATTTTTTGAAGTGCGTACGAATATTCGTTCATACTGTTGTATAGCGCATATTGTACATGTGCTATATTGTATTAGTAAACGAATCTTTGCCGTACAATTGCTTATATGCCTTTTTATTTGGATTAGACAAGGCGCACATTTAATTTGTACTATTTTCTGAAGTGTGTATGATAATATTCATTCGTATTGTAGCATAGCGTATATTATACATGCACCATCTTGCATAACGCATATTGTACATGCACCATGTTGTACATTCGAGCTTGATAAGTTGAACCAAATTATTTTTGAAGTTATTTATTTAATTAATCCTTTCAAAAATTCCGCTTACCTTTAATAAATTATTTAAGAAGAGGCAAAAGGTGAAGGTAGCTCAAAAGATTCACATGCCGCGAGTGAGAAAGTGAATATAATCGATCCTTTTCTTGAAAAAAAACATTCTAGGTTGCTATACTAATTTGTTGGATGATAAGTTGTATGGTGTGTTACACCCCTTAAAAAATAAACCCATTAATATAGATAGATCTAGAAATTGTAGGACACATTATTGAGAGGGAAGCACATTCTACAAAGCTTAAAGCTGTGCAAATTTGGGGTGGAAACCTACAATGGGTTCCCCTATACTCAAAAAGGTACGATTATGATGTCTTATCTCATTGGCATGGTCTAGCTATACCACAAGTATTATCGGCAACGTTCCAAACTTCCACACACGGGGATGAACCATAGTTATTCGACATTTTGTGAAGGAGATCTTATATATGGAAAATGCACTAGCAGTTCATTATGCACTGGATGATCTTAACTACCTCCAATGGATTGAAGATCATCATTGGTCTTTATTAGAGAATTAAACTTGATCCTCCTTATATGACCCGGCCGATCGTTTTGTATATTTGAGCCTCATTCCCTATTTGATGCTTCTCGTATATTTTTTTTTATTTTTTTGTGACTTGCGGGAATGGTTGGTTTGGTGTCGAGAAAGTTTTGAAGTGAATTGAAACACTTAGCTTCAAGATTGGAAGCTAAAGTTACAAGAGTTGACCGATGTTTGATGGTTCCAAAAGTGATTTTGGACTTGGATGTATGTCCGAATTTTGATTTGGAGGTTCCTAGGTTGAGTTGGCGCTTATTGGCGAAAGTTAGAAATTTGAAGGTTTGGAAGATTCGTAGGTTTGACCGGGAGTTGACTTTGATATTATCGAGTTCGGTTTATTTTTTAAGGAGTTAGAATAGGTTCATTATGTTATTTGGGACTTGTGTACAAAATTTGGTGTTATTCCGAGTTAGTTAGACATGGTTCGACATGAGTTTTGAAAGTTTAAAATTTGAGTAGTTCATTAAATTTGAATTATGGTGTGATTTGTGGTTTTTATGTTATTTTTTATGATTTGAGGCCTCAACTAGGTCCGTATTATATTTTGGAACTGCCTGGTGTGATTGGACAGGATTCGAAGGGGCTCGGTGTGTTTCGAATGGATCTCGGATCATTTTGGGGCTGTAAGCAATTCTTGTTTTGGTGTTTTCGCACATGCGAGGTATGGTGCGCCGATACGGACAGGTGGTCGCAGATGCAAAAGATGGCTGGGTAGGATGGGCTAGCAGAAGTGGGGCTGTTTACGCATCCACAGGATGATAGATGCGAAATAAAAAAGGCATAGATGCGGAGTATTCCAGTTTGGAAAGATGCGCAGATATGTGCTCCCTATTGCACATGCAATGTCGCAGATGCGGAGAAAGGTCCACAGGTGTGAGAGGGCAGTGATTAAGTGAAGCCCACAAAGCGAGATTTAGTCGCATATGCAACCTCACAGAAGCTGAAATTTGGACCCTAGGTGCGAAAGTACTAGGCATAGTATATTTTTATCGAGGGTTAGCTTCATTTTATCATATTTTGAGATTGGAAGCTTGTATTGGAGTGATATTTGGGGCGATTTTCACCCACTTGGATTGAGTAAGTATTACTAACTTGGATTTGGTTGTTATTCATAATTCTATCATTGATTTTGACTTTTGGTCCGGTGAAATCTATGGAAGAAAATTTAGGTTTTTAAAAGAAGTTTTAGAGAGTGATTATTTGGGATTTGAAGTCAGATTTGGATGAAACTTATATAATTGAACTCATGTTAAAATGGGTGATCGGGTTTTTTGACTTTTTTTAGGTTCCGAGGTACGGGCCCGGGTTGCCTTTTTGCAATTTGATAAAGATTGGAGCTTTATTACTTAAAATTGAATTTTATAGTCGTGTTTGACATTATTGAGTTATTTTTGGCTAGATTTGATCTGTTTGGAGACCGATTCGAGAGGCAAGGGATTTTTGGAGTATTTATTCTCGTGCTTTATGGTAAGTATCTTTCCTAGACTTGGCTTGAAGGTATCTTTGGCCATAGGTTTCGATTCTTCTATGTGTTTGGGGTGATGCACATTCACGGTAACGAGAATTTTCTATGTGCACTGTGGTTATTCATGATTTGGGTAGACCTTAGGCTATTATGTGCCTTGTTTTACTTTTATGCCTCTGCGCTTGACTATTATTCTTGCTAGAAAGCATGTCAAGTCTATGCGCTTATCTGTTTGAGACATGATAGGGTTATCTTTCTACGTTGAGCTGTTTGACTTAATTTTAGTCATATTTTTCAGTCATGAAATTATATCTGCGTGTTATTTTACCATTTCTATATACTTCTTACCTGTTATCTCACATGTTGTTGGTTTCCTTACTTGAGTACCACGGATTTGAGTGGATTTATGGCCTGTTGGTATAAATTGTACGGTATATTGCTTTCTGATACCGTGAGATACTGGCATAGTAGATTAATGATTGTTATGGGTCCATAGAGTCGTGATGATATTGATATTGAGGTAACGCATACGCCAGCCCCCCTTATTGGGCTGAGTGGTATTGATATTGAGTTGACGCATGCACCAGGCCATTTGGACGGAGTTATGATGATCAACTTTTGATCCGATCAACGCTTGGGCTAGGATCCTCCCCTCGAGAGTCAGGTGATATCCTATGGTCATTGGGCCCTATAAGTCCAGGCACTTGGTATGTGCTGAGTGAGGGGATTTATGCCAGGAACCTGTACAGTGCTGAGAGTGTACTTCTTTGATGATTTCACTGTAATTTCATTGGTTTTGGCCTTGTTACTTGTCATGTAGGCGTAGAGATGTATCTTCCTCATGCTAATTAAAATTTTGTGTCTTGAATTTGATGACCTAACTGATTTGATTGGGAAGCAAGCTTATTCCTGTTAATGTGAATAAGTTGAACTTGATATTCTTGACCCGCTTTTCCTTTTATTATTATTATTATTATTATTATTATTGTTATTATTGTTATTATTATTATTATTATTATTATTATTATTATTATTATTATTATTATTATTATTATGATGTTACGATTATTGTTGACTGTTGAAAGTGAGTAGCGGACTTGCCAATCTCCTCTTATGCTTGCTACTGACTGAGTACATCGGATCTGTTGTACTCATACTACACTCTATACTTTATGTGTATATCAGGTGCTGCTGATAGAGATGATTTCTAGGGAGTTGTACTAATATTTGTTGGATATTTCAAGGTAGCTATGTTGTTTCGTTCGTAGGCCTTGGAGTCCTTTCCTTAATTTTGTCATTACTGTTTATGTACTACAGACAATATTGTATCGTTATTCAGACAATTGTACTTATTATTCTATAAAGCTCATGTACTCGTTGACAGTTGGTTTTGGGATGGTATTTCAAATGTATCGCTATACTGCTAACGTTATTTATCTTATTTCGCTTTGAGGATATTTATTATCGTCATTTGAGTTTATTTCTGTTTATTTAATATTGGCTTACCTAGCAAGTAGTCTTAGGCACTGTTATGGCTTTGGCGGTATTTGGAGTCGTGACAAGTTGGTATCAAAGCACTAGGTTGCTTAGGTCTCATGAGTCATGCGCAAGTCTAGTAGAGTCTTGCGGATCGGTACAAAGATGTCTCTACTTATCTTCGAGAGGCTACAAGGCTGTTAGAAAAACTTCTCTTTCTTTCATTCTCTATCGTGCGGGTTTGTTTATCCTTAAGTCTGGATCATTACACTTTCATCCTCTAACATATAGTGAGGACACGCTCTTCTGGCGCAGCTGAGCAGGCGCTGGTAGCCCAGGCTAGGTCCGTGAGAGGCCGGGGTCGAGGCAGAGGTAGAGGCGGGGTATGCGCCGCAGCTAGAGCCCCTGCTCGACTGGCTGTTATGGAGCCACCAATAGCTCCTGTTGAGTATCAGGTTAATGACTATGATGATGAGCTAGAGGTACCAGCTCACGTTCCCTAGGGCCCATTTATTTCAATAACTGTTCAGGATGCTTTGGTCTGTATGGTTGGCTTGTTAAAGAATTTGGCTCAGTTGGGGCATTTCCTGTTATACCAACTACTTCCTAGGTAGAGGGTGGAGCATAGACTCCAGCTACCCGTACGCCAGAGCAGGTGACCCATGGTAATCAGACTCCAACAATGTTACCGGTTAGGGTAGTTCAGCCTACTATTGCCGTGCTACCTGAGTATAGGCCTGCGATGTCATCTAATGAGTTGAAGAGGTTAGATAAGTTCATCAAGTTGCATCGTCCTCACTTCAGTTGTACACCTTTCGAAGATGCCCTGGGATTATCGGGTCGTTTTCATGAGATTCTGTGTAATTTGGGATTAGTGGAGTCCAATGAAGTTGATTTCACTGCCTTCCAAATGCAGGATTCGGCTAGAGGTGGTGGCAGGTTTACGAGATTAGTCGACCAACAAGATCACCTCCCCTTACCCGAGCTCAATTTTCTAGGGTATTTTTTTGGAGCACTACATACCCTGCATTAAGAAAAAGAAGCTGAGGAGGCACGTTGAGTACCTTCAACAGGCCCCGATATCAGTTACTGAGTATGAGATAAGGTTCTGGGAGTTGTCCCGTCATGCTATTATTTTGATACCACTGAGAAGGAGAGAGTGAGAAGATTCATTGATAGACTTAACCATGGTATTCACATTGCTATGGATGGAGAACAGGAGACTGGGACTCCATTTCACCAGGTTGTGGAGATAGCATGTCATATTGAGTGTTCGCATTAAGACCGGAGAGATGATGCACGGTAGGGACAAGAGGTCCCGACAATCAGGGAGTTTCAGTGGTGCCTCATCTGGAGGCCGATGTCGATTTAGGGGAGGATATTCTAGCAGGCCAACTTATCATTCACCACCACCTAGTCGAGGAGCTTCCGTGCAGTCTTCATTTAGTGCACTTCTAGCACAAAGTTCTCATCGCACTCCATCTGTTCAGGGTTCATCAGTACTCAGTTCTTCTAGTGTCTATTCTAGTTCACATGGTTTGACTCAATCCCCACAAACATTTCCAGTAAGAGGTTGCTATGAGTGTGGAGATTTCGGGCATGTTAGGAAGTATTGCCCCCATTTTCACAGGGTTCCAGTGCAGTAGGGAGATTAGACTATGGTTCCGGTACCAATTGCTACACCACTCGCTCATCCTGCTCGGGGTGGAGGTTATCCAGGACTTGGGCATCCTAGAGAGGGAGCTCAGTCTAGTAGAGGTTAGGCCGGATTCAATGCATTTTTGGGGAGGACCAAAGCTGTTGCTTCTAATGTGGTGATTACAGATATTTTTTCTGTATGCCCCAAGGATGCTTCGGTATGGTTTGATTCTGGTTCCACTTATTCATATGTTTCATCATACTTTGCTTCATGTTGATCTGGATATGCCTCGTGGTTCTCTTGATGCTCTTGTACATATGTCTAAACTTGTTGGTGATTCTATTATGGTGGATCGAGTTTTCGTTCATATGTGGTCACTATTTGTGGTTTTGAGACGAGGGTGGACTTTTTATTATTAGATACATTTTAATATGATCTTGTGTATAGATTGGTTATCTCTATACCATGTTATTCTAGATTTTCATGCTAAGACCATGACATTGGCGATGTCGTGGTTGCCGAGGTTTGAGAGAAAGGATTCTCAAGGTTGCACTCCTAGTAGAGTGATCTCATTTCTGAATGCTCAACAAATAGTTGAGAAGGGAAGTTTAGCTTATTTGGACTTTGTGAGGGATGTTAGTGTTGATACTCCTACTATTGAGTCAGTTCCAGTAGTGAGCGAGTTTCCAGATATGTTTCCAGCAGACCTACCGGGAATGTTACCCGATAGGGATATTGATTTCAGCCTTGATTTGGCGTCGGGCACACAACCGATCTCTATTCTTCCATATCGTATGGCTCTAGTGAAATTGAATGAATTGAAGGAACAATTGCGAGAGTTGTTCGATAAAAGGGTTCATTAGGCCTAGTGTTTTACCTTGGGGTGTGTCAGTGTTGTTTGTTAAGAAGAAGGATGACTCTATGAGAATTTATATTGACTATCGTCAGTTGAACAAGGGAACCATCAAAACTAGTATCCATTGTTGACACTCAATTTTGGCCCTCCGTAGTTAAATATTAACTTCTGCAGGCTTCATAATAAAAAATAACAAAAATATAGCTTTTTACACATTATTTGACTTTATTGCAATTTATTGATAATTATCCCTATTTTCACAAATATAGGATTTTTTATCATTTTATTGCAATTAGTTAAATACTAAAAATTTTGTGCATTTTTTCTAAATTTCAAATAATTTATTTATAATTGTCCTATTTTTCAAATATTAGGATATTCTATCAATTTATTGTGTTTCCAAAAAAATAAAATAACAATTACTATAACACAATTATAGTAATTACACTTTTAAATAAATACTACAAGACTTCCTAATTAAATAATTAATTTTTTAATTTATAGCACAGTCTAGTAATTACATGGAAGCCAATAGAGTTTATTTCAAAATACGGATCAAATCTGGTCAAATTCAATGTACCGACAACATCCGATGTGACGACACATTTGATGTGACATTTGAGGTGACTAGACATATGGTATGACAAGTCATATTGATGTGAAATATCATGTGATCTGACTTGACATCTCTTTTACCTAACGAGTAAAATCTTTTATCCAACAGGTAAAAACCATTTGCTTGTTTTCTCCCATAAGCTAAATAAATTGCACTGACATACATGTATATACAAGTAAAAATAAAGAGTGTCCGGTATTCGTCCCATGATTTTTGAATTGGTGGTTTCATCGACCACGTGTTTTATTTTTGTATTTTATTTTATTTTTACATCAAATAAGACTTATTGTAAATAGTTACATATTTTAACATAAATTACATACAATACACATTTGGAATATACCATGAGATTCCCTAAGGGATTCCAAACCCTAATAAAAACAAAACCAACCCTTCATTATACACGCTCAGTCGTTCCCCTATTTTCAAAGAGAGTCTCTTACTATTTCAACTGAGAGAGAAGGCAGCCGCTAGCTAGGTTTTGTTCTCTCTCTCTCTCTCTCATTTGATGCATATCCGGCAAAGCTCACCGAAAAACAGCCATGGCACTATAGATCTCTCCATTGTTTCTCCTCTCACCCCTTTTCTTTTATGATTTTGATTGAACAAGGTCAGATTTGGGCTGGTCTCCTTAGATCTAGATGGATCTGTTCAGAAAATTAAAGCTCCGATGATTTGAGAAGAGCCTTGAAGCTGCTCCGGTGTTTGCGTAGTAGTAGCGTCGCCGATCCATGGACTATGGGAATGTATACCTTCGCCTACTTTGTCATTTTCTACTTGTTTGCAGGCAGGAGAATAGTATCTCCGGTGACCCATATTATCTAGCAGCCATCCCGATTGAGGATGTTGTTTTTTGGTTGATCAGTTCTGTCATTGGGTTGTTTGCATTATTTTATCTTATGCCATTGTTTGCAGCTACTAATCCTTAACTTGTCAGATTCGATAGCATTTTGCTTTGTTCTGTGGTTGTCGCTTTTGTTGGCTTACCAAGATTGATGTTGTCTCTACCGATGTTGAATCTATGTGTATGACTCATTTTTACCATTACTGGCTCCTTCGTTTTGGCTCAGTGACTCTGTGTTACGATTCAAAACTCACTATAGGCCGTGATGGAACCCAACGTTGTCGTTAGGTAAGCCAACAATGAACTATCACGTTAATTGTTCATTTTATTAATTTCAAAATCATAAATTTTTTAAATAAGGAAATTTATGCCCTTAAAATCACGGGTACATACATAATTAGTATTGCATAAAAATAAAAGGTGGTAATAATAGGAGAATATGTAAGCATCAACTAAATATCCCAAAACCCTGTGTCACAAGGGCATGAGCATTTACTAAGGAGTAAAATAATAATACAACATCTGTCTGAAATGTAAATAAGATAGGAGAAAGTAAATAGTACGATGGAGACTCTGTGGGCTGCGATACGTAGCCTAGAATGCAGCTCACCATAAAGTTTCCTCAGCAGCTGCGCCTACGTTCTCAGATGACCATCAAATGAACATGTCATATTTTGTACATTTAGTGTAGAATTGCATCATTATAACGACCCGACTGGTCATTATGATCTCTAGCGCGTCGTTCGGGTTGCACGCTGCAACAATGTGATGTGGAGTACAGTTCCCTTTATCTATTCTTGTGTGTTTTGTTCCTCATTTTCTGAGGAAGGTTCATGACGTCTTTTCAGTTGTTTAATTAATTATGTGGGTTGAGTAGTTTTTTCCAGGATTCGTTTTCCTTATGTATCACATTCGAGTTTGTAGCTTGTTCGCATATTGTGGCATCATATGAGACTTTTGGCAGTATCTGAGATGGCTTATTACCTGAGCGGCTGGTACTGGGTGAGACGAGGTTATTGGACCTGGGATCAGTGTGATTGAAGTTAGGAAGGGTATATTAAAGAGCAAATATCGTTATTCAGTTCAGAATGAAGTAATGGTTCTTGTCAGGAGGAGAGACTCCATGATTTGTGATTCGACAGGTGGTTATGAGTTTCTACACATCTCTTCCATCGTGGCAATGTTGCGAGAGTTGAAACAGGGCTTATATATGTTATGAGGTATACTACGGGCTTTGACTCAGTACAAATTTCAGTCGTTGTGCTTGGGAGGATTGCCTTGGGCAAATGAGTTATGTGGTGCATGGTGTGTTTTAGCGGAGGAGCATGGCCACGTTGGGTTCAGTGTCTGGTGATTAATATGGTGATTGTGTGTTAGAATATGGTATCGTGGAGAAACTCTGGATATTGGAATTTGGCTCTGAAGCTTGCTAGCTAAGGTAGGAAGGATCTTCAGTCTTGCTCGAGCTAATGTACTCAACCGGGTTGTGGTGGCACGGGTAGATGCACGAGGTGTTAAACAATAATTTTGGACAACTCCGGAGCAGTTCTTAGCACGTTCGAGGACGAATGTACGTTTAAGTGGGAGAGAATGTAACGATCAGACCGGTCATTTTGAGATCTATCGCGTAGTTTGGCTGTTTGAGGCCTTGAGTAACTTCACTTCAGGTATTATGACTTGTACACGTGATCAGAATTGAATTTTTGGAAGCTCGGGGTTGATTTGGAAAACATTTCTAATTTCGGAAGCTTTAAGTTGGAGGAATTGACTAAGGTTTGACTTTTGAGTAAAAGGCCTCGGAATATGGATTTCAAGGTTCCAACAAGTTTGCATGATGATTTTGGACTTGCGCATATATCAGGATTGGGTTTTGGATGACCCAGGAGCGTTTCGGAACCTATTGTGGAAAGTTGGCATTTTGGAAGAATTTCATAAATTTGGGTTGATGTGTATTTTTAATGTTATTGATGTCCTTTTGGAATTCCGAGCATGGGAATAGATCTGTATGGTGATTTTGGTCTGAGGAGCTTGTCCTAATGTGGATTTGGAGGTCCGTGGGTCATTTGGCGAAAGTTGGAAGTTGGGGTTTTTTGAAAGTTTGACCGGGAGTGGACTTTTTGATATCGGGGTCGGATTCCGATTCCGAAAGTTGGAGTAGGTTCGTAATGCTAAATGTGACTTGTGTGCAAAATTTGAAGTCGTTCTGGATTTATTTGATAGGTTTTGGCGTCGAATATAGAAGCTTAAAGTTCTAAAGTTCACTAAACTTGAATTGGGGTGCGATTAGTAGTTTTAGCATTGTTTGATATGATTTGAGGTCTCAAGCAGATTCATGTTATGATTTAGGACTTATTGGTGTGATTGGACGGGGTCCCGGGGGCTTTGTTTGTGATTCAGAGTGTTTTCAGACCAATTCTGGTTGCTTTGGCTGTTGTTGTTACTGGTTCTGGTTTTGTCCTTCACGAACGCGAAGGGAGTCCCGCGTTTGTGAAGAAGGGCTTTTTGGGTAATTGATTTTTGTTCATCGCGAAAGCGACACAGGGGTTGCGAACGTGGAGAAGGGCCTGAGGAACCTACCCGAACGTGAAGGGGTGATCGTGGATGCGTAGAAGGAAAGGGGGAGTTGGGCCTGGAGTAGGTTGGCCTTCGTGAACGCGTCTCTTGAACCGCGAACGCGAAGTGGCAGGAGTCTGAGGCTTCGTGAATGCGGCGTAGGTCACGTTAACGCGAAAAGGAATTTTGAGGCAGTGGCATTTGGCCTTCGCGAACGCGAAGAAGGGTCGCCTGGGCAGTGTATAAATTTGGCAAAATGGGTTTTGGCTCATTTTATCTCAATCTTCCATGGGAGCCAAGCTAAGGGCGATTTTGGAGGAGCTTCTTCGTCACCCATCATAAGGTAAGTGATTCCCACCTATTACAAGTTAAATACATGGTTTATATATATAGATTTAGACATGGAAATTAGTAGAAATTTGGAATAAATTATATATTTGAGTTCGTGGTGTTATGGGTAAGGTTTATCTTTGAAATTTTTCAGAATCCGGGCATGTAGGCCTGAGGGTTGACTTTATTGACTTTTCGAGCAGAGTTGGAAATTTGTTTAATTTGATTTATAATGAGTATTAGAGTATATATTTATGGATTTGTACATTGATTGACTAGGTTTGGAGCGACGGGCACCAGTTTGAGGTGTTAGAGCAGCGTTGGAGCTGGTTATGAAACTTCAGAGCGAGGTAAGTCTCCCGTCTAACTCTATGAGGGGGAAACTACCCCTAGGTGTTGTAATTAATATGTGATACTTGTTACGGGGGCTACGTACGCACAAGGTGACGAGAGTCCGTACGTAGCTACACTCATGTTATTGTGCGGGTAGACTCAGGTTCATGCCATGCTATAACTGTACTATTTGGGTTATCACTTTCTTAGTAAATTCTTTTACTTCACATTACTACTTTGGACTAGACGGACGTAGAGTGATAGACTTGATATTGTAGAGATTTGACGAGTTTCATGATTAGCCGCGGAATAAGTGCACTCCTCTTACGAATTTATCATGCGTTATGCACTCTCATTGAAAAGTTTTCTCAAAGCTCCTTATAACTCACATGTTTCTTCATGAGTGGAGTCAAGGACCCGTCAAAGCTTCTTATTATAATGGGATCGGGCAGTTTGCCTCGGCAGGATTATGTACCACACTCTCATAGGAGCGGTTCGTTCGCCTCGGCAATATAATAGATGTATCTATGGTTTGTGTCATTCGACCCTCGGCAGTGCACAGATTATGATGGGATCGGATCGTACGTCTCGGCATTTCTATAAAATACCCTCATGGAAATCGTGCGTAATATATTAGTGTATCTATGAGTCTTTCTCATTTGAATTATGACAACCTATCTGGTGAGGTCCATTATATATATATATGCTCCGGTTGAGGAGGTAATTGCTAATTGAGAGTTTGGGTCTATTGTAGAGAGGAGGACAGTATCACGTATTTACACTTGTTTAAATTCGTTTATTTACTCTGCCCCATATCTGTTTACTCTTTACTGTATCTGTCTTTATTTGACCACTATCAAGTGTCGATGTCAACCCCTCGTCACTACTTCTCTGGGGTTAGGCTAGATACTTATTGGGTACGCGTTAATTTACGTACTCATGCTATTCTTGCTGCACATTTTTGTGCAGGTACATATATGTCTGGTGATCTTTTGGGCGCAGAGGCGCGACTATTGCGGGGACTTACCGTGAGGTGCATTTCATGTTACGATCCGCAACCTGCAGAGTCTTCATCAGAGTTATTTGTATTGTCCTGTCTAATTTGTATCTCAGATAGATGTTGTATTTTATTTTATTTCCTAGTTGATGCTCATGCACTTGTGACACCGAATTTTGGGGGTGCTTATGGGTTGTCCTTTATTGAAGTTGTGAAAACATTATCAGTAACCCTGTAAATTCTATTTCTTATTATTTAATTGATGACGATTATGATTTCAAAAATACTAAAATGAGAAAATAAGTTAAACATTCACTGTTGGCTTGCCTGACGGCGATGTTAGGCGTTATCACGACCTCTAGTGGATTTTGGATCATGACAGCATGAGTACGTAAATCCACGCACACTCAGTTAGTATCTAGCCTAACACCGGAGAAGTAGTGATGAGGGGTCGACATCGACACTTACTAGAGATCCAATAAAGCAATATGATAAATCATAGGCAGATATGAAGCACAATAACAATAATGGGGTAAAACTGTAAGTTACGTAATCTTCCAAAATTTTCTTTTAAAGATGTAAATTTCTCAGTCTCTTGATCTACCTCAACAACTCAGACATATTAAGTGCCAGTAACCAATGGATAAGGAACACCATAATAAATCCCAGGCATCAGTGGGAGAAAAATCTCGTTAATATTTGTACTGCTAGTGATATAAAGCACGATTATGCCGAGGTCGTACTGCCCGATCCAGAATAATGTGTACACTGCCGAGGGTCGAGCGGCACGAACCATAGATGCATCTATTATACTGCCGAGGCGTTCGAACCGCTCCATAAGAAAGGATGTAAATCATCGAATTACGAGACACATGCTTAAAATACAATACATGAGCACAAAGTGAATATAATCTTTACCGTTTCTCGAATAACTTGCCAACAACTCAAGGTAATAAGGCTCGGCCTAATGTGTGTATATATATTTCTAAATATATTTCAATTGTAAATTCAATTAATTAAGCCCATTGGTCTGAAATAATCAAATAATCATGAAAACCAATAAAAATATACTCCAACATCATACTTAATTAATTTATAAAAATTCTCAACTCCGCTTAAAAAGTCAATAAAGTCAACCCTCGACCCCACGTACCCGAATTCTGAAACTTTTTGAAGATAACCATTACCCATAATATTACGAACTCAAATGTGTACTTTATTCCTAATTCCACTTCCAAAATAATGGTCAAAATCCAAAAGTACTAATTTCTAGATTCTCTTAAAATCCCTAAATTTTCACAATTTTTCATGTTTAAATCCACATATATTCTATGTATGTAATTCACAATTGTATGAATCACTTACCTCACGAAGGATGAATAGAATGGCACTCCGAAATCACCCCAAGACCGGCTCCAATGAGAGAAATGAGGTGAAATGAGCCTAACACGCGTACTTAACTCAAGCAATCTTCCCAGCGACTCTCGCACCAGCGGTCTATCAGCCGCACCTGCGAAAATATCCATCGCAGGTGCGGTTCTCTCCAAGCCCAGGCAAATCAGTTTCTGCGGACCAAATTTCACTCATGCGTGACCACTTCTGCGGTCTAACCCTCGCTCCTACGCACTCGCACATACGGAGACCTTCCACTTCTGCAACCCTAGCTGCCCAGCTCGCATTCCACTTCTGCGGAGCATTCTTCGCATGTGCGGGCTCGCAGATACGGAAATATCCTCGCATCTGCGGCCATCCCAGCTCCGGTACAAATTTTACTTCTGTGACCACAACACCGTACCTGCGGGATCGCACCTGCGTCCAAAGTCTTGTAGGTGCGATTACACCAGAAGTCTTGAGCTTCAGAAATCCCTTACGTCCAAAATTCGATCCGATTCCAATATGGTACGCGCTCGGGGCCCCCGAAACCCCATCCAAACATACCAACAAGTTCCAAAATACAATATGGACTTAGTCGAAACCTCAAATCATACCAAATAACATCAAAACTACGAATCAGAGATCGAAACCTTTCTTTAAACTTTTAAACATTCAAACTTCGCCGAACGCATCCAAATCATACTTAAACATCCTGGAATGATGCCAAACTTTACGCATAAATCACGATACGAACCTATTCCAAGGTTCAAAACCCTAAGCGGACATCGATAACGCCAAAGACCACTTCAAACCAAACTTAAGAAACTCTAAAACCTTCAAAATGTTAACTTTCCACAATAAGTGTTGACATGCTCCCGGGTGACCTGATACTTAACCCGAACATACGCCTAAGTCCAGAATCATCATACGAACCTATTGGAACCTTCAAATCCTGATTTCGAGGTCATTTACTCAAAAGTCAAACCTTGGTCAACTCTTCCAACTTAAAGCTTCTGAAATGAGAATTTTCCTTCCAAAACCACTCTGAACTTCCCGAAATTCAATTCCGACAACACGTACAAGTAATAAAATATAAAGTGAAGCTACTCAAGGCCTCAAACGATACGCTAAAGTTTAATATGACCGATCGGGTCGTTACACTCTATTTGGACATTGCTATCGCTCGGTTACTATTATGAATTTGGTTCAGAACTTTCATTTTTGGATACTGGTTCTGACGTTATTTTGAACGCAATCTTTGTTGGTTCTTTTAAATGTAATACATAGGCTGATGAGAATATATGTTTTAGACCACGACATCCCGGATGACCCTCCAAATCGGGCCCGAAATAACGAGGTGATGATGATAAACATCAAAAAAAGGAAAAAGACGAGAACGCGAACCAATAAAACCTAAGGAAGGTGACACAGTTGGCCATTGGAGTCGCAACTGAGGCGGTTCCCATTCTCATGTCTTGATGGATATCAAAAAATACATATCTGAGCCTCCTATATTATTTTAAACTATTTTCCCAAAAACAAACAATTCCTAAAAACATTTTCAAACTATTTCCAAAAACAATTTCACAAAAACATTTTTGAACAATTTTTAGAAATAATCTTTCAAAAGATATTTTCAAGCAAAATCATTTCCAAAATAAATTCGTTCACTATTTATTTTATATTTTACTAACAATTTTACTTCTCTTATCTTGCGAGGTACCATCATACGAAGTCATTTTTGGAAGACGAAGTTTGGAGAAAATCAAGGATAAACCCCTTCAAATTGCTCGCCTCGTACTTTCTGTTCTTGGATGTATTCAAACGTAAAATATAGTGAAGCCATAGATAGACATTGTGCTTGCTTTTTTTTAATATCATCTCTTTGCTAAACACTTAGGGTGAATCGCATATAGTTAATAATTGGATTAAAATTGTGATGTTGTATGTTAGGTAAATTCATGAAGTTTGCGCATATATTTAAGTTATTGAATGTGTATTATAATATGACTAGTTTAGTTAGGTGTATGCTTAACTAATTAAATTAGTCATGGTTGTGGATCATGGTATGGCATAATCCTTTCCTAAAGTGAATGATATATACTAGCATGTTTAGCTAAACAAAAAATAATAGTTCAATCATTTAGGTACTCCATTCTAATTAAAGTACGTACATAATACTTGGGATTTTCAAACATACTTTTATATATATATATATATATATATATATATATATATATATATATATATATATATATATATATATATATATATATATATATATATATATATATATATATATATATATATATATATATATATATATATATATATATATATGTGTGAATAAGCTTACTTGGATTTGTATGGTTTTCCATGAAATTCTTTGGGTGGTTACATTTTTACTATATTCTTATACTCAAGCTAAATTGTAAATGGTCTATGTTTTCATTGTTCGAGACATAAAGAGTTTGTTCTCTATCTTATTGTGTGGATTCTCTTTATTCGGAACACTTTATTGAGTAGGGTATTGTTTACCCGTAAAATGATACAGTTGAATTTATATGCGGTTTTTAGACAAATAAATTAATTTGACCCTAAAATAATAAAATAATCGAATAATTATGCAATACTTAGCCTTTGGATATAGACGAAACAACAGAAGCAACAATTCTGGGAATAGGGTTTCCGGGCACAACAACAACGAAATCAAAAAGTAAGAAGATAAGATTGAATTGTGCTATGTATAGAATGTAGCGTAAGTTTGCCAGAAAATTTGTGTCCTTTGCAATGACAACTGAGCTCACTATTTATAGCTATGAAGGATGTCCTGGGATCGTGCCCTTCATTAATGTCAATTAAGAGGGACATTGATGAAAATATAACGGTGAACGTAAATGCCAAATTCCCTGTAACGGATAATTGCTCTTAATGCCATGGAATATTCTCTACTAAATGCTACCGGGCGAAGAACATTTATCACATATTTATGAGCGTTATTCTTTCTGGTGACAAACAAAACTGTTGCATCTTTGGCCATCCCCCCGTCTTGGATTCCACGTGTACCATTTTGGACGGACAAGTGTCATTGCATATTTTACCCTATACAGATAGACCCCTGCTTTCGAGTGACATAACTTTGTGTTACCAGGAAGTTGGTAGAAATACCGTTTGGCGGTAATTACTATAATTCCCTCTGAGGGTTTCTGACGGTTGATTAGACGCATGTCTCTCCGTATTTAATGCCCCGAACACGCGTCATCCCATGATTCAGCATAACGTTTGCCGATTATCGAGGTAATCATGGCCATGAATTTAGACACCAAAACTTTTACTTATACGTAACAACCTTCTCCCTTATACTTCATAATTTTTCAAGCTTCCCTTATCTAACGTGCATCTTGCTCTTCATCTTTTCTCTAATTCTCTTCAAACAAAAAACCTTCTCCTTCTTCCATACAATGGCTTCTTCCTCAAAGCGTACCGGTTTTTGAAAGAGCAAGAACAAGGCCTAGGACTCTGCTCCTCCAACAGTGGGCTCCATCATCCCTAGAAGTCTTATTACCAAAAATGACTTCGAAGAGAAATTCCCAATTGCTAACTCTCGTACATAGGCCGTCAGTAGGTATCCTTCTTCCATACGTCCTTATAGCATTCCTGCTATGAAGAAAGACTGTCGCTGCTATGACTTGGATATTATTGCTCCTAATCTATCAAAGCGAGTCACCCTACCCAAGGAGGGTTCTACATATATTTACACGTATCCCTTTACATAGGGTGCGTTCTCTTAGAACGGAGAGCTTGACTCCGTGATTGCGGAGTCTTGCCTCCACTACCAAGTGTGTTTAGCACAAGTAAGTCCTTCTGTGTGGAGGATAGTTGCTTGTCTTTGGCGTTTGTGCCAGGAGACTGGAGATGATCTAACCTTAGCTCATATGATGAATCTCTATTCTCCCAAAATCTTCCACGTGGGAATGATAAACCTCTTAAAGTGTGGCCAACATGCTTTGCTGTCTAGCATGGATGATGACAACGACTGTGGTTAGATGGAATGGTTCGTTGCAGTTGCCACCAATGTCATCATTCCGGAAACGGCTCCATCCTTTTTGGCCGCTTGGAACCGCACTCATAAATTCTTTGTTTAGTATTTCCTTTTACTAAATATTTTTCTATAGCTGTATTGATTCTCCATCATTCGCCTATTTCAGCAACTCGATGGATCCCACCGGTGGTTGAAGATTTGGATCGGTGAGTACAAAAGATCTTGGATGTTACGATGCCCGAGACTCACTTGTGGAAAGAACTGCCCCCTAAATACGGGTGGAAGGCCAAGAATCATGGTCATTCAAACTCACCTTGTATCAATTTTTCATGTGAAGAACTTGTTTGATCCCTTCTAACATGTCTATAAAATTAGGTCTACCCGCGGGCTCTGTTGTTGCTCCCGAGGAGGATGTCTTGGCTGATCTTGTTAATCCAGCGAGGCTGCTTCAGGAGCTGCTTACTCGAACAGGTGTCTCCGAGCCTGCTTTAGGAGTAAATGTTTCTTTACGGAGTCCCCAGCCGAAAGCCAAACAACCAAAGAGAATACGCTCTTCCGCAGTCGGGGAAAAGAATAAGAGGGCAAAGACTGATGCCCCCGAGTCATCTATGGTAGCGATGGTAACTGGCCGGTCATAGACACCATGACGATCGACGATGGTGAATAAGCTACTGATGAGGGAGCTTCTCTACATAGAAGATGACGATCCTCATCATCTCAACAGGATGCTCGACCTGTTGAGATAGTTACACCAACCGAGGACGATGCCTCGACACTTTGGGGAGAATTTGATTTGGTAGATAATGTTAAATCCAATTTTTGGACCCCAATTGTTATGCCCGGTACTGCGGGGCTGAGTACCGGGTCCCTGCCATCTTTGGTTGGCAAGCATCCAACAACCAGCACTGCATCTAATGCAGTTGCTTCTCACTCTTCAACTCCATCAGCTTCATCTCCATCTTCACTAATACCAGCAACTGCTACATCACTTCCATCTTCATCCACTATTCCACCAGCAATTGGTACATCATCTCCATCGGCCGCACCTGACCATGAATAAGGTGTTCCTCTTCCACAGTCCCAAGTTCATGGGAATTTGGGGCAAAATTATGCCTCCCCTTCTGAAGATCCACAAAGGAGGATTAATGTTACTCTTTCGGTCTCTACCAGATGTAACTTGTTATCCCGGTCGGTGGAGCTTGCTAATTATCTAAAGCCTTTGGCTTCAGAGAAAGACTGAAAAGATTCAGGCACTCTCGGGAGAGTGTTTATTGAACAACGCCATGCACAACGCCGCAACGGTACGTTCCTTTCTTCCTTTATTACTCCTTCTATTTTTGGGCATGACATATCCTAAATTTTACCCTTCTTACTTTATAGGTCAACTTTCTTGCTTTCAAGGGCCTTCAGAGGTTAGTTCGTGAAAAGGAAGAGATTACCTCAGCACTGGATCAGTTTTTGGCAGAGAAAGAGCAACATGTCGCTCGGCTTTCGAAACTGGAAGCCAAACCTGCTAAGGTTGCTGTGTTGGAGGTTCGTTTGTGGCAAAGCGAGCAAGAAGGGGTAACCCTTATCCAAGAAATTGGCCCACTGAGGGTTGGATTTGACGAAGCCAGGGTCAAATGGGCTGAAGTCCATAACGACGTTCTTGTTGCAATTGAACGCGAGGCTGGCTCCACTGAAAGAGTGATCAACTTAGAGGCAACCTTGAACTCCAAAATTGAAGAGCTTGCTGCTACGGGGGAGAAACACGCCCAGTTGGAAGAGAAGTACAGAAAAACTATCGAGCATAATAGGCTTTTTAGTTCATCTGTCTGTGACCTTGCTGTTATCCTCAAATCTGCTAGGTCCGCCCGGAAAAATCTTTCTGACGAGGTAACCCAACTCAAAGAAGAACTTAAGCGTCGAGCGGCTTCCCTCGTTGTTGAGAAAACTTACGCTATGTAAAACATGAGGAGAAAAACCTTGGAAAAGTCCAAAGAAGGTATCAGTGATTTTGATGCCGAAATTGCTAAGGCCCGTGAGCTTGAGTTAGCTGCTAAAAGTGGACTCTCAGCGAGGTCTGATGCACCTGGTCCTTCTGGTTTTGGTTCCGAGTTCTTGGGAACTGAAGAAGAATCGGAGGATGATGATGCTGAAGGCCAAACTGGTGAAAATATTGAGCCATCGGTGGGTCCGTCTACTTCTCCCGGGGGAGCGGACACTTCTCTTCCTCTTAGTTCCGGAGATACTGCAGTTTAGCTTTTCTTTTCTTTTTTCAATTCTTGTACCAGTACCGTTTTGACATGTTTTTATAAATAAAAACATCTTTTGCTCAAGTATTGTTTGAGTCTTCCTTTCTTTTGAATATTCATGCAAGTCTTTAATCTTTACATATTCTTCCTTTTGCTTAAGCATTTTGCGCAAGTTTTTCTATTTTGCGCCTTATTATGTGAAGCCTTGGGTGTATTCTCCCCGAAAGCATTTTTGGCACTAGGCATCTGCCCTTTTTCGTAAGGGCTTTGATAAGTATTTGCGCAAGTTTAAGTTTTGCATCCTTTCGTATACGACTTTGGGTGTATCTTTCTTGTAAGGCATATTGATTTCGGGCATAAATTCTTGCAGAACCAAACCTTTAACGTGAGGGTTTTTATAAGAGAGGGCCCTCTTATGTTTATGGTGCTCTTGAAGAAGACGTCTCTTGTTCATTACGACACTAGAATTTGAAGTACTTGTTTAACTTTTAAATGACAAAGTTAATTCATCGTTCAGACAAGAAACAAGATAAAAACAAAAGGATTCCATTTTATTCCTTCTATTTGCAAAAAGTACAATAGCATTTGTTATGCTGAAAAGAAACTGCCATTACTTATGGCTAACTTGTACAACTTGTTTCTACGGGGCTGGCCGCGCAGTCTCCGGTCCTGATGATGCAATTATATTTTTGGATTTTCATTTCCTGGTCGACGTGGAAGTCATTATTGCCGTATCCTCATATCATTCTCCCATGTGTTCGAATGCGAAGAGTGCAAATTGGAATATTGTAAGTCTTGTATTTTCGAAGATTCCACTAATGCATTGCTAGATAATCCTTAACTTGGTAACACACTTTACTTCCCCTTAGGAATTTATGCTATCGAGCGAAGGACTATCTAACAACCCTCAAGTGGTTTGTGCTCGTGAATGATCAGGTAACCTTTGCTCAATAGCAAACTTAACTTCCCGGTGGGAATTTGCTATAGAGCAAAAGCTAATCTAACCATCCTTGAGTGGATCTTTGCTTGACTTGGTCGTAGTTCGGCATGCCCATAGAACTCTGGGTAGTTCCTCGTGCCAGTTACCCTTAGCCGTTTCCAACCTTTTCTTGAGGTTTTGAATAATCACTTTGTTCGTCGACCTCGCTTGACCATTTGCGCACGGATAATAGGGTAAAGATGTGATCCTCTTTATTTTTAAATCTTGGAGGAACTTGCCATTAATATCCTACCCTTACCAACTTCAGCACTAAGGAATTTGCGCCCGAGTGGTTGCCGCATATCCCGTTGAGAACCTCTCGTATGACATAATTAGCTTCGGATGCCCCTAAGCATCGAGCCAGCGGGCCTTGAAAAGATTTTCTATACAATTGGCCTCTCTTGAAGCTATATCGCATTGCTTTGGCGAGCAACGCCGGGATACTTTGGGGTCTTCAGGTAGCTTCCTGTGGTAGAGATAATCGATGATTTCACTCCTTCAGTCCCAGACTAGATTAGTCGAATGTACCTCATAGTAACCATCTATATCTAGGACTGAGTTCATCAGTTGTACTACCGTCCTGGACTCTGATCCCTTTATTTTCGTCGATGGTCCTAGATTTTCCAATGCGTATGCTTCTGCATTATCTTCCCTTAGGATATGAGTAATTGACCACTCCCGAAATCGCACTAATAGAGCCTGAACCTTTACCACGTATTATTGTATGCGCTCCTCTTTGGTCTCGAAGATCCTGTAGACCTAAATTACCACCAGTTGTGAGTCTCATTTGATTTCGATGATTTCAGAGTCAAGTCGCTGGGCCAATTCGATCCTTGCAATCAAATCTTTATACTCTACTTCATTTTTAGTTAAATGGACCGTCCCGATGTCTTGCCTTAGGGTTTCTCCCAAAGGCGTGATTAAGACTATACCGAGCACGAACCCTTTTAGTTGGAAACTCCTTCCTTACATAAGGTCCAAACCCCTAATGTCAGCCATAGGCAATAATCCCGAACTAAAATTGACCACGAAGTCAGCCAAGACTTGCAAATTAATTGCAGTCCTTAGTTTATATTCTATGTCAAATTCACTTATTTCGATGGCCCATTTTGCCAATCTACCCGAGAGCTCGGGTTTATGGAGGATGTTTTGCAAAGAGAAAGTAGTCACCACGGCTATCATGTGGCGTTAGAAGTAGGGCCTCACTTCCGAGTGGCGACTACGAGAGCTAAGGCCAGTTTCTCCAAACGTGGGTAACGAGTTTTTGCTCACGTAAAAATTTTACTAACATAATAAATGGGAGATTGCATACCTTCATTCTCTTGGCCTAAAACCGCACTTACCGCAACTTCCAAGACCGCGAGATAAACAACCAACGTTTCACCTTCTTTTGGTTTTAAATCCCTCAAAGCCTATTGGCACTCCGGGGTCCATTCAAAATTATTTTTCTTTTTGAGCAGTGCAAAGAAACGATGACACTTTTCTGATGACCGGGATATGAACCTGATCAAAGCTACCAATCTCCCCGTAAGTTTTTCGACTTCCTTCACGTTTGATAATTGGCCCGAGATGTCTTCTATGGCCTTGATCTTATCGGGGTTTACCTCAATTCCCCTTTGTTATACCAGAAATCCCAGAAACTTACTAGAGCTGACTCCGAACGCGCATTTCTCGAGATTAAGTTTCATATTATGCTTCCTTAGGATGTCGAAAGTTTCTTACATTTAAATACTTAACGAGCATATCGTCTATATAAGTAGCTCCGGCAGTTTTCAACCCGAAGGGCATCACATTATAGCAATATATATCGAAATTCATTATAAATGAATCTTTTCGTGATCCTCCAGGTCCATCTTAATTTGGTTTACCCGGAATAAGCATCAAGGAAACTCATTAACTCATGCATGGCCATGGCATCAATCATTTGATCGATGTTTAGCAGTAGGAACGAGTCTTTTGGGCATGCCTTGTTAAGATCTTTATAATCTACACACATGCGAAACTTATTGTTCTTCTTAGGAACTACTAGTGCATTGGTTAGCCAGTCTGGATATCTTACCTCTCAGATCGAACCGATATTTAGTAAACAGGTTACCTCTTCTTTGATGAATTTATTCCTGGCTTCGGCAATCGGCCATTTCTTTTGTCTTATCGGAGGTATGTTGGGATCCAAGCTTAACTTGTGTATGGCTACCTCTGTCAGGATGCCTGTCATATCCTCATACGACTATGCAAAATAATCGATGTCAGATTTAAGGGGTTTAATAAGGTCAGACCTGAGTTCTGGGTGCAGTCCTGTCCTCAAGTGGAATTTTCTTTCTAGGAATTCATCGAACAATGCCATTTGCTCCAGCTCTTCAGTTGTGGACTTCGTTGAATCGGTCTCTTCTAGAACTTGGAAATATCTCGACACCTGATAATATTCTGATGCCTCTGCCCTCGGGCTAACTTCATCTAGTTCGAGAGTAGGTGTCGGTCCTTGTAATTGATATGCCACGTGTTCCTTTCCTTTACTACTGAAGACCGAAATTGCATTCATCTCCCTTGTCGCCGGTTGATCAGCCCTTATCTGCTTAATTCCTTCAGGCATTGGAAACTTCAGCAATTGATGATACGTTGATGGTACAACTTTCATCTCGTGCAACCATAGCCTTCCCAGAATGATGTTGTATCCTATATCACCATCTACCACTTCAAAAAGAGTTGTTTTCATTACTCATTCAGTATTCGTGAGTAATAAAATTTCTCTCGGGGTTGTCACACTTTCGAGGTTGAATCCGGCGAGGATCTTTGTGGCTGGAATAATGGTTCTGGTGAGTTTAGTTTGCTCCAATACTCTCTATTGTATAATATTAACCGAACTTCCTAGATCCACTAGAACCCGTTTAGTCTTAAAATCTAGCATTTAAAGAAATTACCAGTTCGTCGTTGTGTGGCAGCAGCAATCCGTCTGCATCCTCCTCTGTAAAAGTGATATCGTCTTCCCGTAGCCTTTTGCTATGCGTTATTGATACTTTCATCTTCTTTGCTACTGAAAAGGTTACCCTGTTAATCTCGCTCCCTTCGAAGATCATGTTGATTGTTTGACGCGGGGGATCTTCTCCTACTTTCAAGAGTTCCGCATTGTCCCGGTTACGACCATAATTGTTCTTAGCTCGGTCACTCAAGAATTCCCCGAGGTGACCATTCTTCATTAATGTTGCCACTTCTTCCCGGAGGTGTCGATAGTCCCCTGTCTGGTGGCCATTCATCCCGTGGTATTCACACCACAAGTTGGAATCCCTCTGGCTGGGATCAAATCTCATTGGTTTTGGAAACTGTGCTTCTTTGATGTTTCTCATGGCCGACACCAACTCCACTATACTGACGTTGAAGTTGTATTCCGATAACTTGGGGTAAGAAGGATCCCGCGACCCTGACGTTTCTTTATCCTGCAGTGATCGATTGTTCCGACCGCAATTAGTCTTTCTATCAATGGAGAACCTGCCCGCTATCCAAAAATGTCTGTTGCGGCATTCGGTCCGTTCGCAGGGCAAAAATTGGCCCCTCGAAGTCCGTATGTCCGCGTCATAATCATCCTTTGATTTTTCCCTATTCTTTTCTCGTCCTCTGGTCGACGATAGAAATCCAAGCTTATCATCTTCGATCCTTATTTTTGATTCATACCGGTTGTGGACATCCGCCCAGGTCATTGCTTGAAACTCGAGTAGGCTTTCCTTCAATTTTCGGGAAGCGTCTGAACTCCTTGGATTCAATCCCTTAGTCAATGCTTCAGCCGCCCATTCATCCGGGACAATCGGGAGAAACATTCTCTCCTTCTAGAATCGGGTAACGAACTCTCATAGCAGTTTAGACTCTCCTTGCGCAATCCTAAATATGTCGGCCTTTCGGCCCTGGACTTTTCTATCCCTGGCATGAGCGTTGATGAATTAATCCGCGAGCATTTTAAAGGCGTCTATGGAATGCTCGGGTAACAATGAACACCACGTCAAGTCTCTCCTCGTGATGGTTTCTCCAAATTTCTTTAGAAACGCAGATTCAATTTCATGAGAATCTAAATCATTTCCCTTTACCGTCGTTGTGTAGGTGGTAATATGCTCATGGGGGTCTGAAGTTCCGTCATACTTGTGCCGCATTTGTCTTGTATGGAAATTGAGTATACTTTTTCGAATCCGGACCTTTCAGCACTGGTGGCGCACCCGAGATTTGGTCTATGGGGGCGTTCACTTCCCTCATAAAGCTTAAAAGTACATTCTTGAAAGGATCATTCTCGTTGTTGAGGTCGGAGGAATCAGATGTTGTCTGTTTGCATTATTTGAAGCTCCCGACAGCGCCTGCTTCAACTCCGTCATAACCTTATCCTGTCGCGTGAGGTGGCCTAGAATGATCGCATGTTGCTCTTGCAAGTCCCTTACCGCGTCAACGACATGTTCTTCATCAGCATCACCCGGAATTGTCTCTCGAACATGTCGAGGATATTGCTTGCCATGCACTAGTGTAGCATCATTCCCCTCATTATGGGTGTCACTGATTGAGTCATTGAAATTAGGCTTATCCCCTCGTGTCTCGGGGTTGTGCATGTTGTTAACAGTGCTATATGCCAGTTCTTATGATTTTTTCTAAGACAAAATAATCAAAACACGTTAGTAAAAAAGACAAGGATCAATTTAATTACACGACTGTCTAGGTCCCACGGTGGGCGCCAAACTGTTTACCCATAAAATGGTACAATTGAATTTATATGTGATTTTTAAACAAATAAGTTAATTTGATCCTGAAATAATAAAATAATCAAAGAATTATGCAATACTTAGCATTAGGATATAGACGAAACAGCAGAAGCTACAGTTCCAGGAACAGAGTTTCCGGGCACAACAACAACGAAATCAAAAAGTAAGAAGATAAGATTGAATTGAGCTTTGTATAGAATGTAGCGTAAGATTGCCAGAAAATTTGTGTCCTTTACAATGACAATTGAGCTCACTATTTATAGCTATGAAGGAGGTCCTTGGATCGTGCTCTTCATTATTGTCAATTAAGAAGGACATTGATGAAGATTTAACGGTGAACATAAATGCCAAATTTTCTCTAATAGCTAATTGCTCTTAATGTCATGGAATATTTTCTATTAAATACTACCAGGCGAAGAGCATTTATCATATATTTATGAGCGTTATTTTTTCCGGTGACAAATAAAATTATTGCCTTCGGTCTTTGGCCATCCCCCGTCTTGGGTTCCACATGTCCCTTTTTGGACGGCCAAGTGTCATAGAATATTTTACCCTATACAGGTACATTCTCTGAATCTCTTTATGTTATTTGGGAATAATTTTAGCCATTCTTTTGAAATTAATATTCTTACATTATTCTTTGCCATTTGTTTGTTTTTGAAGACTAGTGTTATTATATATATATTGACTCATTTTTCTAGTGAATAATACTTTCGCACATGTATTTTGATATCTCTTTTTAATATCCTTATTTATTGACTAATCGTTTTGAAATCATTAGTTATTCATATTGTATATTCTAAGATAGTTTTTCCCATCTTCGTCCATTACTTTAAACAAGTCTTCTCTATATCTTATCCATTTATTCAAAATAATTGACCTTTAGGTTCTAATCAAATCTTCTCAAGTTTGTTCTTATGATTAAAAGTCATTTAGTTATTTTGTAAACACTCGATTTATTGCTACATGTTTTGTACATTTATTGAATCATCAAAAGACATAATTTCCATGTACTTTCATTCTTTATATGCATCATATTACATAGGTATTGATGTTTGGGTATGTGATATTCACATTCAATTACTCTTTATTTAAAATCACTTATATATTTTTTGTAAATATTAAATCCTCTTTTCTTACTTTTTTTACTATACAAAACTATTTGAAGATAATTCTTTCCCTACTTTTGGAAAATCGCTTTAAAGGCAAGTTTTCTTTCTTACACTTTAGCCTCACTCAAAGTAATTTACCCTTAGACATAAATTACATTCTTTCAAGTGCATTCTTTGACTACAATTCATCTGGCTAATTTTTAAAATACTTCACTTGTTACTACATATTTGCTTTGCATTTTATCAACTTATAAAAAATATAATTCTCATATACTTCATTCCCCTTTTGTATATAATTTATCCTACATAGGCATTTATCTTTCACCATGTCACATTCTTGTTCAACCACTCTTCATTCAAGTTACTTTATTATTCTTTGTATATATAAAATTAATCATCCTTTTAAACCTTTCCTCATTTATTTGATTGAGTCCACAGGAACAACATTTTGTGGGTTTTGAGTGATGCCTAACACCTTTCCCTCGAGATAACTTGAACCCTTACGTAGAATCTCAATGATTTTGCAGACATAGTCAAATGTACATTATATAGTGTAGTATAGGTGTCCTAGTATACTTTAAATATTAGGTGGAAACTCTAAACTTTAACTAACCTTGTAGACTACTATAAGTTGTATATTATTTTGACTTGTGAAAAATAGGGTGCAACATCCATAACAATGCATTGATGACTTATTTGATCAGATTCAGGGTGCCAGGGTGTTCTTGAAGGTTGACTTAAGATCGGGGCATCACTAGTTGAAGATTAGGAATTCGGACATCCCTAAGACTTCTTTTAAGACTTGTTACGGGCAGTTGAGTTTTCGGTGATGTCGTTTTGGTTGAGTAATGCCCCTGCAGCTTTCATGCACTTGATGATCCATATGTTCTAGCCCTAATTTGATTCATTTATTATTATGTTCATTTATGATATATTGGTCTATTCCAGTAGTTGAGAGGAATATGATCGACATTTGAGGATTGTGTTCCAGACTTTGAGGGAGAAGAAGATATATGCTATGTTCTCCAAATAAGAGTTTCGGTTGGACCTGATGGCATTCTTGGTTCATGTGGTATCTAGTGATAGGATCAAGGTGGACTCGAAGAAGATTTAGGTAGTTTAGAGTTGGCCCAGACTTTCTACTGCTATAGAGGTGAAGAGCTTCTTGTGCTTGGTTGGTTACTACCATCACTTTGTAGAGGGATTTTCATCTATTGCTTCCCCATTGACTAAGTTAACTCAAAAGGGCTCTCCGATCAGGTTGTCGGATGAGTGCGGGGAGAGCTTTTAGAATCTCAAGACAGCTTGGACTACGACTCCAGTGCTGGTTTTGCTTTCAGGATTGGGGTCATATACGGTTTATTGTGATGCTTCATGGGTTGACATTGGGTGTGTTGATGCAAGACGATAGGGTGATTGTATACGCGTTGCGCCAGCTAAAGCCTCAGGAAAAGAATTATCCATTATATACTTTGGAGTTAGCAACTATTGTACACGCGCTCAAAATTTGGAGGCATTACTTAAATGGCGTGTCTTGTGAGGTGTATACAGATCATCAGAGTCTCCAGCACCTATTTAAACTAAAGGATTTGAACTCTAGGTAGCGGAGGTGATTTGAGCTATTGAAGGACTATTATACCACCATTCTTTATCATCTGGGGAAGGCCAACATGGTAGCAAATGCCTTGCATAGAAAGACAATCTGTATGGGAAGTTTAGCATTTATTCCAGCTGGGGAAAGGCCTTTGGCTATGGATGTTCAAGCTTTGGCCAACAAGTTCGTGAGATTGGATATATTGGAGCCTATCAGGGTTCTTGCTTGTGTTCTATCCCAATCATCTTTATTGGAGCGCATCAAGTATCATCCGCATGATGATCCCCATTTACATGTCTTAAAGGACACGGTGCTGCGAGGTGGTGCTAAGGAAGTGTCTATTGGTGATGGTGGTGTATTACGGCTCTGGGGATGGATTCTTGTTCTTTATGTGGATGGGTTGGGGGAAATGATTCTTGAGGTGGATCCTAGTTCACGGTATTCTATTGATTTGGGTGCTGTGAAGATGAATTGTAATTTGAAGTAGCTATTGGAGGGGGAGAATGAAGAAAGACATTATTTTATATGTTGCTCCGTGTTTAAATTATCAATAGGACACGTATGAGCATCAGAGACATGATGTGTTGCTTCATAAGATTGAGATACCAAAGTAGAAGTGGGAGCACATCACTATGGACTTTGTGGTAGGTTTTCATGGACAATGAGTAGATTTGATGATGTTGGGTCATTGTGGAGAAACTGACCAAGTTTGTACATTTCATTCCAGTTATGACTTCCTACACTTTTGGAGCAATTATCTCAGATCAGGGAGATTGTCCGCTTGCATGGTGTGCATGTGTCTAAATATTGGATTGAGGCACTTAGTTTACTTCGCATTTCTGGAGAGCAGTTAAGCATGAGTTGGGCATATATGTGGAGTTGAGCACCGCATTTCACCCGCAGATAGATGGAAAATCCAAGCGAACCATTCAGATTTTGGAGGATATGTTGAGACACTATGTCATAGATTTCTGAGGTTAGTGAGATCAGTTTCTTCCATTACCGGAGTATGCTAAAACAAAAGCTAGAAATCGATTATCTAGATAGATCCATATGAGGCCTTATATGTGAGACGATTTCATTCTCCGATTGGTTAGTCTGAGTCGGGTGAGGCTAGGTTATTGGGAATATATTTGGTTCGTGTTGCTTTGAAGAAGAAAAAATTGATTCAAGAGTGCTTCGTATAACACAGTCAAGGTAGATGAGTTAAGCCGATAGGAAAGGCCAGCTCAGGCACCAGCTGTGCCCATTGTTATTCCAGGCCTTCAGGAGGCTCTGGCCCAGATATTGACTCTTTGCACTATCCTTACTCAGGCAGTTTCTGTTCAGACCGCGCTAGCCACTTCTCAGGCCAGGGGAGGTACTCAGACTCCCGCTTCCCGCACTCCAGAGTAGGTAATGCAGCGACTTCAGACACCGGGGGTACTACCAGCCCCGCCGGTTGCAGTTGCTCAAGCCCTGGTGGGTCCCGTTATTAGTGATGAGGAGCAAAAGAGACTAGAGAGATTTGGGAGGCTCCATCCTCCATCATTCAGTGGGGCTGAGTCAGAAGATGCCCAAGACTTCTTGGATAGGTGCCAGCGGATGCTTCGCACGGCGGGTATTCTGGAGACTAGTGGGGTCTCATTTACTACTTTGCAGTTGACTGGGGAAGCTTTCAGATAGTGGGAGACCTATGAGAGGAGGTCTATCATTGTTGAACCACTTTCATAGCATGAATTCTCCGTTCTTTTATTGGAGATGTTTGTGCCACAGACCTGCAGGGGGAGCTGCGTAGGTAGTTCGAGCAGCTGCGTCAGGAGGGCATGTCTGTGACTCGGTATGAGATGAGATTTTCAGAGTTGGTTCATCATGCAGTTTTATTGGTTCCCACTGAGAGGGAGAGGATTAGGAGGTTCATTGATGGCCTCCACTATCATATGTGTTTTGTTATGACTCGGGAGAGTGTATCGACTGCTAGGTTTGACGAGGTGGTTGATATTGCTCGGCGGCTAGAGATGGTCTACAGTAAGGAGCATAACGAGAGGGAGGCCAAGAGGCCTCGTGGTTCGGGTGATTTTAGCGGTGTTCCTTCTGGGGGCAGTCCTACCACAACAGGGTTTGTCCTTATAGGCACGCACAGATGGCTAGTCCAATTCACCGTAGTGCATTAACTAGCCATGGTTCATATAGTGCCCGACCGGGTCAGTCATCTCTCAGTGCACTCCTCGCTCAGAGTTTATCTCGTGCACCTTCAGTTCAGGGTTCATCCGCATCAGGTTCCTCTGGTAGTTATTCTGGTTCTTGGGGTCTACCTTAGTATTTGCCAGCATTTTTTGAGAGAGGATGTTTTGAGTGTGGAGGGTTGGGTCATGTAAAGTTTTGTCCCTGCCTTTTAGGAGGTCCAGTTCAGCAGAGGAGTCAGGCTGCGACTACCGCACCAGTTACTTTACCACCCGCCCAGCTAACTCGGGGTGGGGCCCAGGCAGCTAGAGGTCACCCTAGAGGGGGAGGCCGATCAGGTAGTGGTCAGGCCCAATTCTATGCTACTCCTGTCAGACCAGATGTTGTTGCTTCAGATGCAATGATCGCAGGTATTGTCTCAGTGTTCCACAGAGATGCTTCCACATTATTTGACCCTGGTTATACTTATTCCATATGTATCATCCTATTTTACTCGTTATTTGGATATGCCCCCTGAGTCCTTAGTTTCATCAGTTCATGTATATACGCCGGTCGTGTGTGGTATTGTGTTGGACGATGTGTATTGGTCGTGTGTAGTGACTTTTGGGGGATTAGAGACAAGAGTTGATCTCTTATTGCTTAGTATGGTGGATTTCGACGTGATCTTTGGTATGGATTGGTTGTCTCCATGTCATGCTATTCTGGATTGTCACGCTAAGACCGTGACATTGGCGATGCCGGGGTTGCCAAGGATCGAGTGGAGAGGTTCCCTAGATTATGTTCCCAGCGGGGTGATTTCTTATTTGAAGGCCCAACGGATAGTTGGGAAGGGGTTTCTGTCAGATTTGGCATTTGTGAGGGATGTTGGTGTTGATACCCCTACTATTGATTTTGTTTGAGTTGTGCGAGACTTTCCGGATATGTTTCCTGCAGACCTGCCGAGCATGCCACCCGATAGGGATATTGACTTTGGTATTGACTTGGTGCCGGGCACTCAACCCATTTCTATTCCTCTATATCGTATGGCACCAACTGAGTTGAAGGAATTGAAAGAGCATCTTCAGGAACTTCTTGATAAGGGGTTTAGTAGTCCTAGTGTGTCTCCTTAGGGCTTACCGGTTCTATTTGTGAATAAGTAGGATGGTACTATGCAGATATTCATCGACTATAGGCAGTTGAATAAAGTTACAATCAAGAACAGGTATCCTTTGCCGTGTATTGATGATCTATTTGACCAGCTTCAGGGAGCGAGGGTGTTCTCTAAGATTGATTTGAGGTCTGGGTATCACAAGTTAAAGATTTGGGACTCGGATATTTTAAAGACGGTATTCAGGACCCATTATGGTTACTATGAGTTCCTTGTGATGTCTTTTGGGCTGCCCAACGCCCTAGCAGCATTCACGCATCTGATGAACAGTGTATTTCAGCCATGGCTCGACTCGTTTGTCATAGTATTCATTGATGATATCCTGATGTACTCACGTAGACAAGATGAGCATTCCCAGCATTTGAGGATTGTATTATAGCGGCTGAGGGAGAAAAAGCTCTATGCCAAGTTCTCCAAGTATGAGTTTTGGCTTAGTTCGGTGGCGTTCTTGGGGCACGTAGTGTCCAGTGAGGGGATTAAGGTGGATCCAAATAAGATAGAGGCGGTTCAGAGTTGGCCCCGACCGTCCTTAGCTATTGAGATTCAGAGCTTTTTCGGCTTGGCCGATTATTATCGTCACTTCGTGGAGGGTTTATTATCTATTGTATTTCCTGTGACCAAATTGACCCAGAAGGGTGCTCCTTTATGGTGGTCAGATGAGTATGGGGAGAGCTTTCAGAAGCTCAAGACTGCCTTGACCACAGCTCTAGTTCTAGTTTTGTCTTCAGCGTCAGGCTCTTATATAGTGTATTGTGATGCTTCTTGGATCAGTTTCGGGTGTGTCTTGATACAGGATGGTAGAGTAATTGCTTATGCTTCGCGTTAGTTTAAACCTCGTGAGAAGAACTACCATGTTCATGATTTGGAGTTAGCAACAATCATTCATGTATTGAAGAGTTGGAGGCATTATGTCTACAGTGTGTCTTGTAAGGTACTTACGGATCATCGAAGTCTCCAGCACTTGTTCAAACAAAAGGATCCAAATTTGAGGCATTGGAGATGGTTGGAGCTGCTAAAGGACTATGATATTACCATTATGTATCATATCGAGAAGGCCAATGTGGTGGGCAATGCCTTGAGTAGAAAGACGGTGAGTATGGGTAGCCTTGCATTTATTCTTGTTGGTGAGAGGCCGCTTGCAGTTGATGTTCAGGCCTTGGCCAACCAGTTCGTGAGATTAGATGTTTCGGAGCCTAGCCAGGTTCTAGCTTGTGTGGTTTCTCGGTCTTCCTTATATAATCGCATCAGAGAGTGCCAGTATGATGATCCTCTTTTACTTATCCTTAAGGCCACGGTTCAGTATAGTGATGCTAAGGAGGTTACTATTGGGAATGATGGGGTGTTGAGAAAGCAGGGTCAGATTTGTGTGACTAATGTAGATGAGCTGCGTGAGTTTATTCTTAAAGAGGCCCACAGTTCGTGATATTCCATTCATCCAGATGCCGCAAAGATGTACCAGTACTTGAGGCAGCACTATTGGTGGAGGAGGATGGAAAAGGATATAGTGGGGGTTTTAGCTCGGTGCCTAAATTATCAGCAGGTGAAGTATGAGGATTAGACACCGGGAGAATTGCTTCAAAGGCTTGAGATTCTCTAGTGGAAATGGGAGCGTATCACCATGGGTTTTGTAGTTTGGCTCCGACGGACTTCAAGGACATTTGATGTTATTTGGGTGATTGTGGATCGGTTGACCAAGTCCACACATTTCATTCCAGTTGGGACTACTTATTCTTCGGAGCGGTTGTCTGAGATCTACATCCACGAGATTGTTCGCCTTCACGGTGTGCCGGTATCCATCATTTTAGATTGGGGCACATAGTTTACATTGCAGTTTTGGAGAGCAGTGCAGTGAGAGTTGGGCACACATGTTGCGTTAAGTACAACATTCCACCCTCAAACAAACGGACAATCTGAGCGCACTATTTAGATATTGGAGGATATGATTCGCGTTTGTGTCATAGATTTCGGGGCTTCTTGTGATCAGTTTTTGCCGCTTATAGTATTTGCCTACAATAACAACTACCAATTGAGCATTCAGATGGCTATGTATGAGGCTTTGTATGGGAGACGATATCGGTCTTCGGTGGGATGGTTTGAGCCGAGAGAGGCTAGACTATTGGGTACTAACTTGGTTCAGGATGCTTTGGACAAGGTTAAATTGATTCAGGACTGGCTTCGCACGGTGCAGTCTTGACAGAAGAGTTATGCCGATTGGAAAGTTTGCGATGTTGCTTACATGGTGGGGGAGAAAGTACTACTCAAGGTTTCACCCATGATGGGTGTTATGAGGTTCGAAAAGAAGGGCAAGTTGAGCCCTCAGTATATTGGGCCTTTTGAGGTGCTTCAGAGGATTGGAGAGGTGGGTTAAAAGTTTGCCTTGCCGCCTAGTCTATCGAGTGTTCATCTAGTGTTTCCTGCTTCTATGCTCCAAAAGTATGTCGGCGATCTGTGTCATGTTTTGAACTTCAACACAATTCAGTTGGATGGTGATTCGACTTATGATGTGGAGTTGGTGGACATTTTGGATAGGCAGGTTTGAAAGTTGAGGTCAAAACACATAGCTTCAATGAAGGTGCAGTGGAGAGGTCAGCTAGTTGAGGAGGCTACTTGGGATACCGAGTGGAGAGATGAGGAGCAGATATCCATGCCTATTTGAGACTCCAGGTACGTTTCTAGACCCGAATCTCTTTATGTTATTTGGGAATAAATTTGGCCATTCTTTTGGAATTAATATTCTTACATTATTTCCATTTGTTTGTTTTTGATATATATATATATATATATATATATATATATATATATATATATATATATATATATATATATATATATATATATATAGTGACTTGTTTTTGTTCTCACTAGTGCTTTCACATATGCATTTTGATAACTCTTTATTAATATCCCTATTCGTTGACTAATCCTTTTGAAATTATTAGTTATTCATATTGTATATTCTAAGATAGTTTTTCAAATCTTCATTATATCTTATCCATTTATTCAAAATAATTAACCTTTAGGTGCTAATCAAATCTTCTAAACTTTGTTCTTATGATTAAAATTCATTTAGTTAATTTATAAATACTCTACTTATTGCTACATTGTTTGTACATTTATTGAATCATCAAAAGATATAATTTTCTTATACTTTCATTCTTTATATGCATCATGTTACATAGGTATTTGTGTTTGGGAATGTGATATTAACATTCAATAACTCTTTATTTTAAAAAACTTTTAGAATTTTTTTAAATATTAAATCCTCTTTCTTACTCTATTTACTATACAAAACTATTTGAAGATAACTCTTTCCCCACTTTTGGCAAATCGCTTTAATGGAAAGTTTTCTTTCTTACACTTTAGTCTCACTCAAAGTAATTTACCCTTAGACATAAATTACATTCTTTCAAGTGCATTCTTTGACTACAATTCATCTAGCTAATTTACAAAATACTTCACTTGTTATTACATATTTTCTTTGCATTTTATCAACTTATAAAAAATATAATTCTCGTATACTTCATTCCCCTTTTGTATATAATTTATCCTACATAGGTATTTATCTTTCACCATGTGACATTTTTGTTCAACCACTCTTCATTCAAGGTACTTTACTATTCTTTGTATATATCAAATTAATCATCCTTTTGAATCTTCCTTCATTTATTTGATTGAGTCTACAGGAACCACATTTTGTGGATCTTGGGGGATTCCTAACACCTTTCCCTCGAGATAACTTGAACCCTTACTTGGAATCTAAATGGTTTCGCAGACCATAGTCAAATGTACATTATATAGTGTAGTATAGGTGTCCTAGTATACCTTAAATACTAGGTAATGACTCTAAAGCTTAACTAACCTTATAGAGTACTATAAGCTGTACATTATTTCGACTTGTGCAAAATAGGGTGCAACATCCATAACAATGCATTGATGACGTATTTGATCAGATTCAGGGTGCCAGGGTGTTCTCGAAGATTGACTTGAGATTGGGGTATCGCTAATTGAAGATTAGGAATTTGGACATCCCTGAGACTGCTTTTAAGACTTGTTATTATGTTCAATTATGATATATTGGTCTTACCAGTAGTTGGGAGGAGCATGATTGACATTTGAGGATTGTGTTCCAGACATTGAGAGAGAAGAACATATATGTTATGTTCTCCAAATACGAGTTTTGGTTGGACCTGGTGGCATTCTTAGGTCATGTGGTATCTAGTGATAGGATCAAGGTGGACTCGAAGAAGATTGAGGTAGTTTAGAGTTGGCCGAGACTTTCTACTGCTATAGAGGTGAGGAGCTTCTTGGGCTTGGTTGGTTACTACCATCACTTTGTAGAGGGATTTTCATCTATTGCTGCCCCATTGACTAAGTTAACTCAAAAGGGCACTCCGATCAGTTTGTCGGATAAGTGCGAGGAGAGCTTTTAGAATCTCAAAACAGCTTTGACTACGGCTCCAGTGTTGGTTTTGCTTTCAGGATTGGGGTCATATACGGTTTATTGTGATGCTTCATGGGTTGACATTGGGTGTGTTGATGCAGGACGGTAGGGTGATTGCCTACGCGTTGTGCCAGCTAAAGCCTAAGGAAAAGAATTATCCATTGTATACTTTGGAGTTAGCAACTATTGTACACGCGCTCAAAATTTGGAGGCATTACTTAAATGGCGTGTCTTGTGAGGTGTATACAGATCATTAGCGTCTCCAGCACCTATTTAAAGAGAAGGATTTGAACTCTAGGTAGCGGAGGTGATTTGAGCTATTGAAGGACTATTATATCACCATTCTTTATCATCCGGAGAAGGCCAACATGGTAGCAAACACCTTACATAGAAAGGCAGAGAGTATGGGAAGTTTAGCATTTATTCCAGCTGGGGAAAGGTCTTTGTCTAAGGATGTTCAGGCTTTGGCCAACAAGTTTGTGAGATTGGATATACTGGAGCCTATCAGGGTTCTTGCTTGTATTGTATCCCAATCATCTTTGTTGGAGTGCATCAAGTATTGTCAGTATGATGATCCTCATTTACATGTCCTTAAGGACACGGTGCTGCGAGGTGGTGCAAAGGAAGTGTCTACTGGTGATGATGGTGTATTGCGTCTCGAGGGCTGGATTCTTGTTCTTTACGTGGATGGGTTGGGGGAAATGATTCTTGAGAAGGATCATAGTACGTGGTATTCTATTGATTTGGGTGTTGTGAAGATGAAATGTAATTTGAAGTAGACATTGTTGGGGGAGAATGAAGAATGTCATTATTGGATATGTTGCTCGGTTTTTCAATTATTAGTAGGTCAAGTATTAGCATCAAATACCTGATGGGTTGCTTCATAAGATTAAGATACCGAAGTGGAAGTGGGAGCACATCACTATGGACTTTGTGGTAGGTTTGCCATGGACAATGAGTAGATTTGATGATGTTGGGTCATTGTGGACATACTGACCAAGTTTGTACATTTCATTCCAGTCATGACTTCCTAAACTTTTGGAGCAATTTGCTAAGATCAGGGAGACTGTCTTCTTGCATGATGTGCCTGTGTCTAAATCTCAGATCGAGACACATAGTTTACTTCGCATTTCTGGAGAGCAGTTAAGCATGAGTTGGGCATATATGTTGGGTTGAGCACCGCATTTCACCCGCAGACAGATGAAAAATCCAAGCAAACCATTCAAATTTTGGAGGATATGTTGAGACCATATGTGATAGATTTCTGAGGTCAATGAGATCAGTTTCTTCCATTACCGTAGTATGCTACAACAAAAGCTGGAAATCGAGTATCTAGATAGCTCCATATGAGGCCTTATATGTGAGACAATTTCGTTCTCTGATTGGTTAGTCTGAGTCAGGTGAGGCTAGGTTATTGGGAATATATTTGGTTCGTGTTGCTTTGGAGAAGATAAAATTGATTCAAGAGTGCTTCGTACATCGCAGTCCAAGTAGATGAGTTAAGCGGATAGGAAGGTTCGTGATGTGGTTTTCATAGAGTGCGAAAAGGTTCTACTCAAAGTGTCGCTTATGAAGGGCATGATGATATTTGGGAATACAGTCAAGTTGAGCCCTCGACATATTGGTCCTCCCAATGTGTTAGAGAGAGTGGGTGAGGTGGCATACTGACTTGCTTTGCCACCCAACTTATGGGGAACTCATTCGGTGTTTCATGTTTAGTGCTTCAGAATTACTTTGAGGATCTTTCACATATGTTGGATTTCAGTTCATTGCACTTGGATGTGAATCTAGCTTATGAGAAAGAGCCGGTGGCCATTTTTGATAGGCAGGTTTAAAAGTTGAGGTCAAAGAATATTGTATCAGTAAAGGTTAAGTGCAGAGGTCAACCAATTGTGGAGGCAACTTGGGAGACCAAGCATGATATGCAAAGAAGATATCCTCATCTTTAGATATCCCAGGTATGAATCTAAACCTGTTCGAGGATTAACATTTGTTTAAGAGGGGAAAAATGCAACGACTCAGCCGGTCATTTTGTGTATTTGAGCCTCGTTCCCCTATTTAATGCTTTTTATATGCTTTATTGTAATTTTGTGACTTGCGGGGATCCAATTATGAACTGCCATTATCTTCTTAGGATCCACCTTGATATCATCATAAGAAACAACATGACCTAAGAAGGCGACTAAGTCCAACCAGAACTCACACTTCGAAAATTTGGCATATGGTTAACGATCCTTCTAAGTCTTAAGTATGATTCGTAGGTGTTGTTCATGCTTCTCTCTACTATGAGAGTAAACGAGAATATCATTAATGACGACAATCACAGAGGAATTTAAATAAGTCTTGAATATTTGGTTCATCAAACTTATGAAGGCTGCTGGAGCATTAATCAAACCAAGAACTCGTAATGACCATAACAGGCCCTAAATGTTATATTAGGGATATCTGATGCCCTAATCTTTACCTGGTAGTTTCTAGATCTTTAATAAATCTTGAATAACACCTTGGCAGCCTGATGCTGGTCAACTAAATCATTAATCCTAAATAACGGATACTTGTTCTTGATGGTAACCTTGTTCAATTGCTGATAATCTATGCACATCCTCATCGATCTGCCATTTTCTTAACACATAGCACCGACGTACTCCAAGGTGAAACAGTCGGTCTAATGAACCCTTTGTCAAGAAAATCCTACAATTGATCATCCAATCTCTTCAACTCGACTGGAGCCATACGGTATGGTGGTATAAAAATAGGCTGAGTGCCCGAAACCAAATCAATGCAAAAGTTAATATCCCTGTCGGGTGGCATACCCGACAAATCTGCTAGAAACACCTGTAAAAACTCCTTCACAACCGGTATCGAATCCATACGAGGAACCTCCGCACTAGAATCTCAGATATAAGCCAAATACGCTAGACACCCCTTCTCCACTGTACGTCGAGACTTCGAATATGAAACCACTCTGCTCGTAGAGTGACCAAGAGTCCCTCTCCACTCTAATCTAGGCAACCTCGACATGGCTAAAGTCAATATCTTAGCATGACAATCCAAGATAGTGTGATACAGGGACAACCAGTTCATACTAAGAATGACCTCAAAATCCACCATATTCAAAAACAAAAGATTACCTACAATATCAAAGCCATTAATAGTAACAACACAATATAGGTACACCCGATAAACTACGATGGAATCACTAACCGGTGTAGACACAAAAATAGGAACATCAAGGAAACTATGAGGCATACTGAAGTGCAAAGCAAAATATGAAGACGCACAAGAATAAGTAGAATCTGGATCAAACAACACGGAAGTATAAGTATGAAAAACTGAGATATTACCTATAATGGCTGCAATGGATAACTCCACCTCAGGCCCTAGAAATGCATAATAATGGAGCATTGCCTCACCAACCTGCATTCTGGGATAAAACTTCCTGATATGACTCGCATCGCCGCACCTAAAGCAGCCTCTCAACTAGCATGGCTTCTAAATCTGAGACTGGCCCTGATGACATGAATAACCACTATATTAGCTCTATGTCATTGTGTGCTAATGGAAGAGGAAGGTGCACTGAATGCTATTAAGAACGAGACCCATAAGCACTGTGGCTGCCAAAAGTACCATGTGTGACCTGCAGGGCTGACTGTACTAGCCTGATGGGATAGCATCTACCAAAGGAACCCCTGCCTCCAGAAGAGGTGCCATTGAATCCTCCAAAAAGATGGGGCCTCTTATCAGAGGTCATCTCTCTCGCATGACCTCTAATGCGCTCAATCCTTCTCACGATCTCTACTACATGAGTGAAAGCAATCTCAGACTTGACCTCCCAGGACATATGAAGTTTGATGTTGTATATATGACCCTCAATGAACCTCCGCACCTTCTCCCTCTCAGTAGGAATTAGGATAGCTGTATGGCGAGATAAATCTACAAATCTAGTCTCATACTGAGTAACGGTCATGCAACCCTGCTGAAGTCACTCGAATTGGCTGCACAATTCCTCGCTCTTAGTAAAGGAAATAAACTTCTCCAAAAAAAACTACGAGAACTAAGACTATGTGAGAGGAAGTGATCCCGCTGGCCTACCCTACTTATAAACCTGCCACCATCTCTTGGTTGAACCATGCATCTAAAAAATAGTGAAATCAACTATGTTGGACTCCACTAGTCCCATGTTACACAAAATCTCATCGCAACGGTCCAAGAAGTCCTGGAGTCCTCTGAAGGTGCACCGCTAAAGTGAGGGAGAAACAACTTGGTGAACCTCTCCAACCTCTCCAGTTGATATCCCAAGGTTGTGTAACAACAACGGGTATATCCACTCCAATTGGTAGGACTCCTAAGTTCTGATAACTATGGGCCATTTGCTTTAGAGTATGAGTAGCAGGAGTCTGAGCGCCTCCACCGTCCTGAGGAACGACTGGTGCAACAGGAAACACACTAGCATGAACCATAATCTACATTAAACCAATCGAGTAAAGGCATAAGACAGGTAAAAGCGTCAATCTCATAACATGTAAGAGCACGTAAAAACTAAAGACATTCAATAACTAAAAGTATGAAATAAGCTAGAACATATAACAATTAAGGACATGTAACAAGTAAGGACATATATATCAAGTGAAACATGTATCAAGTGTGAGCACCTATGAAGTAACACCATGAAATAAGGAAAGGCATGGTATAGTTAAAGACATAAAATAAACTAATACACCTCGCGTGCTTAAATCTATGACAATACATATACACTTGTCACCTTACATATATGTCGTCCCCACACATAATTCACGTACCAAATAGACCAACAAGTCTTAATTCCCTTAAATCAAGGTTAACTGCAATACTTACCTCTTTCCCAAATAAGATCAATAACTCAACACGGCTTTCCCTTTAGAACAGACCTCCAAACCATGCGAATCTTGTCAATTATAGTTCAAAAACAAGTCAAAATGAGCTTTGGAAACTACCCTCATACGATAAAGGTTCGATCTTTAACATATTTATAAAAGTCTACCCAGGCCCACGTGGTTGAAATCCTAAATTAAGACCAAATCCTAATTATCCATTCACCCCAGCCAGTCCAAATATATGATTTATTTTGAAATTCGACCTCAATTTGAGGTGTAAATCTCAATTTTATAAAATTCTTAATTTTTACCCAAAACCCCACTATCTATTCTATAAAATTTGATAGTGAAACTTCATGGAAAAATAATGGAAATTGAATGAAAGAAGGTTAAAGTTACTAATCTATAAAGTTGGGGAGAAATTGCTCTACTAAAAAATCGCCTTCAATGGTGTAATGACCCGGCCGGTCATTTTGTATATTTCATCCTTGTTTCTCTATTTATTACCTCCTCTATATTTATTTGTGATTATGTGACTTTCCGGGATGGTTGGTTTGGTTCCGGGGAAATATTAGAGTGAATTGGGACACTTAGTCCTAAGGTTGGAAGCTTATGTTGAAAGAGTTTCCCGCAGTTTGACTTTTGTGTAGATGACCCAGGAATGGTGTTTGATGATTCCAATATATTTTTATGATGATTATGGACTTAGACGTATGTCTGAATGTTGATTTAGTGGTCTGTAGATTGATTTTGTATTTTTTGGGGAAAATTGAAAAGTTGAAGTTTTGGAAGGTTGAGAGGTTTGACCGGGAGTTCACTTTGTAGATATCGGTATCAGATTTTAGTTTCGGGAATTGTAATAGGTCCATTGTGTCATTAGGGACTTACACGCAAAATTTAAGGTCATTCGAAGTTGATTTGATATAGTTCGGCATGAGTTTTGGAAGTTGAAAGTTTATTAGTTTTATTAGTCTTGAATTGGGATGTAATTCGTGGTTTTGGTATTGTTTGATATAATCTAAGGCTTCGAGTAGGTTCTTATTGTGTTTTAGGACTTGTTGGTATTTTTGGATGGGGTTCTGGGGAACTCAGGTATGATTCGGATGAGTTGCGGATCATATTTGGAATTAGGGGAGTTGTTGAAGGTTGCAATTTCTGATGCAATCGCACCTGCAAGGGATTGACCGCAGGTGCGAGGCCGCAGAAGTGAACTAAGCTAGAGCTGGGGAAGTGCACAGGTGCGAGGGATTTTTTGCATCTATAAGCCCGTAGATGAGGGCAACTGAGTGCAGAAGCAAAGTTGGACAGAGGTTTGGGAGTCTGCAGATGCGGACATTGAATCACAAAAGCGGTCCTGCAAGTGCGGAGAGGTAACCAAAGGTGCTCATGGTCGGGACTTAAGTTGTTTCTGCAGAAGCAGGATTTTGACCGCAAATTGAGTTTCGCAGGTGCTAGGGTTTGGTGATTTTTCTCATAATTGGAATTTTGGAGCTCGTTGGAGTCGATTATTGGAGTGCTTTTCATTCAAATAGAAGATGTAAGTAAAGTTTGATCACTTTGATGATAGATATTGATTACCCATTGATTATTATACTAGTTTATGTGAATTTAAGGTGAAATTTGGGAGCTTTAGGCTATGTTATTGGAGAGTAAGATTTGATGGTTTGGGGGTCGATTTGTGTTTCGAATTGGATGAGATTAGTATGATTGGACTCGTAATTGAATTGGTGTTAGGAATATGTGAGTTTGACCTGGTTTCGAGGTGCGAGCTCGGGGCTGACCTTTTAGGTTGACTTTCCGATTTTGATTAAAGATCTTAGCTTTAGTGTGTGGGATTGTTTCTTATGGCTATTGTTGATGATATTAAGCTGGTTTGGCTAGATTTGATTCACTCGAAGGCCGATTCACGTGGCAAAGGATTTTTGGAGTATTAATTTACGCGTATTGAGGTATGTAACATATCTAAACTTGCGTTTGAGTGTATTTAACCCTAAGAACTATGTTATATGAAGGGTATTGGGGTGATGTACGTGCTAGGTGACGGGCGTGTCTGTGTGCACCGGTTTGTTCATGATTGGAGGTGGCTTTTAGACTATTATGGGATTGGTTTGCTATCATGCCTCATTATATCTGCGTTTCTATAACTGTATGATTATTTTATTTTAGATTCATGTTAGAAATCATATCTAGGCTATGTGCTATTTGTTTGAGACTCGATATGACTATTCTTGTTGTTTCAAGCTATTTGCCTTAATTGTACGCATACTCTCAGTCATGATGTTATCCCCGTGTATGATATCTCTGTATCAATACTTTCTTATTAGATTTTCTCACATGTTTTTGCTGTCTCATATGTGCAATGCTATTGATTTGAGTACTATGAAATGTGGTTAGCTGAGACTTGATCGGTCGATCACTAAGCTTGGGCCATATAGCGAATTTGGTATTTTTTTTGAGGTGACGCGTACTCCAGGCTCATACTGGGCTAAGTGTTATTAATTTGGGGCAATGCGTGCTCCAAGCCTCACTATTAGACTATATGATTATGATTAGCGATTGGGCAGGATCCGCCCCTCCGGAGTCTGACATGCCAATTGTGGATGCAGGTACAATTTTTTATATATGTGCTTTGTTAAGGGCATATATGCCAGCCACCCGTATAGTGCTAAGTGTTATTAATCTTGTTGGTTTCATTGTGATTATATTGAGTTGACATGTTTCTTTGACGTGTAGGCATATAGATTTACTTTCCTCATGCTAGCTATTAAAGAAGATATTTTATCGATGTTAAGCTTTACCTATTATACTTGGAAAGCATGTCTAAATTCCTGAAATATGAATGAACTGAACATGATATCAGTTAGCTGTTTATTTACAATGTTCCTTTATATCATGAGTTGTTACTGGTTATTGATATTGGTCTCTGACTGCTTTTTTCTGAGCTCGTCGTTGCTTTCTGCCCAAGGTTAGGTTTATTAATTACTGGGTACACGGGATCGGTTGTACTCATACTACACTCTACACTTCGTGTGCAGATCTAGGTACCTCCAAACAGGATGATTTCCAGACTTGAGTTGTTACCCATTTTTGGAAGACTATGAGGTAGCTGCTATGTCATCTATGGACCTTGAAGCTTTTTTTATTTATTCCCATTGTACCGTTTTATTGTTCAGACAGTTGCATTGAGGATTTTCGCTTTGTATTTTGATATTCAGTAGTGTCCATGTGCTCGTTGACACTAGATCTTTAAGATAGTTATAGCAGTATTATTATTGTTTTTATTAGATATTTATCATATTTCCACATGTTGAGTTTACTGAAGTATATTTATTCAAATTCATAGTTATTATGTGAGTGTTGGCTTGCCTAGAAAGTAGTGTTAGGCACCGTCGCGGCTCCGATGGGAGTTGGGTCGTGATAAATTAGTATCAGAGCACTAGGTAGCTTAGGTTTCACGAGACATGAGAAATTTTGGTAGAGTCTTGCGAATTGGTACGGAGACGTCTATACTTATCTTCGATAGACTACCAAACTATTAGGAAACTTCACTTTCTTGCATTCTTGTCATGCAAATTGGTTAATTTTGAAATCTAAACCTATATTCTTCTATTCTCTCACAGATGGTGAGGACACAATCAATTGATCTGGCACCAGTACCACCAGTCAGGGCTGCGAGAGGCTGGTTCCGAGGTAGCGGCCGAGTTGGGGCTCGCACTGCCGTGAGATAGGACATATGGAGCCACCAGTTGCTCTAGTTGAGGAGCATGTATCGGATACTATTGAGCAGTGGGACCAGCCTCGACACTGACGGAACCTATTGTGATACCTAGTCTTCAAAAAGCTTTGGCTCAATTTTTGTGTGTGTACGGGTTTGGCTTAGGCGGTTTCGATGCTAGTTGCACCAGCTACCTCACAAGCTGGGGGAGGACCGTAATCTCTTGTAGCCCGTATGTCATGCCCCAAAACTGAGGAGTGCGACCGGCGCTCAACCGAGTGAACCCAGTCAAGCAAGCCTATGTTACATCAACCTCTCATCATAACTCATGCATGATTTATCAAAACATAATTAGATCATGACTTTCATATTGAATACATTTGGCTCAATGGCCAATAAATTTATTTATTTTTTTCTTTTTCACTCGTGATGGGTACATAGCTTCATAAATATCCATGAACATAAATACATGACAAAACTCAAAACTTAAGTACATGACCCACAGTGTACATGGAGCTTCTATGACAATAGATACCTAAGTACATAATACCAACTAGACTCGAGTGCCCACTGGAATTGTAGCAGGCTCACCATAATTTAATGCATAGAAGATCCCTACCAAAGATCCATATCATCCTGTAGAAGTATACCTACATCCATTAAAAGATGCAGTGCCCCCGACAAAAGGGACGTTAGTACTATCGAATAGTACTAGTATGTATAACTAAACACCCTCTCAATAGAACAATTAATATTACTAGGAGGAATAATCACAAAAACAATGAAAGTCTCGAACAATACCAAAACATCAAGTAGGTTAAAATATCAAGCCTTATTACACTTGCATCATTCTAAACTTCTTTTAGGGTCAACTGAGCCATATGATCTATACGCGGAACACATAATATAAAGTAATTGAAACAACATGTACAAACAAGGCCAATAAAAATGGCTCATAATGTCTGCGTTGACAATGCGTTTTACTTGACCGCCCATATCCCTCTCTTATCTTACCTCTATGCATTTCATAGACCGTCCCTAGTGTTCACATATCATATTATACACCTATGCGTTTCATAGACCATTCATAGGATTCCATACACAGTACACCTATATGTTTCATAGACTGTTAATAGGATTCACATATACCATACGATACACTTGTGCGTTTATAGACCGTTCACAGTGTTTACTTACACAATACACCTGTGCGTTTTATAGACTGTTCACAGTGTTTACTAACACAATACACAGGTGCGTTTCATAGACCGTTCACAGTATTTACATACACAATACACCTGTGCGTTTCATAGACCGTTCACATTGTTTACTTATATAATACACATGTGCGTTTCATAGACCGTTCACAGTGTTTACTTACATAATACACTTGTGCGTTTCATAGACCGTTCACAGTGTTTACTTACACAATACACCTGTGCGTTTCATAGACCGTTCATAGTGTTTACTTACATAATACACATGTGCGTTTCATAGATCGTTCACACGATTTGATAACACAATATACCTATGTGTTTCATTGACCGTCCATAAGATTTCATAACACGATATATCTATGCGTTTCATAGACCGTCCATAGGGTTCTTAACACATCATTATACATATAACCATGTATAAACTCAAAGCGACATGATTAACATTACATTAAGGTCGTAAGTTCCTGGATCATTAGAACACTTCATTTTCATGACCATTATGGAGAAACATAGAACATTACATTAGCACATGCATGGTGAATCAATAAGTCAATTTCAATGGCACATAAGCCCAATTTCCTTTCTTAAGGTTCATCATCATTTAGCATAGGACATCTCCCTTCCATCTCGGTATTCACTCACTTGACATCTTGAGGTTATTAGCTAAGTTCATGATTCTTGAGGACTTAACATCAAAGTCATTTACATACATTATTTCAGAAGCATACAACTATAGTCGAAACCATTGGGACATACAACACCTCATAATTCTCATTTAGGCGAACAACCACATTTCATCTTCATACTATCACTTCATTAGTACTTTCAATTACATACAACATCATTATTTCATTGGTTCCCTTTTTGCCATACATATTATTCTTCATTCATGGCACGGTGGCCGTATCTTATATTCCATACTTTCATTTCATTACTTTCAATACTTATCATCAAATTTCACACATCATTTCATTTCATTGGCTCTATTGGCCACAATCAAAACTTTCATTATTGGCACGGTGTCTACACTTTATATCCCCAACTCACTACTTTCACTTTCAAGCATCTTTATAAATTATCAACAAAAAAGAATCTCAAATCACAACTTTTAATACACCTATGAGCAAATAAGAGTCTTATGTACATTGAGACTTCTTACACAATTTGGCATAATAGCATTCACTTCAAACGCTACTTGGAGTCATAATATTTTTATACCCAACTCATGCTTTGAACACATTCCCAAAGGATAATATCATATGATAAGAGTATCCGAAATACATTTTGAATATATACCTTTCAACAAAAAGCTTATTTGGAATAATTGATTTATAAAGAATATCTCGGGACTTACAAGAGCATCATGGAATTCAATTCTATGAAAGAAGTTTAGCCAACATACCTCGCTTTGAGCTTTTCTTAAATTACTACAACGTTCTGGAAATTTTAGTAATTCCAATCTATTTTGAGACATAACAAAATTGAACCATAATTAGGAAGATATTCATGGTCTCAGCTCGTTTGAGCATTTTATCAAACACTAGGTGTGCAAATTTAACTACAAGGTTCTTCTACAAGATTTCCTTCACTCCATAACTCAATCTTTACTTATTTGAACTCAACAATCTTCCCACAAACATTATTGGTACAAGCATATATACATAATACTCTTACACCCAAGAATCATACTCCCAAACACCAATCTTTTATCCCAAACTCGAAATTGAAGATTAAGGGTTTGAATCTAACCTCTTAGATGAAGATCTTGTGATTAGCTTCCTTGATTCTTGAAGATTGGTGCAAGATATGATGATTAAAATGTTAGGTTCCCTCCTTCTCTCTCTAAAATGCTCTTACCTCTCTCTAAAACCCTCAGAAAAACACCCCAAATTAAGCCCCAAAGCCTATTTATCAAAATGGGGGATCGGGTTATGAAAATAGGAAAATTGACCCTCCGAACTCAGCTATGCGGTCGCACAATGGACCGCACAATTGGTGTGCGAGTCATATAATGGTCACACAATTCGGTGCCCAGAACTGGGCTTCACTGGACAGGTCTGCGACCATTTTGCGGTCGCATAACTACTTCTGCGATCGCAGAATCGCATTTTTCCAGCCTTTGGTAATTTGGTCATAACTTCTTGTAGGAATATCCAAATGAAAAATAGTTTGAAGAGTTGGAAACTATACTCAAAGGGATTTAATTTGATAGGTAATAAACCATATAAATCTTCATATCAAGAGAGGTATGCTCATTTGAAGTTAGATCTTGTGCGAACTCACTTGAAACTTTATTCTATCATGAACTTTTCAACTTGCCTTAGCCTTGGGGCTCTTCTTAGACCATAAACCATTCTTAGTTCACTTCATACATATATTACCAAGATCAATTGATAAAATTCTTATTATATCCCTTGTCTGCACGTAAAATAATATAATTAGTGCACATTAACTTTCTTACTAGCGCGCAAGCACTTCATAATTTTCCGGGGTGTTACACCGTACTCTAGAGCAGCTAGCTCAGGGTCATCATATACCAGGGTCATCATATACCAGGGCTGTAACCAATTCAGCAAGTTGTTGCTGCTCGGGCCGAGGTTGGTCCACATATGACTGATACATAGCAAATGAGGTTGGAGAAGTTTAGGAAGCTTGATACGCTCGAGTTTCGTGGGGTAGAGTTAGAGAATGCTCAGGATTTTCTAGACCAGTTTCATCGGATTATTCGCACTACGGGTATTGTAGATATCAGTGGTGTTTCTTTCACTACCTTTTAGTTGACAGGGACAACCTATAGATGGTATTGAGATTATGAGTTACTTTCATCAAGGCTGCTGGAGCATTAATCAAACCAAGAACTCGTAATGACCACAACGGGCCCTAAAGGTTGTCTTAGGGATATCTGATGCCCTAATCTTTACCTGGTGGTTTCTAGATCTCAAATAAATCTTGAAAAACACCTTGGAACCCTAAAGTTGGTCAATTAAATCATTAATCCTAAACAACAGATACTTGTTCTTGATGGTAACCTTATTCAATTGCTTATAATCTATGCACATCCTCATCGATCCGCCATTTTCTTAACACATAGCACCGACATACTCCAAGGTGAAACACTCGGTATAATAAACCCTTTGTCAAGAAAATCTTGCAACTTATCCTTCAATCTCTTCAACTCGACTAGAGCCATACGATACGGTAGTATAGAAATAGGCTGGGTGCCCGGAACCAAATCAATGCAAATGTTAATATCCCTGTCGGGTGGCATACCCGACAAATCTGCTAGAAACTCCTTCACAACCGGTATCGAATCCATAGGAGGAACCTCCGTACTAGAATCTTAGATATAAGCCAAATACGCTAGACACCCCTTCTCCACCGTACGGCGAGACTTCAAATATGAAACTACCCTGCTCGTGGAGTGACCAAGAGTCCCTCTCCACTCTAATCTAGGCAACCCCGGCATGGCTAAAGTCAATATCTTAGCATGACAATCCAAGATAACGTGATACAAGGACAACCAATTCATACTAAGAATGACCGCAAAATCCACCATATTCAGCAATAATAGCTTACCTACAGTATCAAATCCCATTAATAGTAACAGCCCAATATAGGTACACACGATCAACTACTATTGAATCACTAACCGGCGTAGACACAAAAATAGGAACATCAAGGAAATTACGAGGCATACTCATGTACGAAGCAAAATATGAAGACGCACAAGAATATGTAGAAAATGGATCAAACAACATTGAATCATATGTATGACAAACTAAGATAATACCTGTAATGACTGAAATAGATGACTCCACCTCAGGCCCTAACAATGTATAATAATGGAGCCTTGCCTCTTCAACCTATCCTCCACTCCTAAGATGAAATCTCATCATCGGGTCTTTACCTCTAACTGACTGGCCTCTGCCTCAGGCTACCTGACCCTGCCTTTAGCTGGCTTGGTGGGTGGTGAAGCAACTAATGCCGGAACCATAGCACGAGTACCCTACTATGACATGTTGCCCTTTATTTTGGGACAAAACTTCCTGATATGACTCGCATCGCCGAACCTAAATCATCCTCTCAGTTGGTATGGCTACTAAATCTGAGACTGACCCTGATAACCTGATTAACCACTGTAATAGCTCTATGTCGGTGGTGCGCTAATGGGAGATAAAGGTGTACTGAATCCTGTTGAAAACGAGACCCATAAGCACTGTGGCTGCCAAAAGTACCATGTGTGACCTGCAGGGCTGACTGTACTAGCTTGATGGGATAGCCTCTACCAAAATAACCCCTGCCTCCAAACGAGGCGTCATTGAATCCTCCAAAAAGATGGGGTCTCTTATTAGAGGCCGCCTCTCTAGCATGGCCTCTAATGCGCTCAATCCTTCTCGTGATCTCTACAACATGAGTGAAAACGATGTCAAACTCTACCTCTATGGCCATCTAAAGTATGATGTCGTATATAAGACCCTCAATGAACCTCTGCACCCTTTCCCTCTCAATAGGAAACAGGATAGTTACATGGCGAGATAAATCTACAAATCTAGTCTCATACTGAGTAACGGTCATGCTACCCTGCTGAAGGCACTCGACTTGGATGCGCAATTCCTCGCTCTTAGTAAAGGAAATAAAATTCTCCAAAAACAACTATGAAAACTAAGCCCATGTGAGAGGGAGTGATCCTGCTGGCCTACACTACTCATAAAACTTTCGTTATATCTTGGTCAAACCATGCTTCTGAAAAATAGTGAAATCAACTATGTTGGACTCTACTAGTCCCATGTTGCACAAAATCCCATCGCAACAGTCCAAGAAGTCCTGGAGTCCTCTAAAGGTGCACCGCAAAAGTGAAGGAGAAAAAACTCGGTGAACCTCTCCAACCTCTTCAGTTGATATCCCTAGGTATGTGTAATAATAATGGTATAGCCACTCCAATTGGTAGAACTCCTGAGGTCTAATAACTATGGGCCATTTGCTTTGGAGTATGAGTAGTAGGAGTCTGAGCGCCTCCACTGTCCTGAGGAACGGCTGGTGCAACAGGAAACACACTAGCCTGAACCATAATCTCCATTAAGCTAATCATTCGGACTAAAGCATCCTGATACACTAGAGTAGCAATGAACCCCTGTAGGACTTGAGTCGGTCCTAGTGGCTCAACCTGATCTGCAACCTCATCATCCTGAGCCATCTAAGGATCGCCTATGGGTGTTGTAGCACGTGCTTTACGCTAAGATCTACCTCTACCTCTTCTTTTTCCCTTGTCACGGCCCCTACCCCTGGTAGTAGCTGTAACCCGAGGCTCCGGCTCATACTCAGCTACAGACAAAGCACGTGTCCTCACCATCTGTAAGAAAATAAGTGAATGAAGACTCAAACTTCATGATTGAATAGAGTCACACGATAGAGTACAGACGTCTCCGTACCGATCCTCAAGACACTACCAAGTTTACTCATGATACGTGAGACCTATGCAACCTAGGGCACTGATATCAACTTGTCGCAACCCAAAATCCCAACCAAGGTTGTGATGGTACCTAGCATTCACTTTCTAGGCAAACTAGCTACACTATTAAAGTAGTTTAACGATTTAAAACACACAATAATAAGAAATAAAGAGTGAAATCTCATGAAATGTATAATAAATCCATAACCATCTCTATCTAAGACTATTCTCAGAATCTGGTGTCATAAGTACATGAGCCACTAACAATGCTAAATATAAATCTTAAATATAAAAAATACAATATTGTCTAGTACAATAAGCCGTAGAAAAAGATAGGAAGGGGACTCGAGAGTCTATAAACTCCAAGCAGCATTACCTCAAGTCTCCTTAGACAAGGTCCGAGAAATCAACTGTGAAAACCATTAGGACCAACACCGTGATCTGCACAAGAAGTGCAGAAGTGTAGTATGATTACAATCGACCCCATGTACTCAGTAAGTATCGAGTCTGACCTCAACCAAGTAATGATGATTCAATTACAAAACACTCACTATAAACTTGTACGAGTAATAAGCAGAGAAGCAATAACAATGCATAGATATAGATAACTACATAACGAACAGAATTAAAGAAGTATAAAAGAGGGCCCCAGAATAACATTACGTCATAGCCTCATAACACAACATGGAACCAGAGTATAACAACCAAGAATTGTTACATAACAAGACAATCCGTTATGGCGCACAAACCGATCCAATATATATAATATCAATACTGTTGCAGTGTGCAACCTTATGAAGTGCAAAGCAATATATATGATAATACTATTACGGCGTGCAACCCGATCCAATATATATATATATATATATATATATATATATATATATATATATATATATATATATATATGATAATATTATTGTGGCACGCAACCCTATCAATATATATAATAATATTATTGAGGCGCGCAACCCGATCCAATATATAAGTAACAACTAAATACGGTGAATTACACAACATAACATAAAAGGGAACTAAAATGTACAATTCTCTAAGACAATCCTATAACATAGTAGAGTGAAACAGAAAACAAATGAAGGCAATAAGGCAAGTAAAGGGATAAGACAGGTAAAAGCGTCTATCTAATAACATGTAAGAGCACGTATAAACTAAAGGCATACAATAACTAAAAGTATGAAATAAGCTAGAACATATAACAATTAAGGACATGTAACAAGTAAGGACATATATATCAAGTGAAACATGTATCAAGTGTGGGAACCTAACAAGTAACACCATGAAATAAGGAAAGACATGGTATAAATAAAGACATAAAATAAACTAATACACCTCGCGTGCTTAAATCTATGACAATACATATACACTTATCACCTTACATATATGCCGCCCCCACACATGGATCACGTATCAAATAAACCAATCATGTCATAATTCCCTTAAATCAAGATTAATTGCAATACTTACCTCTTTCCCAAATAAGATCAATAACTCAACACGGCTTTCTCTTTAGAACAGACCTCCAAACCACCTGAATCCTGTCAATTATAGTTCAAAAACAAGTCAAAATGAGCTTCAGAAACTACCCTCATACGATAAAGGTTCGATCTTTAACATATTTAGAAAAGCCAACCCGGGCCCACGGGATTGAAATCCTAAATTAGGACCAAATACTAATTATCCATTCACCCCACTCAGTCCAAATATATGATTTATTTTGAAATTTGAGGTGTAAATCTCAATTTTACAAAATTTCTAATTTTTACCCAAAATCCCATTATCTACTCTAGAAAATCTGATAGTGAAACTCCATAGAAAAGCAATGGAAATTGAATGAAAGCAAGTTAAAGTTACTAATCTATAAAGTTGGGGAGACATTGTTTTACTAAAATATCGCCTCCAATGGTGTAATGACCCGGCCGGTCATTTTGTATATTGCATCCCCAATTTCCTATTTATTGCCTTCTCTATATTTATTTGTGGTTATGTGACTTTCCAGAATGTTGGTTTGATTCCGGGGAAATGTTAGAGTGAATTGGGACACTTAGTCCTAAGGTTGGAAGCTTAAGTTGAAAGAGTTGCCCGAAGTTTGACTTTTATGTAGACGGCCCAGGAATGGTGTTTGGTGATTCCAATATCTTTTTATGGTGATTATGGACTTAGACGTATGTCCGGATGTTGATTTAGAGGTCTGTAGATTGATTTGGTATTTTTTGGCAAAAATTGGAAAGTTGAAGTTTTGGAAGGTTGAGAGGTTTGACCGGGAGTTCACTTTATGGATATCGATATCAGATTTTAGTTTCTGGAGTTGTAATAGGTCAATTATGTCATTAGGGACTTGCACACAAAATTAGAGGTTATTCAAAGTTGATTTGATACAGTTCGGCATGAGTTTTGGAAGTTGAAAGTTTATTAGTTTCATTAGTCTTGAATTGGGATGTAATTCGTGGTTTTAGTGTTGTTTGATATAATCTAAGGCATCGAGTAGGTTCGAATTGTGTTTTAAAACTCGTTGGTAATTTTGATGGGGATCCGGGGACCTCGGGTGTGATTCTGATGATTTGCTGATCATGTTTGGACGTAGGAGAGTAATTGAAGGTTGCAATTTCTATTGCAATCGCACCTGCGAGGGATTGACCGTAGGTGCGAGGCCGCAGAAACTGCCTAGTGATCGTAGAAGCGAGCTAAGATAGAGCTGGGAAAGTGCGCAGGCGCGAGGGATTTTCCGCATCTACGAGCCCATAGATGAGGGCAATTGAGTGCAGAATCGAAGTTGGACAGAGATTTGGGAGTCTGCAGATGCGGACGTTGAATCAGAGAAGCGGTCCTGCAAGTGCGGAGAGGTAACCACAGGTGCGCATGGTCGGGACTTAAGTTCTTTCTACAAATGCGGTATTTTGACCGCAAATGCGGTTTCGCATGTGCGTCTGAGTGAACCGCAAATGCGGGATCGTTGGGCAAAAGGTTTAAATCTAGGGATTGGTCATTTTTCTCATAATTGGAATTTTGGAGCTCGTTGGAATCGATTATTGGAGTGCTTTGCATTCTAATAGAAGAGGTAAGTAAAGTTTGATCACTTTGATGATAGATATGATTACCCATTGATTATTATACCAAGTTTATGTGAATTTAAGGTGAAATTTGAAGTTTTAGGCCATGTTATTGGAGAGTGAGATTTGACGGTTTGGCGGTCGATTTGTGGTTTGAATTGGATGAGATTAGTATGATTGGACTCGTAATTGAATTGGTGTTAGGAATATGTGAGTTTGACCGGGTTTCCAGGTGCGAGCTCAGGGTTTACCTTTTAGGTTGCCTTTTCGATTTTGATTAAAGATCTTATCTTTATTGTGTGGGATTATTTCTTATGGCTATTATTGATGATATTAAGTTGGTTTGGCTAGATGTGATTCGCTCGGAGGCCGATTCACGTGGTAAAGGCTTTTTGGAGTATTGATTTGTGCGTATTGAGGTATGTAGCATATCTAAACTTCAATTTGAGTGTATTTAACCCTAGGAACTATGTTATATGAAGGGTATTGGGGTGATGTACGTGCTAGGTGACAGGCGTGTGTACGTGCACCGGTTTGTTCATGATTGGAGGTGGCTTTTATACTATTATGGGATTGGTTTGCTATCATGCCTCGTTATATCCGTGTTTCTAAACCTGTATGATTATTTGAGTTCAGATTCATGTTAAAAATCATGTCTAGGCTATGTGCTATTTGTTTGAGACTTGATATGCTATTCTTGTTGTTTCTAGCTATTTACCTTAATTGTACGCATACTCTCAGTCATGATGCTATACCCGTGTATGATACCTCTGTCTCAGTACTTTCTTATTAGATTTTCTCACATGTTGTTGATGCCTTATATGTGTAACACTGGTGATTTGAGTACTATGAAATGTGGTTAGCTGAGACTTGATTAGTTGATGACTAAGCTTGGTCCATAGAGCCAATTTGGTATTCATTTTGAGGTGACGCGTACTCCAGGCTCATACTAGGCTAAGTGTTATTAATTTGGGGAGATGCGTGATCCAAGCCTCATAATTGGACTATATGATTATGATTAGCGCTTGGGCAGGATCCGCCCTTCCGGAATTTGACATGCCAAATGTGGGTGCAAGTACAACTTTTTTATATGCGTGCTTTGTTAACGGCAAATATGCCAGTCACCCGTATAATGCTAAGTGTTATTATTCTTGTTGGTTTCAATGTGATGATATTGAGTTGACATGTGTATTTGACATGTAGGTATAGAGATGTGCTTTTCTCATGCTAGCTGTTAAAGGAGATGTTTTATCGATATTGAGCTTTACCTATTATACGTGGAAAGCATGTCTAAATTCCTGAAATATGAATGAACTGAACATGATATCAGTTAGCTGTTTATTTACAATATTCCTTTATATCATGAGTTGTTACTATTTATTAATATTGGTCTCTGGAAGCTTTTTTCTGAGCTCGTCGCTGCTTTCAGCCCAAGGTTAGGTTTGTTAATTATTGAGTGCATGGGCTCGGTTGTACTCATACTACACTCTACACTTCGTGTGCATATCCAGGTACCTCCATACGGGATGATTTCTAGACTTGAGTTGTTACTAGCTTTTGGGAGACTATGAGGTAGTTGTTATGTCATCTGTAGTCTGTGAAGCTTTCTTTCATTTATTCCCATTGTACTATTTTATTCTTCAGACAGTTACATTGAGGATTTTGGCTTTGTATTTTGATATTCAGTAGTGTTCATGTGCTCGTTGACACCAGATCGTTAAGATTGTTGTAGCAATATTATTATTGTTTTTATTAGATATTTATGATATTTCCACATGTTGAGTTTACTGAACCATATTTATTCAAATTCATAGTTATTATGTGACTGTTGGCTTGCCTAGAAAGTAGTGTTAGGCATTGTCGCGGCTCCGATGGGAGTTGGGTCGTGACAAGTTGGTATCAGAGCATTAGGTTGCTTAGGTTTCACGAGTCATGAGCAAGTTTAGATGAGTCTTGCGAATTGGCACGGAAAGGTTTGTACTTATCTTTGAGAGGCTACCAAACTATTAAGAAACGTCACTTTCTTGCATTCTTGTCGTGCAGATTGGTTAATTCTGAAATCTAAATCTTTATTCTTCTATTCTCTCACATATGGTGAGGACACAATCAGTTGATCAGACACCAGTTCCACCAGTCAGGGCCGCGAGAGGCCGGTTCCGAGGTAGAGGCCGAGTTGGGGCTCACACTGCCATGACGTAGCACATGTGGAGCCACTAGTTTCTCCAATGGAGGAGCATGTATCGGATACTATTGAGCAGTGGGACCAGCCTAGACACCGACAGAACCTATTGTGATACCTAGTCTTCAAAAGGTTTTGGCTCAAATTTTGTGTGTGTATGGGTTTGGCTTAGGTGGTTTCGATGCTAGTTGCACCAGCTACCTCCCAAGGTGGGGGAGGACCGCAATCTCCTGTATCCCACACTCCAGAGCAGCTAGCTCAGGGTCATCAGATACCAGGGTTGTTACTAGTTCAGCAAGTTGTTGCTGATCGGGCCGAGGTTGGTCCACATATGACTGATGCAGAGCAAAGGAGGTTAGAGAAGTTTAGGAAGCTTGATACGCTCGAGTTTCGCGGGGCAGAGATAGAGGATGCTCAAGATTTTCTAGACCAGTTTTATCGGATACTTCGCACTACGAGTATTGTAGATATAATTGGAGTTGCTTTCACTACCTTTCAGGTATCAGGGACAACCTATAGATGGTGGCGAGATTATGAGTTGCTTTTATGAAGGATACTGGAGCATTAGTCAAACCAAGAACTCGTAATGACCATAACGGGACTTAAAATCTATCTTAGGGATATCTGATGCCCTAATATATACCTGGTGGTTGCTAGATCTCAAATAAATCTTGAAAAACACCTTGGCACCCTGAAGCAGGTCAATTAAATCATTAATCCTAGGCAACGAACACTTCTTCTTGATGGTAACCTTGTTCAATTGTTGATAATTTATGCATATCCTCACTGATCCGCCATTTTCTTAACACATAGCACCGACGTACTCCAAGGTGAAACACTCGGTCTAATGAACCCTTTGTCAAGAAAATCCTACAACTGATCCTTCAATCTCTTCCACTCGACTGGAGTCATACGGTATGGTGGTATAGAAATAGGCCGAGTGCCCGGAACCAAATCAATGAAAAAGTTAATATCCATGTCAGGTGGCATACCCGACAAATCTGCTGGAAACACCTATAGAAACTCCTTCACAACCGTTATCGAATCCATAGGAGGAACCTCCGCACTAGAATCTCAGATATAAGCCAAATACGGTAGACACCCCTTTTCCACAGTACGCCAAGACTTCAAATATGAAACCACCCTACTCATGGAGTGACCAAGTGTCCATCTCCACTCTAATCTAGGCAACCCCGGCATGGCTAAAGTCAATATCTTAGCATGACAATCCAAGATAACGTGATACAAGGACAACCAATTCATACTAAGAATGACCTCAAAATCCACCATATTCAGCCACAAAAGATTACCTATAATATCAAAGCGATTAATAGTAACAACACAATATAAGTACACCCGATCAACTACTATGGAATCACTAACCGGTGTAGACACAAAAACAGTAATATCAAGGAAATTACGAAGCATACTCAAGTGCGAAGCAAAATATGAAGACGCACAAGAATATGTAGAACCTGGATCAAACAACATGGAAGCATATGTATGACAAACTGAGATAATACCTGTAATCACTGCAATGTATGACTCCACCTCAATCCCTAGAAATGCATAATAACAGAGCCTTGCCTCGCCAACCTGTCCTCCACCCGTAGGATGAACTCTCATTGACGGGCCTCTACCTCTAACTAACTGGCCTCCACCTCATGCTACCTGACCCCGCCTTCAGCTGGCTTGGTGTATGGCGAAGCAACCGGTTCTGTAACCATACCACGAGTACCCTACTGTGACATGATGCCCTGTATTCTGGGACACAACTTCCTGATATGACTCACATCGCCACACCTAAAGCATCCTCTCAGCTGGCGTGGATGCTAAATCTGAGATTGACCCTGATGACTTGAATAACCACTGTAATAGCTCTGTGTCGGTGGTGCGCTAATGGGAGATGAAGGTGCACTGAATGCTGATCAGAACGAGACTCATAACCACTGTGGCTTCCAGAAGTACCATGTGTGACCTGAAGGGCTGACTGTACTAGCCTGATGGGATAGCCTCTACCAAAATAACCCCTTCCTCCAAACGAGGCGCCATTGAATCCTCTAGGCCTCTTATTAGAGGTCGCCTCTCTCGCATAGCCTCTAATGCGCTCAATCCTTCTCACGATCACTACTACATGAGTGAAAGCGATCTCAGACTCGACCTCCCTGGCCATCTAAAGTATGATGCCATATATAAGACCCTCAATGAACTTTCGCACCTTCTCCCTCACAGTAGGAACCAGGATAGCTGAATGGCGAGATAAATCTACAAATCTAGTCTCATACTGAGTAACGGTCATGCTACCCTCCTAAAGGCACTCGAATTGGTTGTGCAATTCCTCGCTCTTAGTAAAGGATATAAACTTCTCCAAACCTTCCACCATCGCTTGGTTGAACCATGTGAGAGGAAGTAATCCCGCTGGCATACCCTTCTCATAAACCTTCCACCATCGCTTGGTTGAACCATGCATCTGAAAAATAGTGAAATCAACTATGTTGGAATCCACTAGTCCCATGTTGCACAAAATCTCATCGCAACAGTCCAAGAAGTCCCGGAGTCCTCTGAAGGTGCACCGCTAAAGTGAGGGAGAAACAACTTGGTGAACCTCTCCAACCTCTTCAGTTGACATCCCCAGGTTGTGTAACAACAATGGGTATAGCCACTCCAATTCATAGAACTCCTGAGGTCTGATAACTATGGGCAATTTGCTTTGGAGTATGAGTAGTAGGAGTCTGAGCACCTCCACCGTCCTGAGGAACGGCTGGTGCAATAGGAAACACACTAGCCTGAACCATAATCTCCATTAAGCTAATCATTCGGACTAAAGCATCCTGATACACTAGAGTAGCAATGAACCCCTGTAGGACTTAAGTCGGTCCTACTGGCTCAACCTGATCTGCAACCTCATCATCCTGAGCAATCTAAGGCTCGACTATGGGTGTTGTAGCGCGTGCTCTACGCTAAGATCTACCTCTACCTCTTCGTTTTCCCTTGACACGGCCCCTACCCCAGGTAGTAGCTGTAACCCGAGGATCCGGCTCCTACTCAGCTACAAACAAAGCACGTGTCCTCACCATCTGTAAGAAAATAAGAGAAGAAAGACTCAAACTTCATGATTGAACAGAGTCACACGATAGAGTACAGACGTCTCTGTACCGATCCTCAAGACACTACCAAGTTTACTCATAACACGTGAGACCTATGCAACCTAGGGCACTGATATCAACATGTCACGACCCAAAATCCCAACCACGGCCGTGATGGTGCCTAGCATTCACTTTCTAGGCAAACCAGCTACACGATTAAAGTAGTTTAACAATTTGAAAACACAATTATAAGAATTATAGAGTGAAATCTCATGAAATGTATAATAAATCCATAACCATCTCTATCTAAGACTATTCTCAGAATCTGGTGTCATAAGTACATGAGCCACTAACAATACTAAATATAAATCTTAAATAAAAAATACAATATTGTCTAGTACAATAAGCCGTAGAAAAAGATAGGAAGGGGACTCGAGAGTCTATAAACTCCAAGCATCATTACCTCAAGTCTCCGTAGACAAGGTCCGAGCAATCACCTCTGAACACCATTTGGACCAACACCGTGATCTGCACAAGAAGTGCAGAAGTGTAGTATGATTACAATCGACCCCATGTACTCAGTAAGTATCGAGTCTGACCTCAACCAAGTAATGATGATTCAATTACAAAACACTCACTATAAACTTGTACGAGTAATAAGCAGAGAAGCAATAACAATGCATAGAAATAGATAACTACATAACGAATGGAATTAAAGAAGTATAAAAGAAGGCCCCAGAATAACATTATGCCACAACCTCATAACACAACACGGCACCAGAGTATAACAACAAAGAACTGTTACATAATATTCTTTTTGTTATGGCGTACAAATCGATCCAATATATATAATAACAAAACTGCTGCAACGCGTACTGTTATGGAGTGCAAACCAATATATATATATATATATATATATATATATATATATATATATATATATATATATATATATATATATATATATATATATATATATATATATATATATATATATATATATATATATATATATATATATATATATATATATATATATATATATATATATATAGTAAAGGGATAAGACAGGTAAAAGCGTCTATCTAATAACATGTAAGAGCACGTATAAACTAAAGGCATACAATAACTAAAAGTATGAAATAAGCTAGAACATATAACAATTATGGACATGTAACAAGTAAGGACATATATATCAAGTGAAACATGTATCAAGTGTGGGCACCTAACAAGTAACACCATGAAATAAGGAAAGACATGGTATAATTAAAGACATAAAATAAATTAATACACCTCGCGTGCTTAAATCTATGACAATACATATACACTTATCACCTTACATATATGTCGTCCCCACACATAGATCACATATCAAATAGACTAATCATGTCTTAATTCTTTCAAATCAAGGTTAACCGCAATACTTACCTCTTTCCCAAATAGGATCAATAACTCAACACGGCTTCCCCTTTAGAACGGACCTCCAAACCACCTGAATCTTGTCAATTAGTCAAAATGAGCTTTAGAAACTACCCTCATACGATAAAGGTTCGATCTTTAACATATTGAGAAAAATGTACCCGGGCCCACGTGGTTGAAATCCTAAATTAGGACCAAATCCTAATTATCCATTCACCCCACTCAGTCCAAATATATGATTTATTTTGAAATTCGACCTCAATTTGAGGTGTAAATCTCAATTTTACAAAATTTCTAATTTTTATCCAAAACCCCACTATCTACTCTATAAACTCTAATAGTGAAACTTCATAGAAAAGCAATGGAAATTGAATGAAATCAAGTTAAAGTTACTAATCTATGAAGTTGGGGAGAAATTGCTCTACTAAAATATCGTTTCCAATGGTGTAATGACCCGGCCGGTCATTTTGTATATTGCATCCCCATTTTTCTATTTATTGCCTCCTCTATATTCATTTGTGGTTATGTGACTTTCCGGGATGGTTGGTTTGGTTCCGGGGAAATGTTAGAGTGAATTGGGACACTTAGTTCTAAGGTTGGAAGCTTAAGTTGAAAGAGTTACCCGGAGTTTGACTTTTGTGTAGACTACCCCGAAATGGTGTTTGATGATTCCAATATCTTCTTATGGTGATTATTGACTTAGACGTATGTTCGGATGTTGATTTAGAGGTCTGTAGATTGATTTGGTGTTTTTTGGCGAAAGTTGAAAAGTTGAAGGTTTGGAAGATTGAGAGGTTTGACCAGGAGTTCCCTTTATGGATATCGGTATCCGATTTTGGTTTCAGGAGTTATAATAGGTCCAGTGTGTCATTAGGGACTTACACGCAAAATTCGATGCCATTCGATGTTGATTTGATACAGTTCGGCATGAGTTTTGGAAGTTGAAAATTCATTAGTTTCATTAGTGTTGAATTGGGATGTAATTCGTGCTTTTTGTGTGGTTTGATATAATCTGAGGCTTCGAGTAGGTTCGTATTATGTTTTAGGACTCATTGGTATTTTTGGATGGGATCCCGGGGACCTCGGGTGTGATTCAGATGAGTTGCGGATCATGTTTTGACTTAGGGGAGTTGTTAAAGGTTGCAATTTCTTCGTAGAAGAGAGAAAAGCTAAAGCTGGGGAAGATCGCCAGTGTGAGTGGAGAAGCGAAGTTGGACAGAGGTTTGGGAGTCTGCAAATACGGACGTTGAATCGCAGAAGCGGTCCTGCAAGTGCGGAGATGTAACCACATGTGCGCATGGTCGGGACTTAAGTTGTTTCTGCAGATGCAGGATTTTGACCGCAAATGCAGTTTCGCAGGTGCGTCTGAGTGAACCGTGGATGCGGGATCACTGCGCAAAAGGTTTAAATCTAGGGTTTGGTCATTTTTCTCATAATTTGAATTTTGGAGCTCATTGGAGTCGATTATTAGAGTGCTTTTCATCCTAATACAAGATGTAAGTAATGTTTGATCACTTTGATGATAGATATTGATTACCCATTGATTATTATACCCAGTGTTTGTGAATTTAAGGTGAAATTTGGGAGTTTTAGGCCATGTTATTGGAGAGTGAGATTTGACGGTTTGGCGGTTGATTTATGGTTTGAATTGGATAAGATTAGTATCATTGGACTCATAATTGAATTGGTGTTAGGAATTTGTGAGTTTGACCGAGTTTCAAGGTGCGAGCTCGGGGTTGACCTTTTAGGTTGACTTTTTGATTTTGATTAAATACCTTAACTTTATTGTGTGGTATTGTTTCTTATGGCTATTATTGATGATACTAAGTTGGTTTGGCTAGATTTAAGTCGCTCGGAGACCGATTCACGTGGCAAAAGGCTTTTGGAGTATTGATTTGCATGTATTGGGGTATGTAACACATCTAAACTTGAATTTGAGTGTATTTAACCCTGGGAACTATGTTATATGATGGGTATTGGGGTGATGTACGTTCTAGGTGACGGGCGTGTGTGCGTGCACCGATTTGTTCATGATTGGAGGTGGCTTTTTGACTATTATGGGATGGGTTTGATAGCATGCCTCGTTATATCCGTGTTTCAAAACCTGTATGATTATTTGCGTTCAGATTCATGTTAGAAATCATGTCTACACTATGTGCTATTTGTTTGAGACTTGATATGACTATTCTTGCTATTTCTGAACTAATTACCTTAATTGTACACATACTCCCAGTCATGATGCTATACCCGTGTATGATACCTCTGTCTCAGTACTTTCTTATTAGATTTTCTCACATGTTGTTGATGCCTTATATGTGTAACACTGGTGATTTGAGTACTATGAAATGTGGTTAGCTGAGACTTGATTAGTTGATGACTAAGCTTGGTCCATAGAGCCAATTTGGTATTCATTTTGAGGTGACGCGTACTCCAGGCTCATACTAGGCTAAGTGTTATTAATTTGGGGAGATGCGTGATCCAAGCCTCACTATTGGACTATATGATTATGATTAGCGCTTGGGCAGGATCCGCCCCTTCGGAGTCTGACATGCCAACATGGGGTGCAAGTACAGTTTTTTATATACGTGCTTTGTTAAGGGCATATATGCTAGTCACCTGTGCAATGGTAAATGTGATTATTCTTGTTGGTTTCATTCTGATGATATTGAGTTGACATGTGTATTTGACATGTAGGCATAAAGATATACTTTCCGCATGATAGCTGTTAAAGGAGATGTTTTATCGATGTTGAGCTTTACCTATTATACTTGGAAAGCATGTCTAAATTCTTGAAATATGAACGAACTGAACATGATATCAATTAGCTATTTATTTACAATGTTCCTTTATATCATGAGTTTTTATTATTTATTGATATTGGTCTCTGACTGCTTTTTTCTGAGCAAGTCATTGCTTTCTTCCCAAGGTTAGGTTTGTTAATAATTGAGTACATGGGCTCGGTTGTATTCATACTACACTCTACACTTCGTGTACTGATCCAGGTACCTCCAAACGGGATGATTTCCACTTGAGTTGTTACCAGCTTTTGGGAGACTATGAGGTAGCTACTATGTCATCTGTTGTCCTTGAAGCTCTATTTCATTTATTCCCATTGTACTGTTTTATTGTTCAGACAGTTGCATTGAGGATTTTGGCTTTGTATTTTTATATTCAGTAGTGTTCATGTGCTCGTTAACAACAGATTGTTGGGATAATTGTAGTAGTATTATTATTGTTTTCATTAAATATTTATGATATTTGCACATGTTGAGTTTACTGAACCATATTTATTCAAATTTGTAGTTATTCTGTGATGGTTGGCTTGCCTAGCAAGTAGTGTTAGGCACCGTCGCGGCTCCGATAGGAGTTAGGTCATGACAAGTTGGTATCAGAGCACTAGGTTGCTTAGGTTTCGCGAGTCATGAGCAAGTTTAGTAGAGTCTTGTGAAATAGTACGGAGACGTCTGTACTTATCTTCAAGAGGCTACCAAACTATTAGGAAACTTCACTTTCTTGCATTCTTGTCGTGCAGATTGGTTAATTCTGAAATATAAACCTCTATTCTTATATTCTCTCACAGATGGTGAGGACACAATAAGTTGATCAGGCACCAGTACAACCAGTTAGGGCCGTGAGACGTCGGTCTGAAGTAGAGGCAGTGTTGGGACTCGCATTGCCGTGAGGTAGCACATGTGGAGCCACTAGTTGCTATAGTGGAGGAGCAGGTATCGGATACTGTTGAGCGGTGGGACCATCCTAGACACTGACGGTACCTGTTGTGATACCTAGTCTTCAAAAGGCTTTGGCTCAAAGTTTGTGTGTGTACGGGTTTGGCTTAGGCGATTTCAATGCTAGTTGCACCAGCTACCTCACAAGCTGGGGAGGACCGCAATCTCCTATAGCCCCTACTCCAGAGCAGCTAGCTCAGTGTCATCTGACACCAGGGTTGTTACCAGTTCAGCAAGTTGTTGCTGCTCGAGCCGAGGTTGGTCCACATATGACTGATGCAGAGCAAAGGAGATTGGAGAAGTTTAGGAAGCTTGATACGCTCGAGTTCCGCGGGGCAGAGTTAGAGGATGTTCAAGATTTTCTAGACCAGTTTCATCGTATTCTTTGCACTACGGGTTTTGTCGATATCAGTCGAGTTGCTTTCACTACCTTTCGGGTGACAGGGACAGCCTATAGATGGTGGCGAGATTATGACTTAGCCAGGCCAGCTGGCGTAGCACCACTTACGTGGCATGAGTTCTCAGTTCTCTTCTTAGAGAAGTTTATGCCAAAGACTCGTAGAAAGGAGTTGCATAGGGCGTTTGAGTAGATATGCCAGGGAGATATGACTGTAACTCAGTATGAGACAAGATATAGATGGTTCCCACTAAGATAGAGAGGATTAGGAGGTTCATTGATGGCCTCACCTATGGTTTACGTTACAGTTTGGATCGAGAGGCCGAGACGGATGCTAGGTTTGACCAGGTAGTCGAGATTTCTAGGCGCTTCGAGCAGGTTCGCAGGCTTGAGTGCAAGGATTGAGAGGGCAAAAGGCCTCGTGGGTTACGTGGCTTTAGTGGTACTTCAAATGGAGTCCAGTGAGATCACAGTAGGGGTCGTCCTTTTAGACCTGCTTAGATGACTCGTTAGGTTCCTCGTGGTCCATCAGCTAGCCATGATTCATATATCACTCATCCAGTTCAGTTATCTTCTAGTACATTCCCAGCTTAGAGTTTGTATCGTTCTCCATCAGTACAAGGTTTGTCAGTGTTGGGTTCTTCTAGTGGTTATTCTAGCTCTCGGGATCTGATTCAGGCCCCACAGTCATTTCCAGACCGAGCTTGTTATGATTGTGGAGAATTGGGGGCATGTAAGGAAGTATTTTCCTCGTCAGTACAAAGTTCCAGTGTGGTAGAAAGGCAGACTATGACCCCTGTACCAGTTTCAACACCACCCGCTCAGCCAACTCGGGGTAGAGGTTGTTTGGGTTAAGATCGCACTAGAGGGGGAGGTCCGAGAGGTGGTAGTCAGACTCGATGCTATTCTTTTCGTGCCACACGTATTGTTTCAGTGTGCCATAGGGAAGCTTCAGTATTATTTGACCCTGGTTCCACTTATTCATATATGTCATCATACTTTCCTTATTATTTGGATATGCCATGTGATTCTTTAGTTATGCATTTTCACGTATCTATGCCGGTGGGTGATTCTATTATTTTGGATCGTGTATATCGATCGTGTGTGGTGAGTATTCGGGGTTATGAGATGAGAATTGATCTTTTATTGCTTAGCATTTATTTTGATGTGATTTTGGGCATGGATCGGTTATCTCCATAGCATGCTATCCTTGATTGTCACGCTAAGACCGTGACATTGGAGATGCCGGGGGTGCCGAGGTTAAAGTGGACAGGCTCCCTGGATTATGTCCCTAGTAGGGTGATTTCACATTTGAAGGCTCAAAGGATGGTTGAGAAGGGATGTCGTTTGTGAGGGATGTTAGTGCTAATACTCCTACCGTTCAGTCAGTTCTGATAGTGAGGGACTTTCCAGATATATTTCCAGTAGATCTGTTGGGCATGACACTCGATAGGGACATTTATTTTGGTATTGACTTAGTACCGAGAACTCAGCCCATTTCTATTTCACTGTATTTCATGGCACCTATTGAGATGAAGGAGTTAAAGGAGCAGTTGCAGGATCTACTTGACAAAGGCTTCATCAGGCCTAGTGTGTCACCTTAGGGTACACCGATTCTATTTGTGAAGAAGAAGGATAGTATTATGAGGTTGTGTATTGACCACATGCGGCTAAATAAGGTTACTATTAAGAACAAGTACCCACTACCACTCATTAATGACTTATTTGATCAGCTTCAGAGTGCTAGAGTTTTCTCAAAGATTGATTTGAGGTCGGTGTATCTTCAGTTGAAGATTCAGATATTACGAAGATGGCATTCAAGTCCCGTTATGGTCACTATGAGTTTCTGGTAATGTCTTTTGGGCTGACCAATGTCTACCAACCTTTATGCACTTGATGAACAACATCTTCCATCCATATATTGATTCCTTCGTCATAGTATTCATTGATGATATATTGGTGTCTACTCATGCAGCTAGGAGGATCATGATCAGCATCTAAGGATCGTATTCCATACATTAAAGGAGAAGAAGCTTTATGCTAAATTCGCCAAGTGTGAGTTTTGGCTCGATTCGGTGGCATTTTTGGGGCACGTGGTGTCCAGTGAGGGGATCAAGGTAGATCTGAAGAAGATTGCGGTAGTTCAGTGTTGGAACAGACCGTCTTCTGCTACTAAGATCTAGACTTTCCTTGGTTTGAATAGATATTATCACCGTTTTATGGAGGATTTCTCGTCCATTGCTGCACCTTTGACTAGATTAACCTAGTAGGGTGCTCCTTTCAGGTGGTCTGACGAGTGTAAGGTGAGCTTCTAGAAGCTCAAGATTGCATTGACTACACCCTAGTGTTGGTGTTCCTACAAGTTCAGATCTTACACCATGTATTGTGATGCGTTGCGTATTGGACTTGGCGCGGTGTTAATGCAGGATGGTAAGGTGATTGCCTACACATCCCGGCAGTTGAAGGTTCATGAGAATAATTACCATGTACATGTTTAGAGTTGGCAGCCATTGTTCACGCGCTGAAGATTTGGAGGCACTACATGCACGGTGTTCCATGTGAGGTCTATATCAACCATCGGAGTCTCCAGCACATGTTCAAGCAGAAGGACATTAATTTGCGCCAGCGAAGATGGTTAGAGTTACTTAAAGACTATGATATCACCATATTATTTCATCCAGGGAAGGCCAATATAGTGTCCATCGCATTGAGTAGGAAGGCTAAGAGCATGGGCAATTTGGCATATTTACCGGTAACAGAGAGGCCATTATCCATGAATGTTCGATCTTTGGCCAATCCGTTCGTGATATTGGATGTTTCGGAGCCTAGTTAGATTCTTGGTTGTGTTGTGGCATAGTCATCATTGTTGGAGCCTATCAAGGCTGATGATCCTCACTTGTTGGTGTTGAAGGACACGGTGAAGCGTGGTTGTGCTAAGGAGGTTGTGATTGGTGATGATTGTGTTATGCAGCTTCAAGGCCAGAATTGTGTTCCAAATGTTGATGGGTTGAGAGATTTGATCCTTGAGGAGGCTCACATCTCGTGTTATTCCATTCACTCATGTGTCACGAAGATGTATCGTGACATGAAACAACACTATTGGTGGCGTAGAATGAAGAAATATATAGTTTCTTATGTCTCTCGATGTTTGAATTGTCAAAAGGTGAAGTATGAGCATCGGAAACTGGGAGGGTTGACTTATAAATTGGAGATACCGGAAGTGGGAGCGCGTCACTATGGATTTTGTGGTAGGCTTATCACATGCCTTAAAGAAATATGATGTAGTATTGGTTATTATGGACCGGTTGACTAAGTCAGCAAACTTTATTTCGATGATGAGTTCCTATTCTTCAGAGTGGTTGGCTCATATTTATATCCAGGAGATTATCCGCTTGTATGGCATGTCCGTTTCCATAATTTTTGACTGAGGCACGCAGTTCACATCACAGTTTTGGAGAGCAGTGCAGCGAGAGTTGGGCACACAGGTAGAGTTGAGTACAGTATTCCATCCCTAGACGGGCGGGCAGTCTGAGCACACTATTCAGATCTTGGAGGACATGTTACGTGTCTGTGTTATGGATTTCGGAGGTTTATGGGATCATTTTTTTCTGCTCGCGGAGTTTGCCTACAATAACAACTATCAGACGAACATTCAAATAGCCTCGTATGAGATATGTGAAGCGGTGTCGTTTGTCGATTGGTTGGTTTAAGCTCAGAGAGGCAAGATTATTGAGCATCGATTTCGTCAGTGGTGTTATGGATAAGGTTGAGCTGATTCAGGAGCGAAGTCGCACAACACAGTTCAGAAAGAAGAGTTATGCTGACAGGAAGGCTCGTGATGTTGCTTATATGGTAGGTGAGAAGGTTCTGCTCAAATTTTATCCTATGAAGGTGTGATGAGGTTCGGTAAGAAGGGTGAGTTGAGACCTCAGTATATTGTCCCTTTTGAGGTGCTTGAGAGAGTTGGAGAGGTGGCATACCGACTTGCCTTGCCACCTAGTCTAGCGAGAGTTCACCCAGTGTTTCATATTTCAATTCTCCAAAAGTATTATGGTGATCCGTCAAATGTTTTGGACTTCAGCACGGTGCAGTTGGATGGGAATTTGACTTATGATGTGGAGCAGGTGGTCATTTTGGATGACAGGTTCGGAAGTTGAGGTCAAAGAATATCACACCATTGAAGGTGCATTAGAGAGTTCAGCCGGCCGAGGAGGTTACATAGGAGACCGAGCAGGAGATACGGAGCAGATATTCTCACCTTTTTGAGACTCCGGGTATGATTCTAGACCCATTCAAGGACGAATATTTATTTAAGAGTGGGAGAATGTAAAGACCTGGTCGATCGTTTTGTGTATTATAGTCTCGTTCCCCTATTTATTGCCTTTTCTATGCTTATTTGTGGTTATGTGACTTGCCGGGGTGATTGGTTTGGTTCTGGGGAAGTGTTAGAGTGAATTGAGACACTTAGTTTCAAGGTTGGAAGCTTAAGTTGAAAGAGTTGACCACAGTTTGACTTTTGTGTAGATGACAATGGTGTTTGGATGACTCCAATAGCTTCGTATGGTGATTTTGGATTTAGGCGTATGTCTGGATGTTGATTTGGAGGTTCGTAGGTTGATTTGGTGTTTTTTGGCGAAAGTTGGAAAGTTGAAGGTTTGGAAAGTTAAGAGGTTTGTCTAGGAGTTGACTTTATGGATATTGAGATCGGATTCTGTTTCGGGAGTCGGAATAGGTCCGGTGTGTCACTTGGGACTTGCATACAAAATTTGAGGTCATTCAGAGTTGATTTGATACAATTCGGCATGAGTTTTGGAAGTTGAAAGTTCATTAGTTTCATTAGGCTTGAATTGGGGTATGATTCGTGATTTTCGTGTTGTTTGATATGATTTGAGGCTTTGAGTAAGTTCGTATTGTGTTTTAGGACTTGTTAGTATGTTTGGATGGGGTCCCTAGGACCTCGGGTGTGATTCGGATGAGTTGCGGATCATGTTTGAACTTAGGGGAGTTGTTGAAGGTTGCAAGTTTTGGTGCAATCGCACCTACGAGGGATTGGCTGTAAGTGTGAGGCCACTGACGCGGTCTAGGCTGGAGTTAGGGAAGAGTCCAGGTGCGAGGCAGTTTTCGCATCTATGAGCCCGCGGATGCAGGCAAGTGAGCACAGAAGCGAAGCTGGACGAAAGCCTGGGAGTCCGCAAATGCGGACATTGGATCGTAGAAGTGGTCCTGCTGGTCCAGAGAGGAGACCGCAGGTGCGCATGGTCGAGACTTAAGTGGTGTCTACAAATGCATGATTTTTACCGCAAATGCGGTATCGCATGTACAACTGAGTGAAGGATCACTGGGTAGAAGGTTTAAATCGAGGGTTTGGTAATTTTTCTCACAATTGGAATTTCGGAGCTTGCTTGGAGGCAATATTTGGAATACTTTTCATCCTAATTGAAGAGATAAGTAAAGTTTGATCACTTTTGATGATAGATATTGATTACTCATTGATTATTACACCTAGTTTACGTAAATTTAATATGGGGATTTTAGGTTAGGATAAAGGTCCAAATATGCCCTTGTACTATACGAAATTGAGCACATTTGCCCTTCGTTAATACTTTAGCTCAAATATGCCCTTACCGTCACATAGTTGGTCCATATATGCCCTTAGAGTTACACAGTTGGCCCATATATGCCCTTTTCGAAACGGAATTCATCCAAACTAATTAACTCTTTCGTTAATTGTATTAAAGTGTATTACAAACACTATTTCCTTTTTATTAGTACTTTTTTCATTATCTTTCTCTTTTCTTTCTTCTTTTTTCTTTTCTTCTTTTTTTTTCCTTTTTCTTTCTCCCTTACCCGTTTCCTCCATTACTGATGTCTTCTCCATTTTCGTCACCAATTTCACTTGACGAAATTCATGAATTCCAATTACTAAGAAAATTCTCCCATAAGGTAATCAAGTTCCAATTTCACTAGTCCTCTAAATAAACAAAAATAAATTATTCCAAAAATTATGGTTTAAACTTTAAATTAATAAAAATATCTCAACTTTCAACAATACTCAAAAGACCAAAATATTTAAATTGTTTTCAGAAATATAATTTAATGATTAAAAGTCTAGAGTTCAAGTTGTAGTGTTATAAATTTCAGTTGTTAGTCTTTTTTCATCTTTTTTCAACTGGATATTTTCTATTTTTTTATTAACTATGTAAATTAGGGGTGTACATGGAACGGATTGGTTTGATTTTTATCAAAACCAAACCAAACCAATTATATCGGTTTGGATTGTTCGGTTATGTTGGATTGCTCGGGTTTTTTGTTACATAAATATTATTTCAATCTTACTCTGTTAAATATTTTAGAACTAAATATATGTTCAGTAAAATTTAAAAAATTGACAAACATATGATCTATAAAAAATATTCTTATGCGAGAATTTTCTTAGTAATTAGAATTCATGAGTTTTGTCAAGTGAAATTGGTGACGAAAATGGAGAAGACATAAGTAATGGAGAAAATCGGATAAGGGAGAAAGAAAAAGGGAAAAAAAGAGAAGAAAAGAAAAAAGAAGAAAAAAAAGAGAAAGGTAAAGAAAAAAAGTACTAATAAAAAGGAAATAGTGTTTGTAATACACTTTAATACAATTAACGAAAGAGCTAATTAGTTTAGGTAGATTTCGTTTTAAAAAGGGCATATATGGGCCAACTGTGTAACTCTACAGGCATATATGGACCAACTATGTGACGGTAAGGGCATATTTGAGCTAAAGTATTAACGAAGGGCAAATATGCTCAATTTCGCAGGTACAACTAACCTTTTCAGACTATTATGGCAAATGCGGTGTCGTAGGTACAACTGAGTGAACCGCCGATGTGGGATCGCTGGGTAGAAGGTTTAAATCGAGGGTTTGGTCATTTTTTTCATAATTGGAATTTCGGAGCTCGGTTGGAGACAATATTTGGAGTACTTTACATCCTAATTGAAGAGATAAGTAAAGTTTGATCACTTTTGATGATAGATATTGATTACTCATTGATTATTACACCTAGTTTATGTGAATTTAAGTTGGGGATTTTAGGTTATGTTATTGGAGAGTGAGATTTGAGGGTTTGGGGATCGATTTATGGTTGGAATTGGATGAAATTAGTATGGTTGGACTCGTAATTCAATGGATGTTAGGAATTTATGAATTTGACCGGGTTTCAAGGTGCGGGTCAGAGGTTGACTTTTCGATTTTGATTAATGACCATAGGTTTATTGTGTGGGATTGTTTCCAATGGTTGTTAGTGATGATATTAAGTTGCTTTGGCTAGATTCGAATCGCTCGGAGGCTGATTTTCATCGTAAAGGATTTTTAGAGTATTGATTTGCACTTATTGAGGTAAGTAACACATCGAAACTTGGATCATATGGTATTTAACTCTGTAAACTATGTTATATGAAAGGTATTGGGGTGACGTACGCGCTAGGTGACGGGCGTGTGTGCGTGCACCGGTGTGTTCATGATTAGAGGTGACTTTTAGACTATTATGGGATTGGTTTGCTATCATGCCTCGTTATATCCGTGTTTCTTAGAAATCATATCTAGGCTATGTGTTATTTGTTTGAGACTTGATAGGGTTGTTCTTAATGTTTCTGAGCTATTTGCCTTCATTGTACACATACTCTCGATCATGATGCTATACTCGTGTATGATATTTCTATCTCAGTACTTTCTTATTTGATTTTCTCACATGTTGTTGATGCCTCATATGTGTAACACTGTTGAATTGAGTATTTTGAGATGTGATTAACTGAGACTTAATCAGTTGATGACTCAGCTTGGGCCGTAAAGCCGATTTGGTATTGATTTAGAGGCGACGCTTACACCAGGCTCAAATTAGGCTACGTGTTATTGATTTGGGGCGACGCGTGCACCCGGCCTCACTATTGGACTATATGATTATGATTAGCACTTGAGCAGGATCCGCCCCTCCGGAGTTTGACATGCCAGCAATAGGCGCAGGCATAATGTTTTATATATGTGCTTTGTTGAGGGCATATATTCTAGGCACCCGTACAATGCTAAGTGTGATCATTCTTGCTAGCTTCACTGCGATGATATTGAGGTGACATGTGTATTTGACATGTAGGTATAAAGATGTACTTTCTTCATGCTAGTTGTTGAAGAAAATGTTGTATCCATGTTGAGCTTTAACTTTTATACGTGGAAAGCATGTCTAAATTCCTGAAATGTGAAAGAACTAAACATGATATCAGTTAGTTATTACTTACACTATTCCTTTATATCCTAAGTTGTTAGAGGTTATTGATATTGGTCTCTCACTATTTCTTTCTGAGCTTGTCACTACTTTTAGCCCAAGGTTAGGTTTGTTACTTATTGAGTATACGGGGTCGGTTGTACTCATACTACACTGCACTTCGTATGAGATCCAGGTACCTCCGGACGGGTTGATTTCCAAACTTGAGTTGTTACCAACTTTTGGGAGACTACGAGGTAGTTGTTATGTCGTCCGCAGTCCTTGAAACTCTTTTTCATTTATTCCCATTGTACTATTCTATTGTTCAACAATTATATTGAGGATTTTGGCTTTGTATTTTGATATTTAGTATTGCGTATGTGCTCGTTGACACCATATCACTGGAATGATTGTAGTAGTATTATTAATGTTGTCATCAGATATGTATGATATTCCCGCCTGTTGAGTTTATTAAACCTTGTTTATTCAAATTTATATTTATTATGTGACTAATGACTTGCCAAACAAGTAGTGTTAGGCGTCATCGCCGATCCGGTGGGAGTTGGGTCATGTCATATGGAGTCTAGGTCTGAAAACTAATGTAAAATGAGCTAAGTCCCGATATTCTAACCTTTTACCCAGCTGCAGGCTCGCAAATGCGATCAGTGCCTGAGCCCTTCTGATGTTTCATATGCGACTAAGCATTCGTAGTTGCGAAGGTCGAACCCCTCGCAAAAGCGACAAAGCTTCGCATATGCGAATTTGTCTTCCTACTGCGCAATGTCGCAATTGCGACACAACCATCGCAATTGCGATAACCCCAAGCTCACAAAAGCGACTAAAACTTCACAAATGCGATATTTTCCTGCCCCTGCCCCTGCCCCTTCCCCTGCCCAGCATTACGAATGCGAGCAATCTCTCGCAAATGCAAGGCTCACATAACAGAACCTTGCAAATCTGAGATCTGTAGCCCAGAAACACCAAAACTTCTTCAGTTGTGCAAAAACAGTCTGCAGCCTATTTGAAACTCATCTGAGTCCCTCGAGCTCCAATGCGAACATTTAGACAAGTGCAATAACATTATATAAACTCGCTCGCAAGCTCATATCATCAAAATAACATTTAAATTCAAGAATCAAACATAAAAACTCAAGAAAGTTCAATGTTCCACTCAAATTTTCAACTTTCTACATAAAGCGTCGGAACGACCTTGGGTCACCCGGGACTCCAATCAAACATGCGTTCAAGTCTAAAATCATCATACGAACTTACTAGAATCTTCAAAATACCGATCCGAGGTCGCTTCTTAAACATATTGACCGTGGTCAACTCTAGCCACTTTCAAATTCAAAAATCACATTTTCTTCTAAAATTCACATTTAAACTTCCCAAAATTCGACACGGACCACGCACGCAAGTCATAAATCATCAAATAGAGCTATGAAAGACCTTGAAACATAAAACAGGCAGTTCATACTCAAAATGACCTATCAGGTCGTTACAGTTTGTTGGATTAGGACTCTGCAGATTCGGAGATAAAGGAGATCTAAATAAATTGAGTTTAAGTTATATACAATAATAATTTAAGGAATTTTTATACTATCATTTTCAAGATTACAAATTTCTCATTTTTCAGGAAACTTTTCTGTAGATATCTTTTGAGTGACTTGATAATGTAAATATATTTTTCGTATGACATATAATATTTTTGTACACCAACTATCCGTATTTTTCTTCTAATGTGAACAATACTCCTCTTTTGTAATTTGTTTGTATGTGATCTTGATAATTGACCCTACGTTTGTATGTCATCATGATGATTGGCCTCCCTGAAATAATGTCTAGTTGCTAGTGCTTTGTCCTAACGGTAGGATAAAGGCCATGATGGATCTGCCCATGACATCTCGTACTACTCCAAAAGATCCATTAGTGCAAGATCCATCCGTGTTTAATTTAATAAAGAGCACAGGAGGCTTGATCCATTTAATAATAGTAGTAGAAGTTTCATCCAAAAGATTACATAATCATTTTTAGTTATCAGGAATAAAAAGTTCATGAAAATAAAGGTTAGTCAGATGGCATATATTGAATTAAATAAAGGCTATGGATCTATTTATGCCAGGGATCTCATCATCTACTTAGAACAATAGCTGCATCTCCAAACCTCCCATAGGACGATGGGGGCATGATTTTTAGAACATACGAAGCAATGGAGTTCATGGCTTTAAAATTCAAGCATCTAAACAAAAGAGCCCTAAGAGAAGCGTTTATGACATTAATACTTACCCTGCCAGCAAATTAATTCCACACAAGCTGAGCATTCTGTCCATTAGAAAATAGATAATCAGAAGATTCTACACCTGGGTTCATATTTGTAACAATGCAGCAACAACATCTAGACACAATGTTTATGCGCAGCCTTGAGACGCTGTCATGTGGAGGTTCTGTTGTGGAATGCTCTCCAGGTTAAGGTCATTTTGAGGGGACATCTTTTTGCCATATTATGGAGTCAAATTGAGAAACTTGTCTCCTCTATCTAAGGGGCCTCTCCTATATCTCCGCAATCCAATCCAGTTCTCTGCAGAGCCAGGTTGTCTTAACAAGAAGCATAAGAATGGCCAAGATACTCTGTCATATACTTTGTCATATCCAGCTTAGAATAGAGCAATCTTCAGTAATAGTCTCAGCACTGAATTGATAGTCAAAGAACTTTATTGTAGCCTCAGCAACCTTAGCAGTAATCTACATCTTTAATCTTCTCGATAGATAGTCTCTTTCTTTTGTGTTTTAACATTCCATGGAATAAAGTAGTGTTGGCATCCCCTTCCTCCAGCCATTTCACCCTAGCCTTTTGCTTTAAAGCGCTGTCCTAAATTTTTAGGTACCTTGTGTATTCAGCTCTTGTCTTTGAAAGCTTCATCCTATTCTCTTTCTTGTTAAATGTTAATAGAATCTTATTCCAGGTTTCTTATAATAGCTTCCAATCTTTTGGGGCTTTTCATATATTTATATGTATGCGGTCGAAATGGATTTCGGCCTTTCTACATTTGATCGAGTTCCAGTATTAAAAAGTCGGAATGAGATTTTGAGAGTGAGCTCTGAAGTCAGTATTAACGAGCCTCCAGTCCGAATGTCGCTCGAGGAGTCGGCTCGGTAACCTTATCGAGCCCGCGAACGAATCGATCCGCAAGGCACCGCTTCGAGGTCGGAAATGCGCGACGCCCATCTCGAAGGTCGAACTCAAGCAAAGACCGAAGGGCCCGAACCACACCAAGAGAGAGAATTTTAGCGGGAATCGAGGAAGAGACAAGTAATCATGGGTCTTTCACTATATGCTTTATTTTATTATGTTTTGTAATGACCCTCTACTATAAAAGAGGTAATCCTTGTAAGCTATGGGGAAAAAAAAAGAAAGAAAAACACACGGAATAGATTGGAACAAAAAATATCTTTTCTCCTACAAAAAGATATCTCTTTGTGCTCGTTTTACTGGATCTGATTCCTTCTTTCTGTTCATCATTGTCATTCTCATAATCAAATACTCGTGTCGTTATCTTTATATCAAAAGGTATTACGTATCCTTAGAACCATGTATAAATTTAACATTATCCGATTTTTCGGGTAAACAGTTTGGCGTCTACCGTGGGGCTAAGGGTAACAGTGATCGTTTGATGTAAATCTAAAGTACACGCCAGCTTACAACTTCAAATCAGCAATGGCTTTACCTATCGACCACGAAGCCGGCCTTCAAGATGAAACCAACAACTTGGCACCCGGGGCCGGAAGTCCACTTAACGATGGCACCGAGGCTCGAATCGAAGTACCCGAAATTCAAACCGAAGTACCATTGTATGTCAATTCACAACTAGCATTGAAAGCGAATCAGCATTCCGAACCGGAAAGAAGCGTTAAGGGCGGTACTCGATCCGTAGCCCGAGACACCCATAACGCGGGGGAAATTAGGGCCAGCTTACGTATGATCTTCGAGATGCTACAAGCCCAACAAGTAGTGATAGCTCAGTTACAGAGCTAAACTCGCGTACAAAGCAGGCCGGATTCCAATCCACTTCGAGAAATCACCTCCGGACTGGAGCCCGCCATAGTGAAATTAAACGAGCAAGAATCGGGGACCACTCCCGGAATTACTGAATTGCTCGAGGAACTCACAAAACGAGTTGAAGATAACGACAAGAGAGTGGAAACATACAATGCCAGGGTCGATCAAATCCCGGGGGCTCCACCAATGATAAAAGGGCTTGATTCGAAAAAATTCATACAAAAGCCTTTTCCCTCGAGTGTGGCACCCACACCGATCCCCAAAAAATTCCGTATGCCCGAAATTCCCAAATATAATGGTATGACCGATCCTAACGAACATGTCACCTCTTACACATGTGCCATCAAAGGTAACGATTTGGAGGACGATGAGATCGAATCCGTGTTGTTGAAAAAGTTCGGGGAGACCCTCTCAAAGGGAGCGATGATCTGCTATCACAATTTATCACCAAATTCCATCGATTCTTTTGCCATGTTAGCAGATTAGTTCGTAAAGGCACATACTGGTGCCATAAAGGTTGCAACAAGGAAATCAGACCTCTTCAATGTAAAGCAAAGGGGTAATGAAATGCTGAGGGAATTCGTATCCCGATTTCAAATGGAACGCATGGAATTGTCTCCAGTCACAGACGATTGGGCCGTACAAGTTTTCACCCAAGGGTTGAACGAGCTAAGTTCGACAGCATCACATCAGCTGAAACAAAATTTGATCGAGTAACCAGCAATAACTTGGGCAGATGTACACAACCGATACCAATCGAAAATTAGGGTCGAGGATGATCAGTTGGAAGCTCCGTATGGACCCATGCAACAGAACAGGACAACTACTAAAAACTAAAAGGAGATCGACAAAGAACAAAGGTCGAGCAGAGACCGATATCAACCGTACGTCGCAGATCGGGTGAACAACGGCTCAAGACGCAATATAGTTCGGAACAATCAAAGAATTGATCAAGGGCAAAATTCTCGGGGACTTATGAGAAAGAGCGGCTTTGATAAATATGTCGAACCTATAGAAGCACCTCGATTATCAGAATATAACTTCAGCATTGGTGCATCCGCTATCGTGTCGGCTATTGGACGCATCAAAGATACTAAATGGCCTCGACCCATGCAGACCGATCCTGCCCAAAGAAATCCCAATCAAATGTGCGAATATCATGGAACCCATGGCCACAGAACGGAAGATTGCAGGAAACTAAGAGAGGAAATAGACCGCTTATTTAACAAAGGGCACCTTCGTGAATTTCTAAGTGATAGGGCGAAGAACCATTTTAAAAATAGGGATTTCAGAAAGCAAAACGAGCAAGAAGAAGTGCAGCACGTCATTCACATGATCATCGGCGGCGGCGATACACCTCAGGGACCAGTGCTTAAACGCACTAAAACATCAATTGTGAGGGAAAAGCGATCTCGGACTCAAGATTACGCACCCTTGGGGATTTTTTCCTTCAATGATGAAGATGCAGAAGGGGTCATCCAATCTCATAACGATGCACTGGTAATATTCGTACTCATGAATAAAACTAAAATTAAGCGTATGTTAATCGATCCAGGTAGCTCGGCCAACATCATCAGATTAAAGGTCATAGAACAGCTCGGCCTGCAGGACCAGATCGTACCCACAACTCTGGTTCTAAACGGATTCAATATGGCATGTGAAACCACCAAAGGCGATATAATCCTACCAATAAACGTGGCCGGAACCATTCAGGAAACAAAGTTTCATGTGATCGAAGGCGATATGAGATACAACGCCCTTTTCGGAAGGCCATGGATCCACAACATGAGAGTTGTACCTTCGACCCTACACCACGCCCTAAAATTCCCGACATCGATAGGTGTCAAAACGGTGTATGGAGAACAACCAGCCACAAAGGAAACGTTCGATGTCGAGGAAGCTAAACCAATGTCCTCGCCTTCGCCGATAAAGGGATCGGGCTCAGAAGGAGAACAGGACACCAAATAGCAATCAAAAACATCGGCTTCGACCCAGCCAGATAACCAGAAGATCGAAGAGGATGATGATCAAAGGGTACCTCGATCTTTCATGATTCCCGATGACTCCGACACCACCAAATCAACAATCGAGGAAATAGAGCAAGTCACACTAATCGAGCACTGGCCCAAGTGAAAGGTATACTTGGGAACGGGGTTGAGCCCCGAACTTAGGAAGAAACTTGTTCAATTTCTAATCGATAACAGCGATTGTTTTGCCTGGTCCCATTTAGATATAACAGGGATCCCACCGGAAATAACGACGCATCGGCTAAGCTTGGACCCAAGGTTCAGACCGGTGAAGCAAAAGAGAAGACCCCAATCCGAGGAAAAATACGCATTCATAAAGGACGGGGTAACCAAGCTTCTCAAGATAGGGTCCATTCAGGAGTTGAGATATCCCGAATGGTTAGCCAACGAAGTTGTAGTGCCTAAAAAAGGGAACAAACTTAGAATGTGTGTGGACTATAAGGATTTGAACAAAGCATGCCCCAAAGATTCCTTTCCGCTGCCCAACATCGATCGCATGATTGATGCTACGGCGGCCACGAGATCCTCACTTTTCTCGATGCCTATTCCGGGTATAATCAAATCCAGATGAACCCGGAGGACCAGGAAAAGACTTCATTTATCACCAAATATGGAACGTATTGTTATAATGTGATGTCCTTCGGGATAAAAAATGCAGGGGATACTTACCAACGCCTAGTAAATAAAATGTTCGAAGAACAAATAGGAAAATCAATGGAAGTTTATATTGATGACATGCTAGTTAAATCCCTGCGCGCAGAGGACCATTTGACCAATTTGCAGGAAACGTTCGAAATTTTGAGGAAATACAACATGAAACTTAACCCCAAAAAATGTGCTTACGGGGTCGGTTCAGGCAAGTTCCTCGGCTTCATAGTGTCAAATCGGGGAATTGAGATTAACCCCGATAAAATCAAGGCCATCGAAGATATCGTCGTTGTGGACAGCGTCAAAGCCGTACAGAGGCTAACGGGTCGGATTGCAGCCTTAAGCCGGTTCATTTCGAGATCATCTAATCGAAGTCACAAATGTTTCTCTCTACTCATAAAGAAGAACAATTTATCTTTGACCCCGGAGTGCCAACAAGCATTAGAAGAACTAAAACGACATCTATCAAGCCCACCACTACTTCACACTCCAAAAACAGACGAAAAACTTTGCTTGTACTTAGTAGTATCGGAAATCGCCGTAAGCGGTGTCCTAGTTCGAGAAGAGCAAGGTACGCATTTCCCCGTTTATTATATGAGTCGAACCTTAGGAGAAGCAGAGACTAGATATCCGCTCCTAAATACATTGCCACTTGCACTGATAAGCGCCTCTAGAAAGTTAAGGTCGTACTTTCAATATCATCCCATATGCGTATTAACCACTTACCCGCTTCGTAATATTTTGCACAAACCCGAGCTATCATGCCGACTTGCCAAATGAGTTGTCGAACTCAGTGGGTATGATATCGAATATCAACCCCGTACGGCCATCAAATCTCAAATTTTAGCAGACTTCGTGACCGATTTCACGCCAACCCTAGTACCCGAAGTCGATAAATTCTACAAGCTTAACCTCGGATTGGAGAAACAAGTATATTGAATACTTAAAGAGCGGAAAGCTTCCATCGGACCCTAAAGATTCTAGGACCCTACGGACTAAAGCTGCTCGATTCACGTTGGCTTTGGATGGAACGCTGTACCGAAGGACATTTGATGGACCGTTGGCAGTATGCTTGGGTCTGGGAGATACCGATTACACCCTACAGGAAGTGCACGAGGGCACTTGTGGGAATCACTCTGGTGCCGACATATTAGTTCAAAAAATAATCAGAGCAGGGTATTATTAGATCGATATGGGCAAAGATGCGACGGAATTTGTTCGTAAATGTGACAAATGTCAAAGGTTTGCACCAATGATCCATCAACCCGGAGAGCAACTTCACTCAGTCATATCCCCTTGGCCGTTCATGAAATAAGGAATGGATATCGTCGGCCCTCTGCCATCGACCCCAAGTAAAGCCAAATTCATTTTATTTATGACTGACTATTTTTCTAAATGGGTTGAAGCACAGGCAGTCGAGAAAATAATAGAGAAAGAAGTTATAGACTTTATTTGGGATCATATCATATGCCGATTCGGGATACCCGCCGAAATAGTATGTGACAATGGAAAACAATTGATTGGCAGCAAAGTAACAAGATTCCTCGAAGGTCACAAAATAAAAAGGACCATACCACCCCAGTGGGAATGGACAGGCCGAATCAACAAACAAAACTGTCATTCAAAACCTTAAGAAGAGGTTGAATGACGCTAAAGGAAAATAGAGAGAAATTCTGCCCGATGTCCTTTGGGCATATCGGACGACATCAAAACCCAGTACGTAGGCGACCCTATTCTCCTTAGTATATGGGTCCGAAGCATTAATACCAGTCGAAGTTAGTGAACCTAGTACCAGATTTCGATTCGCGATGAAAGAATCAAATAACGAGGCTATGAATACCAGCCTCGAATTATCGGACGAAAGACGAGAAGCTGCTCTCATCCAATTGGCCGCCCAAAAGCAGCGAATCGAAAGATATTATAATCGAAGGACCAAGCTCCGCCATTTCAAGCCCGGGGACTTAGTGTTAAGAAAAGTCACCATTAATACCCGAAATCCGAATGAAGGAAAACTAGGACCGAATTGAGAAGGACCATATCAGGTGCTCGAGAACATCGGAAAGGGATCGTACAGGCTCGACATTATAAATGGCAAATAGTTATCAAGAAGCTGGAATGCTTCACATCTGAAATGGTACTACTGCTAAAGTACGACCTTTCCATATTCGTTTACATTTCAAAACTGACCCTTGCAGAAGTCCGAACAAGGGCTACGATGGATCTTTCGATTGAAAGCACGCGTTGCACTCCTTTTCCCTTAGACCTTTGGCAAAGTTTTTAATGAGGCAACCATTGATCGTGCTGCACTTACAACAATATCAGAGGTCTCTTTACAATCGACCTCGAATACTGAGGGGGCATTAGGCCCACAAATACATCGAGTTCAGATGTAAGAGAGTTATTTCACAACAACAGGGTTTCAATAGGAAAAATTGTAAGAGCCAAATGGTCGAAACGAACCATGCTCATGTAGGTTGGCCCGAACCCAGGCGTAAAACGTGAACACATCTATAATGGCTTGCAAAGAAAGTCCTCCCTCTTTACCAACGTCCAAGAAAATTCCTCTATTTTTGAGCTTTATTGGACAAACAGAATCAAGACAAATTCGACGACTAATAAGCCTACGGGCTACTTTGATTTCGAGTTTGAGCAAGCACTCACTCGACCATTACGGGCTACATTACTTCGAGTTCGAAACATTCACTCGACTAATGAGCCTACGGGCTACTTTGATTTCGAGTTCGAGCAAGCACTCGCTCTACCATTACTCCTACGGGCCACATTACTTCGAGTTCACAACATTCACTCGACTAATAAGCCTACGGGGTACTTTGATTTCATGTTTGAGCAAGCACTCACTTGAACATTACGCCTACGGGCTATATTACTTCGAGTTCAAAACATTCACTCGACTAATAAGCCTATGGGCTACTTTGATTTTGAGTTCGAGCAAGAACTCACTCGACCATTATGCCTACGGGCTACATTACTTCGAGTTCGAAATATTTACTCGACAAATAAGCCTACGGGCTACTTTGATTTCGAGTTTGAGCAAGCACTCACTTGACCATTACGCCTATAGGCTACATTACTTTGAGTTCGAAACATTCGCTCGACTAATGAGCCTACATGCTACTTTGATTTTGAGTTCGAGCAAGCACTCGCTCTACCATTACGCCTACGGGCTACATTACTTCAAACTAGAAATGTTCGCTCAACCATTACGCCTACGGGCTATATTACATCGAGTTCGAACCATTCACTTGATGGCTAATAAGACTATAAGCTGCTTTCATTTTAAGATTGAGCGAGAACTCACTCGACCCTCATGCCTAAGGGCTATTTTTCTTCAAGTTCAAATCATTGACTCAACTAGCAAGCCTAAGGGATACATCACTTCAAGTCTGAAAAAACAATCGATCGATCATAGCGACTACGTAGTCAAAATTTATTTAAAGTCTTCATAAAAACAAGTCGACCAAGTTATATATATACAAAATTGTCTACATGATTGATTGACATGATATATACAGAATTGTCTACATGATATACAAAAATATTAATTAAGAACTAAGCTTCCTGGTCATCCTCAGGGGTGTTCGCTTCTCTGTCGGGCTCTTCCCCGTCCTCAGATCCACTCTTGCTATCGTCATCATCATCATCATCAGAAGCCAGCGCTTCAGCTTCAACTTCGATCTCTTTAGCCATTTTTATCTCTTCGGTAAGATCAAAACCTCGAGCGTGTATCTCCTCGAGGGTCTCCCTCCGAGACCTACATTTATCAAGTTCGGCAACACAATGAGCTCGAGCGTCGGCAGTATCCGCCGCCTCCCATGCCTCCATCTGAGCAACCTCGGCATCGGCCCGATACACAACAATGGACTTATCCGCTATGACTTTCGATGACTCAACCTCCGCCTTGGCCTCAGCAAGACATGTTTCAAGCTCCTCGATCCTCTTAGCCTGAGCTGACCCCTTTTGCTTGACACTTTGAAGCTGAACATCGGCCGATAATAATTTGGTCAAAATGGTTTCCTTTTCCGCAGCCAGGCGGTTGATAGTCTCTTTCCACCGATTAAATTCGACTTTGATTTGATCGACTTCTTCCCGATGTGACCTGATCTTTTCTACCTTTTGCTGCAGCTGAGACAACGAAGGGTTAACTTCCACAGTCGAGTCAAACCCATACTTTAACAGAACGAGGCTCACCTGCATGTCAAGTTTGGCCTCTTCTTCACGAGCCTTGGCCAAATTCGCTTGGAGGTCCTTTATAGCCTTGTCCTTTTGGCCGTAAAGAAGCCGCAAGGCGTCTCTCTCCCCCGAGACCTTCTGAAGCTCGACTTCACACTGGCTAAAGTCAACTCAAAACCTACTAATGGAATGCACAGTAGGGAAAGAACTCGAGTCAAATTCGGAAAAGAACAAAGAAACCAAGTATAGTAAAATCATTACCCGAGTAATGAAACGTTGGGCCTCTTCTAGTAGAAGAGAAGCGTCCCCAATATCGGAAGCATCATCGACTCCAGTAAAGTAATCTCGAAAGGGGGCCCCTGCACTAGAGCCTCCGCCCATATCGGGGGTTTTCAATTCTCGAACTTCCTTTAACACCTCCTCAGAAAAAGTAAGAAGAGAAGGCAAATAACCCACTGTCATAGCCCCAAGCAAATCACTCGGGGCGTTCCGATCAAGACTCGGGATCCCGGGGTCAACCCCGACCGGTACGGCCACTATCGGCTCAGGAACTTTGGTGACCTCGATAGCTCTCGCAGATCGGGTCACCAAAGCCGAGGCACCTCCTTCTCCCTCTTCTTCTTCTCTCAGTCGTTGGACCAAGTCAATCGAAAGGGCAATTGCCTTCCTCCTCACCCTTCAAGTTTTGGGTTTGGGGCCCTTTGACGGAGAGGCAACTTTTCGCTTCTTGTCTTTCCCCGGTTTCGGGATAGGGGACTTGGTTCCTTCTTCACTGCTCGAAGGCCTCAAAGTGGCGTCCTTGGTTACACCTGCATGAATGGAAATTGGTAACGAATGGAGCACAAAGAACACTTCGAAGGAAACGAGAAGTAAAACCTTACCATGGTTCTTGGCTTCCCATCTGCCTTTTGCCAAATCACGCCAAGCACCTTCGGCATAAGAGGAAGTCGAGGCTAACTTCTGAACCCAATCCTCGATGTCGGGCACCGCTTGTGGCATCCAAGGGGCAGCTGTATAACGGGAAGAGACATTAGAAAAAATAAAGAAAGGGTACAAAAAGCAACGTCTTATGAGAACAACTTACGGTCGAAACTCCATTCCTCGGGGAACGGCATCTTCTCTTCCGGAATAAGGTCACGGGTCCTCACCCGAATGTAACGCCCCATCCAACCCCCGCTCTTTGTCTTCGTCGATGCTCGACATCAAAGCCTTCGATGCCCGACGATGAAGTCTGATTAATCCTTGAAAGATTTGAGGCCGATACAACCGTATGAGGTGATTCAGGGAAAAATCTAGCCCCCCGGCTTTAGTGGAGAAGAAGAGAAGTAGGATTACTATACGCCATAGAGAGGGATGAATTTGACCGAGGGTAACCTGATATCTCTTGCAAAAATCAATGATCACCGGGTCGACCGGACCCAATGTGAAGGGATAAGTGTAAACACTTAAAAACCCTTCCACATGGGTGATGACGCTCTCTTCGGGGGATGGAATTTGCAACACAACCTCGGAACCACAGTTGCAGTCTTTTCTAACGGCCTCGAGATGACCCTCCGTTATAGAGCACATATACATCGACACGTGCTCGCATCGACCCGAGACGAATGAAGGATTCTCAACCTTAAAATCGATCTTCAGAGTACACGGGCCGAGGATGTAGTCATAGGTGGACGGCTCCACCGGCGCCTTGTCGCCGGACGGCCGTGAAGAAGAAGCTTTCTCCTTCTGAGGCACAGTTTTCGAAGTTTTGGCCATTGATATAACAGGAAGAAAGACAAAGGAAAGTAAAAAATTAACGACAACCAAAACTTTGGTAGCAACAAGAAAGGAAGAAAAAATGAGAACATTTGGGGGAGTGAATGCGTAAAAGTAGTAAATGGTAGATGGGAGAGCTATTTATAGGCTCACATCGCGACGGTTCAATATCACAGGTGGCCGACCGCCATCTGACAAGCATTAAATACCTTGAAAGGATAAATCAATGGGACAGCTATCACATACTTCATAATCGATCCCTTTACGTCAGCTTATGACTCGATCGAACCACCAAAAATCACATCGATTCTCACCGCATCCTTCGTGAGAAACGAGGGGACTATCCGTATACGGTCGAAATAGATTTCGGCCTTCCTACGTTCGATCGAGTTCAAGTATTAAAAATTCAGAATGAGATTTTGGGAGTGAGCTTCGAAGTCAGTATTAACGAGTCTCCAGTCCGAAGGTCGCTCGAGGAGTCGGCTCAATAACCTTATCGAGCCCGTGACCGAATCGATCTGCAAGGTACTGCTTCGAGGTCGGAAATGCGCGACGCCCATCTCGAAGGTCAAACTCAAGCCAAGACTGAAAGGCCCGATCCAGTAACGAGCTCGAGCCAGTATCGAGCTCACAGACAAGAGTCGTTGAAACCTCACCAAGAGAGAGAATCTTGGCAGGAATCGAGGAAGAGACAAGTCATCATGGATCTTCCACTATATGCTTTATTTTATAATTTGTTGTAATGACTCTCTACTATAAAAAAGAGAATCCGTGTAAGCTATGGGGGAAAAAGAAAGAAAGAAAAACACACAGAATAGATTGGAACAAAAAATATCTTTTCTCCTACAAAAAGATATCTCCTTGTGCTCGTTTTACTGGATCTGATTCCTTCTTCCTGTTCATCATTGTCACTCTCATAATCAAATACTCATGTCGTTATCTTTATATCAAAAGGTACTATGTATCCTTAGAACCATATATAAATTTAACATTATCCGATTTTTCGGGTAAACAATATCACCAAAGGCTATTCCATACTAGGAATACTCTCATCTGTTTCTGATGCACAACATAAAGAGGGTTACCTGATATGAGACTAGACTATAAATCTTGGATGACCTTTAAGTAATCTTCCTGCTCTACCCATTTAGTAAGGAATTTAAAGTAGCTAATATGTTCAAAACATCTTCCTTACAAGTGATGAGTAGAGGGCCGTGATCTAGGCAAGATCTAGAGATGTGTGATAGTAGGGCCTCCAAGCTAACCAAATCGCGGTGCATTGTACTCAAGTCCGTCTAGTCTTTTCCATATAGTATTAGAAGAGTCTCGTAACATAGAGCCAATGTAACCCCGTCCTGCAGACCACAGTCGGCTAAGCAGGATATAAAGTCAATAATTTCTTTATTTCTGTAGGGCCTCCCTCCCTGCATTTCTTCTTCTTCACTGATGACATTAAAGTCGCCAACTACATCTTATTGGGTCTTTAATCCTATTGGATGTATCTCTTAATTCATCCCACATGATACTACTATGTTGTTCATCGCACTTAACATAGATCACAAACATATAGTAGGAGATAGGGCCCTGATTTTGCTTGATCTGGACTAGCAGTTGTTTCTCCTTATTGTCTAGAATATATCTAAGTCATATTAAGAAGACCAAAAAATCATATTTTATTAGAGCAATTCATAATTTCCTCCTAAACATATCAATTTTCCTTGCTCTAACCATAGGTTCTTGAAGGAACATATTAGGAAGATTATATTGTTGGATGAGTTTGAGTCTTTCAGTTGCACCTTAAGACTCAATGCCCCTAATATTCCAAGAGATTGTATTAATAATAGGAAATGTTAGAGTGATGATCTTTTTGCCATTTGTTGTTGATGATTGTCTCTTCCTGAATTGAGTTCATTCCTCCCCTCTCAGAAGAGGTGTAGTTTTCCCTTGGAGACAAGTTGTTGACATAAGCAACATTATATTGCACTTGTTTAGAGGTATGAGCTAAAATTTCACCTATTAGAAGTTTTCTTAGATTTCCTATTGTGTTCACTTCATCATCAGATTTGGTGAGTCCAAGATCCTCTAATAAGCTTTTCATAACCATATCATTTTCATAGTTTTTATAGCCAATATCTTGACATTCATCATTTTGATTCTGGATAGCCTCTCCCATTTTGCCTTCTTGATCACTCAATCTAGAATTATTCCCATCAAGTAATTATTCCTGCTCTTCTACCGATATTGTTTTCCCCACGCCTAAAGCAATATTGATATGCTCTTTTATATTATCAAAGTCCAGAAAAATATGGGGCATGTTATATTCCCCGATCTTAACACAACTCAGTTGGCTGGGTATACATCTTGCAAACTCACTCCCGATTATATTAATTGTGGGTCTAATATCAGAAAATACATCAATAATTGTCTATTTATAAGTTTGGGCTAACAAGTCATTGAATACAACAGGTTTCCTGCTTACCATTTCATAAGTTTTGGGTGCAAACTGACGCTGTTTCTAACAAAAGGACGATTCCCAACCGTATTTACATAAGAGGTGTAAGAAGAACGCCTCTTATTCTCAACTGTAATCCCCAGACCCCACGGTGTGGGATAATATTGGGTATGTTGTTGTTGTTGCGTAAGAAGAACGCCACATTCAGCTTCTTTACCTGATTGATTAGTGTTTTTGATCGCCAAGTTTGTCTGTTCCATAGGATTTGCAACATATGCCAAGTTGGGATATCACACACCTTTGATTGAGAAGTTGCAGCACGTGTTTGGGCCGTTACATTTTGACGACAACAAGAAGTAGAAGATCTAGTAGAGGGGTAATTATATTCTTAGACGGGGGTAAATGATGTGGGGTTGATTCGGTAACATTGAGGTTGTCGGAATAGTATAATTGACGGAAGCAAAGGGTCAAATTTGGTTGTCAACCAATAACTTTTCCTAGAGAGATGGGAGACCCTCTCCCCGGCCCCTACTTCTTTTTTCTCCTACCAACATGAGTTAGGTAACTTCTAATATTACTTTTCAAACATATTTTTATGTCCAAACACCGGCTTAAACTTGCAAAAGATAAGAAAAATATCTAGGGAGGATAAGATAAAGATAAGTATGTTAGGATCAAAATAATGAGATGTGATGCAGGATCTAGTAAAGCAAATCATGAACAAAGCTAAATTAGACAACAAAAGAGAAATCAAAATAGACACAAACATTTAATGTGATTTGGTCAATTGATCTACGTTCTTAGGCAAAGATGAAAAATTCACTATATAAAAGAGAGTACAAAATATCGAGAGAACAATCTCACAAAGAGGCACACACAAGTGGCAAGCTAACACTTGCACCAAAAATTCTCTCCCTAAACAAGAATCTCAAAACTCTTATAGTTACATTGTGGATGCTAGTAAAGGAGACGGAAGAATCCTCAATTTACAGAAGTTCAAAACATTTTACTCCAAGAAAAAAGACTTGCCAAATATGAAAGACTTGTATTTTCCTTTCCATAAAAAGTAAAATTAATTATGGTAAATATGTTGCCCTTACTTCTGAGATAAAAAAAATCAAATATGGTAAAAAAATCAGAAGAAACACTTAATAATACTTTCCTTTGGCCTGAATTTTCGTATAAAATATACTTGATCCACCTTTTTTACGTAAGCTTCAACAAGCTGGATCTCTAAATCTCCACCGCAAAGTTTGTCTCAACCCGAATAGCACTCTGATATTTTTCAGACAAAAATCATGATTATCGTCAAATAAGTTGCGGCTAGAACTAAATGATCATCCTGACTTGAACCTCACTCTGATACCAATTATTAGAATCGAAATAATCAGGTCTCATGTGGAAGCTAACAAACCAAACCTTGAACAACGATAAATCAAACAATAAAAGAGAAATATATCAAAAGAGACTCAAATATTTAACATGGTTCGGTCGATTGACCTACGTGCACACGCAGAGATGAGCAATCCACATATAAAAGAGAGTACAAAATATCGAGAGAACAACCTCACAAAGAGACAAGTGACAGACTGACACTTATCCCAAAAATTCTCCCCTTAAACAAGATTCTCGAACTCCTTATAGCTATATTGTGGATGTAGTAAATGAATTATAGAAGTTTCTTAATTTTCCTCGAAAAAAAATCTAGTCAAATATGAAAAAATTATATATATATATATATATATATATATATATATATATATATATATATATATATATATATATTTGTAAAAGGTAAAATTAATTATAGTCAATATACTATCATTCTTTCAAGAGATTAAAAAAACCAAATATCAAGAGATAAAAAAAACCCAAATATAATGAGAAAAATCAGGACTAACACCTACTAAATTATTGCTAACTGCTCAAGAATCAACACAACGACAATCATATTCTTTTCCTTTTTTGATACTGAACACAACCATTTTAATACATAAAACTTAGCTATCATTGGTAGGTATCGCCGTAATTGTCATCAAAACTAGATTAGATGAATATGTTCAATTTCTTTAATCAACAACGAAAATGGTCGTGATCATTGTTGCCCCAGCAATTACTCTCATAATGGCGTAGACACTAGACACCAACAATAGAAATGTGTGCTTCAAAGTTGACATTTTGGCTCCTACCAAACTCCAAGTGTCAACTTTATTGGTGCTCCACCTGTGTTAGTTGTGAGTTAACATCCATCATTTTCATCCACAAATTTCTTCTCGGGTAATGAGTTAAAAAATCCTTCCCCTCATTACTTGAGCCTAGTCGTCGTGGTATGTTAAGAGCGTAAATATTTTTATTATCGTACCAAGTTAAATTGTCTATACTAATTTTTCGTAAATTGTAATTATTTAAGAAATAAAATAATATTTACCTCTGTTTCATTTTAGGTATATAATATTATTATTTTTATTAACTAGTCTTAAGATATGCGCTTTACGCATGTACCCATATCAATAAATACATAATTTTAAAAATATCACATAAATATTATAATTTGTTGAAGTTACATAAAATTACAAAATAAAAGTTAAAAAAAATAAACCAAAATGATAGTTGTTTCCTTGTAGCTATCTCAATAAATGAAGAATCTTTATCTCACAAAAGTTTTCAAATGCCTACTGTGATTTTTGAGGGACTTATGATGAAATATTTTATGAAAATTATTGTTATTTATGAGATCTAATACTGAATGCAAAACATAAAAATACCTTATTCATAGTTCTTTAACATTTGTCAAATTACATAAATTAAAAATTGAATCTTTTGGTCGTTTAAGAATTTGAGAATGAAAAGCTTGGCAATATCTACATGATTGGTAGTAACCATGTAAAATTTTAACAAATGACTAATATTGAATTAATATTTTAATACAGATAACTTAATATAAAGAAGTATATAGACATTGTCATTTTTTACTGAATGCAAGAAAGAGAAGAAATTAAATAACAGCTCATTTATAATACATTTTTCTACTACAATTTCATCCTTATTTCTTCAAATTTATATTTTTTCTTATTTGACTCTTAAATTTATAATATAATCGATTCTACTCTTTTTTTTATTTCTTTTACCGCTAGTGCGCTTATTATGAAAATAAATTATGCACCCTAAGAGTTTTGTAACTTGTCAAATAATTTTACTTATTTGATAAATTTGAAAATAATAAAAAAATTGAATTCTTTTGCTAATTAGTTAATTAAAAAATTTAATTATTTGTTCTTAACATTAAAGAAAGTAACTTGCCTTATTTGTTTTTTTAAGATTAATACGTCTGAATCTGAATACACATCTGAATATCAAGATGTTTATTAAGATTAAGACATCTGAATATTAAGATGTGTATTAAGATCTGAATATTAAATGATTAAGATTGTTTTATTTTTAACATCTGAATGTATAAAATTTATCTTTATTTGAAAATTAATAAACATAAAATTCAAATGAAATACTAATTAATCTAATATTCTATCAATAAAATATATAATATTTTTAAAATTTGGTAGTTGCTGGTGGTAATGGCTAACGGTGGTGCTTGTGTAACGATCCGCCCGGTCGTTTTGAGAGTTATAGCCCCGATCCCCTGTTTACTACTTTCCCCTTATCTTTTTATGCTTATGTGACTTGCCGGGAGGTTGCTGTTATGGTTTCGAAGTGAATTGGGACACTTAGTCCCTAAATGGAAGCTTAAGTCTTAGAATTTTGACCGTAGTTGGAACTGTATGAAGACGACTACGAAATGGAGTTTCGTCGGTTCCGTTCGCTCCGTTGGATAATTTTGGACTTAGGAGCGTGTTCAGATTGTGTTTTGGAGGTCCGTGGATAAAATAGGCTTGAAATGGCAAAAGTTGAATTTTTGGGATGTTTGATCGGAAGTGGACTTTTTGATATCGGGGCCGGATTCCGATTTCGGAAGTTGTAGTAGGTCCGAAATGTCAAATATAAAGTGTGTGAAAAATTTGAGGGCAATCGGACGTGATTTGATAGGTTTCGGTGTCGGTTGTAGAAGTTTGAAGTTTCAAATTTCATTAAGTTTGAATTGGAGGGTGATTCGTATTTTTAGCGTTGTTTGATGTGATTTGAAGGCTCGACTAAGTTCGTATGGTGTTTTAGGACTTGTAGGTATGTTTGGTTGAGGTCCCGGGGGCCTCAGGCTGATTTCGGGTGGTTAACGGATCATTTTGGACTTGTGAAGAATTGTAGAATTTTCTGGTTCTCCAGTTGTTGGTTTCCTTCTTCGCGTTCGCGAGGGGATATCTGCGTTCGCAAAGAGGAACTGGTGGCAGGTGGGATTTGTGCTTCGCGTTCACGATGGGGATCCTGCATTCGCAAAGCTCTGAGGTAATTGGTCTACGTGTTCACGATGAGGTCTCGCGTTCGCGTTGAGGAAGTTGGTCGACTGAGTCTCCAGGCCATTTTGCCTACGCGTTCGCGATGCTGGTTCCGCAATCGCGTATGGTTGAGGTGAGTAACCTTCGCGTTCACGAGTAGACTATCGCATTCACGATGAAGGATTTTGGACTGAAGCAATTTTGTGCTTCGCGAACGCGAGGATGTGGCCGCGTTCGTGAAGAAGGGATAACTGGGTAGTATTAAAGTTTCCAAAAAATGAGGGTTGGCCATTTTTTTTTTATCAAAACTTGAGATAAGGAGCTCGGATTTGGACGAGATTTTTGAGGGATTTTCAGACATCGATTGGGTAATAATTCTTCACTTGTTTTTGGTTATATCCCACTAATCTATCATTAATTCCATCCTTTAATTTCGGATTTGGGTTGAAATATTTGGGAAAAATGGGAGAAGTTGTTCAACTAAGTTTTTGAGTTTTGATTTGGATTTTGATATCGGATTTGGATAATTTTGGTACGAGTGAACTCGTGAGTGAATGTATGTTCATAATTTGTGATTTTTACCCGATTTCGAGACGTGGGCCCGAGGAGGCTTTGTGGCGATTTTCTAATTTCTTGTTTTATCTTTGATTTCATTAATTAGATTAGTTTCTTATAATTTATTTATGGTATGTAATTGATTTTGGCTAGATTTGGGCCATTCAGAGTCGGATATTCGTGGAAAACGCATTGTTACCGATTGATTGAGCTTGGTTCGAGGTAAGTGGCTTGCCTAACCTTGTGTGAGAAAAATTTCCTTAGGATTTGGTAATGTTGTGATATGTGAGCGCCGTGTACGTGAGGTGACTAGTACGTACACAGGCTATTTGTTGTAAAACTCAATTTATTTTACTGAGTAGCAACCTGTTTTTCCTTTAATTTGTGTTATACCATTTAAATGAGTATTAGTATGTTTTTCATTCTTAATTGAGGTATTCCAATATGTGTAGTTATCATGTTTAGTCTAATATCGCATGTCTACATGCTTTAACTGCTTATTTGAACTCTATGAAGCATGCCTAGTTGATTTCCTGCTTTTCCTTGTTCTTTATCAGTATAACTGTAGAAATCTTGTTGTTAATTATTGTATTTATCAGTTTGAGCTATGTATTTACTTTTGAGACTACGAGGCGGTTCCTTGGGAGTTCTCCCTGTACATTTACTTTTGAGACTACGAGGCGATTCCTCGTGAGTTCTTCCTGTACATTTACTTTTGAGACTACGAGGCGGTTCCTCGGGAGTTCTCCCTGCATAATTACCTTTGAGACTATGAGGCAATACCTCGGGAGTTCTTCCTGTATATTTACTTTTGAGACTACGAGGCGGTACCTCGGGAGTTCTTCCTGTATATTTACTTTTGAGACTATGAGGCGGTACCTCGGGAGTTCTCCCTGCATATGTATTTTGGGACTACGAGATGGTATCTCGGGAGATCCCCTGCTATTTACCCATGTGTGTTGTACTGTTGCCTTTCTGTGTTTCCTTTTGTTAAATTCCAGTCTCTTATTATACTATATATTCTCCTGCCTTGTTTATTATTTACCAGTGGGCCTGACATGACATCGTCACTACTCGACCGCGATTAGGCTTGGCACTCATGCTACTCTTCTGCACATGTGTTTGTGTGCAAATTCAGGTGTTTCTTATCATCCCCGCTACTAGCTAAGAGTGCTTGCTGTTGTACAGAGATTTCAAGGTACATCTGCCATGTTCGCAGACCTCGGAGTCCCCCTATATTCTATCCTATGTCATTTACCTTCCGTACTTCTTTTGTTAGACTCTGGTGTATAGAGATACTAGTTTCTTTTTGTAGCTTGTGACTTATGATGTTCCGGATTTTGGGGAATAGCGTATATTACTAGAGTGTTGGTTATTATAAATGCCAAGCGATATTATTACCAGTTATTTAGTTATCTGTTGCAGATAGTTGTTAAGTTTTACTTCCATTTTTGTTATTTCTGCAATTTTTTAGGCTTACCTAGTCGTAGAGATTAGGTGTCGTCACGACGTCTTACGGAAGGAGTTTTGGGTCGTGACAAGTTGGTATCAGAGCTCTAGGTTCATAGGTTCATGAGTCACAAGCCGGTTTATTAGAGTCTTGCGGATTGATAGGAAGACGTCTGTACTTATCTTCGGGAGGCTATGGAACTGTTAGGAAAAATTACACTTCTTTGATTCCTTGTCGTGCGAAATTGTTGACTTCGAAATTCTAAACTTCTGTATTCTATTCTCTCACAGATGGTGAGGACATGTACATACAGATCTGATGACCAGGCACCCACGCCCCCTGCTAGAGCCACGAGAGGCCGGGGCCAAGGCCGGGGTAGAGGCCGAGGATGTCCACGCGGTGCAGGCCAAGGCCGGGGTAGAGGCCAGAGCACCCGCGCGAGCTGAGACAGAGGATCCCCAGTAGCTCCAGCTGGAGGGCAGGCACCTGAAGTACCTGTTGCTGCACCAGTCCTCCAGGAGACTCTAGCCTAGTTTTTGAGCATGTTCAGCACCTTGGCTCAAGCTGGATTGATTCCACTTGCTCCTGCCACATCTCAGGCCGGGGGAGGAGCACAGACTCCCGTCGCCGGTATTCCAGAGCAGCGGGTTTAGGTCGACCAGGTTTCAGAGACTTTTCGATGCACCCAGTAGCTCCAGCTCAGCCCGAGGTTAGGCAGTAGTTTTCGAGGCAGAGCAGCTCAGACTTGAGAGGTACAAGAAGTAGCACCCTCTTACCTTCAGTAGATTGGCGTCAGAGGATGCCCAGGGTTTTCTAGAGGAGTGTCAGCTATTCTCCGCATTATAGGTGTAGCGGAGTCGAGTGGGATTTCTTTTACTGCATTCCAACTTAGAGGAGCAGCCTATCAGTGGTGGCGTGCTTAAGAGTTGAGTAGTCCGGCTGAGGCAGCTTCACTTACATGGACTTAGTTCTCGGACATGTTATTGAGGGAGTATGTTCCCCAGAGTCTCAGAGACGCATGGTACGCGGAGTTTGAGCAGTTGCGCCAGGGTGCTATGACTATGTCAGAGTATGCAGTTCGCTTCAGTGATTTGGCCCGACATGCACCCGTGTTGGTTGCCACAGTTCGAGTGAGGGTTCATCGGTTTATTGAGGGACTCCATCCCAGTATCATGCTTAACATGGACCGGGAGTTGGAGATGGATATTTCTTACCAGCAGGTTGTGAGTATTCCTAGGAGATTAGAGGGTATGCTTGCTCGGGAGAGAGAGGAGAGGGAGGCCAAGAGGTCTCGAGAATCTATCACTTACAGTGGTACTCGTGCCCCACCTACAGTTCGCCATGGTAGGGGCTATGGGAGTCGCCCCGTTCATTCAGCTCTTCCAGCCGCCAGTGGTATTCCAGTCCCTTCTAGGCCCCAAGAGCCTTATTATGCACCGCCAGTGTCTAGTGTGCTTCCTGTAAGAGGTGCTTTTAGCGGTCAGTCCAGCAGACCTGGCCCGAGCCAATCACAGCAGCCACGCTCTCCGAGAGCTTGTTTTGAGTATGGCAACACCCGCCATATGGTGAGGGATTGCCCCAGACTTAGGAGAGGTGCACCTCCACAGACTTCTCAGCCACCGCGTGCTCCATCGGGTCCTCAGGCTATGATTCCAGCACCAGCTACCGCCCCACCTACTCAGCCAGCTCGAGGTGGAGGTCGGTGAGGTCGCCCTAGATGGGGAGGCCAGGCCAGATACTATGCTCTTCCGACTCGTACAGAGGTAGTTGCTTCCGACTCTGTCATTACAAGTATTGTTCCGGTCTGTCATAGAGATGCGTCGGTTTTATTTTATCCAGGATCCACTTATTCCTATGTGTCCTCTTATTTTGCCCCATATTTGGGCGTATCTCGGGACTCCTTGACTTCCCCTATTTATGTGTCTACTTCTGTGGGAGATTCTCTTGTTGTGGACTACGTGTATCGATCGTGTTTGATTGCTCTCAGTGGTTTTGAGACCAGAGCCGATTTATTATTGATCAGTACGGTAGACTTTGATGTTATCTTGGGCATGGACCGGTTGTCACCCCATTATGCTATTCTTGATTGTCACGCTAAGACCGTGATGCTGGCTATGCCAGGATTACTGCAATTAGAGTGGAGAGGTACCTTAGAGTATACTCCCAGCAGAGTTATTTTGTTTCTTAAAGCTCAACGAATGGTTGAGAAGGGGTGTGACGAGTATCTAGATTATGTTAGAGATATCAGTATTGATACCCCTACAGTTGAATCAGTCCTAGTAGTGAGGGATTTTCCAGATGTTTTTTCAGCTGATCCTCCGGGCATGCCGCCCGACAAAGATATTAATTTTAGCATTGATTTGTTGCTGGGCACTCAGCCCATCTTTATTCCTCCATATCGTATGGCTCCTCCTGAGTTGAAGGAGTTGAAGGAGCAGTTACAGGAATTGCTTGATAAGGGCTTCATTCGGCCCAGTGTGTCACCTTGGGGTGCTTCTATCTTATTTGTGAAAAAGAAGGATGGTTCTATGCGGATGTGTATTGATTACCACCAGTTGAACAAAGTCACAATGAAGAACGGGTATCCATTGCCCTATATTGATGACCTATTTGATCAGTTATAGGGTGCTAGAGTGTTTTCCAAGATTGACTTACATTCAAGCTATCATCAGTTGAAGATTCGGGAACCAAATATCCCGAAGACTACTTTCAGGACTCGGTATGGTCACTGTGAGTTTCTTATGATGTCATTTGGGCTGATCAACGCCCCAGGAACATTTATGCACTTGATGCACAATGTGTTCCAACCCTATCTTGACTCATTCGTCACTGTGTTTATTGATGACATTCTGATGTACTCCCGGACTCGGGAGGATCATGAGCAGCACCTGATAATTGTGCTTCAGACCCTGAGAGAAAAGAAGTTATATGCAAAAATTTTAAAGTGTGAGTTTTGGCTAGATTCAGTGGCATTCTTGGGTCATGTATTATCGAGTGGTGGGATCCAGGTGGTTCCGTATAAGGTTAAAGCAGTGCAGAGTTGGCCCACACCGTCATCAGCCACGGAGATCCGGAGTTTTTTTTGTTTGGTAGGGTATTACCGTTTTTTTGTAGAGGGATTCTCATCTATTGCAGCACATATGACCAGGCTGACCCAGAAGGGTGCTCCGTTCAGGTGGACAGAGGAGTGTGAGGAGAGATTTCATAATCTCAAGACAGCTTTGACTACAGCCCCAGTATTGGTATTGCCTACAGTTTCGGGGTCTTATACTGTATATTATGATGCGTCGCGGATTGGTCTCGGCGCGGTGTTGATGCAGAACGGTAGGGTGATTGCCTACGCGTCCAGACAACTGAAGGTGCTTGAAAAGAACTATCATGTCCACGACCTTGAGTTAGCATCTATTGTTCATGCCTTGAAGATTTGGTGGCACTATTTGTATGGTGTCCCTTGTGAGATCTACACCGATCACTGGAGTTTACAGCATCTGTTTAAATAGAAGGATCATAACTTGCGTCAGCGAAGGTGGTTGGATCTACTTAAGGACTATGATATCACCATTTTATACCATCCGGGGAAGTCCAATGTGGTGGCCGATGCTTTGAGTCACCGAGCAGAGAGTTTGGGGAGTTTAGCATATCTACCAGTAGCAGAGAGGCCAGTAGCGTTGGATGTTCAGGCCTTAGCCAACCAGTTTGTTAAATTGGATATTTCTGAGCCGAGTCGAGTGTTGGCTTGTGTAGTCACTCGGTCTTCTCTTTATGATCGTATCAGGGAGCGTCAGTATGATAACCCCCATCTGCTTGTCCTTAAGGACACGGTTCAACACGGTATGCTAAGAAGGTCACTATTGGAGATGATGGTGCATTGAGGATACGTGGCAGGCTGTGTGTGCCCAATGTAGATGGGTTGCGTGATTTGATTCTCCAAGAGGCTCACAGCTCGCAGTACTCCATTCATCCGGGTGCCACGAATATGTACCAGGACTTTAGGCAGCATTACTGGTGGAGGAGGATGAAGAAGGACATAGTGGAGTATGTAGCTCGATGTCTAAATTTCCAACAGGTAAAGTATGAGCATCAGCGGCCAGGCGGATTGCTTCAGAAGTTAGAGATTCTGGAGTGGAAATGGGAGCGGATCACTATGGATTTCATTTTTGGGCTTCCACGGACCCAGCGAAAGTTTGATGCAGTTTGGGTGATTGTGGATAGGCTGATCAAGTCAGCTCATTTCCTTCCTGTGATGACTACCTATTCTTCCGAGCAGCTGGCTCAAATTTATATCCGCGAGATTGTCAGGCTTCATGGCGTACCGATATCTATCATCTCTGACCGGGGTACGCAGTTTACATCACGGTTCTGGAGTGCCATACAACATGAGTTGGGTACTCGAGTGGAGCGGAGCATAACATTTCACCCTCAGACGGATGGACAGTCCGAGCGCACTATTCAGATATTAGAGGATATGCACCGTGCGTGTATGATAGATTTTGGAGGTTCTTGGGATTAGTTCTTGCCAATTTCGGAGTGTGCCTACAACATCAGTTATCAGTCGAGCATCCAGATGGCACCGTATGAGGCTCTGTATAGTAGGCAGTGTCGGTCTCCAATGGGTTGGTTCGAGCTGGGCAAGGCTAGATTATTGGGTACAGACTTGGTTCAGGATGCTTTGGAAAAGGTTAAGGTGATTCAGGATCGACTTCACACAGCCCAGTCCAGACAGAAGATGTATGCGGATCGAAAGATTCGCGATGTTGCATTCATGGTTGGGGAACGGGTCCTGCTCCGGGTGTCACCTAGGAAGGGTGTTATGAGGTTCAGAAAGAAGGGAAAGCTGAGCCGAAGGTTTATCGGCCTATTTGGGGTGTTGCGACATGTTGGGGAGGTTGCTTATGAGCTTGCCTTGCCTCTCAGCCTAGCAGGAGTTCATCCAGTATTTCATGTTTCGATGCTCCAGAAGTATCACGATGATCCGTCTCATGTGTTGGATTTCAGCTCAGTCCAGTTGGACAAGGAGTTATCTTATGTTGAGGAGCCGATGGCTATTATGGACAGGCAGGTGCAAAAGCTGAGGTCAAAGAAAATTGCTTCAGTGAAGGTTAAGTGGATGGGTCAGCCGGTCGAGGAGGTGACTTGGGAGACCGAGCATGATATGCGTAGCCCCTATCCTCATCTTTTCACCACTTCAGGTATGTCTCTATACTCATTCGAGGATGAACGATTGTTTTAAGAGGGGGAGGATGTAACGACCCGGCCGACTGTTTTGAGAGTTATAGCCCCTATCCCCTGTTAACTGCTTTCCCCGTATCTTTTTCTGCTTATGTGACTTGCCGGGAGGTTGTTGTTGCGGTTTCGAAGTGAATTGGGACACTTAGTCCCTAAACGAGAGCTTAAGTCTTAGGATTTGGACCGTTGTTGGAATTGTGTGAAGACGACTCCAGAATGGAATTTCGTTGGCTCTGTTAGCTCTGTTGGGTGATTTTGCACTTAGGAGCGTGTTCAGATTGTGTTTTAGAGATCCGTGGCTAAAATAGGCTAGAAATGGCAAAAGTTGAATTTTTGGGAAGTTTGACCGGAAGTGAACTTTTTGATATCGGGTTCGGATTTCGATTTTGGAAGTTGGAATAGGTCCAAAATGTCGAATATGACTTGTGTGCAAAATTTGAGGGCAATCGGACGTGATTTGATAGGTTTCGGCATCGTTTGTAGAAGTTTAAAGTTTCAAAGTTCATTAAGTTTGATTTGGAGGGTGATTCGTATTTTTAGCATTGTTTGATGTGATTTGAAGGCTCGACTAAGTTTGTATGGTATTTTAGGACTTGTAGGTATGTCTGGTTGAGGTCCCGGGGGCCTCGGGTTGATTTCGAGTGGTTAACTGATCATTTTGGACTTGTGAAGAATTGCAGAATTTTCTGGTTTTCCAGTTGCTGGTTTCTTTCTTCGCATTCGCGAGGGGATATACGCGTTCGCGAAGAGGAACTGGTGGCAGGTGATATTTGTGCTTTGCGTTCGCGATGGAGGTCCCGTGTTTGCGAAGCTCTGAGGTAATTGGTCTACGCGTTCGCGATGAGGTCTCGCGTTCGCGTTGAGGAAGTTGGTCGACTGAGTCTCCAGGCCATTTTGCCTACGCATTCGCGATGCTGGTTCGCGTTTGTGTAGGACCGAGCTTAGTAACCTTCGCATTCGCGAGTAGGCCATCGCGTTCTTGATGAAGGATTTTGGACTGAAGCAATTTTGTGCTTCGCGAACGCGAGGGTGTGGCCGCGTTCGCGAAGAAGGGATGCCTGAGCAGTATTAAAGTTTCCAAAAAGCGATGATTGGCCATTTTTTTATCAAAACTTGAGATAGGGAGCTCGGATTTGGATGAGAGTTTTGAGGAATTTTCATAGACATCGATTGGGTAATGATTCTTCACTTGTTTTTGGTTATATCCCACTAATCTATCAATAATTCCATCCTTTAATTTCGGATTTGGGTTGAAAAATTTGGAAAAATGGGAGAAGTTATTTAACTAAGTTTTTGAGTTTTGATTGGGATTTTGATATCGGATTTGGATAATTTTGGTACGAGGGAGCTCGTGAGTGAATGGGTGTTCATATTTTGTGACTTTTACCCGATTCTAAGACGTGTGCCCGGGGAGGTATTTTGGGACGATTTTCTAATTTCTTGCTTTAGCTTTAATTTCATTAATTAGATTAGTTTCTTATAGTTGTATTTATGGTATGTAATTGATTTTGGCTAGATTTGGGCCATTCGGAGTGATATTCGTGGAAAAGGCATTGTTACCGATTGATTGAGTTTGGTTCGAGATAAGTGGCTTGCCTAACCTTGTGTGGGGGAAATCCCCTTAGGATTTGGTACTGTTGTGATATGTGAGCACCGTGTACGTGAGGTGATGAGTACGTACACAAGATATTTATTGTAAAACCTGATTTATTTTACTTAGTAGCAACCTATTTTTCCTTTAATTTGTGTCATACTGTTTAAATAAGTATTAGTCTGTTTTTCATTCTTAATTGAGTTATTCCAATATGTGTAGTTATTCTTTTTAGTCTAATTTCGTATGTCTACGTGCTTTAACTGCTTATTTGAACTTTGTGAAGTATGCCTAGTTGATTTCCTGCTTTTCCTTGTTCTTTATCAGTATAACCGTAGAAATCTTGTTATTAACTGTTGTATTTATCGGTTTGAGCTGTGTGTTTACTTTTGAGACTACGAGGCGGTTCCTTGGGAGTTATCCATGCAAATTTACTTTTGAGACTACGAGGCGGTTCCTTGGGAGTTCTCCCTGCACATTTACTTTTGAGACTACGAGGCGGTTCCTCGGGAGTTCTCCCTGCACATTTACTTTTGAGACTACGAGACGGTACCTCAGGAGTTCTCCATGCACACTTAATTTTGAGACTACGAGGTGGTACCTCGGGTGTTCTCCTTGTATATTTACTTTTCAGACTATGAGGCGGTACCTCGGGAGTTCTCCCTGCATATTTATTTTAGGACTACGAGACAGTATCTCAGGAGATCCTCTGCTGTTTACCCCTATGTGTTGTACTGTTGCCTTGTTGTGTTTCCTTTTGTTAAATTATAGTCTCTTATTATATTGTATTCTCCTGCCTTGTTTATTATTTACCAGTGGGCCTGACCTGACCTCGTCACTACTCGATCGAGGTTAGGCTTGGCACTTACTGGGTACCATTGTGGTGTACTCATGCTACTCTTCTGCACATGTTTTGTGTGCAAATCCAGGTGCTTCTTATCATCCTCACTACTAGCTGAGAGTGCTTGCTATTGTACGGAGACTTCAAGGTACATCTTCCGCGTTCGCAGACCTCGGAGTTCCCCTCTATTCTCTCCTATGTCATTTACCTTCCGTACTTTTTTTGTTAGACTCTAGTGTATAGAGATACTAGTTTCCTTCTGTAGCTTGTGACTTATGATGTTCCGGGTTTTGGGGAATACTGTGTATTACTAGAGTGTTGGTTATTGTAAATGCCGAGCGGCATTGTTACCAGTTATTTAGCTATCTGTTACAGATAGTTGTTACGTTTTACTTTCATTTTTGTTATTTTCGCAATTGTTTAGGCTTACCTAGTCGTAGAATCTAGGTTTCGTCACGACGTCTTACGGAGGGTGTTTTGGGTCGTGACAACTTGTGAATGCCGACTAGAGGCGGTGGTAGGTTTGGTTGATGGATGGTGATTCATGCTAGTAGCTAGTAGTGATTAGTAGTAGTGGCGATTATGATTGAGGATGGTAGTGGTGGTTGGTAATAGTTAATAATGGCGGGTGGTGGTAGTAGTTGTGACTGAGGAAGGTGGTATGTGGGTGGTGGTAGTTAATAATGATGTGCAGTGCCGTTAATGATTGTGGATGGTGATGGGGTAGTTAGTTGAGGTGGATGAGTATTGTTTGTGGTTGAGAATGATGGTGGTGGGAGTGGTGTAGATGGTGGGTGGTACTAGTTGATTATGGTGGCGGCTATGATTGAGGATGATAATGGTGGTGGTGGTGGTTGAGTATGATGGTGGATGTGGTGGTGGTGACATGGTGGTAGTTGATAATAGTAGGCGGTGGTGGCAATTAATAATGAGTATGGATAATAGCATCTTAATGAAATTAAGTCTCTGTTATGGATCTTAATCTTACAGACCTATTCATATCTATTCAAACACATTAAGTGATTGTGAAGTAAAAAAAACAAACATACTTAATGATTAAAATTTGAATAATTAAAATTCAGACTTTAAAACAAATGCACTTAATGTCTGAGATCTGAATGATTAATAGCCTATTTGGCCAAGCTTCTCAAGAGGCCAAAAATATATATATTATTTTCTCAAAAGCACTTTTTTCCTAACTTGAGGTGTTTGGCCAAGCTTGTTTGAAAAAAAAAAAGTGCTTTTGGGAAGAAGCAGAAACAGTTTTGACTTTTCTTCTTACCAAAAATATCCTTAATAAAATATAGTATATACCAAAATAACCGTTAAACCTAATACTTAAGATATTAATGTATAAATATTTCTTATTATTTTTAGGATAACTTTCTAATATAAAGTGACTTTAGGGGTGAATGCTTTTATATTTGTTGAATGATTTTTAATATATTTAACTTATATTAAAAGAATTAAGTACTTTTAAATTTTATTTTCATATTTTACTTAAATAAAATAAAAAGATTTAATTATTACCTGTAATAATAAATTTTTAAGATTATTTATTTACTTATAATATTAACTATTAAGTAAATCTATTCATGTCCTTATTCATAATTTGTTACTTAAAAGTACTTTCTGAAAAGTTTGGTCAAACATAAATTATTGCTCAAAAGTGCTTTTTAGAGTGATTAGTAAAACGCAAACTGCTTCTCTGCAAAAGTACTTTTTTCGAAAGCACTTTTGAAAAAAGTATTTCTCAAAATAAACTGATTTCTCCAGCTTGGCCAAACAGGTTATAAGATTCAGACCTTCGTTAAGCGTAAACAAATGAGGCCACTAGATCGTTAAGTGCAAACAATTTGTTAATTCAAATCCTTAAAAATATTCAACTGTAATTATCACTTTATGCAATAAGAAATCTATTTTCGATAAACAATTCATATGTAAACTTTGGATCTTTGTGTTACCAAATTCATTGTTTTAGACTCGTATAAACTTAATTTGCTAACTGATAGTAGTTTCTAAATAATTGATTTTGAAAGACTAAATTGCGACTGACTTCGATCGCTATTTTTTACCGACCAACTTAATTTCGACGGATTAAAGTTGGTCGAAAATCGGTCGATTTTTTTAGTTTTTCGACCGATTTCGGTCGGTATTTCTAGACGGTTTTAGGCAGTTTTCTAGTAGTGTCTAATGAATACGAGCCATGAAACTTTATTTCTTCATCACACTCTATCCCAATGAACTAACCCCCCCTCCCCCCCACTCTTACGCTAGAAGTGGGGTAGAGTATGGGAGCCTGTTAATGATGCTTCTGATCATGTACCAGAAGTCCAGAACCACTCTCTTCATTAGATCTGAACAATAAAAGAGTCTGTCACGCTCCATGAATTAGAGAGAAAGTCAAAGGAAAAAACACGTTCTCTCTTTGCGAGATCCGAAAGTGGATGCTCATCAAGACTTTAATTTCATTTTCCATGAGTAGGGGGAAACTATTAGCTTTATAACATTTCATAAATAAATAATTATTGCGGAAGATCATGGGTTAACTAGCACACAATCATACACAAAATAAATAGAGAAGAAACAATTAACACAAGATTTAACTAGGTTCGGCTAAGCCTAATCCTCCGGGCAGAAGCAGAGAGAGGTTTCCACTATGAATGAGAAGAAAAGCACAATACAATCTATAAAATTCCCAACTACAACCCATATATAAATCCCAAATAGTCCCAATAAGATAAAGGTTTTCTAATTTGACAAGGACAATAAGTTTTCCTTTTCCAAATCTACTAGGACAATGAGTTTTTCCAAACCTATAGGGATTATGAGTTTCCTAAAAATACAAGAAAATAATTCAAGTCACAAATAAAAAATCTTCTCATTGGCTTGAATTATCTATATCAACAGGAACAACGTCTCTCTACCTTACCCGTAACCCTCGCGAGGGCTCTACTAAGTACTGCACATACCAATCAAGTCTAGGCAATGCCTAAACTTGCTAGCCGGGACTGCCTTGGTCATCATATCAGCTGGATTATCATGCGTAGACACTTTCTCTACATTAACAACCCTCTTTGATATAATGTCTCGAATAAAGTGATGTCTAACTTCAATATGCTCCGTCCATTCATGAAATATTTGATTCTTAGTAAGACGAATGACACTCTGACTGTTACAAAACACTGATGTCTTCTTCTAAGCTGGTCCAAGATTACTTACCAAGCCTTGTAGTCAAATAGCCTCTTTCACTACTTCTGTAATTATCATATACTCAGCTTCTGTGATAGACAAAGCAACAACAGACTGCAAAGTCGCCTTCCAACTGATGACACTACCAGAAAGAGTAATTTTTGTAGCTTTCAAAAGTCACCTTCTAATTGAAATGAGTCTAATTTCAATTGTCTTGATCTTGTAGCTTGTATGTTGAGTTGTAACCTTACTCTACTTATTCTAGAAGCATTTTAGTAAGGATTATTTCTAAAAGAGTTTCATTTTAGATCTAGACTAAGAAATTAGTTTAGAGAGAGTAGCTAAAGTCATCTAGGTTGCAGGCTATTGGGTGGCTAGGGTTAGTGTCTTAGGTTATAAAAGAGTTTTTGTAACCTGAAACTACTCTTTATTTTTAGTGAAGTTTGTGAGGAAATCCTAGAGTTGGGTCGTGGGTTTTCTCCTTTGAGAAAATAATTTCCACATAAAATTCATGTCTTCTTTATTTTTTGCACTTATCTATTATAGAGGTTGCAAGAACTAGTTGAAGAACCTTATTATGGATGTAACGTGAGAATTATTGGCATAACATTTCAATAGGTCGATACACTATTTACCCCCCTCTAGTGTTTAAGTGGTGTACTAAACTAGCAGTTGTATCAAAGCAAAATCTCAATCACTAGCCTAATACCTTTAAGAGATCCACAAGATGAGTGTACCACCTGAGATAAATGAGGGACAATCTACCATACGTCCGCTCTTATTTAATGGACAATACTATAGCTGGTGAAAAGTGAGGATGGAAGACTTCCTAATTGCTGATAGATTACGAGTTGTGGAATATTATTCTAGATGGACCAAATGTCCCTATCAAACTAGACGCTAAGGGTAATGATATCCCAAATGAGAGAAGTGAATTCAATAATATTGATCACAAACTTATGAAGAGAAATATTAAGGCTAAGAAGATACTTATTTGCGTCCTTGGTCGTGATGAATATAATATGATCTTTGTATTCACTTGCGTAAAGGAGATTTGATACATACTGTAAACTGCTCATGAAGGGACAACTCAAGTGAGCACTCCCGAACTAAGATGCTTTTACGGAACTATGAGATGTTTACCATGAAAGACTATTAACCTATCTAGGATATGATCACTAGGTTCACAGTCATCACAAATGAGCTAAGATCTCTTGGGAAGACTTTTAATTTGAAGAATTGGTCAGAAAGGTTCTCAGGGTACTTTTTGTGTTCGGGAAAAGTAAAGTCACTATAATTCAGGAAGCGAAGAAATTGAATAAAATAACCCTAGATGAACCGGATGGCAACTTAAGGACTCACAAGATGAGAAAACTGGAATTAAAAATGATGAGTTTAAGAGAGACAAAGATCTGGTTCTCAAGGCATCAAAAGAAGTTGGTTCTGATGAAGAAGAAACGATAAAAATTAGATTATTGGCGAGATAATTTAAAAGATTCATGAAACAATGTAAAAGGAACTGGAAAAAAATGAAGTTCCTAGTAAATCAAAGGCTCCTAAAAGGCCAAACTTCAATAGATGCTACAAATCTGGAAAGATCAATCACATAATTAAGGATATCCCACAATGGAAGATCGAGCGAAAAAAGGAGCATGTCAAGAAACAAAAGAAGAAACTGAAGAAGGACCAAGGTTCTAGGTACAACAAGGTCTAGGTAGATTATCTTAAAGATACAAAAAAGGCTATAAGGCAAGCATTCCTAGCTGCATATGAGGATTATAATGATGGTAATTAGAATGAATATGAGGAAACTGATGGGCCATTATCACTGTTTTCCATGACGGACTTGGTCAATGAAGAGGAGTTCCAACAATCCTGGTCAGAAGGTTCTCTAATAAATCATCCAACTTTATTTATTGGATAACACTTCAGTTGGTGGAGAACTCTAATAGAATCCTTTTTGTACGCTACATATTATGACTTATGGGTGATAAAAAATCAGGGACCTTTCACCCCAAACAAAAAGCGACACCAAAGCTGAAGATGAATTCAATGTTGAAGATAAGTTGATGTTGGGAAACAAATGCAAAAGCCAAACTAATTTTGTACAATGCACTTAACCTTTGGGGAGATCAACAGAATATCAATCGTAATACCACTAATAGAATTTGGGAAAGACTGCTAAGAGTATGATGAAACACACTCAAAAATAGAATTGATGGTCCTGATCAACATAGAGTCTGAGAAGGTCAGCACTGACGAGGTTGTTTCTATGATGGGTATGAATGACTTAGAATCTGATGTTCGGAATAAGGAGGTAAATATTTTGGACTTTAAAGATAACCTCCGATTACTTCTAAAGAAATGATCGATTGCCATGGTGTACTCATTAATTAATCTGATTGAGAAGTTGAGTGCCGAAAAAGATCAATTAATCAATGATTTTTAAACATTTAAATTTTAATGCTACAATATCGAACTAAGAATTTTAGAACTTGAAAAGGAAAAATAAGTTTTTGAGAGACATGCTATATTCTTTAGATCTGCGAATAAAGAACTCAAACATGAAACTGAACAATTGAAGGATGCACCAAGAAAAGGCAAGCTTGAGATATCTAAGATACAGGTTTCACTTGAATAGGAACTAAAATTAACTAAGAAAACCTTGTAGTATCATATTGAATGAAATCGAGTAATCCAAGAAGATTTGGATAAAGTTAAATATGAACACACAAGTACCTATAAGTGGAATGGTCCTCAGAGGAACTTCATAAATAAGGTTGGTTTAGGTTACTATAAACCTCTTCTAGAGTTGATCCTAAGTATGTAGCCATAACTTTTGTTAAGCTTCGCGCACACTGTGAAAATACTGGTCACTACAGGGAAACTCGTAAAGCACTGTTTTGTGCTGAAAATAAAAGGGTACCTGTTCAGATTTAGTAGGTAAGGGAGACCTCGGTCATAAAAAGATCCTTACCTAGTTGGACTAAAAAATATTTGATACAACCTTTTAATCACAAGAAGGGACCCAAGCTAGTCTGGGCTCCTAAATCAAAATATTGATATATTGTGTAGGGTAAAATAAAACGAGACACTCATGATAGGTATAGATAGTAGTTGGTCAAGGCATATGACTAGAAGGAAGACAAATTTTCTCTCATTAACAGCCTTTTAGGGAGGGAGTGTGGCCTTTAAAAATGATAAGAAAGGTAAAATTATAGGTATAGGTAAGATTAAAAATTCACTCTTTCAAGCTATAAAAATATGTATTATCTAAATGGGTTAAATTAAAATTTGCCGATGGTCTCCCAAATATGTGACATAAGGAACAGGGTCCTATTTGCTCAGTTGAATGTTTGATCACAAACATGAAATCTGGTGAGACAATTCTCAATAGAAAATGACATAATAATATTTACATAGCATCCATTATGTCTCTACCTGACAATGAGGTCACTTGCCTAAGTGTGCTTGATAATGATCCCCTACTGCATCATAGACGACTAGGTCATGCGAGTCTAGCTCAACTTGACAAACTAGTCTCAAAAGACCTAGTTGTAGGACTGCCACAAATCATATTTAAAAATAACAAGGTGTTTGATACGTGTATTAGAGAAAAGTATATTAGATCCTCTTTCAAATCTAAGAAGGTTATGAGTGCCTCTAGACCCCTGGAATTGTTCCACATGGACCTTTGCAGTCCCAATGAGGGTCATGAGTAGATGTGTCAAAAGGTATATTCTAGTCATAGTTGATGACTACTCCATATATACATGGACCCTGTTTCGCACTAGTAAAGATGAAACCTATGATGTCTTTTATATATTTGTGAAAACAATTCAATGAAAACTAGGTCTTCAACTTGCCAACATTCGATCTGACCATGGCTCAAATTTTAAAAATGCTAAGTTTGTTGAAATTTGCAACGTGCATGCCGTAGATCATAATTTCTCTGTACCCAGAACTCCTTAACTGATTAGGGTTGTTGAGAGAAAGAATAAGTCACTAGAGGATATGGGAAAAACAATAATGATCTCTAGTGGGCTGCCTATACTTTTTTGGGCAGAAGCTATAATCATTGCATGCTACCTGTTAATTATAGATACACCATCAGACCATTGCTAGAGAAGACTCCCTGTGATTTACTTAAAGGAAGGAAACTAATATATCACATCTTAGAACTTTCGGTTGAAAATACTATTTTCACAATATTAGAAAGCCAGCCCTAGGAAAAATTGATGCAAAAAGTGGTGAGGGAGTATTCTTGAGTTATTCTCCATATAGCAAAGCATAAAAGGTTTTTAATAAATAAACTATGTGTGTGAAATAAAATGTGCATGTGGTATTGGATTCATCTGACCCTTTTATTAGGAAAAATATGCAGGATCATGATCAAGACCTTGGTCTTGTAAGAAATAAGAATTCTGAGCTTAAAGGCTAAGCTGACAGTCAAGAAAGTGATACACAAGCAGGAAGTGGATGCAAACACTAAAGAAGATGGAGCATTACACTCAGAGGGAACCTTAAGTCCAGCTGAGGTGGAAGAGGGAACTAGGGTGGAACATCCTGTTCTTGCACCGGATTCTCAAATTGAGGAGGTTCAGAAACTTCAAAGAAAACCCAAGAAACACCAAAGTTCTCACCCTCTTGAGAACATAATCTCTAACCTAAACCTAAGAGTCCAAACGAGTTCATCCATGAGAAATCTTTGCGCTTTCAATGTATTTTTATCTACCATTGCTCCTAAAAATATTAATTAAGATTTATAGTATAGAGATTGGGTGTTAGCTATGCAAGAAGATATGCATCAATCTGAAAGGATCATGTATAGCACCTAAAGCCCCCACCCAAGGACTGAACAACTATTGGGGCAATGCCTAAACTTGATGGCCGGGATTGCCTTGGTCATCATATCAGCTGGATTATAATGCGTAGACACTTTCTCTACCTTAACAACCCCTTTTGATATAATCTCTCGAATAAAGTGATGTCTAACATCAATATGCTTCGTCCACTCATGAAACATTTGATTCTTAGTAAGGCGAATGGAACTCTAACTGTCACAAAACACTGGTGTCTTCTTCTGAGCTTGTCCAAGATTACTTACCAAGCCTTGTAACTAAATATCCTCTTTCACTACTTTCGTAATTACCATATACTCAGCTTGTGTGATAGACAAAGCAATAACGGACTGCAAAGTTGCCTTCCAACTGATGACACTACTAGAAAGAGTAAAACCATAACCTGTTAGAGATCTTCTCTTATCCAAGCCCCCTGCATTATCTAAATCGACATAGCCAAATACGGAGTCACTCAACTTGTCTTTGTAAAAAAGTCAAGCCTACATCTACAGTACCCTTCAAGTATCTCAAGATTCACTTGACCGCCCGCCAATGTTCTTTATCAGGACACGCTATGTATCTACTTACAACACGAATAACATGTGAAATGCTAGGGCAAGTGAAAACCATATCATATATAATGCTACGTACAATACTCGAATATGGAAAACTAGACATCTGCTCCATCTCCTCGTCTTTTTTTGGTGACATGTCTGCAGACAACTTGAAATGGGAAGCAAAAGGAATAGATACAGATTTAGCACCTGTCATATTAAATCTCTTGAGGACCTTCCCAATATAGGACCTTTGAGACAATATTAGCTTCCCAACCCTTCTATCTCGAGCAATCTACATCCCCAATATCTTCTTTGCAGTACCCAAATCCTTCATCTCAAACTCATTATCATGCCTTGACCTTGGGGAGTGCGACCGACGCTCAACCGAGATAACCTGACCAAGCAACCCTGCTAGATTACCTTCGACCCAACTTTCCCATGAATAAAAGGGAAGATACATTTATATCATTAATTTAAACATTGAGTGGATTCCATGAACAATGCCAATTCCATTACCATTAGTCACTTCATTTTATAGTCTCAAAATACATACACAATCATAGTTAAAGTGCACCAAGTGATTCAAATAAAAAAGGCTAGTTTGACTTTTCCAGCACCCATATACAACCCATACTATGTCTACGGAGCCTCTAACAGAAACAAAAGAATGCTACGACAGTGCCGACAACAATGCCTCGGCTATACCTCAAACCACTATGCACATGGAACAAGAGATACAAAACTAGGGAATGAAGTGGGGCTCACCAAGTCAGCTGACGAGAGGGTGTGATACTATCACTTATCAATACCACCTGCTATGAAACCACCTGCATCCATTAAGATGCAGCGCCCCCAGCAAAAGGGACGTCAGTATGTATCGAATAGTACTAGTACGAAAACCAAATACATATGCAAGGACTTAGAAATACAACATGAATGTGATGAATCATGGTAACAATAAAAGGCTTAGTTAGCCATTAAAGCCATAGAAAATTTATTAAGAGCTTTCAATAATATTTATAACTTCATAAGTCGGGGATCCTCTACAACTACCTTTACATAAAGCGGCCCTGTCGCCTCACCCTAACGTATACGGGTGGAGGTGCAATCACAATATTAGAAATTCTACACAAAGCGGCCCTGCCACCTCACCCCAATGTATGCGGGTGGAGGTGTAGTCACAATGCCACAAACTCTACACAAAGAGGCCCTGCTACCTCACCTCGATGTATGCGGATGGAGGTGTATTCACAATACCACAACTCTACACAAAGCAGCCTCGCCGCCTCACCCCAATGTATGCGGGTGGAAGTGCAATCACAATACCAGAAATTCTACACAAAATGGCCTGCCGCCTTACCCCAATGTATGCGGGTGGAGGTATATTCATAATGCCACATTTCGGATTCCCAAAACAATAATAGTTTGTACAAAGTGTTCCCTTTTAAGTTAACCATTTGGCACCTTTGGCCTTAGCAAGTGTAAGTTCATAAGGTTTCATCATGTGAGAAATAAGTGTTAATCACATTGATTTCATACAAGATCTTCTTCCTAAAAGAGGTATAACATAATTAAGTCAAAAATAGAGAATCATTAACACACGAGGGCTCTAACACGTTATGCCAATCGGGAATCAATTTTACTAGTTTGAATACCCCACATTAATAGTGTTTCAAGTTCGACTACACATGGTAGAATTTTATAAGGATTCGAGAATTCCGATACTTGAAGAAGAGTTTAGCCTTCATACCTCGCTTTGAGCTTTTATTAATTCACTACACAGTTCCAAAAATCCTAGCAACTTTGATCTATTTAGAGACATAGCAAAATTGAACACAAATTAGGAAGATATTTATGGTTTCAGCTTATTTGAGCATTTTATCAAACCCTAGATGTGTGAATTTGATTACAAGGTTCTTCCACAAGATTTTATTCACTCCACAACTAATTCAATACCAAAAGTTTACTCATACTAGTTCAGTTACCTCCCCACCATCCTCATAGCTACATGCATGCATAAATAACAACTCTCACACCCAAGAATCATACTCCCAATTACCCATCTTCTACCTAAACTTGAAATTGAAGGCTAAGGTTAGAACCTTACTTCTTGGATGGAGACCTTGTGAGTTTTCCTTGTGAATTATCCAAGTCTTAAGCAAGGATTGATGCACAATTAGCCTAGGGTTTCCTCCTCTCTCTCTAGAACACTCTCACTTCTCTCTAAAATATCAGATTTATACCTTCAAAACGAGCCCCAAAGGCTTTTAATCAAAATAGGGTCGGGTAAAAAAAATTAAAAAAATGAAGCCCCAACACAGATCTGCGGTCGCATATGCGACCGCATAATGCTTTTGTGGTCATCAAAATGGACCGCATAATGGCCCTCCAGAACTGGGCACCCCTGCCTCACTCTGTGACTAGTCTGCAGTCCGCAGACCTATTCTGCGGTCGTATAATATGCCGCAAAATGTTTCTCTAGAAATTTTCATGCTGGATCTGCGATGGGTTATGCGGCCCGTGAAATGATTATGTGGCCGCATACTAGACCGCATAATGATCCGAAATTTTGCCCCGATTTCTACTTCATTCTGTGGCAGATCTGCGGTCCGTAGATCAGTTCTGTAACTGCAGAATGGACCACAGAAATGCCTTGTACTTCCAAAATGTTTCTTCAACTCCCCAACGCACTGTTCAACCCAAAAAGTCCGAACCGCGTATGCAATCATCAACGTATAAGTCTACCTCGGCATCATGAAACCCTGGGTTTTGGGTAAAAATTTTTAAGGCCTTACATCCTCCCCCGCTTAGGATCATTAGTCCTCGAATGAGGGTCAAAATTGACCATTAGCACCCAATGTGACTCAGCTGCTATAACACATACAAACAGTTCCAAATTGTTTTGACTAACTCCCTAGATTTCTAGAAATTTCGCCAAATTTTCCCCTGTAATTGGGGCCTATCCACCTGCCAGAAGATCCCAACACCATTCCTAACAACATAACCGCAACACAATGATATAAAACAACAAGGAAACAATGATCTCGTCCAAGTTCACACCTCAATTCAAAGTTATGAAACGGTCGATTGCAATAGTAATACCCAATAAGGAGTCGGGGTCGAATTCCACAGGGAGATACACGTGGGATTTAGGAGTATAAATTGTAGTGTATGAGTATGAACTATCTCAAATTACACTTCCACAAATTGATGCTTGTTCTATGTCTATTCCAAGTTAAGATTGCAACATTAAGTAATGAAACTATGAATTATATTTTTTTTATTATTTTTCAAATACTGTAAAAGGCCTAGGGCTATGACCATCACCTAGGTGTTTTCCTAACAGGTTGTAAACTGTAAAGCTTGTTTTATTGGTCAGGGTGTATTATAGCTATCAACACTTGAGTACCCACTTAATACCTCTCGGTCAGAGAGTGACTTTGCCTAAATTTGCTTTCTCAAGTCCAAGTGGGTGTTGAACAAATTGGTTGATACAAAGCTCAAGTCGGGTTTTACTATCTCTAGATTCAACCCTTTCATTGGGACTATCAATCTCTTGATTCACCCCAATTTCCTGTTAGCCAAATTTTCCTAGACTAAGTCTCTCTTTCTCAAATAGAGACCAAGTCAAATAGGCATGAACTAATGTTTGCAACCATTAATTCTATAACTAAAAACACAAACAAAGCTAAATAATAAACACCCAACCATAAACATGCAATAAATCAAACACCCATTAAGTTTAAACTCTAGGGTTGGGTCACAACGCTAGTGAAAATCTAGTGACTCATGCTTAAGATGGAAGAAATAGAAGAAGAAATGATAATTAAACCCATATTGATAATTAAATAAAGAAATATATGTTTAAAAAGCTCAAAATGGCAAAAACTACTAAAGAGAGTAAAGAAAATTGGCTACTGTATTTGCTGATGGCCAAAACTTGACCTAAAAAACTGAAACTCTTCTATTTATACAGAGCTAGAAGTTTCGGACAAAAATGCCCTTTCGGAGGTTCTGCGGCCGCACAGTTCCATCTGTGGTCCGCACTTTGCTTCAATCTGATAGGATTGGAATCTTTCGGCCGCATAATTCTGACCGTGGCCGCATCTCTCTCTTTCTACGGTCCGCACATTTCTGAGTGCGGCCGCACATGGCTCTTTTTCGGACCTCACAAATGCATTTGCGATCGCGTAGCTGAACTTTTGCGACAACACAATAATTGTACGGTCTGCACTTCCATTGAACTTGATATGTAGGTTCTCTTAACTTTTGCTCTTGCCTAGCTTCTGCGGCCGCACTTCTCACAGATCTCTGATAAGTTCTTTTGCACAATCTACGGGGAGCTTTTGTGCCTGTTTTTGTACTTGAGTTCAGATTATTCCTTCTTGAGTTGGATTTCATCTCGGGAGCTCACCTTCTAATATTCCTGCCATTAAGCACATTTTATCAGTTTTCGGGAACACAATTAAGCGCTTTTGGACTAAAACGAAAGCTAAAGGGCGCTAATAAGTAGTCAAAATCCCCACTTATCAATTTCCCCAAACTTAAGCTTTTTCTTGTCCTCAAGCAAATAAAGTAGTTCCTACCTCCACAAGCTAGGAGCCATTCCAGCTAATCAACAGTGAATCAATCACACATCAATTGGGACCAACAATTATCCACACCACTTATGAATTATTAACAAGACAACAAGTTGAACTTTTAAGAACAAATAGTTTTAGTGTGACACTTGAGCATCAAGAGTTAACTTTGTTCGTCAAGGAAGCTCGCTCTTTCATGTAGGTCATTGTGGATCCCAATCTTCTCCTCCTCTACTCTCCGTTTGTCTATCTCACTTAATCCAAAGATTTGTGAAAGGTTCGCTCATCTCTCTCAAAAGAATGTCACAAGTACGGCTTTAAGTACCATAGGCTTGCCCCCTAATGTAAGCTCACTCAGCTTGAAATCACGTAGAGCTTTTTCGGAATGCAATGAAGGCTTTTGGCTAAGGTTGGAAATGCTATGATAGAACGGGTTCATCTTTCCTTAAGCACTCAATGTTATTTTCTAGGCTCATACTTTGCCAACTCTTTGAGGCATTGATATTTATTTTCTCCTTCTTTGATTTCTCCATGCTTTGCATCATTACTTTTCTTTGAATCCCTTCAACTCTTAAACTTATTCACTTTCTTTTTCATATTTTTTGTTTTGTTCTTTATTTTTCTTGCCTTTTCTTCTCTTCATTTATTTTCTCTTTTTGTGCCTTGGTACCTTTTTCAAACTCCTCGTCTCTCCCCCAAACTTAAGTTTTTTTTAGCCAATTGTTTTATAAGAGTATTAAGGAAAGCTCGGGTGCCAAGATAGGGTCACGATGGAATGAGTAAAAGCTTGTAACATGGTGGTCAAATGAGAAAGGTTTTAGGCTAAAATGGGTTGACTAAGGATAACAACATTGGTAGGCCATGGAAAATTTCAAGTGGGTCAAGGAGAGCCTACAATCACTTCTCAAGCCAAGCAAAACTTAATATTTCTCCCCAAAACATATTCGGGGCAAGTTCTAGACCATTCGCATGGGTACTTGGACTTGCAACAAAAATATCTCACCTTGTACACAACTGGATTGTTAAAGATGATAGAGTCGAGGGCCTACAATGACCATATTCAAGATTGAAAATTACTATGGTTCGACTAAACCACTCGATGGTTGCTTAAGTCAACACAAGAGTCAGAAGGTCACTAACTAGAGTTGTTTCTTTCCAAAAATATGTTTTTAATCATAAGCACATAGTTAAGTGTGTTGGTACCAAGTGAATCATGTTTGACTCTTCGAGCCTGACTCAATTAGGTCTTTTTATTCCTTATTACTACTATTCTTACCTAAACACCAAAAACTAACTCAATCCCTTAAGAAGGTTGTCACGCCATCCATCGTTGGGAAGAGTCACCCGGTTTACACAAAAACTACCTTTGGAAAGAACCGTGGCATTAAGAAAACCAAAGGCTTATTGTCCACTCAAACATAAAAAGAAGCTACTAGATTAAAAAGAAGCTATTAGATCAAACAAGAAGATACTAAATTAAACATTAACTAATAAGAAAATAAAATAAAGAAGCTACAAATCAAGCTACTGCAAGCATAATGAATATACATAATGAGGGAGTAAAAAGAGAAAATATATACATCAATAGAGAGAGAAAGAGGAGAATCTATACATGATAAAAAGAAAAAGGAAAATGTTATCAGTTATTATAAACCAAATGTCAAATCATCCAAATATCAAATAAACTCCACCCCCCGAATAAAAGTAAGCATTGTCCCCAATGCTTAACAAAATAAGAATAAACAAGGGTAAGAGTGAAGAGGACTCCCTATGTGGCTGTTTCCATAGCAGCGTCACCGCCCTCAGTCTTCTCTAACTAGATCTCATCATCCTCGGCTCTGGGAGTAACTAGGTGGGTGAACATCTGGCGCACCGCCTCAGCAGTGTCGACAGCTAGGTCTGGCTCCTCAGACTGGCTAGCTGGTGCCAGTGGTGCTGATGGTGCTGCTAGAGCTGTTGATGATGGTGGGTCTGACCCTATGAGCAAATCAAATGGAAGCTCACCAGCTACTGCTATCTTGGTCACCTCTATCCTCAACCTGTCAACTGATTTCTTAGACGCCTAGGATTTCCTCATTTTCTTTACCTGCTTCCCTAGATCTTCAATCACTGATCCATGTGCTACCAAGGTGTTCATGATGGTGGTTTGGTTTTCCAAGATCTTCTTCAATGTGTCCTTGACTGTCGGAGGGATCTGGGGTACCGGGGTGGATAAATGTACTACAACAGCACTGGATAAGTCAGATAGCTTTGCAGTAGCTGTCTGCATCCAGTTGTTGAGGCTCGCCAGTGTCTGGGAGACTCGCAGCGCAGATAGTGGATGAGTGAGCATAGGCACCGGCATTAAAGACGAGGTGGAGGGAACTGATGCTGAAGGCTCTGACGAAGGAGGTGGAGGCATAGTAGGTGCACTAGTAAAAGGCACTGCTAAAGTAGAAGGCATGTCTGCTGACTCTGCAGCTACCATCGAAGGCTCATCAAATTGGCCTACGGAAGTAGTTGGCTGACCCTCTTTCTTTGGGTTTCCGCCACCTATCAATGAATACCATGAGAAGGGATTCTTCGCATGCACCTTGGTATCAAAATCCCTCGGCTCCACCCCTACATTTGTAAGGTACTCAGTGATAATGTTGGGATATGCGTAGGAGGTGTCACCTTTCCTGGCGACCAAAGACATGTTAGCCAACATCACGACACCCACATTGATTGGGTACCCGGCCATGATAGAGGCAACTAGCACTACCCGATGAATTGGAAGATTTATCTCATTCTGGCATGGGTCTAGTCTGCTGCATACGAACGTATGTCATCCCTTTGCCTCGAAGTTCAGGGTTTTCCTGTGAATAGGAACCCCTGTTGTGATCCATGGTGGTGGTGGTTTCGGAGCTGCCATAATATCAGCTAGCCATGGGCGAGCTGCATCACCCATAGCCAGCTTTTCCAAATATTGCACTGGCTCAACATCCTCAAACCCCAAGTAGGTGTTCAAGGTGTTCTGATCAAACCTCACTTTCAGGTTACTCACTTTTGTCACTTTGGTCCCTTCTTTATTTACGCCACATTGGCGTAAAATTCCCGGATCAAATACTCTTTGGCATCTATCACACTCTTAGTGAACCATGTCCACCCCTTCTGCTCTCGGAACTGCCTTAACACCGCCGGGTTGTATTTATCAAGCTATTTCAATAAGAACTAATGCTCAAGAGTGAGTGATCTCGACAGCCACCACTCTCTGAAACTAGAGAAGGCTGCAAGACTGACGAACCTATCTTCCTAAATTTCTTTCTTCTTCGACCTCTCAAGGACGGATACTCTGGTATCTCCCCCTCGGCCATCATTCGGGAGATCATCAACATCTACTGTGGTAGCAGGTGCATTGAGGGCATGTGTGGATGAAGGTTCCGAAGCCTGACTGTTACCTTCTGAACCCTCAGAAGTGCTCTTAGAAGAGGTAGACTTCTAAGTTGGTATCTGTCCTAAGGCAGATGTGGTTGTGATAGCACAGCAGGCTAATCTTGCACTGAGTTGCCCTCCGATGCTTCCCTAGACGGGGCATATGAATTAGATTTGGAGGGCTGGGGCTATCTTCGTCGGTCCGCTATGACTTTCTTACTGATTACTCTTTGGAGGGCGAGGGGTAAATTGCTTTTGCCTCTGCCTATGGAAGGTTCACCCCTCCCCTTTGATGTATCACCACGACCACGTGTTCTAACCATTTTTTGTAACAAACAGTAGCAGGAGTCAGTTCTAATTCAATTGCAGATAAACAGAAAGTCACAGAACAAAATATGTTGCAGGGTGGGGAAGTGCAGTCCGCACAATTGCAAGTGTGGCCGCAGGTCTTGTTGTGCGGACCGCACAATTTTGAAGTGCGGGCGCAGCAAAGAAACTGTGATCTGCAAGATTTTGAATACGACTGCAGAGTTGAAATGAGGTCCTCACTTTTTTGAGTGCGGCCGCACAATGGGTACCTAAAAATGGCAACTCTCTGAAGACAGAGAATGCCCTGATCTGCGGCTGTGATTGAATTTCTGCGGACCGCACAATTTGAAGTGCGGTCCGCACAATCTTGCTTAACCAAATGCCCTAAGCTATACATCTGCGGACCGCACAATTCCTTATGCGGCCGCACATTTCAAAATTTTATCGGGCAGATCCTATAGGGTTTCGATTTTATGCACAAATTGGACATTGTAGTACCATTTAAACATGAAAAACCAAATACCCATTCCCCAAATAGCAACTAGGAGTTTACCCAACATAATTCACACCCCACATAGATATGAAATAGACAAGTGGTCTAAAATAACTAACAAATTGTAAACTAAACTAAGAAAATTGAAGAATCCTAGAAATGCTTTGAACATACAAGTGATGAAGTGGTGTTAAGGAGTGATCACATATGCTCAATTAAGTGGCAGATGATTGAATCGGTTGTGTGCAAGATTTTAGCCTTTGTTTTAATTTCTCAGAGATTGGAAAGTTTCAACAGTAGCATTAGGGCTACTATTTATACTAACCGGTTTTGGCTAAGGGTTCAATAGACGATTGCGGCCGCAAAATTCCTTCTGCGGTCGGCACTCTATTACCTATTGTTCAAGTTCCCTTCATTGATCTACTGTCCGCATAATTAGATGTGCGACCACAGATGTTGATGCGGTCCGCAGATTTCCTTGTGCGGCCGCACTTTGTCCATTTCTCTGACAAACAAACTTTAGAGAGTTTGCATTTTCACATCTCAAACCGCACAAGAATTGTGCGGCCGCAGTTGACTTCTGCTATAGTATTCAAAATTGTGCGGTCCGCACTTTTTCTATACTTAGCCAATTTTTCTTAGCACAGTTCCTGCAACACACTTCAAACCATTTAGTACAAAATAAGACCTATCTAATAAAAAAAACATGGGTTGTCTCCCAAGAAGCGCCTGATTTAATGTCACGGCACGACGCAGATTACCATCATTTGAAATGAATTACCACCACGACGTGGCCATCACCATCTTTTCCCAGATAATGCTTCACCCAGTGACCATTGACTCTAAACACCTCATCATTTTTATTCTTCATGTCCAAAGCACTAAAGTGTGTCATAGCCACAACCTCAAACGGGCCACTCCATTTAGACTTTAACTTTCCGGGAAACATCTGTAACCACGAATTGAACAACAACACAAGATCACCCTCTTTAAACTCTTTGTTCCAAACGCACTTGTCATGAAGATATTTCATCTTCTCTTTGTGTAAGGACGAACTTGTGTATGCATGATATCGGAACTCATCCAACTCGTTCAAATGTGCCACCCTTAAGTTGGCGGCGATATCCTACTCAAGATTCAACTTCTTTAAAGCCCACATGGCTTTGTGCTCAAGTTCCACCAGAAGATGATAAGCTTTTCTGAACACCAACCGGTATGGAGACATTCTGATAGGTGTTTTGTAAGCCGATCTATAAGCCCATATAGAATCATCAAGTTTCTTGGACCAATCTGTTCGGTTAGCATTCACTGTTTTGGAGAAAATACTCTTTATCTCCCGGTTGGAGACTTTCACTTGACCGCTTGCTTGTGGATGATAGGGAGTTGTGACTTTATGAGTAACACCATACATGGTGAGTAAGGTGTTGAAAGCTTTGTTGCAAAAATGTGATCCCTCATCACTTATGATAGCCTTTGGAGTACCAAATCTTGTGAAAATATTTTTCTTCAAAAATGCCACCACACTTCTCGCTTCATTGTTGGGTAGAGAAAGAGCATCAACCCATTTGGACACATAATCAACCGCGACCAAGATGTAGGTGTTTCCACAAGAACTAGTAAAAGGACCCATAAAGTCAATACCCCACACATCGAAAATATCAATTTCTAAAATGGTGGTGAGGGGCATTTCATTTTCCTTTGAGATTCCCCTTTGACATTCATCACAACGCTTGACTAGATCACTTGCATCCTTGTAAAGGGTGGGCCAATAGAAACCGTAATTTAGCACTTTGGCTGTCGTTCTTGCTCCACCATGGTGACCACCATATGGCAAAGAATGACAAGCCCCAATAATTTCAACTTGTTCCTCCTCCAGTACACATCTTCTAATCACTCCATCCGTACAAATTTTAAAAAGGTACGGTTCATCCCAATAATAGTCTTGACAATCCCGTTAGAGCTTCTTCCTTTGGTTTGAAGAGAACTCATTCGAGATGATACCACTTACAAGGAAATTTGCTAGATCAACGAACCATGGCACCTCTTTAATTGAAATAGCCAAGAGTTGCTCATCAGGGAAGGAGTCATTGATTTCAAGGCCATCATGCGGCCTCCCCTCCTCCTCCAAACAAGACAAGTGGTCCGCCACTTGGTTTTCACTTCCTTTGCGATATTGGATGTCAATATCAAACTCTTGCAATAAAAGAACCCATCTCATCAACCGGGATTTGGAATTTTTCTTGCTTATAAGATAGCGAAGTGCCGCATGATCCGTGTGGACAATGACTTTTGCACCCATCAAGTAAGGGCGGAACTTCTCCATAGCAAAGACAATGGAAAGGAGCTCTTTCTCCGTGACAGTGTAGTTGACTTGGGCACTATTCATGGTCTTACTAGCATAGTATACTGGATAAAAATTCTTGTTGATGCGTTGCCCTAAAATAGCCTCTACCGCTACATCACTTGCGTCGCACATAAGCTCAAAAGGAACACTACAATTTGGAGCGGTAATAATGGGAGTAGTAGTCAACTTGAACTTTAACAATTCAAAGGCTTTCATGCAATCATCATTGAAGTGGAACTTAGCATCTTTCTCCAAAATCTTAAACAAAGGGTTCACCACTCTAAAGAAATCCTTGATGAAACATCGGTAAAATCCCGCGTGACCTAAGAAACTCCGCACGCCTTTCACTGAAGTTGGAGGTAAAAGTTTAGAAATCACCTTAATCTTTGCCTTATCGACTTCAATTCCATTCTTTGAGATCTTGTGGCCAAGGACAATGCCTTCCTCGACTATGAAATGACATTTCTCCCAATTGAGCACCAAGTTTGTTTCTTCACATCTTGCCAACGCATTATCCAAGTTTGCGAGACAATCATCAAAAGAATTACCGATCACCGAGAAGTCATCCATGAAGACTTCAAGGTAATCCTCCACCATGTCCGTGAAGATTGCCATCATACACCTTTGAAAAGTCTTCGGTGCATTGCACAACCTAAATGGCATCTGCTTGAAGGAAAAAGTACCGTAAGGACATGTAAAGGTAGTCTTCTCTTAATCCTCCAGAGCAATAGGAATTTGGTTGTATCCGGAATACCCATCAAGAAAACAATAGAAAGTACGACCGGACAATATATGAAGCATTTGATCTAGGAAGGGAAGTGGAAAATGGTCCTTCCTTGTGACTTTGTTGAGCTTACGATAGTCCATACACACTCTCCACCCGGTCACCGTTCTTGTAAGAATCAACTCATTCTTATCATTGGTTACCACCGTCATGGCCCCCCTTCTTTGGGACACATTGAACCGGAGAATTCCACGAACTATTGGAAATGGGATAGACAACCCCGGCATCCAATCACTTGATGATCTCCTTTTTGACAACTTCTTGTATGGCTTCATTGAGTCTCCTTTGATTTTCAATAGATGGTTTGGCACCTTCCTCCAAGTTAATATTGTGCATGCAAAATGAGGGGCTTAATCCCCCGAATATCCGCCAATGTCCATCCAATAGTCTTCTTTCTCTTTTGTAGCACCGCTAATGTAGTGTCTACCTGCACGTTAGTCAAACAAGAGGAAAGAATAACTAGTAAAGTAGAAGAAGGGCAAAGAAATTCATACCAAAGATGTTGAGGCAATGGATTCAACTCCAAGATAGGAGGCTCCTCGATCGAGGGCTTTGTTGGAGGAGTTGTCCTATTTTCAAGATCCAAGGATAATTTGCGAGGCTCATAAGTGTACGACCCCATTCCTTGCCACAAGTTCACACATTCCATGAAGCCATCCATTTTGTCATCATCAAAGTTGAGCAAGACGGTCTCCAATGTATCATCAACATTCATTACATCACTTGTTTCATCTACAATCACATCGGTCACCAAATCTATGAAAGAACACACCTCTTTGCTATTGGGTTGCCGCATCGACATACACACGTGAAAAACCACTTTTTCATCACCAACTCGGAAGGTAAGTTCTCTGACTTCAACATCAACTAGAGTCTTCCCCATAGCAAGGAAAGGTCTATCAAGAATAATCGGCACCTCATAATCAACCTCACAATCAAGAATGACAAAATCCTCTGGAAGAATGAATTTATCAACACGAACCAATACATCTTCAATCACTCCCAATGGTCTCTTCATGGTACGATCGGCCATTTGTAATCTCATAGATGTGGGTCTTGGTTGCCCAATTTCCAAAATCTTAAAAACTGAATAAGGCATCAAATTGATATTTACCCCAAGGTCACAAAGAGCTTTTGCAAACTCGGCACTTTTAATGGTACAAAGAATCGTGAAAGCGCCGGGATCCTCCAACTTGGGAGCTATTGAATGTACAATTGCACTCACTTGATGAGTCATTTTTATAGTTTCAAAATTCATCGATCGCTTCTTTATCACTAAATCCTTCATAAAATTTGCATAACCAGACATTTGCTCACAGTCTTCAACCAATGACACATTGATATATAGGCTCTTCATCATGTCAATGAACGTTTTGAATTGATTCTCGCCATTTTTCTTGGCGAGCCTTTGAGGATATGGAGGAGGACGCATATGCATTGGTGTCTTAGCCTTTTGCACTACCAGTTCCGGTATGTCAATAATGTGATCCCTAGACGGGTTCACTTCCTCTTGAGTTTCCTCCACATTGTCATCTCATTGTTGGAAGAATTTGGGCCATGGGAAGGATAAAAAGGCGGGTTGCTCGGTTGTTGATACATCGGGGGCCTTTGAAAACCCGACCCCCAAATGCCTTGATTATTGTTCCATCTCCCTTGGTTGTTGCCTCCCCAATATCCTTGATTATTGCCACTCCAATTGCCTTGGTTACCATCACTCCAATTTCCTTGATTATTGTAACTATTCCAATTCCCTTGACTGTTGCCACCATTCCGATTACCTTGGTTGTTAGAATTCCAATTCCCTTGATTACCTTGAGGTCGCCATTGTTGTTGATTCGAGCCTTGAGAGTTGTTTCTTTGCCCTTGAAAGTTATTCCCATATTGCACTTCCTCCTCTTGTTCTTTGTAAGATTCATCTTGATCAAACCCACTATCTTCTTGCACATAATGCTCCATAGGGTTTTTCACTTGTGGACCTTTGGGCCTTCTTTTATTCACCATCATACTAACTCCCTCCATGGCATTGACTTGCTTAGGATTTTGCACTTGTTAAAGTTGAGCTTTGGCTAATTGATTCATTGTGGTGGTCAACTCGGTAATGGCTTGCCCATGGTCCTGCAATTCTTTATGTAGGTGAATCACGTTCGGATCACCTTGAGAAACATTTGTTCTACTTTGCCATGCCGAAGAAGTATCCGCCATTTCATCTAAAATCTTGCAAGCTTCTGCATACGGCGTTGTCATGAAATTTTCACCGGCAAGTCGATTAACCATGCACTGATTGGTAGTATTGATCCCCAAATAGAAAGTTTGTTGAATCATAGCCTCCGTCATGTCATTATTTGGGCACTCTTTGACCATAGTTCGGTATCTCTCCCATATTTCATGCAACGGCTCACTGGGCTCTTGTTTGAATGCTAGAATCTTGTCTCTAAGAGTAGCCATATGCCCGGGAGAAAAGAACTTGGAAATAAATTTCTCCGCCAATTCAACCAATGTATGGATGAAGTGATTTGGCAATTTTTCTAGCCAATCCAAGTCTTTCCCCCGTAGAGAGAAAGGAAATAGCCTCAACTTTAAAGAATCCTTGGAGACGTTTGTCTGTTTACTCCCCCAGCAGGTGTCCACAAACCCCTTCAAATGTTTGTATGCATTTTGACTCGAAGCCCCGGTGAAGAATCCCCATTGCTCTAACAATGTGAGCATTACATTCGTGATTTGATAGTTGCCCACCCTAATGCGGGGAGGGAAAATGGCACTTGCATACCCTTCATTCGGAAACACCCAGTGTGGAGCCGCTCTTGGTTAAGGTGGAGGTGGGACGTTGTCTTGAGGTTCCCCGCCTCTTCTATTTGCTTGAGGTTCAAGAGGAACCTCTTCAACTTGGTCATCTTCAACGTCCACATCCCCAAAGGAATGTTTCTGAGTTGATCATTGTTGTTTGCCATTATGGTACCTATAATTGATTCCCACAAATCAGTAACAAGGAAGGAAAAGAAGACAATTCACACACAAAACCAAATATATAGCTAAATCCATTTTTATGCTCCCCGGCAACGATGACAAAAATTAATCTCATCCAAGTTCACACCTCAATTCAAAGTTATGAAACAGTCGATTGCAATAGTAATACCGAACAAAGAGTCAGGGTCGAATTCCACAGGGAGTTATTCGTGGGATTTAGGAGTATAAATTGAAGTGTATGAGTATGAACTATCTCAAATTACACTTCCACAAATTGATGCTTGTTCTATATCTATTCCAAGTTAAGATTGCAAGATTAAGTAATGAAACTAAGAAATTATTTTTGTTGTTGTTTTTCAAATACTGTAAAAGGCCTAGGGCTATGACCTTTACCTAGGTGTCTGCCTAATGGGTTGTAAAATTTAAAGCTTGTTTTATTGGTCGGGGTGTATTATAGCTATCAACACTTGAGTACCCACTCAATACCTCTCAGTCAGAGAGTGACTTTACCCAAATTGGCTTTCTCAAGTCCAAGTGGATGTTGAACAAAACGGTTGACACAAAGCTCAAGTCGGGTTTTACTATCTCTAGATTCAACCCTTTTATTAGGATTATCAATCTCTTGATTCACCCCAATTTCCTGTTAGCCAAATGTTCCTAGACTAAGTCTCTCTTTCTCAAGTAGAGACCAAGTCAAATAGGCATGAACTAATAGTTCCAACCACTAATTCTACAACTAAAAGCACGAACAAGGCTAAATAATAAACACCCAACCATAAACAAGCAATAAATCAAACACTCATTAAGTTTACACTCTAGGGTTGGGTCACAACCCTAGTGAATATCTAGCTACTCATGCTTAATATGAAAATAATAGAAGAAGAAATGATAATTAAACCCATATTGATAATTAAAATAAAGAAATCGATGTTTGAAAAGCTCAAAATGGCAAAAACTACTAAAGAGAGTAAAGAAAAACGACTATTGTAGCTGCTGATGTCCAAAACTTAACCTAAAAAGTGGAACTCTTCTATTTATATAGAGCTGGAATTTTCGGACAAAAATGCCCTTTCGGAGGTTCTGCGGCCACACAATTCCATGTGCGGTTCGCACTTTGCTTCAAACTGACAGGATTGGAATCTTGCGGCCGCACAATTCTGAACCGCGGCCGCATCTCTCTCTCTTTCTGCGGTCTGCACATTTTTGAGTGCGGCCGCACATGTCTCTTTTGCTGACCGCACAAATGCAACTGCGGCCGGGTAGCTGATCTTCTGCGGCCGCACAATAATTGTGCGGTCCGCACTTCTGTTGCACTTGATATGTAGGTTCTCTGAACTTTTGCTCTTGCCTAGCTTCTACGGCCGCACATTTCATATGCGGATCTCATTTCTCACAGATCTCTGATATTTTCTTCTGCACAATCTGCGGCCGCAGATGATGTTCTGCGGTCCGCACTTTAAGCTTTTGTGTCTATTTTTGTCCTTGAGTTTAGATCACTCCTTCTTCAGTTGGATTTCTTCTTGGAGGCTCAATTTCCAATATTCCTGCAATTAAGCATATGTCATCATTTTTCGGGAATACAATTAAACGCTTTTGAACTAAAACGAAAGCTAAAAAGTGCTAATACATAGTCAAAATCCCCACTTATCAAACAACATCGGCCACAATGCCATTAAACATTGCATTGCATTACATTACCAAGCAGGAGCAACCTCAACATAGGCCGTACATGGGGAACATAGTTTATAGAAAGTTAGCTTTCAACATCATAGACACAATTACATAGCTATTCAAATAAATTAGGATACTTCTTATTCATCTCTTCTTATTCAAATAAATAGGGGTTGATTGGATAGGTGCAAGATAATTGTATGGGATTTAACTCTCGTTAATTAACTTCGAATGTTTAAGTGAGTCTCTATAATTCACTCAATTATAAGTTCAAATATTTAGTAGAAACTCCTCTCTCGATCAAGTCTCAACCTCACAATATGAACCAATTTATGCTCGGTGAAGATATGCATGAATTCGCAGTGGACTGGTCTTTAGGAGAACCTCTTTCGATTATCCTCCTAACTAGGTATAAACAATAATTCAACTAGCCTCTTTCAATTACAAAGAAGAATCAATGAATTCAACCAACAAGATGATGCAAAAACATCACAAGTTATGCCTCTCTCGATTACATGAACATGTGAATATAGATGCATTAATTAAATCAACCAAAATAATTCAATACATAAAAACTAGAGTTAATATCCAAAAACAATCATCAAAACATCAAATCCATCAATCCCTAAAGAGAACTACTCCATAGATATGGAGTAATTTATCACAAATATAAAGAAAAGCATTAAACGATCCAAACTTTTGTCTTAAGTGAGGATTGAATGATGAATTCCTTGTGCTTTGGCAAAAATTTGACGAGCTCAAAACACACACCTAAATATGCTCACTAGTCAAAGATAGTATAAAAAATTATCGTATCCACAGGGATTGGAGTTAAACAGTATTTTCGTAGCTTGTAGCTAGATTTCCATCCAAAATAATCAACAATTGAGATTATATAATTAAGAACTAAAATTAACTAAGACTCTAAATCTAATTGACTAATGACAATTCAACAATATTACGCAAAGAAGATATCAACAGGAGAAAATAGGGGTTGATTGGATAGGTGCAAGATAATTGTCTGTGATTTAACTCTCGTTAATTCACTTCTAATATTCAACTGAGTCTCTCGAATTCACTCCATTTTTAGTTCAAATGTTTAGTAGAAACTCCTATCTCGATTAAGTCTCAACCTCACAATATGAATCAATTTATGCTTGGTGAAGATATGCACGAAATTGTAGTGGACTGGTCTTTAGGAGAACCTCTTTTTATTATCCTCCTAACTAGGTCTAAACAATAACTCAACTAGCCTCTTTTAATTACTAAGAAGAATCAATGAATTCAACCAACAAGATAATGCAAAAACATCACAAGTTATGCCTCTCTTGATTACATGAACATGTGAATATAGATGCAATAATTAAATCACCCAAAACAATTCAATACATAAAAACTTGAGTTAATATCCACAAACAATCATCAAAACACCAAATCCATTAATCGCTAAAGAGAACTACTCCATAGATATGGAGTAATTCATAACAAATATAAAGAAAAGCATTAAACAATCCAAACTCTTGTCTTGAGTGAGGATTGAATGATGAAGTCCTTGTGCTTTGGCTTCTCCACCTTCTCTCTAGCCTCCTTAGGTCTTAGATGTGTCAAAAAGTCTAAAAACAATACCGTTTTTCCATGTGTTTATACCAAGTAGGGCCGAGCCCAAACGAAATTACCCTTTCCTAACCGAAATAACAAAACTTGCTAACTTATTGTATTTCATGCGTCGCACTGTGCGTAGCAGGGTGCATAGCATTAGTGCTTTTTCCTAACTGAACCCAAAAACCCAGACTCTGAAGTTTGCTATTTTCTGACAGATTTTTACACTGATGCGTCTCACTGTGCGTCGCCCAGTGCCCCGCACTAGTGTATTTTTTCAGCAGATTATTCTTCCTTGAATTTTGATGCCCAAAAGTGATCCTCGACCCCCGAACACGATTCTGGCTTATTCCTTTGGGCTTTTACTTAGACTTCAAAGCTCCAATTAGCTCAAATTAGTTCCATAACATCTACATAGCTCGAAATCACTCCTACAAGGCATAACACACACAATTAGTGTAAAACACTAGTAATTAATACTCAAATTCAATTAAAGTGCAGTAAATTGGAATGTAATAAGTGACTAAAACACAAGAATTTAGCCTACCATCAACACCCCACACTTAAACTATTGCTTGTCCTCGAGCAATCACACCACACTTTATATAGACACAACCTTACTAAGCAACTCTCCTAACTCATTACACCAAGAATATTTAAAATAGACTAAGCGCACTAGTGTAACATCTTCACCTCAAGAATTGACTCAAAAGCACAATGCATTATTTACAACTCACTCACTTACTCTAATATAGAGGTCAACAATATTGCCTTTCCTTCATGAATCAAGTGCCCTCACAATAATAGAGAGTAGTTCCACACACAATAAAAGTTAAGAATAATTAGGAATTCAAGATAGAAAGAATTCACTCACTCTCAGAAACAACATTCATATGCCACAAAAGATGAACCATAGGCTTTCCCGTAGTGTACTACTCAACTAATCGAGCCCATTCAGTCAAGGATCAAATAGGACTTTCATTGGTTGCAATGTAAGCTGCGAGACGGGTAGGATACATTTAGATATAAGAGTGACTACACCTCCCTAAGCATTTTAATACATACATTTCATTGTTCGAAACCCCACACTTATATCAAACCATAACTCCACCTTCACATCAATAAATATTAACTCCCAACTTATTTAAGCACAATTACATCATAAGTAACCACTATCAAGGATTATTTTTCACAATCGTACAATTAATCTCTTTTTTTTTTCTTTTTCTTTTTTCAATTCAAGTGGCTCTTACCTTTTCAAAACAGTGCACCTTTTTCCTTATTTCAATAGTTCCACTTAAAAGCCCAACCAACACCCCACACTTTAACTTTTACAAAGTTCATACCAAATTCAAGTGCTCACAAGAGGTAAATGGTTAAAATAGATGGTCAATTCAAACAAATGGGTAAGGCTTGTAATGTGGTTGCCAAAAGAAACAGGATTACAGGCTCAGTTGGGTTAACTAAGATACATAACAATTAGGTGGGTAAAAGTATATAACTGGCTCAACAAAGAAATGTCTATATCACTTCCCAAACTGAAGAAAACTACTAATTCGCTTTGCAAATAAATGGGGCAAGTACTAGACATCAAATGCAATGCACATAATAACATAAAAACCTCACACACACATGGCACATAACTCACTCAAGACTAGATGATCAAGACTCTCTAGTCAAAGCAGTTAAGCAAAGTTAAACTTATACAATTTAAGGTGCTTATGCAAGAGTCAAAAACAGAGCCTAAGCGTCACAACTAAAATCACTCACTATTCTCCAGTCATAATAAAGTCAAGAGACATTGCTTCCAATTCAAATCATAGCACAAGGTTTCCTACTTCTAAAAATAAAAACTAACTATACCCGGTTCAAACAAAACCCTTGGAAAAGAACCGCGACACAAAGAAAAACCAAGGGGGAATTATTACACTACCTAACAAAAGAAAATCTTTTTATCTTTTTTTTTCGACTTAAATCCCTCAAGAAACTTGTCGAATTATATCCATCATTGGAAAAATTTGAAAATTTTAAAAACAAATTGTTTTGTTTTTCAATTTTACAAAATAAAAACTAAAACTAACATACATACAACATATAATTATCCCCCTACCCCACACTTTAAGTTATGGCATGTCCCCATGATACACAATTAAAAAGTATAAGGTAGAGAAAACTTTCTTGAATATCTAGTCGGGGTCTGAGTCAAAATCAGGCTCTATAGTGCACACATCCATGCAAAAAGCTTCTTCTCAGCCCTTTTGGGCTACACCCCACACTTATATTTTCCACTCGTTGTAGACTTTTCTTTTGAACTCTTCACTATCCATTCAACACTTGCAGCTGGCTTCTCCTTTTTAAGCCCCGTTTCTACATTCATCTCAAAAGTTACAGTCTTCTCCCCCACTCTAAGCATGAGTTTTCTGTCATATATGTCTAATATTGCTCTACCCGTTACTAAGAATGGTCTTCCTAAAATAAGAGGGACCTCCTTATTCTCCTCTATATTTACTACAATAAAGTCCACAGGAAATACAAACTTATCTACCCGCACTAAAACATCTTTCACTATCCCCTCGGGTATCAGAGTTGTTTAGTCAGCCTGCTACAGAGATATTGGTACCGACCTTATCTCTCCAATCTCACTCTCCGACTTCTTGTAAATAAATAAAGGCATTAAATTAATTGAGGCACCAGAATCATATAAAGATTTATCAAATTTAATAGAGCCTAAAGAGCAAGGTATAGTAAAACTCCCCGGATCTCCACATTTTTGTGGGAGCATAATTTGCAAGATAGCACTGCAATGCTCTGCGAGTTTGACCACTGATGTCTCCTCGAACTTCCTTTTCTTTGTAAGGATCTCCTTTAAGAATTTTGCATAAGCAGGCATTTGGGAGAGCACATCTGTGAATGGAAAGTTTACATTAACCTGTCTCAGCATATCTAGGAACATCTCAAATTGTTTATCCAACTTCTCTTTATAATGCTTTTGGGGAAAAGGTAAAGCATGCATGTGCTTGATCTCTTCATTAGATTCATCCCTTCTCGAATTGTTTTCTTTCTTCTTCTTGTCAGCTCCCTTCTTTCATGTCTTCTTTTTATCAACTTCATTTATCAGCTGCTTCTCAATTTCTTTTTCAGGAACATTCTCTTTTTGGACCGGAGTGGGCTCTTCCAATACTTGACCGCTTCTCAGAGTTACAACATTTATAGTTTCTTTGGGGTTCCTTTTAGTGTCAGATGGCAAAGTACCTGGGATCCTCTCAGACAATATGGTGGTAATTTGTCCCACTTGCTTCTCCAAATTTCGCAACCCTGTGCCAAGTTCTTTGATAGTTGCGCCATGAGCATGTAATCTCTTATATGTCTTGACAATGAAGGACTTCTTTAGATCTTCTAACCTAGACTGAATTGGTTGTTGAGGGCAAAACTGTTGGCTTTGCTGATTTTGGAAAACAGGCACCCCTTGTCCATGAGGTCTAGCGTTATTTTGTTGCCATGCATTTGCTGTACCTCCTGGTGAACTCCATGAAAAACCGGGGTGCCTCTGACCCATTGCATTAAAGTTGTAATTTCCAATAACATTAACTTCCTCAGTTGAGGCTTGACACTCATGAGTAGGGTGTACTCTTCCACAAATATCACATGCTGCATGAGTATTACTCTGTATTGAGGCTAAGGTCAACTTCCTTATCTCTTTTGCCATAGCATCAAGCTATACCTACACATATGTGTTAGCATCAACCGGTTGAACAAAATTCGCCTATCTTCTTTCAGCACTTTTAGAGGGCCACTGATTTGCATCTTCGGATAATTCATCGAGAATAGTGACTATCTCCCCTGGTGTCTTCTTCATTAACGGGCCTCGGCTGCATCGCTCAGTAGTTTGCATGAGGCCAGTGTCAACCCATCCCAAAAATCTTGGAGTTGCATCCAGAGTTCAATACCATTGTGTTGACACTTTCTGACTATCTCCTTAAACCTCTCCCAAGCTTCAAAAACTATTTCATTATCTTTCTGGCAGAAGTTATGGATCTCTCTTCTAAACTTATCCGTTTTCGCTAAGGAGAAATATTTTTCAAGAAATTTTCTGGTCATCTCCTCCCATGTTCGAATTGATCCTTGAGGCAAGATTTGAAGCCACTGCTTCGCATCATCTTTTAGTGTGAAGGGGAATGCCCTTAGATAAACTGCATCTTGTGAAACACCATTATATTGAAAGGTGTTCATGTTCTCCTCGAAGTCCATTAGATGATTGTTTGGATCTTTCTTCATCTTTCCTATGAAGACACAACAGTTTTGCAGAGTTTGAAGCAACCCTTGCTTCAATTCGAAATTGTTTGTTGCAACTGGAGGTGGTCGAATGCTTGACAAACCTTGGTTGTAGATCGGTCTAGAGTAATCACCAAGTGGCCTCCCAGCACCGGGAGCTATGTTTCTAAATTTTCCTACACCCACGGGTTGATTTTGATTAAGTCTTTGACCCCTCTCTTCTTCATAAATACATTGTGCATCTCTAAAACCTGCTTCTTCAGCATCTCGTGCCAATTTTTCTCTTTATTGCGCTGCCTCTCTCGCAGTCAGGTTCACATTATCTTCACCATTTTCGGCCATATCTTTGGTTGAGGATTGCCTATCCTTTTCTAACGTCTCGGTGAGATTTCTTTTCTTCTTCAGTTGTTGTAGTTATTTTTCTATTTCTGGCTCATATGGTAGCAATTGTTTCCCATAAGATCGAGTCATGCACCAATCTAACCTATAAACTGCGCACAGTCAAAGAACACCAACCGTAAAAAAGAAAAATAAAATAAAACAAAAGGAAAAAAATCCTGAATTAGCACTACATACTATTTCAAACACTATTGATTGCCAATCCCTGGCAATGGCGCCAAAATTCGATGAGCTCAAAACACACACCTAAATATGCTCGCTCGTCAAAGATAGTATAGAAAATTATCGTATCCACAGGGATAGGAGTTACACAGTATTTTCGTAGCTTGTAGCTAGATTGCTATCCAAGATGATCAGCAATTGATATTATATGATTAAGAACTAAAATTAACTAAGACTCTAGATCTATTTGACTAATGACAATTGAACAAAATTAAGCAAAGAAGATATCAATAGGAGAAAATAGGGGTTGATTGGATATGTGCAAGATAATTATCTTGGATTTAACCATTATTAATTCACTTCTAATGTTCAAGCGAGTCTCTCAAATGCACTCAATTATTAGTTCAAACATTTAATAGAAACTCCTCTCCCGATTAAGTCTCAACCTCAAAATATGAACATATTTATGCTCGATGAATATATGCACGAATTCGTAGTGGGCTGGTCTTTAGGAGAACCTCTTTCGATTATCCTCCTAACTAGGTCTAAACAATAATTCAACTAGCCCCTTTCGATTACTAAGAAGAATCAATGAATTCAACCAACAAGATGATGCAAAAACATCACAAGTTATGCCTCTCTCGATTACATGAACGTATGAATATAGATGCAATAATTAAATCACTCAAAACAATTCAATACATACAAACTAGAGTTAATATCTACAAACAATCATCAGAACACCAAATCCATCAATCCCTAAAGAGAACTACTCCATATATATGGAGTAATTCATCACAAATATAAAGAAAAGTATTAAATGATCCAAACTCTTGTCTTGAGTGAGGATTGAATGATGAATTCCTTGTGCTTTGGCCAAAAGTTGACAAGCTCAAAACATACACCTAAATATGCTCGCTAGTCAAAGATAGTATAGAAAATTATCGTATCCATAGGGATTGGAGTTAAACAGTATTTTCGTATCTTGTAGTTAGATTTCTATCCAAGATGGTCACCAATTGAGATTATATGATTAAGAACTAAAATTAACTAAGATGGTAGATCTAATTGACTAATGACAATTGAACAAAATTACGCAAAGAAGATATCAATAGGAGAAAATAGGGGTTGATTAGATAGGTGCAAGATAATTGTCTGGGATTTAACTCTCGTTAATTCACTTCTAATGTTCAAGTGAGTCTCTCGAATTCACTCTATTATTAGTTCAATCATTTAGTAGAAACTCCTCTCTCGATTAAGTCTCAACCTCACAATATGAACCAATTTATGCTCGGTGAAGATATGCACGAATTCGTAGTAGGCTGGTCTTTAGTAGAACCTCTTTCGATTATCCTCCTAACTAGGTCTACACAATAATTCAACTAGCCTCTTTCGATTACTAAGAAGAATTAATGAATTCAACCAACAAAATGATGCAAAAACATCACAAGTTATGCCTCTCTCAATTACATGAACATGTGAATATAGATGCAAAAAATTCAATACATAAAAACTAGAGTTAATATCCATAAACAATTATCAAAACACCAAATCTATCAATCACCTAAAGAGAACTACTCCATAGATATGGAGTAATTCATCACAAATATAAAGAAAAGAATTAAACGATCCAAACTCTTGTCTTCAGTGAGGATTAAATGATGAATTCCTTGTCCTTAGGCCAAAATTTGACAGGCTCAAAACACACACCTAAATATGCTCGCTAGTCAAAGATAGTATAGAAAATTATCATATCCACAGGGATTGGAGTTAAATAGTATTTTCGTAGCTTGTACCTAGATTTCTATCCAAAATTATCAACAATTGAGATTATATGATTAAGAACTAAAATTAACTAAGACTCTAAATCTAATTGACTAATGACAATTCAACATAATTATGCAAAGAAGATATCAACATGAGAAAATAAGGGTTGATTGGACAGGTGCAAGATAATTGTATGTTATTTAACTCTCGTTAATTCACTTCTAATGTTCAAGTGAGTCTCTCGAATTCACTCAATTATTAGTTCAAACGTTTAGTAGAAACGCCTCTCTCTATTAAGTCTCAACCTCACAATATGAACCAACTTATGCTCAGTGAAGATATGCACGAATTTGTAGTGGACTGGTCTTTAGGAGAACCTCTTTCGATTATCATCCTACCTAGGTCTAAACAATAATTCAACTAGCCTCTTTCGATTACTATGAAGAATCAATGAATTCAACCAACATGATGATGCAAAAACATCACAAGTTATGCCTCTCTCGATTACATGAACATGTGAATATCGATGCAATAATTAAATCACCCGAAACAATTCAATACATAAAAACTAGTGTTAATATCCCCAATCAATCATTAAAACACCAAATTCATCAATTCCTAAAGAGAACTACTCCACAGATATGGAGTAATGCATCACAAATATAAAGAAAAGCATTAAACAATCCAAACTTTTGTTTTGAGTGAAGATTGAATGATAAATTCCTTGTGCTTTGGCTTCTCCACCTTCTCTCTAGCCTCCTTAGGTCTTAGATGTGTCAAAAAGTCCAAAAAATACCATTTTCCCATGTATTTATACCAAGTAGGGTTGGGCCCAAAAGAAATCACCATTTCCTAGCCGAAATAGGAAAACTTGCAAACTTATTGTATTTCATGCTTCGCACTGTGCGTAGCATTAGTGCTTTTTCCTGACAGACCCCAAAAACCCAGTCTCTGAAGTTTGCTATTTTCTGACAGATATTTACACTAATGCATCGTACTATGCATCGCCCAGTGCGCCGCACCCGTGCATTTTTTCAGCAGATTATTCTTTCTTGAATTTTGACGCCCATAAGTGATCCTCGATCCTCGAACTCGATTCCGGCTAAATCCTTTGGGCTTTTACTCAGACTTCAAAGCTCCAATTAGCTCTAATTAGTTCCATAACATCTACGTATCTCGGAATCACTCCTACAAGGCATAAAACACATAATTAGTGCAAAACACTAGCAATTAACGCTCAAACTCAATTAAAGTGCAGTAAATTGGAATGTAATAAGTGACTAAAACACAATATTATAGCCTACCATCAACCTCGGACTCAATTTTCCTTTCTTACCAAACCACATTATACCCTTCATAGGGGAAACCTTCAAGAATACCCAATCATCTACTTTGAACTCCAAATCCTTGCGACGCACATCCAAATAGGACTTTTGACGACTTTGAGTAGTTTTCAACCATTCTGTAATGATCTTAACCTTCTATGTAGCCTGATGCACGAGGCCCGACCCTATCAATTCTGCTTCCCCATTCTCGAACCACTCAATGGAAGATCTACATCTTCTACCATATAAATCCTCGAACGGTGCCATCTGGATACTAGCATGATAACTGCTGTTGTAGGAAAATTCTATGAGCGGAAAATGATAATCCCAGCTACCCTCGAAGTCAAGAACACAAGCTCGCAACATATCCTCAAGCGTCTGAATAGTCCGGTCTACCTGTCTGTCAGTCTGCGAGTAAAAGGCTGTACTAAGATTCACTTGAGTACCCAAACCTTGCTGAAGTTTCTTCCAAATATTAGCCATAAACTGTGCCCCCTGATCTGAGATAATAAAAACTGGAGTGCCATGCAACCTGACTATTTCCTTTATGTATAACTGAGCATACTATTCTGTTGTGTCGGTAGCCTTAACATGTAAGAAATGTGCTGATTTCGTGAGTCGGTCCACAATTACCCAAATTAAGTCGAACTTGCGAGGTAGTCCTACCACAAAGTCCATATTGATAATCTCCCATTTCCACATCGGAATTTCTATATTTTGTGCCAACCCACCGGGCTTCTGGTGTCCAGCCTTCACTTGCTGACAATTTGGACATCTTGCCACAAAGTCCTCTACATTCCTCTTCATATCATTCCACTAGTAGACTTCCTTAAGATCATGGTACATCTTGGTAGAGGCCGGGTGTACGGAATACCTAGAAGTGTGAGGCTCGGTCATGATTCTTTCCTGGAGACCATCCATGTTTGGAACACATAGTCGCCCTTGGTACCTTAGTGTACTATCATCCATGCCAAGAGAAAAGTCCATGGTCTTATGTTTATGAATCCTCTCCTTCAATTATACCAATAATGGGTTGTTGTATTGCCTTTTCTTGACTTTCACAACAAGCGATGATTCAGCCCTATTTTGCACAATCACTCCTCCTTCACTAGAATCCGCAAGACGAACTCCCAAACTAGCCAACCGATGAACCTCCTTGGCCAATGGCCTTTGATATGCCTCCAAGTGAGCCAAACCACCCATAGATTTCTATCTAAGAGAATCCTTTACAATATTAGCCTTCCGCGGATGATACAGAATATCGATGTCATAATCCTTGAGTAACTCAAGCCATCTTCTCTGCCTCAGATTCAATTTCTACTGTTTAAAAATGTATTGAAGGCTCTTGTAGTCCGTAAATATATCCACATGGACCCCATACAGATAATGATTCCAAATTTTCAATGCAAATACCACCGCTGCAAGCTCTAAGTCATGTGTTGGATAGTTCTTTTCATGATTCTTGAGTTGCCTAGAAGCATAGGCTATCACCTTGCCATGTTTCATTAATACACACCCAAATCCGATTCTTGGAGCATCACAACATACCACAAACCCATCTGTACCCTCTGGTAGGGTCAACACCGATGTCGTAGTTAATTTTGATTTCAATTCTTGGAAGCTCCTTTCACAAGCATCTGACCATTGGAACTTAATCGCCTTCTGCGTCAATTTAGTCAACTGAGAGGCAAGAGTATAGAACCCCTCCACAAACTTCCTATAATATCCAGCTAAGCCCAAGAAACTGCGAATCTCTGTTGGGGTAGTAGGTCTAGGACAATTCTTCACAGTTGCAATCTTCTGAGGATCAACCTCAATTCCTTCTCTGGAGATGACATGACCCAAGAACGTGACAGATTCAAGCCAAAATTCACATTTCGAAAACTTCGCATACAACTTGTGCTGATAAAGAGGCTGTAGAACTGCCCTGAGGTGATTGCATGGTCCTCTCGACTTCGTGAATATACCAGTATATCGTCATTGAACACTATCACAAAGGAGTCAAGAAAAGGCTTGAAGACTTGATTCATAAGGTCCATGAAAGTTGTCGGGGCATTTGTTAGCCTAAAAGACATTACCAGAAATTTAAAGTGTCCATACCGGGTCCTGAAAGCTGTTCTCGGAATATCCTGCTCCCTGATCTTCAATTGCTGATACCCGGATCTTAAATCAATCTTGGAGAAATACTTAGCACCTTGCAATTAGTCAAACAAATTATCTATCCTTGGCAGTGGTTACTTATTCTTGATCGTGACCTTGTTGAGCTGTCGATAGTCAATACACATCCTTAATAACTCATCTTTCTTTCTTACAAAGAGGTCCGATGCTCCCCAAGGTGACACACTTGGCTGGATGAAACCCTTCTCTAACAAACCCTTCAATTGTCTTTTAGCTCCTTCAATTCTGTTGGTGCCATTCTGTAGGATGGAATAGATATAGGCTGCGTGCCCGGCATCATATCAATCCCGAAATCAATCTCCCTATCTAGTGGGATCCCAGGTTGCTCATCCAAAAAGACCTTCGGAAATTCATTCACAATAGGCACGGACTCAAGTGTAGGTGCCTCAGCATCGGTGTCCGTAACCTGGACCAAATGGTAGATACACCCTTTTTAATCATCTTCGTGTCCTTAAGGTAAGAAATAAACCTGTCCTTTGGAACCACATCATCCCTCTTCCATTCAATCACTGACTCAATTGGAAATTCAAACCTAACAGTCCTGGTTCAACAATCAAGCTTAGCAAAACATGAATAAAGCCAGTTCATCCCCATTATTACATCAAAATCAACTATCCCCAATTCAATGAGATCGGCCAGGGTGTCCCGATCACGCACCATGACAACATAATCCCTATAAACTCGCGCGGCCACAATAGACTCGCCAACCGGAGTAGATATAGAGAACGACTCATGAAGTTGTTCCGATTCTATCCCAAATCCCATAACAACATAAGGAGTTACATATGACAAAGTGGAACCAGGATCAATAAGATCATATACATCATGGGATTGGACAGCCAATATACCTGTGCTAGCATCTGGAGAAGTCTCTGAATCCCAACGCCTCCGCATAGCATAAAATCTGCTGGGTCCTCCCGAACTCGGTGCACAATCCCTAGATGCACCACGCCCTGCGGGTGCTGGGGTGCCTCCAGCTGGAGGAGGTGCTGTGGATAAAGTAGTTGCAGAACTAGCTGGTTGTGCCGCACCTCTACCCATGATCTGGCAGGACGCGTGGCAATCCATCTGAATGTGACCCCTCATACCGCACCCGTAGCATATAGGTAGGTCCATGAAGAAGGCCCCAAAGTGTATCCTCCCACACTTAGGGCATGGGGGCCTCCGCTGATGCTGGAATCTCCCTCCAGGCCAAAGCTAATGACTGAGCGAATGACTGAGATGGCCCTGATGACCCTTCCCTAAATATTGACCTACCACCACCATAAGGACCACCTAAGTTGCCCGCGGTCTGGGCCTTGTGCTACCCTCACGCTCCCTTCTATTTTTCAGTTTACAGTCCTTTGTAGCTTGATAAAATGCCACCACCTTCCCATAGTTCATATCAGAATTCAAGGCAACTATAGCGGCCTCATTAATAACCAAAGGGCTAATACCCTGCATAAACCGGCACACTCTAACATCCATAGTGGGCAACATGTGAATAGCATACTTGGACAAGCGCGTGAACTCCATATGGTACTCCCACACATTCATGCTACCCTGCTTCAGGCTCTCAAACTCAGTGGCATGGGAAGCCTTAGTCTTGGCATGCAATAAATGATCCATAAAGGCATTGGTGAACTCACTCCACCTCGCCGGAGGGCTTCCCTCCTCACGGGACTCCTCCCACATCTCAAACCAAGAATAGGCTACCCTTTTCAGGAGGTAGGATTCCAACTCCACTCCCTCCATCTCAGTAGAACGCATAACTCGGAGAGTCTTGTGCATCTCATAAATGAAGCCCTGGAGGAACCAGTTCACCCTGGAACTAGCGGAATCCCCTGACTAACTAGAAGAAGTGGGTGCAACATTTGATCTCTAGGCTTGGGAATCCACTATCTGAGCCAACATATGTATGTCTCCCCAAAGATCCCCATCATATACACTGGGACCGGAAGCTGGGGCTGGAGGTGGAACTGGAATATCATTTAGAGGGGCCATTTCACCCTCAGTAGGTGTAGGAACTGGTGCAGTCTAATCAGGAATAATATATTCAAGCGGTTTAGTAATTGGGGGAATATCATCACCCCTCGGGTGCTCACCAGCATCATCAAATATAGAATCAACTGCCACTCCTGGGGTGACATTGGCTCCTTGGCCAGTTCTTGCTTTCTTCCTAGGCACCATGTACTGAAAGTTAGAGCAAAGCACGAGTTAAAGGTGGAATAATCTTACAATTAGCTTTATCGCAAAGGGTATTATTCCTAAATGTCCAAGTAGCCTCCTAATTATAGATGTGGTCGATAACACACTGATAAGAAGGACTCTACTAGACACAGCTCCGAAACATCTTAGGACACTTTAAAACCTGAGGCTTTGATACCAAGTTTGTCACGTCCCGACCTCGGGGAGCACGATCGGCGCTCAACCGAGAAAATCCGGTCGAGCAAGCCTGCTAGATTACCTTCTACCCAACTCGCCTATGAATAAAAGGGAAGATACATTTATATAATTAATTTAAACATTGAGTGGATTCCGTGAATAATGCCAATTTCATTACCATTAGTCACTTCATTTTATAGTCTCAAAATATATACACAATCATAGTTAAAGTGCAACAAGTGATTCAAATACAACAAGGCTAGTTTGACTTTTCCAATACCCATATACAATCCACACTATGTCTACGGAACCTCTAACATAAACAAAAGAGTGCTACGACAGTGCCAGCAATAAGGCCTCAGCTATACCTCAAAATACTATGTACATGGAACAAGAGATACAGGACCCCAAAGTAAAGTGGGGCTCACCAAGTCAGCTGAGGAGAGGGTGTGTTTCTATCATTGATCAATACCACATGCTATGGAACCACCTACATCTATTAAAGATGCGGCACCCACGGCAAAAGGGACATTAGTACATGTCGAATAGTACTAGTACGAAAACCAAACACCTATGCAAGGACTTGGAAATACAACATGAATGTGATGAATCATGGTAACAATAAAAGGCTTAGTTAGTCGTTAAAGCCATAGCAAATTTATTAAGAGATTTCAATAACAATAATAACTTCATAAGTCGGGGATCCTCTACAACTACCTTTACACAAAGCGGCCCTGCCGCCTTACCCCCCAATGTATGCGGGTGGAGGTGCAATCACAATACCAAAAATTCTACACAAAGAGGCCATACCGCCTCACCCCAATGTATGCGGGTGGAGGTGTATTGACAATACCACCACTCGTATACCATGTTGCGCACTCCCAATATATGCTAGTGGACGTGTATTCACAATGCCACATTTTGGATTCCCAAAACAAGAATAGTTTGTACAAAAGAATTCCCTTTTAAATTAACCATTTGGCACCTTTGGCCTTAGCAAGTGTAAGTTCATAAGGTTTTATCATGTGAGAAATAAGTGTGTAATCACATTGATTTCATACATGATCTTCTTCCCAAAAGGGGTATAACATAATTAAGTCAAAAATAGAGAATCATTAACACACGAGGGTTCTAACACGTTATGACAATTGGGAATCAATTTTACTAGTTTGAATACCCCATATCAATAGAGTTTCAAGTTCGACTATACATAATAGAACTTTATAAGGATTCAAGAATTCCGATACAAAAAGAAGAGTTTAGCCTCCATACCTCGCTTTTAGCTTTCCTTAATTCACTACACAGTTTCGAAAATCCTAGCAACTTCGATCTATTTAGAGACATAGCAAAATTGAACACAAATTAGGAAGATATTCATGGTTTCAACTCATTTGAGCATTTTATCAAAAACTAGGTGTGCGAATTTGATTACAAGGTTCTTCCACAAGATTTTCTTCACTCCACAACTAATTCAATACCAAGAGTTTACTCATACTAGTTCAATTACCTCCCCACCATCCTCATAGCTACATGCATGCATAAATAACAACTCTCGTACCCAAGAATCATACTCCCAATTACCCATCTTTTACCTAAACTCGAAATTGAAGGCTAGGGTTAGAACCTTACCTCTTGAATGGAGACCTTATGAGTTTTCCTTATGAATTCTCAAAGATTTAAGCAAGGATTGATGCACAATTAGCCTAGGGTTTCCTCCTCTCTCTCTAGAATACTTTCACTTCTCTCTAAAATATCATATTTCTGTCTTCAAAACGAGCCCCAAGGGATTTTAATCAAAATAGGGTCGGGTAAAAATAATTAGAAAAATGAAGCCCCGACACAGATCTGTGGTCGCATATATGACCGCATAATGGCCCTCCAGAACTGGACACCCCTGCCTCACTCTGCTATCGGTATGTGGTCCATAGACCTATTCTGCAGTCGCATAATACGCCGTAAAACTTTCCTCCCAAAATTTCATGCTGGATCTGCGATGGGTTGTGCGGTCCGCGAAATGATTATGCGACCGCATACTGGATCGCATAATGGTCCGAAATTTTGCCCAGATTTCTACTTCATTCTGTGGCAGATCTGCGGTCCGCAGATCAGTTCTGCGACTGTAGAATGGACCGCAAAAATGCCCTGCACTTCCAAAAAAAAAAATTCAACTCCGCAATGCACTGTTCAACCTAAAAAGTCTGATCCGCCTCTACAATTATCAACGCATAAGTCTACCTCCGCATTACGAAACCCCGAGTTTTGGGTGAAATTTTTCGGGGCCTTACACTCCTCACTTGGCAGCTTCTTCAATTGGATAATATGTGACATGATTTTAGCAGCAATAAGCATGTCATCCACATATAACAACAACTATACACTAGAGCAAGATATTCAAACTTCTTGTAATACACACAACCATCATATGCACTTCGAGAAAATGCATTTTGTTGAATCATAAATGTATTAAATCTTTTATACCACTACCTAGGCAACTGTTTCAGACCATATAAAGATTTCTAAAGCAAGAAAACGTGATTTTTCTTATCCAGAGTAATGAATCCCTCAAGTTAACTTATATAAATCTACTCACCCAACTCACCATGCAAGAATGTCGTTTTCAAATCTAACTGCTCTAGCTCTAAGTCATGAAAAGCCACCAAAGCCAATAAGACCCTGATAGAGCTATACTTTTACTAATGGAGAGAAAACTTTATTTTAATTTATCCCCTCCCTCTAAGTAAAACCTTTAGCTACTAATCTTGCCTTGTACCTTGATGCTTCAACCCCCGGATTGCCCTCTTTTCTTTTGAAAATCCATTTGCACCCTAGTACTTTATGTCCCTTTAGAAATGGAAGAAGCTTCCATGTTTGATTCTTATGAAGAGACTCAATCTCTTCACCCATAGCACCAACCCACTGATCTGCAACTGACAATGCAAATTTCATAAAATTTACATATCCAGGAAAATTACCATCAGCTACATTTGGTTGTTACAATGCTATATGGTTGTTGTTGTGCAGGTGCATCAATATTATCATCTTGATAAATATTTTGCATCTCCTCCATTTCCTCTACTTTAGAACTACTGGGCTGAGCTAGTGGATATTCAATATCTAGTTCTATGCAGTCACTGACACCACGATCTATTTCTACTATTGCATTTTCCCTCCAACTGTCCAGTGAGGCAGATTCACTAAATGTTACATCCCTACTGATAATTAGCCCTGGAGCCCTTTAATTTGTGCACCACAACCTATAACTTTTTACTCCAGTTGCATACCCTAGAAATAAGCACTTGTGTGCCCTCGGCTCAAGTTTTTCATCCCTCACATGAGCATAAGCATGACAACTAAATATCCTTAAATTTAAATAATCAGCAGGCGAGCCGGACGATACCTCAAAAGGAGTTTTGAACTTAATAGTTGTGGATGGAGATCTGTTGACCAAATAACATATTGTATTGATTGCTTCGGGTCAAAAATCCTTGCTAACATATGAATGTGAAAGCATGCTTCGTGCCGTATCACAAAGCGTTCTGTTCATACATTCTAAAACAACATTTTGTTGTGGTGTTCCAACACAAGTATGGTGTCTCACTATGCCCTCTCTACTGCAGAAATTATTGAACTCAGAATTACAAAATTCTAACCCATTGTCAGTTCGAAGACGCTTAACTTTTCTTTTCGTCTGCCTCTCAACCATCGTCTTCCATTTAACAAATGTCAGAAATGCCTCATCTTTTGTTTTTTAAAAATACACCGACACTATTCTTGAGTAATCATAAATCAAAGTCATAAAATACATGGCATCTCTCTTAAAGGGAACTCTGTTTGGACCCCACAAGTCTGAATGTATATAATCTAACTTGTCTCTAGTCTTGTGCTCTACCTTCTTGTTGAATTTTATCTTTGTCTGTTTACTAAATACATGATGCTCACAAAAATTCAAAACTTGATTTTTTATACCCATCCAGCAAATTTTTCTTGATCAACAAAGACAATATCTTGTCACTCATATGACCAAGTCGCAAGTGCCACATCTGAGACTGATTCAGATTACTTTTTCCAAAAGCTACATCAGCTTCTCCTTCAACTACATTGACCTAAAGATGATACAATTTAGAATCTAGTTTACCCTTCACGAGTACCATGGAGACTTTACACACTTTAAGTATTCATTCTCGGAGTGAAACTTATACTCTTGATCATTCAAAAGTCGAAAGGGAAATCAAATTTCTCTTTATCTGAGGAAAATGTCAACATTCAATTTTTCTAATAATTCCAGCAAACATTCTCAATCTGATGTTAGCAATCCCCTCTACTGGTTATGGATTATCATCTCTCATGTAGACAATCCCACTCATCTGCTTGTAAGTTGTAACTAATTCTTGTGTGGACACATGCGGAAAGTAGCACCAGCATCAAGAACCAAGGAATTCGGCCCATGACTACAACTTACAGTACAAACTTCCCTTACATAGTAAGTATCATCATAATTATTTTCAGTGTCGATAATATTTGCCGAATTATCTATTTTCTGCTTCCGTCTTTTCTCTTTCAGTTTAGCATAATCGCTCTTGTAGTGACCTTGCTCCCCGCACTCATAGCAGTTCTGCTTCCTTGCTCTAGACTTCGATCTGGCGATTGACTTTTTCCTGTTAAAGTCCTTTTGTTGTGTTCTTCCTTTACTCACAACACCCTCGCCCTCAATTCTACTGTCTGGAAAGCTCTTTTCCAACTCATTAGATTTTAGTATATTACTAACATCTTCTAGTGAAATACTGTCTTTCCCATTTAGCAGCGTATCGACAAAAGTATCATAAGACACTGGTAAAGAATATAACACAATCAAGGCTTGATCCTCACTCTTAATTTTGATATCCACGTTCTTCATGTCCATTATAATTGAATTAAACTCATAAAGGTGAGGTTTAATAGGTGTACCTTCATTCATACAGAGATTGTATAACCTTTTTTCAGGTAGATGCAGTTTGTCACTGATTTCTTAGAATACAGATCTTCCAGCTTCTTCCATGTCGTTGCTGCAGAAGTTTCTTCGGTAATTTCACTAAGAATGCTAACTGTAACGCTCATGAAGATCTCACTCAAAGCCCTCTCCTTCAGGTCCGCGTTCTTTGTCTCTTTCATCTCTTCAAGAAAATCCTCATCAATTGCCTTCTCTAACACTTGTGACATCAGGGATGATTTCATCCTAATCTTCCATATATTGAAACTAGAACCCCTGACAAATCTCTCTACTTCGTACTTTGTTGAAAATGATGAAGACAGCTTAACCATAGATTATATGTAGAAACCCAATCCTTGCTCCGATACCAGTTGTTGCGAAAGATCGTGGGTTAACTAGCACACAATCACAGACAAAGCAAATAGAGAATAAAAAATCAACACAGGGATTTAACAAGGTTCGGCTAAGCCTAATCCCTGGGGCAGAAGTAGAGAGAGGTTTTCACTATGAATGACAAGAAAAACACAATACAATCTATAGAATCCCCAACTACAACCCGTATATATATATATATATATATATATATATATATATATATATATATATATATATATATATCCCAAATAGTCCCAAACCTATAAGAGAAAAGTTTTCCCAATTTGACAAGGACAATAGATTTTCCTTTCCCAAATCTATTAGGACAATGGGTTTTCCCAAACCTATAGGGATTATGGGTTTTCTAAAAATACAAAGAAATAATTAAATCCAAAAATAACAATAATATTTCGGTATTTACAAATACTGAAGTTCAGTAATTGCAAGTATTAATTTGGCTATCAGTACTTATAATAAAACTGTCACAACCAAAACCCATAGTAGGCCACGATGGCACCTAACGCCATTGTTCGGCAAGCCCACAAATGAAACTACTATTTATTTACCCCTTTTTAACATTTAAAATAAAGTTTTCCTTTTAAAAGAAACAAAATAAGTAAGATCCCATGCATCTGTATCTACTCTTTTCTTAACTAAAATACCAGTACAAAAATGATAAGTAGAGCAGTAAAAAAATGCTAAAACAATCCCCAAAACCCGACGCCACAAATACATGAGCAATCTAGAGAATATACAAAAATACTACAACTACTGTCTAAAAGTGATAGACAGAAATAATAAACAAGGTAGAGGGAGACTCCAGTGTTGCAGATCGTAGCAAGGCAAGCATCTCACCGCCTACGTCTCCGTAGAACCACGTCATCGCGCCCACGAGGCCACTAGGCATGGATGTGCCTGTACAACAAAATGTACAGCAAGTGTAGTATGAGTACGAAAACAACGCGTACCCGGTAAGTATCTAGTCTAACCTCGAAGAAGTAGTGACGAGAGGTCGACTCCGATACTTACTAGAGGTCAAATAACAATATAAATACATAAAGTAGACATAGTGAGTGTACAACAAATAGCAGCGAAGCAAAAAAAGTAACCACAGTAAGTCCACACATGAGTCTGTATCAAGTCACTAAACACATCATAATCAGCCTTGAAGGCGCTAACTCAATAATTAAGAAACCAAATCCAGCTCCAATTATTAAGCACGAAGCTACTGAGGCTAGTGGCCCGATCCCATAGGAATAGTTGTACTCAGTATTGCCGAGGAGAACAAACTTATCCCACAAGAATAGTATTACCAATCTGCCGAGATGAACGACCCGATCCCATAAGAGTAGTGCTACCATCCTGCCGAGGCGAATGACCTGATCCCACAAGAGTAGAGAAGTTTACCTCGCTCGCGGAAGCACTTGCGAGACGAGAAGACACGGATTTATAGTTTATCAAGTATTTCCCAATTTTTCTAAAGTAAGAGGCTAAGTCATTATTTTCACTTTAAGCCCTCAGTATCAATACTAATAGAGATAATGAATACACATGATAGGGATAAACAGTACAAATAAAGGCATGATGTGAATTTAAGTCTACCCGAACATATCATGAAATATAGCTACGTACCGACTCTCGTCATCTTGTGCGTACGTAACTCCCATAACAAGTAGCACACAACAATAATACACCTAAGGGTATAAGTTCGCTATTACAAGGTTAGGCAAGAAACTTACCTCGGTCCCAAGTCCTTAATCCAGCTCTTCAACCTCACTAGAACTCCTCAAACGACCCTGAGGACTAAGAAACTAACCAAAAGTCATATAAACTAATAAATATATGCTCAAAAGTTCATAATTTAGCTATTAGAGTAATTACCCAACTCAATTTGGAAGGTTCCAAAAATTCGCCCCCGGGCCCACGTGCCCGGATTCCAAAAAATGTCGAATATAAACTTTACCCATGACCTCACGAATTCAAATATATAGTTTATGCTCATTTACATAATATATTTTGTGGTCAAATCTTATTTTTACCAAACCCTAGGTTCTAGCAAAATCTCACAATTTTTCCCTTAATTTCATGTTAAATCTACCCATAATCCGCATTTTTGACTAAAGAATTGATAGGGTTCACTTTCCTCTTGATGTTTATGAAAATCCCTCACAAAATGTACTCAAAATCGCCGAGGACCAAGTGGGAAATGAGAGAAAAAAGACCAAGTCCCGCAATAAAATCCATTTTGCCCAGTGATTCCTTCTTCGCGATAGAGGAAGAAGGCACGTGATCGCGAAGGCATAACTGGCACATGCAGTGAAGCTCTTCTTCAACAACGCGAGGGAAGCCATGCGATCGCGAAGGCTTGTTCGGTGGGCTGACCATTCCTTCTTTACGTTCGCGTAGTCCTGTTTACGATCATGTACGTGTGCTTCTGCCTTCTCCGCGTTCGCATAGCTCAGCTGTATGCGAATACGGGCCCTCAAGCGCAAACGCGAAGGGCAAAACTGCCGAGTCCCCAATTCCTTCTACGCAAATGCGACTCCACCTCCGCGTTCGTGAAGAAAGAAACCAAAACGAGCATTTCCAGTTTTCCAGACTTAGCTTTGGGTGGTCCGAAATCCACCCGAGCCACTCGGGACCCCGACCAATTGTACCAACAAGTCCATAAACGTAATACGGACCCGCTTGAACCCTCAAAAGACATAAAACAACATCAAAAACAAGAATCGTATCCCAAAACTAACTTGAATCAAATTATGAACTTCAAACTTTTCAATTAGCTCCAAACGCGTCGAATCATACATAAACTACTTGGAATGACACCAAATTTTGCGTACAAGTCATAAATTACCACACGGAGTTGTTCTAAGGTTCGGAGTCCCAAAAGAACCTTGATAACACCAAAGTCTACTCCAAACAAAATATAAAAAACTAGAAAACCTTTAATGAACCAACTTTCTACATTAAGCACCGTAACGCTCCTGGGTTACCCGAAACCCGATCCGAACACACACCCAAGTCCGCAATCATAATACAAACCTATTGGATACGTCAAATCCTAGTTCCGAGGTCATTTACTCAAAATGTTGACTCAAGTAAAACTTGGCCACCTTAGGCCACTATTAAGGAACTAAGTATTCCGATTTCAATCTGAACCCTTCCAAACCTAAACCAACCATTCCCGCAAGTCATAAAATGGTAAAAGAACATATAAGAAACCTTTATTAGGGGAACATGGATCTAGTAAGTAAAACGGCCGGTTGGGTCGTTATATTCTCCACATCTTAAACAAACATTCGTCCTCGAACGGGTCTAAAATCATACCCGGAGTGCCGAATAATTGCGGATATCGGCTCCTCATATCCTCCTCAGTCTCCCAAGTCGCTTCCTTGACTGGTTGACCCCTCCACTGAACCTTTACCACAGCAATCATCTTGGACTTCAATTGGCAAACCTGCCTATCAACAATGGCAACTGGGTTCTCCTCATAACCCAGACTCTCATCTAGCTAAACCGTGTTGTAATCTAGCACGTGCGACCTGTTGGCATGGTACCTCTGGAGTATAGACACATGGAAGACTGGATGAACTCCCGATATACTGGGAGGCAAAGCAAGCTCATAAGCAACTTCCCCAACTCACCTCAGCACCTCAAATAGGCCAATAAACCTTGGGCTCAGCTTGCCCTTTTTTCCGAACCTCATGATACCCTTCATCGATGAGACTTTCGAGAGAACCTTCTCGCCCACCATAAATGATAAATCACGCGCCTTCTGATCTGCGTAACTCTTTTGTGTGGACTGCTTTGTGCAAAGCCGCTCCTGAATTAGCTTTACCTTCTCCAAGGCATCCTTCAGTAAAATAGTGCCATATAACTTAGCCTCATCGGGCTCAAACCATCCGATGGGCGTACGACATCGCCGACCATATAAGGCCTCAAATGGATCCATCTTGATGCTGGACTGATAAATGTTGTTGTAAGCAAACTTGTCCAAGGGAAAGAATCTATCCCACTGCCCTCTGAAGTCAATGACACATGCTTTGAGCATATCCTCCTGAATCTGAACTGTCCGCTCCGACTGTCCGTCGGTCTATGGATGAAAGGTTGTGCTAAGCTCTACTCGGGTACGCAACTCGCTCGGTACTGCTCTCCAAGAATGTGATGTAAATTAAGGGCCTCTATCTGATATGATGGAAACAGGCACACAATTCAAATGAACAATCTCCTAAATGTAAATCTGGGCCAACTTCTCTGAAGAATAAGTAGTCACCACCGGAATAAAATGTGAGGACTTGGTCAGCCTATCGACAATGACCCAAACGGCATCAAACTTCCTCAACGTCCACGGAAACCCAACAACGAAGTTCATAGTGATGCGCTCCCACTTCCTCTCTGTTATAACCATCTGCTGGAGCAGGCCACCTGGCCTCTAGTGCTTATACTTGACCTGTTGGCAATTTAGACATCTCGCCACATACTCAACTATGTCCTTCTTCATCCGCTACCACCAATAATGTTGCCTCAGATCGCGATGCATCTTCGTAGCACCTGGATGAATAGAATACCAAGAACTGTGTGCCTCCTCTAGAATTTTCTCCCTCAAGCCATCAACATTAGGAACACATAGGCAACCCTGGAGTCGCATAACACCATCCTCACTGATAGTAACCTCCTTGGCACCACCTTGTAGTACCATCTCTGAGAACCAACAAGTGCGGATCATCGTACTGACAAGACTTGATCCTCTCAAGTAATGAAGACTGAGCCACAACACATGTAAGGACTCGACTAGGCTCTAAAATATCCAACCTCACAAGTCTATAGCTAAGGACTGAATTTCCAAAGCCAATAGCCTCTCCTCTGCCGAAATGAAGGCCAAACTACCCATACTCTCGGCCTTTCTGCTCAAGGCATCCGCAACTATATTCTCCTTGCTCGGATGGTAAAAGATTGTAATATCATAGTCCTTCAGTAACTTAAGCCACCTGCGCTGCCTCAAATTAAGGTCCCTCTACTTAAACAAATGAAACAAGCTGTGATGATCGGTGTAAACCTCACAGGACACACCATCTAGATAATGCCTCCAGATTTTAATAGCATGAACTATCGCGGCCAACTCCAAATCAAGCATGGGGTAATTCTTCTGATGGGGCTTCAGCTGACGTGAAGCATATGCAATAACTCACCCCTCCTGCATCAATACACAACCCAAGAAAATGCGCAAAGCATCACAATACACGATATATATCCCAAAACCGGAGGGCAACACTAACATAGTTGTAATCAAGTGGTCTCGAGCTTCTGAAAGTTTTCCTTACAATCATCGGACGATCTGAACGGAGCACCCTTCTGGTTAAGTCTAGTCAAGGGCACTACAATAGACAAGAAGCCATCCACAAACCGATGATAATAACCTTCTAACCCCGAGAAACTCCTGATCTCGGTCGTTGTGGTAGGACGAGGCCAACCCTGGACTGCCTCAATCTTCTTGGGATCCATCTTAATATACCCATCCAATACCACATGTCCCAAGAAAGCAACGGAATTCAACTAGAACTCACACTTGGAGAACTTAGCATAAAGCTTCTGTTCCCGCAAGGTCTAAAGCACTAATCTCAAATGCTGCTCGTGCTCCTCCATACTACGCGAGTAGATAAATATGTTATCAATGAATACAATGACAAATGAGTCAAGATACAGCCTGAACACTCAGTTCATCAAATCCATAAATACCGCCAGGGTATTGGTCAAGCCGAAGGACATCACTAAAAACTCATAGTGGACATATCTAGTCCGGAAATCCGTCTTTGAAATATCTGAAGCACGAATATTCAGTTGATAATACCCAGATCTCAGGTCGATCTTAGAGAACACCCTGTAACTGGTCAAACAAATCATCGATGCGCGGAAACGGGTACTTATTCTTGATGGTGACTTTCTTCAACTGGCCGTAATCAATGCTCATCCGCATACTCCCATCCTTCTTCTTCACAAACAACACTGGTGCGCCCCAAAGCGACCCACTAGGTTCGATGAACCCCTTCTCAAGCAACTCCCGAAGTTGTTCCTTTAACTCTCTTAGCTCTTTGGGAGTTATAGAGTAAGGAGAAATAGAAATAGGTTGGGTGTCTGGCACCAAATCAATGCCGAAATCAATATCTCGATTCGGCGGCATACCTGGTAGATCAGCAGGAAATACATCGAAAAATTCTCATACCACTGACACTGAATCTAACGTTAGAGTCTCTGCAGTAGTATCCCAAACAGAGGCTAAGAAGGCCAAACAACCCTTCTTGGCCATTTGTCGAGCCTTCAAGAAGGAAATAACTCGGCTAGAAGTACCGACAGACGAACCCCTCCACTCTAATCTAGGTAACTCAGGAATCGCCAAGGTAACAGTCTTGGCATAGCAATTATTAATGGCGTGGTATGGGGATAACCAGTACATGCCCTAGAAAACCTCGAAATCAACCATGAGCAATAGAAGATCCGCTTTAGTCTCATATCTACAAAAAATCACCACGCAGGACCGATAGACCCGATCTACAATAACAGAATCACCCACCGGAGTGGACACATATACAAAAACGCCCAAGGACTCACGAGACATATCCAGACAAGGAGAAAATAGAGAAGAAACATAGGAGTAAGTAGACCCTTGATCAAATAATACCGAGGCATCCCTACGGCAAACAGAAATAGTACTTGTGATCACTACATCGGAGGTGATTGCATCTGGCTTGGAAGGGATAGCATAGAATCTAGCTGGAGCGCCACCTGACTGGCCTCCACCTCTAGGACGACCCCTAGCCACCTGCCCTCTGCCTCTGGCCGGGCGAGCGGTGTGGTAGCTGGTGCGGTAATCATGGGCCGATGGTCCTGCTGCTCGGCCTTGCCCCGAAGTCTGGGAGAAAACCTCTTCACGTGGCCAAGATCCCGCACATGAAACAACCCCTCGGAGCAGTGGGTTGCTAACCTAAAGTCTGACCCTGATATCCTAAAAACCTACTAGAGGAACCCTGAATAGCAGGCGGACGGTAAGTACTCTCTAGAATGGCACTGAAATAGGATCGTGCTGGAGAACTCCGAGCAAGTGGTGGTGTTGACTGTATGGGCCTACTGGGCTGACCCCTCATGAACTGACATCTGCCCCCAGGCGGGGCGGAATTGAATCCTCCAAACTGCTGGGGCCTCTTGTCCCTCGGCGTAAACGCTCCGCTACAGTTACGAATAAGCTTGGTCCTCCGAGCTATATCCACAACCTGATGAAAGGAAGTCCATATCTCTGACTCACGGTCCATAGGAACCTAAATCTCACGGTGCAGACCTGCAATGAACCTTCGCACCCTCTCTGCGTCTGTGGGGAGTATAATAGTTGTATGGTGAGACAAGTCAGTGAATCTCGCCTCATAGTCGGTGACAGATATATGACCCTGATAGAGTCGCTCAAACTGACCCCGAAGCTCCTCTCTCTTAGAAGGTGGTATGTACTTCTCCAAGAACAGATGTGTAAAATGATCCCAAGTTAAGAGAGCTGAACATGCTGTCCTGCTAAAAAGGTAAGCCTACCACCATCTGCTGGCCTTGACCTTAAGCTGAAAGGTGGTGAAGTCCACCCTGTTGGACTCCAATATCCCCATGTTCTGGAGCCTATCCTTGCACCGGTCAATGAAATCCTAGGGGTCCTCTGACCGCTCACCCCTAAAGTTAGGGGAGAGAAGTCTAGTCCATCTGTCCAACCGCTTCTGCTGATCAATGGTAGCGACTGGTATAGCCTCTGACACAACCGTTGTAACAGGCTAGGCTCCGCCAGTAGGTAGTGCACCTAGGGTCTGATAAACAGCAACGGCGTGACACAGAGCCTGAGCGGTAGGGTCTGTGCTCCCCTCCCGCCTGATATGCGGCAGGGTCCTCTCGAAATAAACCACCCTGCGTTATAGAGTCCATGAACCGCAACATACGGCCCATGACCTCCTGGAATTCCGACGTAGCCATGAAATCTGTTGGGGCTGGCACAGCTGCAGGTGCCTCATCCTGCTCCTCAACAATAGGATTCTCCACTGGATCCACTGGTGGTACAACGGGAGCAACTCTAGGTTACCCTCATCCTCTGACAAGAGCTGGAGCCCTCCCCCGGCCTCTGCCTCGGCCTCAAGCAACGGGGGGGAGGCAGCTCATCTACTGCCTGGTACATCCGCCGCGCCTCACGATCTGTGAGAGATCAATAGAAAGATACTTAGCACAATATGAACTCCATGATACGAGATGAATAAAGAGAAGTTTCCTAACACCCTATAGCCTCTCGAAGATAAGTACGTACATTTGTGCACCGATCCACAAGACTCTACTAGGCCTGCTCATGACTCGTGAGACCTATGTGAACATAAGGCTCTGATACCAAGGTGTCATGACCCAAAACCCATGGTAGATCACGATGGTACCTAACGCCGCCGTTAGACAATCCCACAAATGAAGCTACTATTATTTACCCTTTTTTAACATTTAAAACAAAGTTTTCTGATTAAAAGAAATAAAATAAGTAGGATCTCATGCATCTGTATCTGCTCTTTTCTTAACGAAAATACCAGCATAATAAGTACATCCACTATAATGATAAGATGATAAGTACAACAGTACAAAAAAGCTAAAAAATCTCCAAACCCTGGCTCCACAAGTACATGAGCAATCTAGAGAATATACAAAACTACTACAACTACTGTCTGAAAGTGATAGACAAAAATAATAAACAAGGCAGAGGGAGACTCGGGTGCTGCAGATCGTAGCAAGGAAAGACGCTCACCACTAAGTCTCCGTAGATGATCAGCTACGCACCCGCATGACCACTGGTAGTACATGTCTCAGTACCTGCACATCAGTGCAGAAATATAGCGTGAGTACGGAAAACAATGCGTACCCAGTAAGTATCTAGTCTAACCTCGAAGAAGTAGTGACAAGGGGTCGACTTGACACTTACTAGAGGTCAAATAACAATATAAATACATAAAGTAGACATGGTGAGTGTACAACAAATAGCAGCAAAGCAAATAAAGTAACTACAGTAAGTCCACACATGAGTTTGTATCAAGTTACTAAATACGTCATAATCGTCCTTGAAGGCGCTAACTCAATAATTAACAAACCAAATCCAGTTCCAATTATTAAGCACGAAGCTGCCGAGGCGAACAACCCGATCCCATAGGAATAGTGGTACTCAATACAGCCGAGGAGAACGGTCCGATCCCCTAAGAATAGTATTACCAACCTGTCGAGGCGAACGACCCGATTCCAAAAGAGTAGTGTTACAATCATGCCGAGGCGAACGGCCCGATCTTATAAGTGTAGAGAGGTACCTGCTCGTGGAAGCACTTGCGAGATGAGAAGACACGAATTTATAGTTTATCAAGTATTTCCCAATTTTTCTAATGTAAGAGGCTAAGTCGTTATCTTCAATTTAAGCCCTCAGTCTCAGTACTAATCAAGACAATGAATACACATGATCGGGATAAACAGTACAAATAAAGGCATGATGTAAATCTAAGTCTACCCTGACATATCATAAAATATAGCTACGTACGAACTCTCGTCACCTCGTGTGTACGTAACTCCCATAAAAAGTAGCACATAACAATAATACACCTAAGGGGATAAGTTTCCTCTTACAAGGTTAAGCAAGAGACTTACCTCGGTCTCAAGTCCTCAATCTGACTTTTCAACCTCACTAGAACTCCTCAAGCGACGCTGAGGAATCCGAATTTAACCAAAAGTCATATAAACTAATAAATATATACTCAAAAGTTTATAATTTAGTTATTAGAATAATTACCCAACCCAATTTGGAAGGTTCTTAAAATTTACCCCCAGGCCCAAATGCCCGGATTCTGAAAACTTTCGAATATAAATGTTACCCATGACCTCACGAACTCAAATATATAATTTATGCTCATTTACATAATAGGTTTTGTGGCCAAATCTTATTTTTACCAAACCCTAGGTTCTAGCAAAATCTCACAATTTTTCCCTTAATTTCATGTTAAATCTACCCATATCCGTGTTTTTAACTAAAGAATTGATAGAGTTCACTTACCTCTTGATGTTGATGAAAATCCCTTATAAAATGCTCTCAAAATTGCCCAAGACCAAGTGAGAAATGAGAGAAAAGAGACCAAGTCCCGCATTAAAAATCCATTTAGCCAGTGATTCCTTCTTCGCGATCGCGGAAGAAGGCTCGTGATCGTGAAGGCATAACTGGACCAGGCAGTGAAGCTCTTCTTCGCAAACGCGAGCCACGCGATTGCAAAGGCTTGTCCAGCCTGAGATTCACGAATGCGAAGAGCAACAATGACTGACCCCCCCCCCCCCTCCCCCGATCCCCTTGTTCTAGGCGAACGCGGGCCCTCAAGCGCGAACATGAAGGGCAAAAATGCCAAGTCCCCAAATTCTTCTACGCGAACGTGACTCCACCTCCGCGTTCGCGAAGAAGGAAACTAGAACCACCATTTTCAGTTTTCTAGACTTAGCTCCGGGTGGTACGAAATCCACCCGAGCCACCCGGGACCCCGACCAATCGTACCAAAAAGTCCATAAATATAATACGGACTCGCTCAAACCCTCAAAACACGTAAAATAATATCCAAAATAAGAATTGTACCCCAAAACCAACTTGAATCAACTTATGAACTTCAAACTTTTCAATTAGCTCCAAACGCGTCGAATCATACTTAAACTACTCGGAATGACACCAAATTTTGCGTACAAGTCATAAATCACCACGTATGGCTATTCCTAGGCTCGAAATCCCAAACGGACCTCGATAACACCAAAGTCTACTCCAAACCAAATTTAAAGAACTAGAAAACCTTCAATGAACCAACTTTCCACATTAAGCACTAAAATACTCTCGGGTTACCCGAAACCCGATCCGAACACACGCCCAAGTCCGAAATCATCATACGAACCTATTGGAACCTTCAAATCCCGGTTCCGAGGTCGTTTACTCAAAATATTGAGTCAAGTGAAACTTGGCCACCTTAGGCTCCTATTAAGGAACTAAGTGCTCTGATTTCAACCTGAACCCTTCCAAACCTAAATTAACCATCCACGCAAGTCATAAAACAGTAAGAGCACATACAGGAAGCCTTAATTAGGAAAACGGCGATCTAGTAAGTAAAACGACCAATCGGATCGTTACAAAAATATTTAACTTCAATATATGAAATGTCAATTAAATAGTAAAAACTTATTTAATGAGTATTTTGGTGAAATAATAGTTTCACTCACAAATCTTTAACTTTCTTTTAAGAGAAATTCATATCAAACATAATTATGCACATTTTCCTTTTTGAAATTTCAAATTCAAATATTGGTTTTTTTGCAACTTCAATCAAATCCCATTCTATGCCAAATTTTTTGCGTTTTCTAGTCAAAGTTAACCAATTTCATCTTGGAAAAAGAATGTGTTCTAATATAGTTTGTGGACTACGTACTTTGTTGGAACTACGAAAGAGAGTTATTAGAAGAAGACGAAGACAAGAAAACTTGAAATGCTGCCTCATTTAAGGATGATAACACCAACTTTTCAATGATTTACACCCACGCATCATGGATTTTCACGAGGGCTTGAAAATATGAAGAAACACGTGCAAGCTCTTTTCACATATAATTCCATAATAGGTTTATATCTAATTTAAAAGAATAACTTTCACGTTACCATGATACTCATATACATAATAACGAACAAATTAACTTCATTGGCTTTTTGACTGAGTTGTCGCATGTTCCAACAAATTAAGCTCATTCTAGGTTTTAACTTATTTTCCTTAATTAATATTTTTCAATACCTTTGATACCTTATTTTCAGTACGGACGCAGTATCTTCTCTAACCAAGTTAAAAGGTTTGTCCGTGTAGAAATACTATTCAACGACTCGCATTTTTTCGTATTTCTTGGGGACAAATGCAAAGCTGAGTAGAAAGTACAGAAAGCAAGAACGGGAAAAATAAAATGGAACAACACACGAAAAAGCATCTTTTAAAAGGAGAGAATATACCACGTTACTTACATAAGCGTACACCTCTGCAGGGAGAGAAAAGAATTGTCTAAGAGATCAACAGCCGAACTATTAATTTGGTTTACTATTTAAGTAAAGAGTAGGTTTTCTTGTTTAAGTAAGAATATTTTAAAAACAACTTCGTTGGGTATTTATTGAATAATAATCTGTTTTGATGCAACTCCATTTTAAAGTGTTGCTTGCAAGATTCAAAGCTAAAAATTTGTCGGAGTGTGCGAACACAAAATCTCACGTTGATAGCTAACAAAAAAACAAGAAAAGTGAAAAGAAGTTGAAAACCACTAGCACGTATAATTAGTCCATAAACCCCTCAGTTCTCTTTAACTTCGTATATACATAATAAATATATATGGTGACCTATAACTGAGTTTCCTTCATCTTCAAATCATGTTCTCATGTCGAGAGAGAGCGAAAGGGTTCCTAAGAAGTGACAAAAGAGAAGGTAGATTAAAAAAGGAGGTCTCCAACAACCAACTCACCTGATGTTTGTTGGTTAGAAGTGAAAGTTATGGTTTCAGTGTCACTTAAACATTTACTTCAAACAGAAGGAACCCTTGTTGACAAAACGCGAGAGTGGAAGATGACACATTTGTTTCAATACGAGAGTGTAGTCCATCCGTTTCAATTTAGATAACACATTTGGCTTATCGAGAAATTGTAGTATGAGTTTTGATCAATATTTTAAAATATTTTTTTTATCATATTGACATGAGAAAAATAACAACTTATAGTACTTTTCGTATTGTTTGTGAATATGTAAATTTTAATTTTGAAATATTGAGGTGAATTAATCCAATTTAGTTTCAAAGTTTAGTGAAATTGACTCTCGATAGGCGAAATGTGTCATCTTAATTGAAATAGAGGGAGTAATTTTTAGACCAAACTATAGCTAGCTGAATACTACCAATTTAATGTGTGAGTTTGATTCTAACTATTTCCTTTCTCCTATGATCCCTACTTAATAGAAATTCTTTTTTAACCATTTTTATATGAATTTAAACTACCACTTCCTATAAAATCCAATGAAGCCAAACAAATCGGTAACTCTATTGGATTGTGATGTACTCAATTTATTATGCATACTGGTGATCTATTAAATTTAATTACTAGCGTTAACTTTCCGCAATATTTTCCTTTAATAAGAAAAAAATGATAGGGGGTCTCATAAATACCGTCATTGCATGCACCTCCAAATGTTACCAGCTTTAGGTACTATGAATTCTTTGGTGAAAAGGGATCAAAGGCGCAGTCAATTCTGCCCAAGAGTCTCAGCAAAAGAGTGTGCCCCCTCTATCACCATATGAAGAAACCTTCACCACTAGCTCTTAATTAATGTCTCCCCAGTTTTATTAGGCTCTGCTATGCAGATCTCTGATTTATAAGGGGATCAAATTTAACTTCCTGGTTGAAATACTTTTTCATATTTTCTTATTTCACTCTACGTGGCGTTCTTTACTGTCTGAAAAATCCATAAGTTTCTCTTTGATCACATTATTCTTAAATAGTTTTGTTAAGTACATATATTATTAACTATTTTGATTTATATTAATTTTTATCTAGTCTTTAATTAAATATGTAGATTCTATTTCAAACATTTGAAAATTTTATGTTTGAATCATACAAAGTTAAACATTCTTGTACTCCGAATCTCACCATATATATAAACTAGGAGTAGAAAAGGAGTAATAGAGTTAGCATATTGGAATATATTTATTTCATGCGTGCAGTTAAAGGGAATTAACCATCAAGAAGTTATTTGGCAAAAAACAATCAAGCAAATGGAAGGCTTACAAAAACTCATGCTTACTTAATTATCATCTGATTTGTACATGAAGTTTCACTGATTCTATCAACTTATTTAGCATAGAGCCAAACACTCTTGGCTGTCAAAAAAGAAACGGAAAAAGTAGAAGAAAAAAACACTAGAAAATCAAAACTCACTAGGATTAGAATTTAAACTTGTCTCATAATTTAACACATGACATCCTTGAGAAGCTTGTATCTTCTCCGAGGTGAAGGAGTGCCACTAGGATTCTTTGCCCTTTCAGCACCACTTTCTTCCCTATCATTCTGCTTGATTTTGTCACCTGAATATTCCGATTTGATCCCTGAATCACTAATTCCTGCAATTGATTTCCTTGAACCACCATGCCTCGAGCCTTTTTCCTCACTTTGACACCAATCACACACTTGTATTGGCTCCGATGATTCGTTGTAGTAGTTGCTACAATACCTAACATATACAAATTTGGGATAAGTTGTGCAAAAACTATTCCTTCCGACTTGAACTATATATGTTTACGTATGGAAATTTTTTTAAAATATATACATATAATGAGATTATACATAAGTTGACTGGCTCTATATCCGCCTCTAGTTCATTAAAAAACTGTAGCCACATAGAGACATGGTCTATTATTGTATTGTAAGTGTAAAATAAATGAGAGTTAACGTACTCTTTCTTCTTCTTTTTTCTAAAGAAGTAATCATGTTATGATGATGAATATTTCCGGTGATAGTGGCGGTGGACGAGGGTCATGTTTGGCTGGCCACAACCAAGAAAGAAAACGAAAATTAAACAAAAGTAAAATATATATTCAGTCAAAGACTATAAAGGCGTGGCAGTCATGAGGGACCAAACCAAGCTGCGGACCATGTTTCTCTACAAAGTTGATCCCAAGATTAAGACTTGATCCACAAAGCAAGAAATTTAATGATGGCATTAAAAGTACTCTCTTGTAATTTTCAAAAGAAAGAAAAAAAGTTACGAGATTAAACTCTCGAATAAAACTAAGAACTAACCTAATAGAGAAGATTAGACCAATCAAGAAAGAAAATCCGACCGTTCGACCAAAACTATAATAGGAGTACGTTATTCTTCATAAAGTTGGCACATGAATCTGGCCTCTCAAAGGGGGAAAAAATGAGAGTCGATCTGAGCTTATAATAAGCCTACGAACACTAGTCTAAAGGCTGAACTAATTAATCGAGGAAGAGAAGAAAGTGAGTCTTTGAACCGAACCAGTGAAGTTCTTCTTCCTATGGTTAGTACGAGAATCCCTCTTAAAAGAATAGATTAATTCAATCGTCGAACTTAGAGTTAAATAACTTATCAGCAATGATCTGTCTCGTTTAGTTGCTCTCTTTCTTAAGATCAAGAGTCGTATAAGCTACTATATATATAACTGAGAAGGTTGAAGGACATACGAGTGCTGAAAACGGTGGTGGCACTTGGAGCAGCGGAAGAGCTTGTCAGGGAAGCCTACATCACCACACATGGAGCAAACTGTTTGAAGATCCACCATTTTCTTTTTCTTCAAATTCTTCAATCTATCTGATTTAAAATCTAAAGGAAGGAAACGAAAACTAAAACCAATTTAACCAGAGAGAAAGGCAACTGAAGACACCCTTGAGGCGGCGTTTGCGTCTCTCTTGGTTATTTATATACTAAAGAGAGAGAGAGCCAGACATGGTTTTTGTATATTTTATGTACACGAACACATTATTAAAAAAATAAACCAAAGATGCATATATTAATGTGAATGTGATATGTTATTTGTATACAGGTAGACCACAGGTTGCTTGCAGTCGTTTTCTGTTAACGGACAGCGGGACAGATGATGCGAACCTTAAAACTCAATATATTAAAATGACAGATATGCCCCTTGGTCCGATGATAGAGATAGAGATAGAAATAGAGAGGAGAGTGAAAAAATATATATTCGCACCCAGTTTTTATACCAAACACACATTATACGTGCGTGTTCTTTGACCACGTTTTTTTAAATATTTTATAAATATTTTGAATTATGAATTATTATGACTTATAATACTTTTTATGTAATTTTCGAAAATGTAAATTTCATTTTCAAAAACTTGAAGAATCTATGTTTAAATTCACGGGCAAAGTTAGATACTTTGACCCTCGTACTCCCAATCATGCCAATCTTTTTTAAACGGAGGGAGTAGGTTTTAGAGGTATATAACATATATTGAACATTCTTTGTCTGGAAAATTTTTTCTCTTCTTTCAAATTTGAACACCCTTGTTGATTCCCCAAGTACACGCAAGTCTACGTGGCCGTCAAGTAATAAAGTGACTCGAAAGTTCGATGTCGAACCCACATAGACTTAGAATAATTGTTAACTAAGCAAACTAAAATCAATTTTAATGTCCAAGATAATCAAGAGTGTTATTTTTCTATTAATCTACTATTGCAAAAATTAAACAAGTAACGACTAATTTATCAAGAATGCAAATGGGTATGGTGAGATTTTAATCAGAGGAGATGAAGATTCCAGGGTTGTGGTTGGTTTATCAATCCTATTAAGTTCAATAATCACACTCGTTAATCCAGATTATCTATGGTTGCAAATCGACCGGATCGTTTATATGAATAGCATGTTCCCACAATACTATTCGCCTATCCACAATATATCAATCATATATTCCTATGGTATTGAGTCTATCGTGAACGAATATAATACGGTATTCAACTAAGCAAGAATGTTAGGTATATTCCTATCCTAACCATGAAATTATTCCCCGAGCCACGGGTTCAGAAACAAGCTCTCTTTAATTCTAATATAATCTAAACATGGCTTTCCCAAGCATAGTATAGATAGTAGGGTGAAATGGTAGCTACAACAATTCACAAGTTAAAACTAAAAACTAGAATTAAAGAAACAACTACAAGATGATAATCCGAACTAACGAAGATGTAATTAGTAAATATTAATAATCATGTCAACCACAACCCTAGAAACTAGAGTGCTTAGCCACTCATGTTCGTAGTAATAATTTTTCAAGTATTTTGCATAAACAAATTATATTACAAAGAAAAGAAGAAGGAATTAAGAACTCAATAATTTTCTCCTCCAAAAGTTGTTCCACGTGATGTTCTTGCCTCCAATAATGTCCCCTTCTCAAAAATAGGTTTAGAACCCTTTTTATACATGTTGGGGACGTGTAGGTTGAAATCCCCAAATCCCAGCCGAATTAGGACAAAATTCGCCCTTTGGCGTCTCACTTGGCGCCTGGCGCCAACCTGGACAGCAAACTTTTTGGTCTTCTGCCAATGGCATTTTGGTTGGTGCCTAGCGCCAAATTGGACAATGAATATTTTATCATGCTATCAACGGCATTTTGATTGGTGTCGAGCACCAACCTGGGCACCAACTTATACTTCCTCCAAATTCATCCTTTTTTTTACGTCAATTTGCATGCAAACTCCCCAAATCACTTCCAATTGATTCCTATACATAAAATACCATTATTAAGCTCGAGTCACAAATATTTGCACCAAAGTTAACAAGATCAATAATGCAAGGCAAATTGAATGCAAAAATATAGAATTTTAGCCAAACATCACCACCCCACACTTAAACTCTTGCTCGTCCTCGAGCAACTAACAATTCACACTATTCTTGAGCACTTTATATTTACCACATTTGAAGCACACTACACCAATGACCACGGTTGATAGCAATAATTAAACTGTAGCATATGCAATCACTTACACTTCCCTTAACTTATGTCATTCTTCAAAAATATTCACAACAAAGACGACATGCTTATAACAATCCTAGCCTCTAGTATCACAATGCACTCATGGCTGAAACACCTAACATCCTAGAGAAGTCTAATAATGTTACCTATCCTTCATGAAACCATGTGCCCTCACAACAGGAACAAAAGAGTAAGTTGAATCCACACATTCAAATCAAATGCTCAAATATATTTTAAGTACTCATATATATCAAAGAAAATCGCTCACTCTCACAAAAGAAGTCACATGCATGCAATTGGTACCATAGGCTTGCCCTTAATGTAAATCCCTACTAATATAGGCTCGTTCAATCTAAAATCAATTAGGACTTTTTCATGGTTGTAATGTGGGCTAAGGGACGGGTAGGATATATTTAGAAATAGTGGCTAATCCCCCTAAGTACTTTAACACATCACATAATTAACTTTAAGCGCATATTCTTCAATCCCAACTTCACTTTCACAAACAACATCACCCAAAAGAGTATCCCTTTTTCTTTAAGCAATGCTTTAATTCATACCCACTAGCAAGAACAAGATGTCAATTTATTCATCTACATATTTTTCCTTCTTTTTTCAGATTATTTTTCTTTACAATTTTCGCTAGTGGTATATTCTTTTACAAAACAAGTGCATCTTTCTTCGTTTCATTGGTTGCACTCGAAAGCTACCCAAATTCCCTCCTTACTTCTTTTAGTGCCCATATCACAATTAAAGTGTTTTAAGAGGTAAAAGGATCAAAACAACGTCAATTAAAAATAAAAAGGGTATAGGCTTGTAATATGGGTGCCAAATAAAAGTCTATAGGCTCAAAATGGTTTACTAGGGATACATTTTATTTGTGATAAGCATTAAACTCAAAAAGAACAAAGAAAGCCTAAAATCATTTTTCAAACCTAGCATCACCTAAAATTTCGCTTCAACTCACATACCGGGCAAGTTCTAGACACAAATACAATGACATGGACTACACAAAAATCTCACTTCACACATGGCACATGACTCACTAAGGACGGTCTCATTCCGGCTCTCAAACTATTGCAAGTATTAATGGAGCCACAAGATATTAAGCATTAAGCACAAAGTGAACACAAGTCAAGAATACGAGACATAGGCATCACGAGACATCCAATCCAATTTATAACGGCATCATGACCAATTTTAAAATATAGGGAAGATACTACAAATGCCAAAGCCTAAATATGCTACTATCAAATAAGTCAAGGACGCCTAGGACTCTCATCTTTCTTCATTCATTTTTTCCTAAATCTTACACTAAAAAAAACTACTATCCGATTCAAACTACATCCCATGGAAAAGAACCGAGGCACAAAAAAAACCACGAGGGATTATTACTACCTAAAGAAAATTAAAGGACATATTTTTGGATTTTTGTTTAGACTTTAATCCCTCAAGAAAAGTTTCTAGGAGATCCATCGTCAGGAAAAGTCCAATTTTTTTGACTTTCTTTTTGATTTTTCTTTATTTAAAAAAAATAATAAGCTACTAAAATACTACACAATTACGAAAATAAAAAAATAAGAAGTTAGCATTTTTACTAACATACTACTACTAATTATCTAGAGGAATTCTCCCACCCCACACTTAAAAAGAGTGAAGTGTCCCCAATGCACAAATAAAACAAAACAATCATGAGGATGGACAAGAAACTCCCTTAAAGGCCAAAGGCCGAAGCAATCACGGCTCACGAGGTATTCAGACTTCCCCCAAGCATGGTCCTTTATGCGGACACCCCACACTTAGTTCTCACCATCTAACTCGCTTTTGCACTCTTCCAATGGCTTTGCTTCCTATACTTATAATCCTACAAAATAAAAACAGACACTACAAAAATAATATAACAAAAATAAAAATAAAAAAAAGCAGTAAAGTTGGGTTGCCTCCCAACAAGCGCCTGATTTAACGCCACGGAACGACGCAGAATCTTGCCTAATCATTGGCTAGTAACACCTTCGACTTCTGACGATCAAAGTCACCTCTATAATAGTTCTTTACTCTTTGTCCATTCACTAAGAACGTTCTCTCGCCACCTACGATGCGCAGCTCAATTGCACCATGTGGAGTGACTCTTACTACCTCAAACGGGATCGGCCATCTCGATTTGAGCTTCCCGGAAAGAGTCTCAACCTCGAATTGAATAAGAGAACCAATTGGCCCGGTTCGAATTCGCAATTGTGAATTTGATTATCATGCCAGCGCTTAGTCTTTTCTTTATATAACTTGGCATTCTCATACACGTGCAAGAGAAACTCATCAAGCTCGTTCAATTGCATCAACCATTTTTGACCCGCTAATTCTGCATCAAAGTTCAGCTTCTTTATCGCCCAATAGGCCTTGTGCTCAAGTTCCACCGGTAAATGGCATGCCTTCCCATAAACCATCTTGTAAGGTGAGGATCCGATTGGAGTTTTGTAGGCGGTCCGGTATGCCCATAGAGCGTCATCAAGTTTTGCAGCCCAATATTTCCTAATTGCACTAACCGTCTTCTCCAGAATTTGCTATATCTCTCTATTTGACACTTCAACTTGTCCACTAGTCTGAGGATGGTAGGCGGCCATAACCTTATGTTTGACCCCGTATTTCGCTAAGACATTGTCCAATAGCTTGTTACAGAAATGGGTGCCCCCATCACTTATCATCACCCTTGGAGTGCCAAACCTTGTAACGATATGCTTTTTCACAAAGTTAATCACAACCTTGGAATCGTTGGTAGGAAAACAATGGCCTCCACCCGCTTTGACACATAGTCAACGGCCACCAAAATGTACTTGCACCCATTGGACGGGGGAAACAGACCCATAAAATCAATTCCCTACACATCGAAGATTTCAACCTCCATAATACCATGCAATGGCATCTCATGACTTTTCGTAATCGTTCCCGTTCTCAGGCATCAATCACACTTCCTCACGAACTTGTGGGAACCTTTAAATAACCTAGGCCAATAGAAACCCGATTGCAACACCTTTAAATGACCGCTATAAGGCGATGCATGGCAGTCATGTAAGATAGCATTTATTTCAGATTCAGGCACACATCTTCTCATTAACTGATCGGTACAAGATTTGAATAGAAACGGCTCATCCCACACATATGATCTCACATCTTGCAAGAACTTCTTTTTAGCATGAGATTCAAGGTCAAGCGACATTTCTCCACTTGCCAGATAGTTTACAAAATCTGCATACCATGGCACCTCCCCAACAGTAATGGCCAACAATTGCTCATCTGGGAAGGTTTCCTTGATGACATATCCCTCAGCTACATGACTCCGAGTTTCTAATCTGGACAATCTATCGGTCACTTGGTTCTCTGTTCCTTTACGGTCTTGGATCTCCAAGTCAAATTCCTGCAAAAGTAAAACCCAACGGATTAGCCTTGTTTTAGCATCTTTCCTTTCGAACAAATACCTGGTGGCTACATGGTCTGTGTAGACGATGACTTTGGTGCCAACCAAATAGGCTCGAAATCTATCAAACGCCCACACTACAGCAAGCAACTCCTTTTTCTGTCACAGTATAATTTATTTAAGCAGGAGTGAGAGTCTTGCTTGCGTAGTAAATGGAGTGAAATATTTTGCTCCTCTTCTTACCCAATACGACCCCAATTGCACCATCACTAGCGTCACACATCAGCTCGAATGGTTCGTTTCAGTCAGGAGCCACTATGATTGGAGCACTCACTAAATTTTTTTTCCAGCTCCTCGAATGCTTTCAGACAAGCATCGTCAAACATGAATGGCACATCCTTCTCTAACAACATGCACAAAGGAGAGGAAGTTTTTGAGAAATCCTTTAAAAATCGGCGATAAAAACCTGCATACCCCAGAAAACTCCTAACTCATTTTACTGAAATTGGTGGTGGCAATTTTTCAATTACTTCCACCTTAGCCTTGTCAACTTCCATTCCATCTCTGGACACCTTGTGCCCAAGCACTATACCTTCAGGTACCATAAAATGGCACTTTTCTCAATTCAGTACCAGATTAGTCTCCTTGCACCTAGCAAGCACTTTAACAAGATTGGTCAAGCATTCATCAAAAGAAGGACCAAACACAGAAAATCATCCATAAACACCTCCACAAAGCGTTCCACCATATCGATGAAAATAGCCATCATACACCTTTGAAAAGTCGCAGGTGCATTACATAACCCGAATGGCATTCTCTTAAATACATAAGTGCCATAAGGGCATGTAAAAGTGGTCTTTTCTTGATCTTCCGGGGCAATAGCAATCTGATTATACCCTGAATAGACATCAAGGAAACAATAGTATTCCTGTCCGGCTAACCTGTCAAGCATTTGATCAATGAAGGGGAGAGAGAAGTGATCTTTTCATGTAGCATTTTTCAACTTCCTATAATCTATGCATATTCTCGAACCAGTCACAGTCCTAGTTGGGATTAATTCATTTTGTTCATTCACTACAACAGTCATACTCCCTTTTTAGGTACACGTTGGACAGGGCTTACCCACTTACTATCTGAAATAGGAAATACTATACCTGCGTCGAGCCACTTAATCACTTCTTTTCTTACCACCTCTTTCATGATTGGATTTAGGCGGCATTGATGTTCCACGCTAGGCTTGTGTCCCTCCTCTATGAATTTTTTGCATGCAGAATGCAGAGCTAATACCTTTTATATCAGACATTGTCCAACCAATGGCATGCTTGTGCTCCTTCAGCACCCTTAATAGCTTTTCTTCCTACAAGTTAGACAATTGAGAAGAAACAATCACAGGTAAAGTGTTAGAACTTCACAAATATGCATAATGAAGATGAGATGGTAAGGGTTTAATTTCAAATTTTGGGGCCTCCTCAACTAAGGGTTTGGGGGACGGGCCGATTAGCCTATCCAGAGGCTTAAATTGGGATCTTTCTCTTATGTATTTACATGATGCATCCAGAATTTGCAACATCTCCTCAACCTCTTCTTCAAGATTTAAGTGATTGAACAACATCAATGCCTTTTCTAGTGCATATTCTTTAAACGCACTTGGCTCCACGACTGGTTCGTTTATCTCCACCACAAAAATCATGGCAAGGTCCTCGTAATGACAAGGTAACAGAATGGCTCGATATACATTGAAGATTGCTTCTTCATTATCCACCCTCATGATCATCTTACCTTCTCGGACTTTGATAATTGCATATACAGTGGCCAAGATAGGTTGTTCCAAGATGATAGGAACTAACTCATCAGCCTTATAGTCCAGGATGATAAAATCTGCAGGGAAAATAAACATCCCAATCTGCAGCAAGACGTCCTCAATTACCCCCTCAGGATAAAAATAAGATCTATCAAATAACTGTAGCATCACCATTGTGGGTATCGGAGCTACTAAGCCTAATTGTTTGAACAATAACAACGGCATCAGATTGATACTTTCACCCAAATCACACAAGGCTCTACCCACATCAATTTCACAAATCCTCACAGGGATGGTAAAACTACCTGGATCCTTAAGCTTTTGTGGAAGTTTATGTTAAATCCTGGAAGTTTACTCCTTAGTAAGTGCGATGGTCTCAAACTTAGTTAACCTCCTTATATTTGCCACTATATCCTTAATATATTTTGCATATTTTGGGACATCACGGAGCATGTCCACCAAAGGGATGTTCAAGTGTATCTACTTCAGCATATCTAGAAATTTGTGAAACATGTGGTCATCATTCTTCTTTCTCGATCTTTGAGGAAAAGGGGGTGGCACCCTCTCTGATATATGCTCAGACTCTGTTTTGTTTTTCTCATCTACCTCTATATGTTTTGGCACTCTTTCTTCTTCGAGCCCAGATGACTCTTTTTTCTTCTTCGGCACTTCTACCAACTCTCTCTCATTTATCAACGCCACTGCATTGACTTAAGGATTTTTCTCTGTATCACTTGGGAGAGCTCCAGGAGGTCTAGTGTTTTGATTGTTAACCATTTGCCCAAACTGCCTCTCTAGATTTCTGAACTCTGTGCGCAACTGTTGATCGTCTATCAAGATTTTTTTAATCATATCAGTCAAACTCTCCTCTGCTTGTTGTGGGGGTTTAGGTGGATGATTGTAATTAACAAGTAGACATTTGTTTCACATGTTGCATCTATTGTGCTTGGTGCATTGTCATTTTATTTATCTGATTTGCTAATCTCGCTATATCTGCCCTCATGGCTGAGAAATCATCAAGCTCAATTACACATGCTGCCTTTTATTTAAGTGCTCTTCGTGGTTCCCCATCTTCTTGCCAATTAATATCATTAGCAATGAAATTGTTTAGCAGGATCTGGATCTCACTATACGGTGTTGCCATGCAACTACCCTCACATGCTGAGTCAAGATTCATCTTTGATGTCTCGTCCAACCCATCAACGAAAGTGTGGCCCAATGCCTCATCAGACTGACAATGATATAGGCAGTCTTTGAGTAACTTTTTGTATCTTTCCCAAGCTTGACAAAGAGTCTCACCATCCCGTTGTTGAAACCCAAGAATCTGGCTCCTCGGCAACTTTGTCTTCCTTGATTAAGAATTTTCGTGCTAGATCATCTTTTGGCTTCCCCCAACAGTGAAAAGAAAAACAGTGTCAATCTGACGTAGTCTTTGGAAACATTTGGATAATTGTAAGTATCCGTAATTTCCAAAAAATTATGAATGTGCCATTGTGGATCTTCATAAGATAAACCTACATAATGCCCTGTGGATTGAATAAGTTATACCATGTACTGTTTGAGCTCAAAGTGACCCGTGATATCAGGCTTCACTATAGCCTGAGTCATATTAGCAATATTAGGCCTTGCGGCCTCGATCACCGGTCGCTCTTCGTTACCTGCCATCTCAAGTGGTTGAGGTTGAACTATGATGTCCAACTCTCCTTATGTTCTAGTCCTCGCTTCGACTTCCCTCCTTACCCTATGAAGTGATTGTTCTATTTCAGGATCAAGAGGAAGGAGGTTGTTCGCACTTCTACTCCTCCGCATTCAAGAGAAGAGCTTGCGTTATCACAAATAAAGCAAACTAAACATTAAAACTTGAACAAATAACGAATAAAAGCTTAACTTAAATATACAATCAATAACTAAGTCCCCGTCAATGGCGCCAAAAACTTGTTGATTCCCCAAGTATACATAAGTATATGTAGACGTCAAGTAATAAAGTGACTCAAAAGTCAGATGTCAAACCCACAGAGACTTAGAGTAATTGTTAACTAAGCAAACTAAAATCAATTTACTGTCCAAGATAATTAAGAGTGTTATTTTTCTATTAATTTACTATTGCAGAAATTAAACAAGTATCGACTAATTTATCAAGAATGCAAATGTGTATGATGAGATTTTAATCAGAGAAGATGAAGATTCCAGGGTTGTGGTTTGTTTATCAATCCTATTAAGTTCAATAATCACACTCGTTAATCCAGATTATCTATGGTTGCTAATTGACCAGATCGTTTATATGAATAGCATATTCCCACAATACTATTCGCCTATCCACAATATATCAATCATATATTCCTATAGTATTAAGTCTATCATGAACGAATATAATACGGTATTCAACTAATCAAGAATGTTAGGTATATTCCTATTCTAACCGCAAAATCGTTCCCCGAGCCACGGGTTTAGAAACAAGCTCTCTTTAATTCTACTCTAATCTAAACATGGCTTTCCCAAGCATAGCATAGATAGTAGGGTGAAATGGTAGCTACAACAATTCACAAGTTAAAACTAAAATTAAATAAACAACCACAAGATGATAATCCGATGTAATTAGTAAACGTTAATAATCATATCAACCACAACTCTAGAAACTAGAGTGCTTAGCCACTCATGTTCGTAGTAACAATTTTCCAAGTATTTTGCATAAACAAATTACAAAGAAAAGATGAAGGAATGAAGAAAACGAAGATTTTCTCCTCCAAAAGTTGTTCCACGTGATGTTCTTGCCTCCAAATAATGTCCCTCCTCTCAAAAATAGGTTTAGAACCGCTTTTATACATGTTGGGGACGTGTGGGGTTGAAATTCCCAAGTCCCAGCCGAATTAGGACAAAATTCACCCTTTGGTGTCTCGCTTGGCGCCTGGCGCCAACCTGGATAACAAACATTTTGGTCTTCTGCCAATGGCGTTTTGGTTGGTGCCTAGCTCCAACCCAGACAGTGAATATTTTATCATGCTGTCAACGGTGTTTTGGTTGGTGCCTGGCACCAACCTGGGCACCAACTTATACTTCCTCCAAACTCTTCCCTTTGTTTACGTCAATTTGCATGCAAACTCCCCAAATCAGTTCCAATTGATTCCTACACATAAAATACCATTATTAAGCTCAAGTCACAAATATTCATACCAAATTTAGCAAGATCAAGGCATAATGCAAGGCAAATTACATGCAAAAATATGAAATTTTAGCCAAACATCAACCCTTAAAAAAATTCTGACTTTATCACTGCGTGCGCGCATAAACTTTTATTTATATAGTTAATAAGTAATCATCTCGCCTTATTAAATCACTTAACACTAATAATTTAATACGATTTGATATAAACATCGAATTCAGATATGTATTTACCAGGGAAGGTGGGTGTGAAGTGGGGTTTGGGTTTGGTCGATTTTCATTCTTTTAAGTATCATCTCCTAAATTAACTCAATTTTTACATTTATTTCTATTCTTATAGGTCGTTTCTGTATGTGTAACTTTTTCAGAAATAAATATGTTTTACTTAACTCCACTTTCCTCAAAGAGCGTGAGCCACACAATCCTGCCTAGGTTGGAATCCAGCGATAACCAAAGAGTTGACTAGGTGTAAGCGAAAATTGGAAGGCAAACAATCAACACGAGAGTGTTATGAAAATATTATATTGTGGATGTCCATTCATTACTCCACTATAGATAATCTTCCTGAAAAAGATTATCCATTTAGTACTCTATTGAAGTTTATCTACAAGCAACTGATTCAGGCAGGTTGCAAGCAACTCAATGAAATGATTTGCAGCAGTTTCTTATTAAACAGACAGGTTGCAAGCAGATCATGCAGATAGCTTACAAGTAGCTGATGCAGGAAGGTTGCAAGCAACTCAATAAAATAATTTGCAGCAACTTCTTATTTAACAGACAGGTTGCAAGCAGATCATGCAGACAGCTTACAAGCAGCTAAAGAAAAGCCTTGCAGCTGCTTCCTGAAAAGCCTCGCAGATGCTTCCTTTCTTCTATAAATAGAGGAGTTTTCAGTTCATTATGAACATAAGTTTGAAGTTTGAACAATATATCAGTTTCTCTCTATACTTGTCTTTACTTTACAGTCTTTATTTATAACACGTTATCAGCACGAGACTCTGCCATCTCGAGACTTTGAAAGTATCAGAGGTACGAACTTTATTTTTCTAAATAATGTCAAATCTTTCTAAACTTGAATTTGTAGCCCTGGATATATCGGAAAAAAGCTACATGTCTTGGGTGTTTGATGTCGAAATGCATATTGATGCGATGGGTCTGGCAGACACTATCAAGGACAAAAATCAGGCATCAAACCAAAACCATGTCAAAGCAATGATATTCCTACACCATCAACTTGATGAGGGCCTAAAAATGGAATATCTTATTGTTAAAGATCCAGTCATACTGTGAAATAATTTGAAAGATAGATATAACCACCTGAAGATGGTCGTTCTTCCACAGGCACGATATAATTGGACTCATTTAAGGCTACAAGATTTTTAAATCTATCAGTGAGTATAACTCTACTATGTTCAGAATTATTTCCCAATTAAAATTATGTGTTGATAATATTACTGATCATGATATGTTGGAGAAAACTTTCACCACTTTTCATGCCTTGAATATGCTCCTGCAGCAGCAATATCGAGAGATGGGATTCAAAAAGTATTCTAAACTTATCTCCCATCTTCTTGTAGCCGAGCAACATAATGGGCTATTAATAAAAAACCATGAAAGCCGACCAACTGGTTCTTGTCCATTCCCTGAAGTGAATGAGACGAACTTTCACCAAGCTAAGCGTGGAAGAGGTTGTGGCCCCAGTCGTGGTCATGGCCGTGGTTGGGAAAGAAACTCTAATCATGATAATAATAATGCACCAAAGAACCCTCCTCACCACCAGCAGTGGAAAAGGAAGGAACAAAAGCATGAAGCGATGCAAGCAGCAAAGCCAGAAAATGCATGCTATAGATGTGGAGAAAAAGGGCACTTGTCACGTACCTGTCGTATGCCAAAGCATCTGGTTGAGCTTTATCAAGCCTCCCTGAAGAAGGCAGAGAAAAATGTTAAAGCAAATTTTATTTCTGAAGAAAATTTAGACTTCATGTATTTGGATGTAGCTGATTACTTTGCACTCCCAGAAGGAGAAACAAGTTATATGATCGGTGGTGAATCTGTAGAAATGTAAATATTTTAATTTTGGTTGTTTGTAATAGATAGTATGGTTATGTAATTATTGTACATAAATAAAAGTTATGCTTTGATAATGATGTTTACTATAACATATTTTATTTATGTAATTTTGAAGAATATGGATAATCCTCAAATTATGTTTGGATCAAATACCAATCATGAAGATATTTGTGTAATTGATAGTGGAAAAACTCATGCCATATTCAAGGATTGGAAATACTTTTCTTATTTGCATAAGGAAAAAGTAAATGTTTCAACAATTTCTGGTAATATAAGTTTGATTGAATGCTCTGGAAGAGCCATTATATTTATGTCTAAGGGAACAAAACCTATAATAGACAATGCATTATTCTCCTCCAAGTCCCGAAGTAAATTGTTGAATTTTATAGATATCCGACGAAATGGGTATCATGTTGAGATAACAGATAAAATGAATATGGAATATCTTTGTATTACAAAGAATGTTTCTGGCCAGAAGTGCATTGTAGAAAAGTTACCAACTTTATCTTATAGCTTATACTATTCAAAGATTAGTACAGTTGAAGCACACTCTATCGTAAATCAGAAGTTTATTGATTAAAATATTTTTGTACTTTGGCATGGCTGTTTGGGCCATCCTGGATCAATAATGATGAGACGAATTACTGAAAATTTGAGTGGGCATCCATTAAAGAACCTGAAGATTCTTACAAATAATAAAATTTCTTGTGATGCTTATTATCAAGGCAAAATGATCACTAGACCATCACCAATGAAGGTTGGCATTGAATCCCCTGCCTTTTTAGAACGTATACATGGGGATATATGTGGACCTATTCACCCACCAAGTGGACTGTTTAGATATTTTATGATCCTAATAGATGCATCTTCAAGATGGTCTCATGTGTGCCTACTATCATCTCATAACCTGGCGTTTGTAAAGCTATTAGCCCAAATAATTTGATTAAGGGCACAATTCCCAGATTATCCTATAAAGGCTATTCGGCTTGATAATGCTGGAGAATTCTCATCTCAAGCTTTTGATGATTACTATCTATCAGTTGGGATAAAAGTTGAACATCATGTAGCTTATGTTCATACTCAAAATGGCCTTGCAGAGTCATTTATTAAACGCCTGTAATTGATAGCAAGACCACTACTTACGAAAATAAAATTGTCCACTACTGTTTGGGGCCATGCTATCTTGCATGTAGCATCACTTATCTGTCTCAGACCGACACATTATAATAAATATTCTCCGTCACAATTAGTTTTTGGTCATGAACCTGATATTGCCCATCTATGAATTTTTGGATGTGTTGTATATGTTCCAGTAGAACCACCACATCGCAGTAAGATGGGCCCACAGAGAAGGTTAGGAATATATGTTGGGTTTGAATCACCCTCTATTATTCGCTATCTTGAACCATTGATGAGAGATTTATTTACTGCTCGATATACAGATTGTCGGTTTGATGAAATAAATTTCCCACAATTAGGGGGAGAGATAAAGGAAATCAAAAGAGAAATTGTGTGAAAAGTTTCATCATTATCTCATTTTGATCCACGTACCCCTATATGTAATCAGGAGGTCCAGAAGATCATCCATTTACAAAATATAGCAAATCAAATGCCAGACGCGTTTATTAATTTGAAAAGTATAACTAAGGCCTCATTTGTTTTTTTAAGATTAATACGTATGAATCTGAATACACGTCTGAATATCAAAATATGTATTAAGATTAAGACATCTGAATATCAAGATGTGTATTAAGATCTGAATACTAAATGATTAAGACTGTTTGATTTTTAATATCTGAATGTATAAAATTTACGATTATTTACAAATAAAATACTAATTAATCTAATATTACATCACTAAAATATATAGCTTTTTAAAATATGATAGTTGGTGGTGGTGATGGCTAACGGTAGTGCTTGTGAATGCCTACTAAAAGCGGTAGTTAGTGGTAGTTTAGGGTAGTAGCTAGTGGTGATTGGTAGTGGTAGATATTATAATTGAGGATGGTGGTGGTGGGTGGTAATATTTAACAATGGCGGGTGGTGGTGGTGGTAGTTGTGATTGAGGAAGATGGTGGTGGGTGGTGGTAGTTTATAATGATGGGCAGTGCCAGATATAGTTGTTGATGGTGATGGGGTGGTTAGTTGTGGTAGTTGAGGTGGATGAGTGTTGGTTGTCGTTAATGATGGTGGGTGGTGGTAGTCGACAATGGTGGTGGCTATGATTGAGGATGGTGGTGGTGGGTGGAATGATGGTAGTTGATAATGGTAGGCGGTGGCGGCAGTTAATAATGAATATGGATGATAACATCTTAATGAAATTAAGTCTCTGTTATAGATCTTAATGATACAGACCTATTCAGACCCATTAAGTGGTTGTGAAGTAAAAAACAAACACACTTAATGATTAAGATCTGAATAATTAAGATTTAGACTTTGAAAACAAACGCACTTAATGTCTGAGATCTAAATGATTAAGATTCAGACCTCCATTAAGTGCAAACAAATGAGGCCTAAGTCACATATCCCTGCAGAGAATGTGCCAATATGAATTCATGTCCCAGCAGGACCAACTACTAGCATGAGAACTAGTGAACCTAAAGCACTCCTGAAGCGTGGTAGGCCTTTGGGTTCTAAGGATCAAAATTCTCGAAAAAGAAAATCGATAAATGATCAAAATGATACTATAAAGGGATTCCCTAAAGAGACCCAAGATCTGATTAGTTCTCAGATTCCTGAAGAAATCACTGAACCCGTGACTCAAGTGAGCAAGGAACTTTTAATAAGTTATACTGGTAATGGATTAATTTAAATCGATCTGAAATAGTGGTGGATAATATTTTTGCTTATAATGTTGCACTTAAAATTATGCAAGATAGTGAGGATTTTGAACTCCGATCTGTATAAGAATGTCGACAAAGATCTGATTGGCTAAAATGGCAAGGGGCAATTAAATCAGAATTGAACGCACTTGCTAAAAGAGAGGTTTTGGACCAGTAGTCCAAACACCTGCTGGTATAAAGCCAGTTGGTCATAATGGATTTTTGTGCGAAAAAGAATGACAAAAATGAAGTTGAAAGATACAAGGCTCGCCTTGTCGTACAAGGATTCTCACAACGACCTGGAGTCGATTATGAAGAAATATATTCACCCGTTATGTATGCCATAACATTTTGATATCTCATCAGTTTAGCCTTACGTGAAAAGCTTGAAATACATATGATGGATGTTGTTACAGCGTATTTGTATGGGTCACTTGATAATGAGATTTACATGAAAATCCCTGAAGGATTTAAAATGCCTGAAGCAAATTCAAAATTTTCGGAAATGTATTCAATCAGATTACAAAGATCTTTGTACGGTTTAAAGCAACCTGGGCGCATGTGGTATAATCGCCTTAGTGAATATATGTTGAAAGAGGGTTACATAAATGATGTTATTTGTCCATGTATTTTTATAAAGAAAATGGCATCAGAATTTGTTATACTTGTTGTTTATATTGATGAAATAAATCTTGTTGGAACTCCAGAAGAGCTCCAAAAGGCGATTGAATATCTTAAAAAAGAATTTAAGATGAAAGATCTTGGAAAGACAAAGCTTTGTCTTAGACTGCAAATTGAACATTTAGCAGACGGGATCTTTATGCATCAATCTGCCTATATAGAAAGGGTCTTAAAATGCTTTTACATGGATAAAGCGCACCCATTGAGTACACCAATGGTTGTTCGATCACTTGAAGAGAATAAGGACTCGTTCCGACCTCCAGAAGAGGATGAGGAACTCCTTGGTCCTGAAACACCCTATCTCAGTATAATTGGTGCACTTATGTATCTTGCTAATGCTACAAGGCCTGACATAGCATTTTCTGTTACTTTACTAGCAAGATATAGCTCTTCTCCTACACGAAGACATTGGAATGAGATTAAGCATATTTTGCGATATTTAAAGGAAACTCTTGATATGGGTTTGTTTTATGCTAACAAAGGTAGTGCAGATCTTGTTGGTTATGCAGATGCAGGTTATTTATCTGATCCCCATAAAGCTCGATCTCAAACCGGGTACGTATTTACATGTGAAGGTACTGTCATATCATGGCACTCCACAAAGCAATCAATTATTGCTACTTCTTCAAATCATGCTGAGATAATAACTATTCATTAAGCAAGTAGGGAATGCGTATGGTTGAGATCAATGATTCATTATATTCAAGAAAAATGTGGTTTGGAATGTGATAAAATATCCACAATTTTATACGAAGACAATGTTGCATGCATAGCCCAATTAAAAGGAGGATTTATAAAAGGAGATAGAACGAAGCACATTTCACCAAAATTATTCTGCACACATGATCTTCAGAAAAATGGTGACATCGATGTGCAACAAATCCGTTCAAGTGAAAATCCAGCAGATTTGTTCACTAAATCTTTGCCAACTTTAACTTTTGAGAAGATGGTATACAAGATTGGAATGCGGAGACTCAAATATTTGAAACAAGGTTTTCATCAGGGGGAGTGAAATACGCGATGTATTCTTTTTTCCTTACTAAGCTTTTTCCGATAGGATTTTTCTGTAAGGTTTTTAATGAGGTATCTAAAAATGCGTATTACTAAATATGTGTACTATTTTTCCTTCACTAGAATTTTTCCCACTGGATTTTTCCTAGTAAGATTTTAACGAGGCACATTATCTTTTAATGAACATCCAAGGGGGAGTATTATGAAAATATTATATTGTGGATGTCCATTCATTACTCCGCTATAGATAATCTTCCTGAAGAAGATTATCCATTTAGTACTCTGTTGAAGTTTATCTACAAGCAGCTGATGCAGGAAGGTTGCAAGCAACTCAATGAAATGATTTACAACAGCTTCTTATTAAACAGGCAGGTTACAAGCAGTTCATGCAGACATCTTACAAGCAGCTGATGCAGGCTGGTTGCAAGCAACTCAATGAAATGATTTGCAGCAGCTTCTTATTAAACAGGAAGGTTGCAAGCAGCTCATGCAGACAACTTACAAGCAGCTCAAGAAAAAGCCTTGCAGCTGCTTCCTGAAAAGCCTCGCAGTTGCTTCCTTTCTTCTATAAATAGAGGAGTTTTCAGTTCATTATGAACATAAGTTTGAAGTTTGAATAATATATCAGTTTCTCTCTATACTTGTTTTTACTTTTACAGTCTTTATTTATAACAGAGAGATAATTTTGAGGACGATCATTTAATTTTTATTTTATTTTATTAAATTTACTAAATTATTGTTTATAATGGAAAAAGCACTCAAATTTGAAAAAATATTACAGAAAGTCACTAAAAAAAAATTTATAACCAAAAATTCATCCAATTTTGCATAGGTATCATATATAAATGCCTCATACTCCTAGTAACTTTATTTCTATGGTACTTATATAAAGTTGAAAGATTTTTTTATTATAAGAAATAGTTAAGTGAATATTGTTATGGATAAAGTTAAGAGACTTTTTATTACAAAAACTAATTTATAACTTTGCTGCAAAAGTTCAGTGACCATTCATAATATCCCCTTGAAAAGGAGCTATTGATGGTTGGATTAGTATAGTTTTGATCATTATAATTTTTAAGACATAAATTGTGTCCAAAGTTAATTTTTTTTCTTGGTTTTAATTAATGATCCTAAAAGATACTCCCTCCGTTCACTTTTAGTTGTCAAGTATTCTAAAATAAATTTTTATTTTTTTACTTGTCTCTTTTCGCATATCAAGAGAAAAATAATTTATTTTTTCTGTTTTGCCCTTAGCATTAATTATCCATTTCAAATCATTTTCAAATTCGTTAAGATTATACACCAATTAATATGGGTATCATGGTAAATTACGCACTTTATATATTGTTTCTTAAGGAGCGTGTAAAGTCCAAAGTTGGCAAGTAAAAGTGAACGAAATGAGTACTATTAAACTTATAAAATGACGAAATTTCTGAAAATAATTATTGAAATTGTAAATCCTAGAAGGAATGTACTTCTGTACTTTATTATGATAATATATATTGACATGTTGATTGAAACCTGAGTGCGAATTGGAGAAAAGATAGCGAGCACAACCTGGAATGAATTCCATCCAGCGAATAGTCTGGTGTAAGTGTAGAAAAATAGCACAAGTTATTAAGTTTGACCCTAAGATGACTTTTAGGCTAATAAGTTTCGATTGTGGTTTTGTGACCTTGATAGGTCCTAATGGTCGGAATGAATTTGTATGTAATGTTTGGCTATAATCCGAAATGTCTAAGTGTGATTTGAACATCTTCGACAAAGTTGGAAATATGTTTGAAAGTTAAGAGATGAATTTGATCTTCATTCTTGGTTTTGTTATTGTTTTTTATGTTTCGAGCCTTAAAACAAGCTTTGTAGGAAGTATATGAACTTGTTAGAATGAATGGATAGGGTCCCGGGGGCTCGGGTGTGATTCAGATTGGTTTCGTACCATTTTGATTGAGGTTGCAACAACTGATGTGCTGGCGTGCTGCAGTATTTTGCAATTGTAGAGCAGGTCTCGCAATCACGGAGAAGGATTTTGACTGGCTGGACTTTTGTTTTTCGCGTTAGCGGACGAGAGGTCGCGTTCGCGAGGGGTTGTAGGCAGGTACTCAAATTCCTTCCTTTCATTCGGCTTGGAATTTGATCATATATGATGTGATATGAGAAAAACATGAGATGAAAAGTATGAAACCATGAAAAAGATCCCTCAAACACCGAGGAATATAAAAAATAAGCCCCAATTTTTATTTGGTGTGCTGGGCATGTCATGTGGTAGTTAGAAGGGACTCCTTCAGTGGATTACAAGATCTCGAGCATAGTGAAGTGGTAAAAACTGTAGGGAAAGATAAAGATTTTGGTCAATTTCGTACTTCTAACTGTCGTCACTTTGGTGGATGTATTTGTCATTTGATCATTTCTGGTGGTAGATACTAATAACCCAAGTACTGTACAGTTATTTAGTGAGATTAAATATTCAATAACCCAGTCCGCAGCACCGTAATAATTATGATAGAAAACTAAGGCTCCAAAGTCTTAAGTGCTATTTGTTTGTTATCACTGAGGGGCGAGAATTGTATACCTTATTGACGCAGCGAAATCCGTTGAATTCATCGCCAAAAGAATTATCCCAAATTAACCTTTGAATTACTAGGAAACAAAGTTAATCCTTCACTAATTAAATGTCCTAACTTGTGTGTGTTTTTCGTGTAGAAATAATTAGTCAGAGAAAAAAATACAACGCCTAAAAAAGTTATGTATTTTCTCTTTAACATAAATAGGCAGAGTAATAGCGATTAAGGAAGATAACTCACCACTCCCTTTTTTGCACGTTCATTTTAGTGGGAGTTTGTGATTTAGTGATAACTTCTCTTAACCTCTCTCACTTATCTCTTCTAATCGGGTCGGGTTGGGTCAACCCACATGGAGCGACCCATAATCCAACACTATTAAATTAGGGGTCAGCGTGATGAATTGATCCATGCCAAGAGGGAGGCCATATCTTGTGTGGGTTGCAAGTCGCGACATCATGTATCACTTCTTTTTTTTCCTTTCTGAAATACACGATACATTAAGTGGTAATTCGTATTTGGAGATCAGATCAGTTAGTGGATATATAACATATGTATAATTATGTATGTTCAGTATTTAATTTATGTATACCGACTAACAAAAGTAAACAACCAGTCGACTATTTGTATAAAACCCCAATTTATTTTTAAATGCATTTGCATTGTGCGAGCACCAGCTCATTCACAACAATCTCTCACTTCGTCAAGCCGTGTGAATCCATCTCTAATGATGTAACACTGTTCCGGGGTAGATGTAGGGTATTGTTTACGGGTTCGACCGAACCAAGTAACTTTTGCTTAGACCCTGTAATTGTATTATAAAATTCATTAAATTTCTATTAATATATAATTACGAACCCAGTAACTAAAACATGTTATAGGTTCGATGTTAAGTTCCATAAACTTTAAATCATAATTCAGCCTCTCACACTGCCCCTGTTAGCTAGGATTAAGGCTGGCAAGTGGGCTGGCAAGTGGGCTGGTCCACTAAACGGGCCAGGACCGTTGGGTCCGATTTTAGTGGGCCTGAGCCGGTCTCGTGGGTTGGTCTTATGCATTGGGCCCGCCAGGCCCGGGACCATTTGGCCTGCCAGGGACTGGACCGGTCCCTTAGCGGGCCAAACGGTCCCCCAACGACTATATTTTTAAATATATATATATATATATAGTCGTTGGGCTATCAAAAATAGTCGTTGGCTATTTATAAAATAGTCATTTAACCCCCCCCCTCCCCAGCTTTGTTTTAACCCCAAACTTTTTATAATTATATTTTTTCCCTATTTTCAACTATAAATACCCCTTCATTCTTTCATTTTTCTTACAAAATTATCAATCTATCACAATCTCTCTCTAATTTTCTTCTATAATTGCTACTATTGCTTACTTTATTGTTACTAAGTGTATAATATATAAGCTATATTCGATATATATATATATATATATATATACTTTTTAGCTAGTATAAATATGGAATGATATAGATCAAGTTTTAGCTTAACTCAGTTTTAGTTGAAACTGTAATCTGAGTTGAGCTAAAACTTGATCTTCTATCATTCCATATTTATACCAGCTAAGAAGTACCATACTTTGGTCCTTTCATGTTACTATATATATATATATATATATATATATATATATATATATATATATATATATATATATATATATATATATATATATATATATATATATATATATATATATATATATATATATATATTTAGATATTTTTTTAACATCCTTTTGTCTCTAATATTTATTTAATTTTTTTATAAAAAAAAATCTGTTGGGCCCACTTAGCCCATTTAGCCCAGGACCAAACGGTCCCGGCTCCGGGTCGGTACCTACAAAAAGACCGTTTAGCCCAGGATCGTTTGGCTCGTTTAATTTGGGACCGGCCCACTTGGTCCGTTTAGGCCCAAACCCGGCCCACTTGCCAGCCTTAGCTAGGATACTATAATCAACTTCACTATAGTACAGAATTCGCCTGCTATATTGTACTAAACTAACTCAAATGTGGTTGCTGACAAACTGCACTAACCATGACAATCCTTAATTACATGTCTCAAATTGGAGCCCTAAGAATGGAATCTTTTTTGATAGGGAGCGTATTATATCCCCTAAGGTGGGTTAATCTGCACGAATCCAAATTAACCGAATTGCAAAACGGATACCAATACTGGGTGAAAAACCAAGTGATAGAGGATACTCTTAGGATATTCCTTTGTATGGGAGATTTATTTGTATAATGCATCGTTGAATATTAAAAACAAAAACGTCTGACCTCTATACATACATACATACATACATACATATATATATATATATATATATATATATATATATATATATATATATATATTGGTGCACCACTTAGACACATGTATGAGAACTTGGTCCTTCGTTAACCAACTGAAATAGTAAAGTGCAAAATTAAATACACGTGAAAAACCTCCTTGCTCAAGGAAGTAAAAATTACGACCCACATTTGAGATTTGTCACAAAAATTTCACTAAAACAACGAGCAGGTAGATCTCCCTCGAAAAGAAAGTGAAGGAAAATAAGGAAAAGAGAACAAAGCATAGGCATGATAACTTGCAAGGAGGAACCTCTGAGGTGGACACTGAGTCCATCATACGAAGTACCAAGCCACCTCACAAACAAAACAAAGGGCACAAACACGGCCACTAGGCCAAAAGGTTCCATTCAAGATCCGAGAAGGAGCTTGAACGCAACCTTCAGCTAAGAAGCGATACACATTCGAAGTAAAAGGGAAAGAAAAGGCACCAAAGATGGTTGAGTCAGAGTCTAATTTTGACTCGTCTGATGAGGAGATGGAGATTTCACCGCCCAGTGGAGCTGGGAAGCTAAGTGCTCTAGTTGACAAGTCTCTATGAGAGAAGCAGTTTGTGAGAGAACATACTTGGAAGCTACATGATAGCGTCAAGAAGAAACGAGCTTCCCCCTAGTTGCTAGAGATATGCCACTGAACATGGATGTGGCAAAGGATGTGTGCTCGAACATATATAGTGTTGGGATTTTAAGCTTGTGTAGCTTAAAGAGGGTGAATGAGAAATGGAGGAAAAATAAAATATTTGAATTTCCCTCCTTGGCAAAGGAAAATTGTCCCGTATTGGAGGAAGAAAAGGCTTTTGATGGGTATATATATAATTGCTCTTCTTCTAGCTCTTAAAGAGTTAAGAAGAAGGCAAACCTCGCGTTGTCGCTGTCATCGCTCGCTCGGCTCGGGAAAATGATGATCTGTGTTAAATGCTTTCGGAATGTAACCTAGTTGGAAATCCAAAGGAGTGGTGGATTGACTCTGGAGCCACTCGACATGTTTGTGCTGTCAAGGAAGCATTTGCGACTTACTCTACTGTTGGTCCCGAAGAAGAGCTTTCCATGGGAAATACTGCAACAGCCAAGATTGAAGGTTATGGGAAGATATTTCTGAAGATGACTTCCGGCAAGGTGTTAATGCTCAACAACGTTCTTCATGTTCCTACTATTAGGAAGAATTTAGTTTCTACTTCTTTACTTGTTAAGAATGGATTCAAATGTGTATTTGTTTCTGATAAAGTTGTTGTAAGCAAGAATGAAATGTATGTTGGAAAGGGCTACCTCACAGAGGGCCTCTTCAAACTAAATGTAATGGTTGTTGACAGTATGAATAAAATTTCAGCTTCTTCTTATTTATTGGAGTCAAATGATTTATGGCATATTCGTTTAGGACATGTCAATTACAAAACCTTGCGGAAGTTAATTAATTTAGAAGTATTGCCTAAATTCGAGTGTAATAAATCAAAATGTCAAATATGTGTTGAGTCTAAGTTTGTAAAACATCCTTATAAATCTATTGAAAGGAATTCAAATCCTTTAGACTTAATTCATACTGAAATTTGTGATATGAAGTCGACACCATCTCGAGGTGGGAAAAAGTATTTTATTACTTTTATTGACGATTGCACTCGATATTGTTATGTTTATTTGCTTAATAGTAAGGATGAAGCAATTGAAGCATTTAAGCAATACAAGAATGAAGTGGAGAATCAATTGAATAAAAAGATCAAAATGATTAGAAGTGATAGGGGTGGAGAATATGAATCTCCGTTTGCAGAAATATATTCGGAATATGGAATTATCCATCAAACTACTGCACCTTACACACCTCAATCCAATGGAATTGCGAAAAGGAAAAACGGACATTAAAGGAAATGATGAATTCTTAATTAATAAGTTCCGGATTACCGCAGAGTTTGTGGGGCGAAGCTATCCTTACAGCTAACCGAATACTCAACAGATTACCCCCACAGCAAAACGCAATCTATTCCTTATGAAAAATGGAAAGGAAGAAAACCCAACATGATATATTTCAAAGTGTGGGGGTGTCTAGCAAAGGTACAAGTTCCTTTACCTAAAAGGGTTAAACTCGAACCAAAAACTATTGATTGCATTTTCATTGGATATGCTACAAACAGTAAAGCATGTCGGTTTTTGGTTTATAAATCCGATAATCCCGAAATTCACGTTAATACGGTAATAGAATCAGATAATGTTGAATTCTTTGAAAGCATCTATCTGTATAAAACTGAATGTGATTCGTTAAGTGAAAGACCTAAACGACCTCGGGAAGAACCAAAGGAAAATACTCCAAGTATAGAAGATCCAAGGCGTAGCAAACGTCAAAGATCATCTACTTCCTTTGGACCAGATTTTGTGACATTCTTGCTTGAAAATGAGCCTCAAACTTTTAAAGCAGCTATGTCATCTTCTGATTCAGTGTTTTGGAAAGAGGCAGTCAATAGTGAGATTCAATCAATTTTGGATAACCATACATGGAATTGGTAGATCTTGCTCCGGGAAATAAGCCTTTAGGTTCGAAATGGATCTTTAAACGGAAAGTGAAAATTGATGGCACTATTGACAAATATAAGGCAAGACTTGCTGTCAAAGGTTATATACAAAAGGAAGGCCTTGATTACTTTGACACTTACTCGCCAGTAATGAGGATAACATCTATTAGGGTCTTAGTGGTACTAGCGGCCGTGTATGGTCTTGAAATCCATCAAATGGATGTTAAAACAGCTTTCTTAAATGGAGAATTAGAGGAAAAGATTTACATGGAATAACCTGAGGGTTTTGTGGTTCCTGGTAAAGAAAAGAAAGTGTGTAAACTTGTTAAGTCGCTTTAAGGACTTAAACAAACACCCAAACAATGGCATGCCAAATTTGACCAAACAATGTTGGCAAGTGGGATTAAAATCAACGAGTGCGACAAATGTGTTTACATTAAAAACACTCTAGGTCATGAAGTCATTGTTTATTTATATGTTGATGACATGTTGATAATGAGCAAAAACATTTTAGATATAAATGCTACTAAGCGCATGTTGGTTAGCAAATTCGATATGAAAGACTTAGGAGTTGCTGATGTGAACTTAGGAATCAGAATTCACAAGACTCCACAAGGTCTAGCATTATCACAGTCTCACTACATTGAAAAGGTGATTTACAAGTTCAAGTATTTGGATTTCAAAATTGCCAAGACTCCAATTGACGTGAGTTATGCACTTCAAAAGAATGAAGGTGAAAGTGACTCACAACTGGACTATGCAAGAGTATTGGGAAGTTTGATGTATATCATGAATTGTATGCGACCAGATATAGCATGTGCTATTAGTAAATTGAGTCGGTTTACAAGTAATCCCAATCAAATATATTGGATGGCGATGAAATGAGTTTTGGGGTATCTCAAACTTACCCAAAATTACGCTTTGCATTATAACAAATATCCCTTCGTGATCGAGGGATATAGTGATGCAAATTGGATCACTGGATCATCTAAAGTTAAATCCACGAGTGGATATGTTTTCACAATTGGGGGTGGAGAAGTGTCTTGGAAATCATCCAAACAAACATGCATCTCCCGTTCTATAATGGAAGCTGAATTCATAGCTTTAAATAAGGCCGGTGAAGAAACTGAATGGCTCTGAAATTTCTTGGAAGATATTCCATTTTGGCCCAAACCTTTGGCACCTATTTGTATACATTGTGATAGTCAAGCGACAATAGGCAGGGCAAGGAGCGTTATGTATAACGGAAAATCTCGTCATATATGATAGAGACACAATACCGTTAGACAACTATTCTCTAGTGGTGTTATCATAATTGACTACGTAAAGTCAAGAGATAATGTGTCGGGTCCACTTACAAAAGGCCTATCTAGAGAGGCAGTTGAAAGATCATTAAAGGGAATGGGGTTAAGATCTAGGACAAGTCATCATGGCGGTAACTCTACCTAGCAGACTGGAGATCCCACGATCTAGGTTCAAAGAGATCAAACAAAGTTATGAATGACGGTTCAACATTGTCAAATAACTCAACCCATTCTCGTGATGAAGACAATGTTCATAAATCGAGGTAAAGCATTAAGGCTTTTTGATGAGTCAATAAAGCTTAAAGGTTTTTTAATGATTTGCTAAGTCTGGCAGGATATGACCAGATAGTATGTCTATAGGATTACACGTTTAGAAATCACCTATGTGAGTGTGAAGTGTAAGCCGCTTCAAGGGGAATGAAAGTAAAGGCCCATTCTCTAACCACTCATGAAACCAGGCGGTGTTCATGGCCGAAACGAACACAACCATGAGAACCATAGATGGTTAAGGATTGATTGTATGACTTATGTTGTCTAGGTATACAACAAAGCTCGACGGTTCAAAGATATCAAATCTACCGATTGACCGAGTATATCCGATATAAGTTCACTACAGAAAGTTCAAAGGAAAACCTACTTATCCAGATACAATTAATTCTTGCATGTAAAACACACACACGTCCGTGCATTCCTTTATTTTATAGCCATTCCCCATTCATGTGGGAAATTGTTGGATTTTAAGCTTGTGTAGCTTAAAGAGGGTGAATGAGAAATTGAGGAAAAATGAAATATTTGAGTTTCCCTCCTTGGCAAAGGGACATTGTCCCATATTGGAGGAAGAAAAGGCTTTTTATGGGTTTATATATAATTGCTCTTCTTCTAGCTCTTAAAGAGTTAAGAAGAAGGCAAGCCTCGCGTCGTCGCCGTCGTCGTTTGCTCGGCTCGGCTTCGGCTTCGGATTTTGTCAAAGATTGATTGATTAATCTTTTTGGACAAAATTCCTTTTAATTATTTAATTAATTAATTAAATAATTAATGAAAAATTCAATCCGGAATAACCCATGACCCGCGACCCGGTCAGACCCGTTTTCTTTTCTGGATTATTTTAAATCCGTTTTCCCGCAATATTTCAAACGACATGTTCCAACAACCATGGTTGTTTCTGAAAGGTTTCAAACCTTTTCAGAAACAATACCAGCAACTCTATAAATATACTTTGAATCCCAGAAAGTTTCCTTACGAAATTTTCTGATCTTCTTATTCTTCTTCTGCACAAAAATTTCAGTGTGTTTTACAGCCTTCAAGTGGCTCGCTGTTCACCGGCGTTTTTGATACCAACACTCCGGTGAGTTAAATCGTTCTATCCTGGGAGGATATATTCCAGCACCTCGGGTACTTGAGGAGAATAATTTCCTTAAGAACACACTGTGTATTCAGTGGGCTCGATTTATTCCTACACTGTTTTTCCAGAATTTATTTCGTTAAACAAGTATTACTAACTTTCTGTTTTGTTTATATATTTCAGAAAGTTTAATAGTTTAATTGTTTATTACAGCAATCCAGATTTATAACAATCTTAAAAAAATTATTTTATTATATTATGTATTTTGTTTGTGGAGAATAAAACCTGGGTGATTTTCTACTCCTTCTGAATTTTACTATTCTGATTTAAAGATATAAAAACTTCATCAGAGTATTGAAATTCAGAAAACGATTTGAAGAACATAGAAACTTCAGCATTTTCTGTGAAACAGTATATAAAAACTTCGGTTTTATTTATTATACATACTAGTTGTTGTTAATAACAGTATTGTTTACTGTTGTAATTTGCCATTAATTGAACTCTTATGTTGTTTACAGTGAGAAATGGCAATTGATAACGAAAATTCATCTGCGACTGTTGTGGCAACGACGATAGCCTCGTCAAGTCGGATTGCTGTTCCACCGGCAGAGAAACCGGGGAAATTTTCCGGAGCCAACTTCAAAGGATGGCAGCAAAGGGTGTTCTTCCGGCTTACCACACTTGGTATGCAGAAATTCACTAGGGAAAAACCTCCAGCGCCTGCTGCGGACATGTCGGACAACGAGAAATTCATGATTGTTGAGGCGTGGAAGCAGACAGATTTTCTTTGCAAAGGCTATATCTTAAGCGATTTAGAGGATGACTTGTACAATGTCTACAATGCGGTGAATACTTCGAAAAAATTATGGGATGCACCTGAGAAGAAGTACAAGACTGAAGATGCATGCTTGAAGAAGTTTGTGGTTGCCAAGTTTCTAGACTATAAAATGATAGACAGCAAAACTGTTGGAATCCAAGTTCAGGAGTTTCTTCGTGGTAACATCGGAGTTGCGAAATTCAATTTCAAGACTTCAAAAATCATCAAGTGTTCAATTTATTGCGGAATTCGGTGCACTCGTTCCAAATCTATCTTATTTAATATTTTAATTGCATATTTAATTTTTATTTGTAGTTAAATTTTTACAATATGTTTAATGTTGCAAAACGAGTTTGTAATAAGATTGCTAATTGGAGTAATCGAGAAAATAGAAAAAAAGGTACTACTTCAACTTCTAGTAGTAATTTAAATGACTTTACACATGTTTCTGAAGCATCACCTGATAATAATATAGATTGTAAACAATTACTGAAAGATTACGGTATAGAAGATAATGAATTAGAAAATAAAGATGAGACACCACTTACACCTAGTAGTGTTGAAGTTGGTAGCAGGAGTGGTAGTCATGGCACTAGTAATAGACCACGTGTGGCCCCGACTAGTAATCGGAGAAGGAGAAGTAAAATTTGGAAATATTTTGACGAAATAGAGAATATTGATAGAGTTAGATGCAAATTTTGTAAAGATGATTTTAAACATAAGACTGGAGGAAGTTTTTTTTTTGGGGGGGGGAGGGGGGAAGGGACACTTAGTAGACATATGAGAATTACTCATCTTATAGAATGGGGCTCTGATTTGATAAAAATCAAGGAACTCTAAACCCTAGTACTGGAGGACTTATGAAATATGATAAAATGAAGGATCGTGAGGAGTTAGCAAAAATGATTGCTTTGGGTTGTCTACCGTTTTCTTTTGCTTCTTCATCATATCTTATTATGTATACTCAAAGGATTTATAATTATTTATTTAAAGGTATCCCTAGAAGTACTTGTAGATCTGATATCTTTAGACTTCATAGACAATATCAGACATACATACGTTATTTATTTGACCACCTTCCTTGTAGAATTTCTCTAACTTCTAATATTGGCCATGCTGTTAATGGAAATGATTATTTGACAATTACATGTCATTGGATAGATGATAATTATTGTATGCAAAAACATATTATCGCTTTTAAATATGATGAAGATCAAAGTCATACTGCTATTTTTATAAGTACTATTATTTGCGAAGTTGTTGCATTTTATAATCTTAATAAAAAAAAAGTATTGTGTATGTCTTTTGATAATGCTTCTAATAATAATGCCACTATTTCAATATTAAGACTACATTTGCAATCACCACTTGAAGAAATTTTTCATGTTAGGTGTGCATGTCATGTTTATAATTTAATTGTTAAAAGTGGTCTTGATTTATTTTCGACTGAGATTACTCATGTTAGAAGAGCAGTTGATGTTATTCAAGAAAATAATAGACAATCTAGAATTAGGGAATTTAAGACTAAGTGTACCGAACATAACCTTAACCCTAGATTCATGCCAGATGAAATTGTTACTTGATGAAATTATACATATTTATTTTTAAAATGTTTCTACAAATATAGATTGCCGATAACTGAAGTTGGTAATGCGCATTGTACTGATCCAAACCATATGTTAACAACTAATACTTGGGAGGCCATTAATGATGTTAAATGTTTACATAACTTTTATACAACTACTATTGAGTTTTCTGGAGCATATTGCCCTACTGTTACTATGGCTTTAGTACATATAACTGAAATTTCTTTTCTACTCTCTGATTTTAAGAAGAAAGAAAAATATAAGGATGTTGAAAAAATGCAAGCAAAATTCAAATAATATTTCTTTCCAATTCCTCCTATTTACTTAATTGGTGATGTTTTAAATCCTTCTATTAAGATATTTAATTATCACCAATTAATTAATGCTTTATATACTTATATGGAGATTAGACCAACTGAAACCCAAATATATATTGTTGTATGAACAAGCTAAATGATTATTTACAACAATTATATAATTATTATGCAAATATAATTGATGATGATGCTATTAATGTAGGCAATATTAATCCCACTATGCATTGTACTACTTCTACTACATCTGCTACTATGGATGAAGATGAATGCCTTGATGGTTTTAATATTTGGCTACATTTCCTTCCACTCAAACCAATAGCAGGAACATTGATGAACTTCAATTCTACTTGCAAAAGCAAACAGAGCCTCACACAAAGGAATTTTCACCGTTGGCATGGTGACATGAGAATGAAAAGCAATTTTCTGTTCTTTTCACAATGGTTCGGGACGTGCTAAATGTGCCAATTTCAACTGTTGCATCAGAGAGTACATTTAGTTAAGCAAGACAACAATTAGGAGATACCTGTCACTTATTAGGAAGCAATGCTTTGGAAGTTTTAGTATGTTTCTGTAACGACCCGACTTGACGTTTTAAGAATTTACGCTCCGTTCAGAGACTTTAGGTCTCGAGCAGCTTCGCAATATGTATTATGACCCGTGGGTGTGGTCGAGTTTGATTTACTGAAGATTCAGAATTAAATTAAAAGAATAATCCTTAATTTGAAGCTTAAATGGAAAGAGTTGACCGGAGAGTTGACTTTTGAGCAAACAACTCCGGAATAGAATTTTGATGATGTCAATAGCCCCGTATGGTTATTTTGGATTTAGGAGCGTGTCCGAAAAATTATTTGGAGGTCCGTAGTAGAATTAAGCTTGAAATGGCAAGCGGTAAGATAATTTTGGGCCAGCAGACATGTTGACCATGAGCTGTCTGGTTATCCCCACTTATAATATAGGTATAGATTACTCATGATATTATTGTGAGAAAGCACGGGAAAAAATATGTTATTGATATTAGATGAAGAATACAATACAAGAGATCCTTATTTATAACTATACACTACATGAACATATTACTCATATTCCAATGTGGGACAAGACTACATTATATACATATCTGTAAACTAACAATTAACATTAATTATTTTTTAATATAAAAAATTCATTTATTGGGTTATTATTTATATTATAATCGATATTGTTCATTGAGATAAAGTGAGATTGATCTTTTGATAAGTAATTTCCAAATTTTGGATGCCTTTGGGCTTCTTTCTCGGCCAACTACCAAGAATTACATCATTCATCCATTACCTAACCTACACTTTGTTCTTGATTTACGCCTACTCTCTATCCCCTCTAAGTCCTCATGCATGTCTTTTCTGCCCTTACTTTGTTTGCCAATGCACCCAAACCCTTCTGTCTTAGCACCTTGTGCCCCCCATTGCCCATATAGCGACTCCAGGTGCAACTAGCCCTTTGGTCGAGTTGTTCATCCCCTTCCCCATCTAGCATATAGATGCTTGTTTTCACAGCACCCTCTCCTAACCCCCACCCCCAACCCCACCCCACCCCACCCCCCACCCCAAACATTATTCACCCTTTACCTAAACCTATACCACTTTGTTCTAGATTTACTTGCTCCCCCACTAACTTTAAAACAACAGTATCCGTGATTACCAATCCAAACAAAAAATTATCATTCATCAACTTAAGTATATTTGTTCTACTTCATTTCTGATCTCAAAAGAGATGCTAACTAAATGAAAAGAAGGGAAAGCACTAGGGGAGGAGGAAAGTGGGTAGTTTTGCTTGAAATGCCTTATTCCCCCTTACATTCAATGGGAAATGTGAGAAAGAATAGTTTTGCTAAATTTTTATAACCATAGGACTAATAATGCTAAAAACTCAAGGGACTAAAAATGCAATTTGGATCTTTGGCACAACTTAAAAGGCTTCTCAATCACAGCCCATAAGAATACAATGAAAACAGATTGCATTGCCTTCAAGTTTAGATCTTAACAACTATTATTAAAAACAAATAATAAAACTCATAATTACAAGAAGAGATCCAATTTAACTTGGCCATAAAGTGGAAAAGCTCTTGCACTAATCAACTTGACAAGGTGCTACAATCACGACGGGTATAGAGAGCATGCAAATGAAGACCTTATCGTATATTGGCCATCTTCACCTTTCAATTCTGCATGATATAGCTATGCTCTTTATATCCTATGCCTAAAGGAATGTTCAAGGAAACTCTTGACGTACGTAAAGGTGTTACTACATGCAAATGAATATACATGATGCAATACTGATATGTAACAATTCTTTCAGAATTGATGCTTGTCAGTTGTCTATGTTTAAGGAAGTAAATGGAAACACAACCACAAGACCACAACCAACAACATCAAGGGGTTGTGCAGATGGCAGTTCAGATTAGAAAACCATAATCAATTTGGATGCTCAATGGGGGACTAGAAACAAGACTATGCTTCAGTTCTCCAATACTTGGTAGGTGGAACTAAGCAAGAGATTAGGTCGGATTAAATTTATTGCAAAAGAAGGAATATATATAGATATAGATATATATAAGTGTTTATTATTGGTTTGTGTATTGAATCATTCAGTTAAAACTGACTACGCCTCAATCCCAAACTAGTTAAATTCAATTAAATGAATTGTCTGCTTCCATTCTCCTCTATTTAAGCCTGTTCTATTTCACTACCAAATCATTTGTCTTGTAAGGCAAAAGTAGAGGTTCTCTAGATCTCACACTTATTTCAGATGAACTTACAAAACTAGCTGGGTCGGTTTTTTTTTTTGAGATGGAAAAAAAAAAAACATACCCAGTGTAATCCAACAAGTGGTGTCTGTGAAGGGTACACAGTGTGTACGCAAACCTTATCCTAAACTTGTGAAGGTAGAGAGGTTGTTTCCAAATATTTCCAAAAACAATTACCATTTTTGACTGAACAAGCTACTTAATTGCTTAGCAATATTAGAAAACCCAGAGCGGACATGCATAAATGGAGATAATTGATTATGGAAATATGCAGGATACACAACTAAATCAGTAAAAGAATGTATTGCATATCGTTAACATAGAGGTAAAAGCTGAACAAAAATATATTTGCATATTTCATATAAATGAAGGCACAAATTTTGCCTCATCTAGTAGACTAGTATTATCTGGTCTTATGACAACAAATCAAATGTCTCTACTTAATATTACAGACAACTTTAACTACAAAGAGGATGCTGCAGAACCTATACACTCAGAACAAGGATACATTACAGGAAATCTAAATGACTTCAGATGTATCAGCATGAAGAAGAGAGTTTAAAGAAAGGAACTTACAGTAAATTTTATGTACAGAGATAGCAGAAGAGAAATACAACTATCATTCTTTCCAAGTATAAGGAGCACGTTCAACAACCAGGTAATCTTGCCTGATATCTTTGACTACCCGAATCTCATCATCAAGGTATACAGTCTCAAACCTACACAAGAAGTTATTCAAGCCATCACTGAACACGAACGAAACAAAGGTAATCTGAAATCAAGCAAGAGAGTGGAGGAAAAGAGAAAGAAAAATAGAAAAAGGAAAGAAACAAATGTTTGTGACAAAGAACAAAAACCAAATGCGTGTGGCAGAACTTTGAAAGGCACTTCAACTCCGAAAAAAACACTATACTTAAATTTCAATCAGATATATGGGAAACTCCTAATATACCAAACATCACTTAGTGGAATATAAAATGTAGTTGATCAAGACAATAAACGAGCAAAGAGAAACACTTACCACCCTTGTCCAAAAGGTGGCAGAGGAAACTCCCAATTTTTTCCACGCAGAACTGCACTTGTGAATCTACATCATAGCAACAACTGTCAATAGACCATGAAATAGTTCCAAACTACAAGAAAACTTCCAAGACAGGTAAAATGTTCTCTTCATCCCATTACCATTGTTCTCTGCTGTTTCAAGAAATTTGTCAATAATCTGATCTCTAGTACTATAGCAGTTTGTATATGACCCTCCTAACTTCTAAAGTCAATTACACAGAGAACCAATTCGCAAAAAACTACTAATACGCCTTAACCCAAAACTAATAGGGGTCGGCATATGAATCATCACTATCGATTCTGCTCCATTTGAACACGTCGCTTTCGAATACGTGCTTCTTTACACACCCCAGAAAATTACCTGTTACCATTAGCATAAAATTCAGAGAATCCTATATTAAATTCAGGGGTGTCGCCATTAGCGGAGCTAGGATTTAACTACATGGATTCAAAATATAAAGAATAAACACACGAAGAAGCCAAGGGAATTCAACGTGTACACACACACACTAAAACAAATATCTACACAATATAATTTTCTGGCGAAGTGGTGTCAATTAACTTCGCTTGGGCAAGGGTAGTACTAAACCCTGCATCGTAGCCACCTTTTGGTGAAGAGGGTTCAATTGAGTCCCTTTCGCCTAAAAATTACACCAATATAGATTTTGGATTTCATACTTTTTTCTCCTCTACTGATCTAGAACTCAAGGTTCTGAGATTGGTTTCCTTTGCTAACCACCGGAAAACATGTATATATGGTATTTGTTCATGAAAAATTTATTGAAATCCTGCGAATGGATTTTAGAAAGACATTTGTAATCTTGCAAAAACATTTGTTCTAGTATTTTCAACAAATCCTTACATTTTTTCCCCAAAATCTACTTATGAAGAAGTCGTCTGATGTACTTTCCAAATACTCTATTCGTTCCAATTTATGTGACATAGTTTGATTTGGTACGGAGTTTAAGGAAGAAAGAAAGACTTCAACTTATGATCTTAAACATGCCATAATATTTGTTTGGTATAAGTTATACTCAAGGGTGTGCCTAGTGATGAATGAAGTGGGTTGAGAACCACAAAGTTTCAAGTTCAAATCTCAGCCAACTGTTCCAAGTCTTGGTGGCCAGAGCTATCCAGTACTTGTGTTGGTGGGATGTAGCGGTGAAATTAGCCAAGGTAAGGTCAAGCTGGCAGCCGAGGCGGACCTATGCTATACCGAGAGGGGTCACCGGCACCCGTAAAGTTTGGCAAAAACTCTGTGTATACATGTATATATCTTTAAAAAATAGTGATATATTAGTAGTGTGCAACCTTTATACAAAGCAGATTTTGGTTGAATCTAAAAGTGCTGGTTCCGCCTCTAGCTGGCAGGGACCTCACGGTCTGCTTACAAGATTTTTAAAACTTATCATCTTAAATATTGACATAACATTTATGTTGCTAGGATGAAAAATTTAAAATTAAACGTTTCAAAATCTATAAAGGTGTCGTTCTTTTCAAAAAAGTAACAAAGAATAAATTGGAATGGAGGGAAACAAGATGATAGAGAAATAGTCACACCTGAAATTCACACGTTGAGAAGAAGCAACATCAATAGTGGACCGAACAAAGAAGACTCCATCAGGGGGGAAAGTAATAACATTATTAAGAGTCCCTTTTTCAACATCAATAACTTGGAGAACATCACCAGCTTTAGTACCAAAAAAGGGAGCAGCAGTTTTAATAATATAAAGTTGCTCTTTCTCCGTAGTCCAAAGCAAACGCCAGGTGGCCGAAAGGGAAGCGTCAGTGGTGACAGTGTCACGTCCGATATCGGCTAACTCGTCAATTGCGCTGATTATTTCAGAGAGTTTTTGCGGGTCAGATTGAGTCTTGAGGCCACGTTCTTGGTCAGAGATAAGGCGAAGGAGATTATCCTTGGCTGAGAGGGATTGAGATGTGAGGGAGGAACAATGGATTTTGTAAGATTTGGGATTAGAAGGGAAGTGCATAAAGAAATTAGGAGTGGCGGGAAGGAAGAAGCCGGTTGCCATTTTTGCAGTTGAGGGAGTATAACTGATGAGGTGTACGGGGAAGAAACAAGTGGCACTTGTGAATTTGTGTGTGTTACTGTGTGTGTGGGGAGGTGTGAACTTGAGTTTTTGATTTTTTAGAGGGAAATGGTGAAGAAGTTACATGGTGAATAATGAACATACAAATTCAACTAGTTTAAAATTTGGTTATTTACTTTTTAGTTTGTTTTAAAATAAATGATATATTTTTAAATTTAGAAATAATTTAATTTTAAACTCTTTATTTTACTCATTTTATCCTTAATGAGAAGTTTTTATAATTACACAAATGTCATGGCCTCATAAAACTTTTAAACCTTAAGTTTTTAAGACCATAAGTTTCAAAAAAAAAAAAAATTTCTTAAACTTCGTGTTAAGTCAAACTACTTCGTCTAAATTGAAACAGATGGAATATTATTCCTCTTTTTCTTCTTTGTTTTTTTTTGGCATTTCTTGGTTTAAAAAGGTCCTTACTAGTTGAAAATATTTAATTATACTTAAATGATATAAAATATATGTTCCTCTATCATTATAATACTCCATCCGTTCCAATTTATGTGAACTTATTTTTTTTTGGTCCGTTCCAAATGAATGACCCCTTTCTAAATTTAGAAACAATTCAGTTTAACCTTCAAATTATGCCCTTAATGAAAAACTTTTATAACCACACAAATACTCTGGACCCCTTTTTGACTTGTTTAGGACCGCAAATTTCAAAAGTCTTCATTTTTTAAAACTCTGTACCAAGTCAAACAAGTTCACATAAATTAAAAACGGAGGGAGTATATAATATAAGTAATTTGTTATATCAGAATGATCTGTCTCAGTTTATAGTTTTTAGTTACTTACTAATTTACTTGTTATTGACATGCACATTTATACGATTACCTTCTAAGTGATAGATATTTCTTGTGCAGGTATTTGCAAACAATAATATTTACAAAAGATTTGGCTTTCTTAAAAACTCTTATCATTAATTCTGTCAAAACAGGTTTCCATTTTGATCTAATACACTAGGAAAGTACGTTGAATGTTAGAAATTGCAATATGAAAAATTGAATCAAATATCAAAAATTATATATAAAAAAAAGGGTAGAAATAGATCAAAATTTGAAGAAACGCCAAAAATTGTACCTCCAAATATTCATGTTAATTTGTTTTTTCAATTTCTGTTTATTTGATAGAGATTAAGGTTGTGTTTGGTACGAAGAAAAATATTTTCCGGAAAATATGTTTTAATTTTCCCATATTTGGTTAGCTTAAATATTTTGGAAAATATTTTCATCATAAACTCATTTTCCTCCAATTGGAAGAAAATATTTTCCCTATCAAAAGAAGGGAAAATATTTTTCATAACTTTTTTTCAACCTTCCCCATCCTATTACTCATCCCTACCAACCCACCCTCACACCCTCCACCCACTACCCCCACCCCTACCCCTACCCCCACCCTCACCCTAAATTCTTATTATTAGTATAAAAAAAAATTATTTCAATAAATGAGTTTTTTCTTTTCATGATATAAAAAAGTATTTTTCTCATTATAACAAAAAAATACTTTCTTTTCATGTTATTTTTAAAAAAAAAATTATTTTATTTGATAGAGATTAAGGATGTGTTTGGTATGAAGGAATATTTTTTAAATTTTCAATGCTTTGTTGGCTTAAATGTTTTGGAAAATATTTTTCCCATGAACTCATTTTCTTCCAATTAGAGGAAAATATTTTTCCTATCAAAGAAGGAAAAATATTTTCTAAAACTCTTTTTTAACATTCCCCATCCTATTCCTCATCCCCACCGACCCACCCTCACACCCTCCACCCAATACCCCCACCCTAAATTCATATTATTAGTAGATTATTTTTTATTTCAACAAATGAGTATTTTATTTTCATGATATAAAAAAATAGTTTTTTTATTATAACAAAAAAATACTTTCTTTTCATGACGTAGAAAAAGTATTTTTTTTCATTTTAACAAAATGATGTCGTAAAAAGTATTTTCTTTCATTTCAACAAAAGAGTATTTTTTTCATGATGTAGAAAAAGTATTTTCTTTCATTTCAAAAAAAATAAAATTCTTTTCATGATGTAGAAAAGTAATTATTTTATTTCAATAAAATGAGTACTTTATTTTCATGTTGTAGAAAGAGTACTTTATTTTTCAACCAAAAAAAGAGTATTTCCTTCTTTGTTATGGAATACAAATTTCAACGTTGTTTTTGCATAAAAAAGTGAAGCAACACATTAGTTCCTTTGGTTTTGTGCGATTTTTTAGAAGAATAATTAAACTCTTGAAGAAAATAGTATCCTGAAAACATTGGGAGTGGGGGTGAGGGGGAGCAAGGAAACATGTGGATTTTGGGAAAGGGGGTGAGGAGAGTAGCATAAAAGAAAAATATTTTATACTCTCTAACCAAACACTAAAAAATATTTTTCGGAAAATATTTTTCACTCACCAACCAAACAAGGAAAAATAAGTGAAAAATCACTTATTTTTCATGAAAATATTTTCCATGGTACCAAACATACCCTAAAAGTATTTATTTTTGACAAACTTAAAAGTTCAAAATTGCTCTACCCCAAACTTAATGGACCATTTTTGTTATTTTTCTCGTACAAAAAACCCATAAACACAAATCTCCGTGATTCCCTCTATAGGAAATTAGAAATCCTCAACCCCTTAAATCCTTGGGCTATAGAATTCTTCTGATTCAATTATATCATCAAATGGCTTCAATTTGCCAACGCATCGTAAACAGAGCATCATCATCCGCGAAATACGCCATTAGAAAACCTTCAAAGTCATCTCAAGCTGCTCCTTCTTTTTCTGGATATGCTAAATCATCTTCTGCAATTCCTTCTACCTCACCATCCTTCAGCAGCAAGCTTAAGTAATTCTTGTTACAATTAGTCTCTTTAATGTATTTCTCCCTTTTCTTTTGGTTCTTATCTAATTTCCTTTTGTGTTGATTCCTTGATAAATGTTAGAGATTTACATGCCACTAGGAAATACAGAGAATTTAGTGCTTTTTATTTTGTAATTTTATTTTATATGTTATTGGACTGAAATGAGTTTAAATGGAAAGACATGGACAGTGAGGATTCATATCACTAACCCTTACTTGCTTGAGATTAAGGTATAGTTGTTGTCTTGTTGATTCCTTGATAAATGCATATGTGGGTGTGTTTGGTATGAAGGAAAATGTTTTACACAGAAAATGTTTTCCAGATAAAAAGAAGTGATTTTCTTGCTTCTTTTTTGGTGTTTGGTAAGTAAGCAGAATATATTGCCTCAAGAGCATCTTTATATAATATAGGCAAACACTATTGGGTCGGGAAGGGTGGGGGTTAGGGTGAGGGGGGCAGGAGGCGGGATGGGGGTCGGGATGGAGGGGGCAGGGGTGGGGTGTTGGGGATGAGAAGAAGATAATCAGTGTGGAATTCCATTTTGATATGTTTACACACACTCAATGTGAGTCCATGCTCCATTGATAGGCAGAATTACCTGCATGTGGGCTACTGCAAGTTGTGTGGTGGATTAGACCAAATGTGTGTAAGCTGGCATGGACACAATATATACACACAGATACACAAATATAACCCACCTTTTAGATCATAAATATATATGTGAGAAATCCTGAAAGATAGCAGTAATATAAATTTAAGTTTAGAACCCATATTTCAAAGAACTCAAACCGTGAACCTATTAAATTTAAATATTGGATCGCCCTTGTGTGTGCGCACACACATCTGTATGTATATATATAGGCACATACAAACCAAAATATTGGTAGAGTCAAAGGTCATGGTTGCGCCTGCATCGCTGTTAACAAGCTACATGAGTCACTGTTCGCTTACCGTTTAATTGAAAGGCCATTAAGTGTGCACTGTTTCTGATTTCTCTTTACCCTTTCTTATACTAATTGAAATGGTTCTTAAATTTGATATTTTGTTGTATGATATGATATATTTTGTATTGTGGGTTTGAATTGATGACAGGTCTCCATTGAAGCAACTTGGATGTCTTCAGTCCCTTTTGCCTCTGCATAGCACAGTAGCAACGGCCAGGCTAACTTCATGTCTGAATGATGGCTCGAGGAGTTGTCGAGCTCTCTCACAGGGTACTCTCTGCTGCACCTTCCCTGGACTTTCTGGTTTTGTTATCTTAATCGTGAGTAGTTGCTTCACATTTGATACTTTATACTTTTGAAAAGTATACTGTGATGGTCATGCAAGCCGTTTCAATCAGTTGTCATTATTTCATTTTGTGTACAGAAATTGTAATTCATCAACAGAAACCATGTGAAGTATAGGAAGAAAACATAGAAGGAGGGGTGATGGGAAATACTTGCACCTATAAGCGAAAGTACATGACATGTATCTTTCACATAAGGTTTATCAACCAACGGCTAATTAATATGTGTCATTACCTCAGTTTGCCATTTAATTGTGGTAAATTAACTTTGTTTGGTGTATGCATTGGGTCTGGGTAAGTTTCTTTTTCATATCCTGAATGCTTATACTTATGGACTCACGATGGGTATCTGAGTTTAGTGAATCATCTGAAATCCTGAAATTCGTGTTAATAGAAACAAGGCTCTAAAGGAAGTGCAGTTGGACTGTGAAATGAACTTTGACTGTTGGCTAATTACTGGTGATACATATTGGACTTTATTTGGTAATCTACAGATGTTTGCTGCAAAATCTTAGAACATCAGTTATGCTCCTTGCTCCTCATCCATATCAAGCTACCCAACATTTTCCATGTTGAAAGTTTGTGCCTATAGTGTTCTAAGCTTTGACTACTAGGGATAGTTTGATCAAAATTTCAGTTTGAAAAAAAAAGCATAGCATTTGAGAGTAAAGATTAGAAAAATGTTGCCCTCAAGGGCTTTGTTTCAATGCCAAAGGTAGCACGGTGTGGTATTTGTGGTAGGCACATATTATGAGTCTGAATATAAGCTGGTGAACCAAATATGACATTTAGGTAGAGATGGGTATGGGAGAGCGCATTTATAAAATAAAGAAAAGTTAGAAAGTTTTTTTGCTTACCTTTCAAAAGAATGTTCAAGCGTATATTGCGCTTCATTGGTGAAACTCTAACAGTTCCCTATGAAGGATAAATCTTTTGACACTCCATTATTAACATAATTAAAGTTTCTCCTGATGCATTCTGTACAACCTCTTGATAGATGTATGCATAAAATCGGTATTAATTTATAAAATAAAATAAGATAAAAAGGATACATGCATTAACTCAAAGTTGTTGAGGATGGTTTGAACTCAGCTTGGAAGCAGGTAATGGCATAAGTTCGATGGTGCTTCTATGCTAATTGTTCTTGGCTAATGTGATGTTTAGATAAGACGGATATCTGGATTAAAATGGAAATGAGAGGTACTTGACAGTTTAATCTTTATTTGTCGAAACAACATTCTGAATTCTCAAGCATCAATGATGGATCAAAGATGAGCCCCTTAACAAATTGTCTAGCACCTTAGAAGCTATGTTGCTCGGACTCTCCGAAATATTACCAAGTGCGTGTCAAATTCTCCAAAAGTAATGTAATTTTTGAGGATCCGACACGGGTGCGACAACATTTGGAGAGTCCGCGCAACATAGCTTAGAAGTATTTAAAGGTATTTAACTGCAAGATGTAGCATGCTGCTTGCTTCAATATTTTATTGCATGTCGCCCTTTTCATTCTGGTGTTTTGAGCTTATTTTGATATGAGTCCATGTTTTGGATAAACACATCTAGCCTAAAGCTTGTGTTACATACTCCTAATAGTCGATTTGAGCAAATTAAACAAATTTTACAGCAGTGGTATATTCCGCCATCCTCCATCCTAAGCCCCAAACCCAAGAAATTCTATCCCTTCAAGTAGCTCTTGGAATTTAATTTCTAGTTGGAGGTTTTTATTAGATTCTACGGCGTGGGGAAGTGTTTACGGGGGACTGGTGGAGGGGCATCAGAGGAAGAGAATCCCATGGGGTTGTCAATTTTTGTTTAATTAACAAAAACTAAATGCCAGAAATAATGTTTTAAAAGGCGTTTTTGGGCGAGGCACATAAAAAACGCATTGAGGCGTACTAGCGGGACGCAAGTATCATGTGGTGCATGTCCCAACCTTTCGGGCATCCACTCATACGTAAGTCCCAACTTTTTGCGCGTTATTGGGGCGTAAGCCCGGAAAACCTTTTCAAATTTGAGCCAAAATTGCTTAAATTATTTTTTAAGTACTTAAATACTCAATTTAAAGTTAACTCATAATAATTTCCAAACTAAAAAAACTCAAAAGTCACAGGCCACCTAATTTCATTATGCTTTCTCTTTGTCGTTTACTTAGTAACAAATACTCTTTGGCACTTTGTCTGCAAAGCATGAGCTTTGTCCTTAATGCTTGTAGTGCTTCCACGCTTGCAACTTCCTTCTTTATGCTTCATATGTTTTTTCCTCTCTTTAATCTATTCTTTTCAAGTTAGTGTTTAGTATTAGAATTTCTTTTGGTATCTCTCTAGTTGACATATTGTTCTGGAGACTTTATTTTAAAAAAATGATACCCTAGTTCCAAATAATTCAGAAACTAAAAATGACAATACCAGAAAATTATTGTTTGAAAACCTATAATTAAAAAAGAAATCACAAATACTCATTATAATACAAATAGAATATTACGCTGAGGAGTTTCGTTCACCCTATTCAATGAATATAAAATTTAAAAAATTCATAATATTGCTAAATAATTTATTTGAGTTATAAAATATAAACTTTTGAAATTTACAAATAATATTCATATTTAGTCAACAAAGTAGCGGATGACCTAGCTAAGCATGAAAACAACAACCCAGTAGAATCTCACTAGTGAGGTATGGGGAGGGTAGAGTGTGCGCTAACCTTACTCCTACCCGGAGGGATAGAGAGGCTGTTTCCGGGAGACCCTCGGCTTAGAGACACTAGATCCGTAACAACAACAGAAACCAGAAAAATAATACCAGTATCGTAAGAGACAGCAAATAAATAAAAAGACAATAATAATAATAATAAACAGTGTGAAACACAACAAAAACAACTAATAGTCTTACACAAAACACTATCAGACTAGCTGGCACAACGAGGAAACAGTCTCGACTACCCCCTACCTACAACCCTAATGCTCGACCTCCACACCTTTCTATCAAGGGTCATGTCCTCGGAAATGTGAACTCGCGCCATGTCCTGCCTTATCACCTCGCCCCAATACTTCTTAGGCCGCTCTCTACCTTTTCTCGTACCTGCCAGAGCCAACCGCTCACACCTCCTAACCGGGGCATCTAGGCTCCTCCGCACGTGCCCGAACCATCTAAACCTCGCTTCCCGCATCTTGTCGTCCAAGGGAGCCACACCCACCCTCTCCGGAATATCTTCATTCCTAATCTTTTCCATGCTAGTGTGCCCGCACATTCATCTCAACATCCTCATTTCTGTTACTTTCATCTTCTGGATATATGAAATCTTGACTGGCGCCCTATACAACATGGTCAGTCTAACCACCGCTCTATAGAACTTACCTTTAAGTTTCGATGGCACATTCTTGTCATACAGGACTCCAGATGCTAACCTCCATTTCATCCACCCCACTCCGATACGGTGCGTGACATCACCGTTGATCTCCCCATCTCCCATCTCCTTGGATAACTGACCCTAAGTACTTGAAACTCTCTCTTTTAGGAATGACTTGTGAGTCAAGCCTCACTTCCACGTCCGCTTCCCCCGACGCGTCGCTGAACTTACACTCCAAATATACCGTCTTGGTCTTACTCAACTTGAAACTTTTAGACTCCAGGGCCTGCCTCCATACCTCCAGTCTCTTATTAACGCCACCTCGCGTCTCATCAATCAGAACTATATTATCAGCGAACAACTTACACCAAGGCACTTCCCCTTGAATATGGTGTGTCAGTGCGTCCATCGCCAGGCAAATAAGAACGGGCTGAGCTCAGATCCTTGGTGTAACCCATAACCACCGGAAACAGCTCTGACTCACCTCCCACAGTCCTAACCCGAGTCTTAGCTCCATCATACATATCCTTTATCGCCCTAATATAAGCTACCGACACACCTTTCACCTCCAGGCATCTCCAAAGAACGTCCCTAGGGACCTTGTCATACGCCTTCTCTAGGTCAGTAAACACCATGTGCAAATCCCTCTTCCTATCTCTGTATTGTTCCACCAACCTCCTGATAAAGTGGATAGCTTCCGTAGTAGAACGACTCGACATTAACCTGAACTGATTTTCTGATATAGACACGCCCTCCTTACCCTCCCTTCCACCACCCTCCCTTCCACCACCCTCTCCCAAACTTTCATGGTATGGTTTAGTAACTTGATACCCCTATAGTTACAATTCTGGATATCACCTTTGTTCTTGTACAGCGGAATCATCGTACTCCACCTCCACTCATCTGGCATCCTCTTCGTCCTGAAAATAACATGAAACAACCCAGTCAGCCACTCCAAGCCTGCTCTACCCACATACCTCCAAAATTCTACTGGAATCTTGTATGGTCCAGTCGCTTTGCCCCGACTCATCTTATGAAACGCTCCCACGACCCCCTCAACCTTAATACGTCTATAATACCTAAAGTCTTGGTGACTCGGAGTGCCCCAATTCCCCTAACACGATTTTTCCGCCCCCCTCTTCATTCAGAAGTTTATGAAAGTACGACTGCCATCTTTGCTTAATCTGGGCCTCTTCCACAAATACACGACCTTCCTCATCTTTAATGCACCTAACTTGATCCAGGTCACTAGCCTTCCTCTCTCTCGCTTTGGCCGACCGAAATAACTTCTTGTCCTCACCTTTAGCCCCCAATTCCTCATATAGACGACCAAACGCAGCAGTCTTAGCCTCCGTGACCGCTAATTTCGCCTCTCTCCTAGCTAAGCATGAAAACAACTTAGATAATTTTGAAAGCTAAATGACTATCATGTATCCCTTATTTTTATTTTAACGTCGTATGAAATGATGTTGAGGTACTATGTATGCTAAACATGTCAACTATAAAAGAAATAACGACAAATCACTTATTTTTGTTTTAACGTCGTATGAAATGATGTTGAGGTACTATGTATGCTAAACATGTCAACTATAAAAGAAATAGCGACAAATCACTTTTTTTTGTAGCTAAACAGTAAAAATTCGTCGCTAATTACTGATTATCAAAAACTTCTATTTTCTATGAGATAAGTGTATTTTTAACATGATGAATTAATTCTAGTGAACTTTTTTCTATAATAAATAAATTTTTGATTGTACAAGTTTAAGTTCTTGGAAACTTAAAGTGAAAATTCACAATTAACTTCAAAATTTTAAATATTAGTTTATCTAAAATTTGTGAAAACTTCGGTGTTTCAACACTACATTACCTTTTGTGATGCTTGAAAGAGTTTATTTTCTATAGGTAAAGAAAAAGAAGTAATCCTAAATATTAGGCCTTCTAACAAAAATTTGTAGGTATTGTGGAAATAAATAAAAGAAACTTAAAATAATTCCAAGTAATAATCAAAACTTAATTTAGTAATCTAATGACTTTACTATAAGTATCCAAATTAATAAGTGAAATCTTCAAATATGTTCAAGTAATTATTAGCCGGATGTCTTTTTAGAGTCTTATATCGTATTCAAATAAGGAAAAAATATAAATAAAATCTTACTCCATATTAAATATTAAAATTTTGAAATCCTAAATATTAAGAAATAATTAATGTCCAAATTTTAGGAAAATAACTTAAATTACAACTTTGTCCAATGTAAAATCTACTTCTAAAGGGTAAAAAGACGCACGATATTTTGCTAAGGGCCTCCGTACTTTTAATATAATATAGATATATACATTTCCTACTAATTTTAGAATATTTTTGAATTTTCTACAATTTTAATAATTTTTTTTTGTTATTTATATGTTTATATTATTAATTTATAAAATATTTAAAATTAAATATCCGTGGACTTATGCCTGTGCCTTGGGGCATATGCCTCACCCAGTGTTAGATAAAATGCCTCGCTCATGCCCACGGCCTTTTAAAATGCTGACCAGAAATCAGAAGGTGTGTTGTGCGCAACCTGATAAGTAAAAGATATAGGGATAGTTTCAGCCTTTCTTGTTCAAGCTTTTAACGAAGATAGGGAGTGGGAGTCTATGCAAATTCAAAACAAGAATAAGCGGTCGTGTGATTACTGAGTACAATAACTAAGGACTATAGTGAAATTTATAATTTTGGGGGAAAAAGAAATTTGGCTTAAACAATTGAAGAACCAGCCAACAAACAATGTCTTGGTTGTTTATGTTCAAATTTCCCTTCTTCTTCCCTAAAATGATGGCGATATGCTAATGTTCAGAATAATCACAAAAATCAAGATATGACAGGGGAGAAATAGTACTCAACTTCTAGAATTTCTCTAGAATTACAATGTAGTCCATAACTACGAGATAAGATAAACTAGGGATTCTTCAAAAGCACTCACACATCATCATCAAAAGTGGCCATTTGAAAGCCCATAAGTGAGAACGTGCTTTCTACATTGCATTTGCTTCTACAACACTACAAAATCAATAACGCCAATGATCTTTCTAACTTGCTGCAAATTTGATTAATAAATCGAGTTTGTTCTATATTTATCATCTTTCTTACTCCAAATGTTGAAAACCATGACAAAAACATGTACGTCGTGCACCCAAGTGTGGCCTAATAGCTAATAAAGTGGGAGAAGAACCATGAGTCTCAGGTTCAAATCCTAGAGGAGGAAAAAAAGACATTAGATGATTTCTTCCCATCTACCTAAGAGTTGGTGGGTAGAGTTACTTGGTACCTGTACTAGTAGGAGGTTGTAGATACCCGGTGGAATAGTTGAGCTGCACACCAAGTTGGCCCTGACACCACCGTCATAAAAAAACATGTACATCGTCATTAAAGAAACCAACACATAGACGAACTGTCGGAAAATTTTCCAAGATAATAAATCTATGAAACAAGAACCACAGTGACCGAAGCCACTGCAATGTGTGACAGAACAAATGTAATGATGTAGTTTAAAGAAAGAAGCAAGTCACTGTTGTGAAGGATGATCAAGGAACTCCCATATGATTGAAAATGGGGATAAAAGAATTCATTGAGATATGATTTTATGTTATGGTTTTTCATCTTGTTAAGAAGTTGGCAAATTTGTAATTAGAAAAGTATCACCTTCATTGATTCGGCTCCTTTTGAGCTGATTGTCTAAGGTGTAAGAGTAGGAAAATAGATATATATGAGCTCCCTGTTGCTTTATTTCTCAAATAAAACAAAAAAAGAAGTTCCTTGTTGCTATACGTCGCTGAACCTTCAAGCAACTCTTCAAGGGTGTTGTTGGGAGGCTAGATTGACTGTCAGTGTCACACTTTTATGACCTTTAGGGTTCACTTGGGCTAATATTTTTTCATCTCTAGTGCGTCATTCTCTACCTTTAGAAAAGCATGTCTTCCATGGGTGTGCTCCGCCCTCTTTATTTTAGGATACAAGTATTCAATGATCTCCAGAGAAGCAATTTATCATTTCTAGAATTTGTAGTTCTTAGTAGACTAGTAGATGTTTTTGTATTTTGTAAGAATATTGTGGTGACGGTAACTCCTTTTCCCAGATGGAGTTGATGGAACGTGAACGTTTTCTTTCTTGCCACCATGAAGGTAGACCCTTAAGCCTATTAGGTTCTGTTTCTAGCCCAGAGAATTTGGTCCGTTTCATGCCTTTGTTTTCATTCTCAAATTAAACATGCTAAGTATAAGTTAATGTACTGTCTTTATGTTTCATGCCAATCTTGGGTTTTCAATGAGAAGGGGTGTCTCAACAGTTGATTAACTTGAAGTTCCTATTGGAGTATGTGTACGGTCTGTTTGGCTTTAGTGGTAAGAGACCTATTTAAGACAAATATAAGGAGGATATATTTTCTTGCATTTGGATTATTGAGCAAAGAAAATAAAGAAATTGATACATGGCTTCAGTATTATTTTTTGAAAGAGCTTTCTTTTGCTTAGAATACTCCCAATTTTTGCTGCAAATATAGTTTACCTTTGTATATCAAATAACTTTCCCCTCTTCTCGTTCTCTTATAACTGAATTGACACTGCCTTAAAACTTCTCATATTTCATTCCTCTTTCTCTTTTTCGTCTATTCTGTCAATCTGGAAGATCTGTAACTTTTGGCAAAGCTCATCATAGATTATATGGCTTTGGAATTGATGAATGTTGAATAAAACGGTTCAATTGAAGTAAAACTTTGAAAATAATACACACCTCAAATTGGTACTGTTTGGCATTTATGTATGTCGTGTCTTTATTGCTTTCTGAAATTAAATTCTATGAAATTTCTACTTGAAAGAATCTCCTGAGACCAATTTTTTTTCCCCCTTTCCAGAGCTTGGTCTATCGGTCCCAAGGTGATTCCATGTAAGCCCTCCACTTATTATCAAGGATATCTTTGGTAATCAGTGTTTTATGTATCTCTGTTTTGGTATTTGTTGCACAAGTTCTCCGAAGCTTGTATAGTGTTCGTCCTATGTGAATCATGGGTTTGGATTGATTTCTATACACTTAGCAGGGAATTTGGTAGTTTGTTCTATGAAAAGACAACAAAGTAGGTGTTTTTTTTTTCGACGCAACAAATTAGGTGCTCAATAGCTAAGTCTTCGGCTAATATTAAAGCCCCAACAGATCACATTCGAAGAGAACAATTAAAGTTCTTTATAGCCAGCCTTCCTAATATGAATTTGATGAATCTTTCTTTATCTCCTCCTTGTCTTATTTTGCTAGTTTTGTACTTCATGATGTTACTCTCCTGAATTCCTTTGAGATCCTACACATACAGGTTCAGATTATCCGGCTTATCTCAATTAGTTATTTCTTCTTCCATTTTCATTTAGTCTATAGTTGCATTCAATTAGTTGTTTATCACTATTCTGGATACTTGGAGAAATCGGTAAAATCTGACAATAATTTTCATTGGATAAACCTAGGGGTGTCGATAAAGCGGGTATGGGACCATTCCTCACTGCCGTGCAAAAGATTATGATGTATCCACCCCAGAAACCCAACCAGAAACTTGCAAACTTTACCTCTGATATGCCCAACCTGTTCTGTGAAACACCCCCATACTAGCCTCGATGCATAGACGATACCCTCTGTTGTGACAGCTCCGCCACGAGAGAATGGAGTATTTGTCCCACGAAAAAGAAAGGACAGTGTGAAGTACAACATTATATTCTATTTTCTACTTTGATTTCTTCAGCTTCCAATATGGAAAATAGACCGAATTGGCTGTGTAAGGGGTTCAAATGGGTTGTAATGTCCGTGGACTGCACTCATGTGCTTAAGGTCTTGGTGGAGATGTTCAAATTCTTTTACATGGTATCAATGATGGGTTTGACATAAAGCCTAGGTGCTTTGATCTTAAAAGACGAATTCGAATTAATTGGGCTGCCACAATAGCTCTTTTTGAATAGACATTTGAGATAGCATTAAGCCGAGCATTAAAACACCATGAAGTCCTCTACTTGTGGCCTTGTTAGCATTTGCATTTCCATCCACATAAAGACGAAACTTGAACAAAAAGGTGAAGGGAAAGGGGCCATTTTATTGTGCAGTTAATGTCAATAGTATAAGCATGAAAGATTAAGCTGAAAAGCTTAATATAGTGGCTCTTCATATGCGAAACACGTTCACTGGCTTGGTTATTGACGTGCAGAAGAGAAGCAGGAAAGTAGTATCTGCTGGTTCTGTGCTTCAAAATCAGCATACTTATACTTTTTTGATAATCGAGAAATCCTTGAAGATCACGTACGAATAGAAATCGGTAGATAATAAGCTTGCCACTTACCCTTCACAAATATCAGGCTCTTGTCTGTGGTAAGGTTCATAGTTTCATACTTGTGCATACGTTTAATCCACACATCACGTGTTTATGCTCTTGCCACTAAATCAAAGCTTGGGCGGTGGGGTGTTTGCTTTTCATGAGAGATAATTGAAATGTTAGAAAATGGAATGGTTTAGTTTAAAGGGTAAACTATGCTGTGGGGAAGGGAGAAAAAAAGGATGGGTGGGGGAGGGAAATAGATTGATAGCTTTGTTTCTCATCTTTTTTGGTTCAGATTGGAGCGAAGGTACCGATCTATTTCTTGTACTCATGTTCCTAAAAACCGTATAGAGTACCAACCATATGACGAACAGGACATGTTACTTTTCAATTGGTCAATTTAATCAAATTTTGATGTCAAATAGAGACAATTACAGTTACTATGTTATTGTACGTTTGATGGAGTTGAAGATTACATAAGAATTGCAGTGTATGTAATTTTGAAATTCACAATGTACAGGAAATTATGGTTTAAAATATCTGATTAGGCGATGCAAAAGTAAATTGTTAGCTTATTGGTTTCTTTAAAAATAATGTTGGAGGATAATCATGTTACGAAAGAAAAAGAGGCTTATATTGAGATTAGAATCTTACACCTAAGTAATGCTTATATTTTAAATTCTTATTTTCCCCTGCTTATAGACATCGTTTGCTTTCATGCCAAACTCAAATTAATAGTACTAGTAAATATTACGAAATGGCAGCAACTCATGTGGCTGTTTTTTTGGGATTTTACTGACTGAGTTCTCTAGTATTGACAGATCTAGACTGTACTTGTCCTATTATTTTTAATGGCAAACGGCAAAATATACCCCTGTATTATGAGAAAAAGTTTAAATATATCATTTGTTATACTTTAGGTTTAAATATATACCCCTGTCATAATACTATTGGTTCATATATACCCTTCTTCTCTTAAGTTTGTCCAAGGTGGACATTCAATCCTACGTGACACTGATATTTGATACCACCCCAGTGCCCCTTCTCCATATATAAAAGACTAAAATTTGGAATACAATATTTTTTATGATAGCGATAATGGTGGTAATAGTGACGGAGGTGAAGAAAATTTTTGTGGTGGAAAAAAAATAGAAGGGAGGGGTAAAATAGAATAGGAGCACTGAGGTGGCAAGTCATGTGACATCCACTTCATTAAATGCCAATGTCATTAGGGTTGAATGTTCATTTTAGACAAACTTAATGAAAAAAGGGTATATTTGAACAAATAATATAACGACATGAATATTTATGAACTCAGAGTATAACGAAAATTACATTTAAATATTTTCTAACAGTACATGGTATATTTGGCACTTTTCCGTACTCGAGGATTATTTTGAAACAAAGTCTTCTTTTTTTATGTAATTTACCCTCTGTTGCCTTGGGATTCTAACGATTACTTAAGCCACTATCTTGAAGGGTTATTAGGCAAGAATTTTGTACTCTAGTTTAATGTTAATAGTACACTATAATCGAGAAAGTTGCTTGTTTTCATAATTTATCCTAAGATGGAGGACATAATAATAAATTTAGTAATAATCTGTATAACTATGGCTTAAAATTGGGTTTGAGCAGCTGAATTTCTAGTGTTAAGCTCTTGCTGCGTTGGTAGTGAGAACTAAATGTTTTTATGTACTGCAACAATTGATACATGTAAATACCGGTGTGGAGCTGCCAATAACAGAATGAAAAGGACTAAGTAAACATAGACGCATTTACTCAAACAAATCAATAACCAAGTCAATGAAATCAAATTAAAAGGAGGGGTTTACTCAAACGGGTTGAATAGGTCAATTCATAATTAAATTGCTTTTTAGGATAACTGGTATTTGTTCTATCATTTAAACCTGTACAGTACTACTGTATTCTCTAATGTAATTTTCCAGCATTGGGATTTTAACGATGACTTAAACGACTATCTTTCGGGTGAGGAAGAATTATATGCTCTAGTTTAATCTTAATGCTCTATAATCAAGAAAAGTTTCTTGTTTTCATAATGTATCATGAGATGGAGGTCATTAAAAAATTCAGTAGTAGTAGTAGTACAATTGCTTAAAATTGGACAACATGTATATACATTTTAGGTTATCTTTTAGTAATAAAAAAATCTTTTGATTGTCAATATAAAAAAATTAAAGAAAAATAAAAAGGTTGCTCGATCGAGTTAAAAAAAAAGTCAATAAAATCAAATTGCTTTCTTGGACAACTGCTATTATGAATTGATAATTCTTTTTTCAAATATTTTGAATTGACTGAAAAAAATAAAAAAAAATGAAGAACACACAAATGCATGGCGGTACGTGAGGTGAGAATATTATACAGTATCCAAAAAATAAAATAGAGTATCCAATTTAAAATGGGGATTGGGGGAAGAGGGAGGAGTAAAAGGCGGCACATGGGGAACGCACGTGCCGAACAATTTGCTTCGGGATCAGTAATTTTGCATCCTTTTTCTCTTCCCATGTCACGTGCTTCAATAATGTTACTTCCACTGGCATTGCTGTCATGTGTCTGTCTCCAATATGGAACCTTTTGTTTTCACTACTACTCTATTTCTAAGTTGTTTATTCGGATGACCAGTTTTTTATATACAGATATATAAATCTTAAAATTGCTCAACAACTAGATGAGATGATAAAAGTTTTACATGCAAAGGTGTTTGTGGTTCAATTTGATTTGTTTTTTAGTTAAAAGAAGTCGAACCAATTATGTCGATTTGCTAAACATACGAACCAAAGCAAACAAATAGAATAAATTTTGTTAGATTCTTTTAATTTTAAATTTTTCGCATGAAATACAATTTTAATTTTAGTAGAGACGCCGAGAATAATTAGCAAATATCAAACAAATCAATGAAATTACTAGCCATTAAAAGATCTATATAAAAAGAAATTTGACCGTAAGACATGACAATGGTGCACTATCATAAATAAAAATAATAGTCTTACATCTAAATGCGTTATTTTTAATTTACCTAATAGCCTTAATAATTAAAGCAATAAAAAAATTACTCCTAAATAACTTTAATAAAAGAAGTTTATCAAACTTAACAAAGCGTCATGAATATGGTAATAAAGGAGTATAACTTTTTATGCTTAAAAACACATAAATTTTTAAAATTTTATGTAAAAACATGTAGTCATATTTATCGTTGTGATTTTTAAAAATATTCTTACAAACACATTTTGAAAACAAAAGGTGTCAAATTGGTGTAACATTAAAATGGAGAGCAGCAGTAGTGTAGGGGAAATAAAGGAGGAGGTGAAGAGAAATCCAGCATGGCCTAAAAAGCGCAAGCTTCCTTTATATGGCAAAGCAAACACACGTCGGATTATTATCTTCTTTGTACTTTTGCCTTTTCCTTTTCCTTTTCCTTTTCCTCGTTATGTGGTTACAAGGGTAAAGACTTTCCCCCATTACGCCCCAACTCCTCCATCTCTCTTTCAATGGGATGACTATAAATAATTAATCTTAAACATTAATAAAGTAAACTGAAAATTTATATCCCTCCGTTCCATTTTATGTGAGCTTATTTCCTTTTTGGTCCTTTCCATATTATGCGAACCTATTTCCTTTTTGGTTCGTTTAAAAAAGAATGATCCCTTTCTAAATTTTGAAACAATTTAGCTTAAACTTATAATTCTACCCTTAATGAGAAGCTTTTATAACCAAACAAATAATCTGAGCCCCTTTTTGATTTGTTTAGGATTACAAATTTTAAAAGTCTTCATTTTTTTCTTAAACTCCGTTCCGTGCCCAGTCAAACAAGTTCACATAAATTGGAACGGAGGGAGTATTACTTAACTATGTTTAAGTATCAAAAAAACTATATGCTTAACATATGTCTCGTATTCATTGTTTTGGTGTAAACAAGATAAGTTTTTACTCTTTTTTCATACCCTTCGGTCTCATTTTATGGAGATCATTTCTCATAGTAGTTGTCCCTTTTCTCTACTAAGAAAGATTCATGTGTTGGGAAACCTTTGTTCTTGGTGAATACTACAAATTTAGAATAGATTTTATCCTTGATATTAATAAAAAAATTATATCTAGATCATTTCTCAAAGTTAAGAGTTATTTTGAACCTTTTTCCTATCAAAAATAAAATAGAATAACAATTAATAATACAAATTCAAGGGCCAAAGTCCCTAAATTTCAGTGAAAGAAAAATATACATTTTGTAAAAGACTATAGTATAATCTATTAAACGATAGGAGTACTAGTTATATAAATTGGGGCATAACAAGTACGGAGTAAGTATTAATTTTTGCTTCTTCTTTGAAGGAATGGAGAGGGCGAGAGGGGTGACCACCGACAAGGGACCAAAAAAAGGAAAATAATTACTGTTACTCATTTTGGACTATTCATAAGATAAATAAAAGTAGTTCTATAGTCAATATAGTATGGTTCGTCATGTGATTGATTAAATGGTCACATGACAGAGGAGGCAAAGGAGAGTGCTCACTCTGCTATTGTTATTTTTTTCTATTTCTCAGATCTTGTTTTTTTCTTTAAAAACTAGAATTAAGAAATTGGAGTGATACTCTTCTTATTAATTTATTCAATAAATTCCAAAGAAATTCACATCAACAATGGGGGAATCTGGATATTATAATTGGGACCACTGTATTCCCTGCCCATATTGCGATATTGAAGCCTTCTTTCTCTACGTCTATCTTGGTAGGAGGACCTTAACTAATACACATTGAATTTTTCTATAAAGTACTACAAAAATTACATAAAAAACATTAACCTAAAATCATCAATGAAAAGAACGGTTAATTTTCTAAGGCATTTGGAATTGCAACCACGAACTTATTTCATGGGATATGATGTGGCATAAGAATACGTATGTTTAGCAATGAGGGAAGTAAAATATTTAAACACAAAAATATCCTTTCAAAGTAAATAATTCATGAATAACAATTCTTTCATTATTAATCACCTCATAATTCATAAATAATCCATCAATTATAATGCTTGCATATCTAGTATGTGAACCAGCCGACACCATCAATACATTGAAAAGTGATCTAGAAAATAACTGTTATACGTAAAACATTTTACAAAAAAATATGTTCATTAGAAAGAGCTTTGCATTATATCAAATACAAAGGACTGAAAAGTTTAAGTTAAGAGAGATTAATTCAGAGAGACTTATAATGAAAAGCAAACGTGTTAGTATTCTGAAATTGCAGTGGTCACACCATTGCACATGACCTCAATAATGCACTAAATGTTGTAGTAGTAAGTAATACGCTGAATCTATATTCTCCGCTTTGTCTATCCGCTATCACATCGCCTGATTATTTATATGTGTATCTTAGATCCATATTTTTATTATAAAACTAATTAGGTGTATACTTCATCCCTATCTACATCAGTTTGTTGGGTGTATTCTAATCCTATGGCTTATTCAATGTTTACTTTCTTTTCGCATTGCTATTCATGAATCGAGAGAGTTAGTAACGGACTATGGCTAAGCAAATATCAGTATTAGTCCGCGATCGATACTATTTATATCTGTTAGCTGCAAAAGTTCATAAAATTTATATCTTTTTTTTGTATATATATATACATGCACACAACATATATAGTATATATGTTTTCGTCTATTATTTTGAAAGTGACTATACAGTATTATTTTCTCAAAATAAAATGGTCATTAGCTCAATAACAAAAATAAAATTTAGAGAATGAGGATAACGCGTAAATAATATTGTTCGAACTTTATCTTGAAGATGTTCATAACGAAATCAGATAACACTATGTGAAGCCATTCTTTTGATTGTTGATTTTGCGTACTCATAAAATAGACATGCCATATTCTTTCTTAAAAGCCACCTTGAGTTATTAGAATTTAGGAAGTTACGAAAAATAAACAAGACGTTAAGAGAAAGAAAAAGAGTAAAAACTATTACTTGATATAACATATATCATGATAATTATCCTCACGTCACACTGTGTTTTTAAATTAAGAATTTTGACCAAATAATATACACATAATCATTCCCATGCAGACTTAATGCTATATTGACAATGGATTTAAGCAAAATTCTTATTCCCTACTAATATACCTTTCAAGAATTAACTCAATTGATATTATCAAATAAAAGTTGTTTTTAACTTATAAAAGTTTTCCCCTATTTGCTTTTATGATATGATTTATTTAATTTTAATTAAGTTGTATTAACAAAATTCACTAGTGAGCAATTAAAAACGAAAGCTTAAAAAGGAGAAGATTACTCGAAACTAGAACACCAAAACGAGAAAGACGCTCAAAGAACACGGGCAAGACTCGTGATTATCTCACGTTAGATATGCAAACCTAGGCTTTTTCTCTTGATTTATGTATTACATATAATATACATAGACTAAAATTGCAACAAATTTTTACACTATGAGAGTAAGTTGACTTATAAAAACACGTAATTTTCCATATCAAGGATGAAATGATAATCTGAAAAAATATAAATAACAATTTATTACCGGTTAATTGCAATAATAGTCTAAAGTTCTTTATATTATTCTTTCCCAATTTATGTAGTCTGGGCATGAATTTTAAGAAAAAAAGAAATACTGAAATATAAGGTCTAAAATAAATCATCGAATTTAAAATATAAAAATGAAAAAAGAAAATGTGGCACACAATATATAATTAACGTAAACTCTCCCTTAAAACCAGTCGCCCAACACTCGATTTGCCCCCCTCTTGTCTTTATAACAGCACATTACACTCCTATATATATATATATCAATCCCTCACACATTAGAGAAGTGAAGAGTAAAAATCCAACTCAAATAATATGGATGTGTACGGAGCAGAAGTGTTTAGGATTGATGATCTGCTTGACTTGTCCAATGAAGAGATGTTCTCCTCCTCCACCGGCAGTTCCTCTAATAAGACTACCAATTACGTCTTTGATCTCAACCACCAATATCATCATCCGCCTCACTCCGACAACATTAATCCCGCCGCTAGCTATTACGATCCTCTTATTCCCAATTCCGCCGATTTCACCGACAAACTATGCGTTCCTGTAAGTACTGTTACATACTTTAACATAAATAAATTAACGTGCCTGCCTTTAGTTGTCAAATTTTACTACTGGTTTGATTTTTGATGCTGTACGCTTAGTTGTGGTAATTCAAACACCCTCTATCTATGGTTTCAATCAACCATCTTGCTCAAAAAATGTATTCGGAACAAATTCCTTGCACGCTCCTTAGCTAATTAGTATAGTTTTTTTTAATTTTGTTCTTGTTTTTGAAGAGCGATGATGTAGCGGAGTTGGAATGGCTATCGAACTTTGTGGAAGACTCATCCAATAATTACCCTTCAAACTCCTTAACAGGAACAATAAACCTCAATTCCAATAACACTTCATTTCACAGCAAATCAAGAAGCAAACGTTCACGTGCAACCACTGCAAATACTAGTTGGGCTTCTTCACTCCAACAGGCCCATCACAAGCCCACTGATGAAAAGCCCAATCAAAATCCACAATACAGCAACAATCACAATACTATGAAGCCCAAAAAAGAGAGCAGCAGAGAAAGGTCATGTGAAATGTCAGATATACCTCGAAAGTGCACACACTGTGCATCAGAGAAAACGCCACAGTGGCGGACTGGGCCGTTGGGCCCAAAGACGCTATGCAATGCTTGTGGAGTTCGGTACAAATCGGGCCGGTTGGTCCCTGAATATCGGCCCGCTGCGAGCCCAACTTTTGTGCTGACCCAACATTCGAATTCTCACCGGAAAGTTATGGAACTCAGGCGACAAAAAGAGGTTCAACAACAAGGAATGTACGAACATCACTTTCAGGTCTGCTGACGTCATCGTTTGCAACGTGTCACTCCATCAAGCTAATGTTGATGTTTCTTTTTTGTTTGGGGGTGGGGGAAAGGCCTTTATCGTCTTAGTGATTTTTTTGGCTATTTCAAGGAATTTGAGAATTATCGCTTTCACATTTTTTTTTACATTGAGTATTTTAATGTTTTATTTATTACTCCATTTTATGTGACATAATTTCGAGTATAAAAATCAAATTAACTAATTTCCAATGTAAATTCAGATATAAAATTTTTATATTATTTAAAACAAAATTTTCATATTTAGAAACAAAGTAAAACGTACTCTAAGTCATTTGAAAATATTTATATAAAATATGACCAAAGAAAAAAAATTGACTCTAGAAATAGTAACTACACATAAAATGAAGAGTGGTGTTAGGATCCATTAAAATGTAATTCTAGGTAATGCTATGTAATAAGCAATGTTTGGAGACTTAAAGTAAATGTGAAGAAACTTCTTTGTAATATACTCTCTCCGATCCGTAATAAGTTACTTTTTGGTGTTAGGCATATCCTTTAAGAAAATTCTAACTCCTAAAGAAAAAAAATATTACAACTAAATTATCCTTAATTAAAATTTGCATTATTAACTTCACACATTGGGATATGTAAATAAAGATAAATTTTGAAAAAGTAAAGTTAATTCCTTTTTGATTATATAAAATAACACTTATTTTGAACCAAAATTAAAAGGCCAAATAATCACTTATTATTGATAATTATCAATAATGTAAAGTTCCTTTAAGTTGTCACCATATATTAACTTAATCCATTTATTATAGTGTTGCAATTACCAATTGTGCGCAAAAGAGAGCGAATCGTGGTTATGACACATGCGTGAAGGGGAATGCACTTGCACGTGATAGGATAAGATTTTTAACTTTCAGTGAGAGTAGTAGTGCACTAGCGTAGATGTGAGGAGAGGAAGGGTAACGTTGCATTAAGCCATGTATATTTATTACGTTGCATTAGTTCCATTTCGTAGTTTTACTCATTAATGATGGGATGGTTGAATTTTTTTCACTTTTAACAGTGATTTTCGTTTTGAATCTTGGAATGTAAAACATTTTCGTAAAGACTTTACTTCGTAAACATTTTCGTAATGGTGCTTTACTTCCATTTCGTAGTTTTACTCATTAGGCTTTTGTATCTTCTCCATCTGCTTTCTCTGGGCAAACGAAACTAACTGGAACATCATGTCTGCCCTCATTAAGAGAGATATAAAGGTAAGATGAATTGTATAGAGCGAAAGTTGTTTGGAATGGCTCAACGCAACCCAGAGTAGAAGTTGCATGTATTTATCATGTTTATAATTGAAGGTATGAAATTAAATTACATCGGTTCTAATATGGAATAAGCTATGAAATTAAGTTAAAAGAGTCCTACACGCCCTCTCAATCTAAATGGCAGAAACAACACAGATTATTGATGTTAGATCTAGATTTCAATGATGAAAAATAACATATTGTTGTTTGCAGGATCACTTGAGATGCAAAGAAGAATGCGAGTAAATTTATTAATGATATACGAAAGAAGACAAGAATGGAAGGAGTAAAAGAAAGAATGCAAACATCTGTCAACAGAAGTAAGAAAGGAAGGCCCAAGAATAAAGCGATCTGTAAAAGATGTGACAACTATGATGATGGAGTATAAAGAAGGAAGGACCAAGATTTAAGGAGATCTAGACTGAAATTGCGCCTACTTTGATTGCTGAAGATATGCGTCGAAAAGGAAGGCTATCAATCCCCTGGACCAAGGAATAATTTAAGGACCACTTATAGGAGATTCTCTTTCAAGAAAGGAAAAGACCGGCAATTACGGACCATCTAAGGAAGATCCGCACTTATTCTTAGAATAAACCATAGCAGATTCAACTCCAAGGATCAATTCCCTTGGGATCGCAAATCTCTCAACGATCTGCCAAAATACGTCAAGCCAAAGTTCAAGTATATAATGCAGATTATCAAGGAGGAATCACATACTTTGATCAAACCAATTTCATGCTCTTTGTTCTACTTTAAACAAGCATTGTAATCTATGTGAAGTTTACTGTATAATCAGTAGAGAGAAGAAAGAGAGAAAACCCTTGGCGAGGCATTGTATCACAAATACTACGAGTAAACTTAGAACCAAGAGTGAGTAAGAGAGAAAACCCTTGGCGAGGCATTATATCACAAATATTATGAGTGAACTTAGAACCAAGAGTGAGTTGGTGTTCGGAGATAACATCAACACAATTGTATGAAGTTATTCAAGGAGTTTTGAAGAGAGAACACTCTTGTAACCCAAGAGGACTGGAGTAGGATTCACATTGAATCCGAACTAGTATAAAAATTTTGGGTGTCTTTAATTCCTGCACTTTACTTCTGTCCTTAGTTTTATTCTGCCTTTACTTTAGTCGACTATTTAGTAAACTAGTCAACTACTTAGAATATTAAAAACAAATCGACAATTCACCCTCTCTCTTGTACTTTCAATTAGTATCAGAGTGTAAGGCCTCGTGAAATTTCACCTAGAACCCGAGGTTTTGTGGTGCCGAGGTAATCTAATGTGTTTGAGGATGGTAAAAATTCTTCGTACGGATTTTTGGGGTTGTTCAGTGCGTCGAGGAGTTGAAGGAAAAAAAGTTTGCAGAACATGGCAGTTCCGCGGTCTACTATGCGACCGCAAAACCAGTTTACGGGCCGCAGAATGAAGTAGAAAGATTTTCTAATTTTGAGGACCATTATGCGGCCGCAGAACCGTTTTGCGGGCCACATATCGCATCCCAGAACCAGCATGAGAAACTTTGGAAGGAGGTTCTGCGGTTCATTATGCGACCGCAGACGTGTCGCAGAGTGAAGCAGAAATGCCCAGTTCTGGAAGGCCATTATGCAGTCTATTTTGCTAACCGCAGAAGTGTTATGCGGTCGCAAATCTGTATTGGGGCTTCATTTTTTTTATTTTTATAATCCGACCCCCATTTTATTTATCTAGCCTGAGGGTTCATTTTTGGGGGACTACCTGACATTTTAGAGAGAGGAGAAAGCTATTCTAGAGAGAGGAAAGGGAAGACTAAGGATTTCACTACTCTACTTTGATCAAACCTTGGAATTTTATCAAAAGGAACTTGCTAGGGCTTCAAAAAGGTAAGAATTTCTTCCCCCAATTCTCCAATTTCGGGTTTGGGTTGATTATGGGTGATGGGGGTAGATTTATCACATGCATGAGCTAATAGAAACTGTGGGGAAGTTGTTGAAGCATCTTGGGTGATTTTGTTCTTAAATTAGTTGAGGGAAGGTTGGGTCATCGCTGTAGCAACTCTTGCCATACGAATTCGTCTAATCATGCTTTTAATTTTTCCCTCTTCTATATATTAACATTGTTAGAAGTATCAGGACATTATTGTTACACCAAGGAAAGCTCTTTCAAGGTATGAAGGCTAAACTCTTCTTTTAGTATCGAAATTCCCGAATCCTTGCAAAACTTTATCATGTGTAGTCGAACTTATAACACTGTTGAGGTGTGATGTTCAAACTAGTAATTGATTCTCAAATTGCATAACGTGTCCGAACCCTCATGTATTAAAGATTTTCTATTGTGACATAATTATGTTATACCCCCTTTTGGGAAGAAAACCTTATATGGAATCAATGTGATCAAACACTTATTTCTCATATGATAAAACCTTATGAACTTACACTTGGTAAGGCCGAAGGTGCCAAACGGTTGATTCGAAGAGAACTCCTTGTACAAACTATTATTGTTTTGGGAATATAAATTGTGGTAATGTGATTACACCTCCACCCGCATAAATTGGGGTGAGGCGGCAGGGCCGCTTTGTATAGAATTGTGGTATTGTGATTGCACCTCCACCCGCATACATTGGGGTGAGGTGGCAGGGTCGCTTTGTGTAGAGTTGTGGTATTGTGATTACACCTCCACCCGCATATATTGGGGTGAGGCGGCAGGGCCGCTTTGTGTAGAGTTGTGGTATTGTGATTACACCTCCACCCGCATACATTGGGGTAAGGCAACATGGCCGCTTTGGGTATATTTGTGGTATTGTGATTACACCTCCACCCGCATACATTGGGGTGAGGTGGTAGGGCCACTTTGTACAGAGTTATGGTTTTGTGATTACACCTCCACCCGCATACATTGGGGTGAGGTGGCAGAGCCGCTTTGTGTAGAGTCTATGGTATTATGATTGTACCTCCACTCACATACATTGGGGTGAGACGGAAGGGCCGCTTTGTGTAAGGGTGGTTTTAGAGGATCCCTGACTTAAAAGTTATAAATGTTGTTGGAAGATCTTAATAAAATTTGCTTTGACTTTAACGGCTATCTAAGCCCTTTTATTGTTACCATGATTCATCATATTCATATTATATTTCCAAGTCCTTGAATAGGTGTTTTGGTTTTCATACTAGTACTATTCAACATGTACTAACGTCCCTTTTGCCGGGGCGCTGCATCTTTAATGGGTGCAGGTGGTTCCACAACGGGAGGCATTGACCAGTGATAGCGGTACACTCTCTTCCCAGCTGACTTGGTGAGCCCCACTTCATTTCGGGGTCGTGCATCTTTTGTTCCGTGTGTATTATGTTTTGAGGTATAGCCGGAGCCTTGTTGCTAGTTCTATTATTGTACTCTTTTGTATCTATTAAAGTCTCCGTAGACATAGTGTGAGTCGTGTATTGGTGTTGGAAAAGTCAAGCTAGTAATGCCGTATATGTATTACATGTTTCACTTCAAACTATGAAAGTGTTTGTATTTTGAGACCTAAAAATAGAGTAACTAATGGTAACGGAGTTGGGGTTGTTTATGAAATCCTCTCAGTGTTTAATTAATAAGAATATATCTCCTCTTTATTCACGGGTCAGTTTGGGTAGAAAGAAATCTAACAGGCTTGCTTGATCGGGTTATCTCGGTTGAGCACCGGTCACGCTCTTCGAGATCGGGACGTGACATAGAGAAGGTCTCATATATTTATCTTTTGCTTAACAGCTAGTGAAAAAAGGTCATGTCAAACCAAATAACTATTGGAGCACTCTTTCAAGATGGGACATCACAAGTAAGGCCACCATATTTCAATAGAAAACACTTCTCTCATTGGAAGGTGTGTGTGAAAATATATACAAAGTCCTATGATGTCAAAGTATGGCGTGTTATCAAAAAGAAAAACTATCCACTTCGAGCATCAGTACAACCATCCACTGACCCTGAAGATAAAGACGACTACTCTGACGATCAAATGGTTGTTGTTCAAGGTAACACTAAGGCACTAAATTTTCTCTATAGTACTATAAGTGGAGAAGAATATGAGAAAATTTCAAGCCGTGATACCTCCAAGGAAATGTGGGACAAACTGGAAGTTACCTATGAAGGAACTAGCAAAGTGAAAGATGCACGACTATAAACTCTTCCAGATAAAAGAAGGTGAATCGATTGAAGAAATATTTGCACGATTCAGCAAAATCATTGGCGATCTGAAAGCCTTTGGTAGACCTTACTCAAGTGGTGAGCAGATTCAAAAAATCCTAAAAAGTTTTCCTACCACATGGCAGACAAAAGTAGTTGCACTTGAATCTCAAGATTTAGATAAACTATCGTATGATGAACTGCGTGGAGATCTCATAGAGTTTGAGAAAATACATCTCAAGAAAACGCATCAGGAAGAGAAGAAGAAACACAGTTGCCTTCAAAACAAGAACTGAAGGATATGAGAACGATAATGATGATGGCGCAAAGGCTCTTAAAGAAGAAATTTCCATGGTTTCGAGAAATATGAATGGATTGATGAGAAGATACAGAAACACAAAAAAGGGAAGGATGTCATCTAAAAGAACCAGACAATACAATGAATAAGACAAAAATGATGGAAAATGCTTTGAATGTGAAAGGTATGGCCATGTTCAAGCTGAATGCCTGGATTTTAAAAGAAATGTCTTAGAGGGTTGAATAAAAACAGATCTTTCGGAAGCTGGAGCAATGAAGATAGCTCAGAACATGAAGAAATAGCAAACCTATGCTTTATGACTATTCTGGAAAATAATATCAATAAATACTCTAGTTGCTGGACTGATGAAGATGTATCAGACGATGACTGCAAAAAAGAAACTGAAAATTGCTTTATGGAACAAGGTGAAACAAGTGAGGTAAGACCCTATGAATGTGATAGATGTAATGAATTGCAGGATATTCTTGACCTTACTCTAAAAGAGTCTCAAAAATGCTAAAGGAATTAAAGAGACTCAATTAGGAAAAGAAAGACTAGGAACTCAAACTTGAAGTATGTGAAATCAAAAGAGATATTATTCAAGAAGAGGTTCGGGAATTGCAATTGTAACTTAATGGCATGCACAAATCCACCAGTTACAGATCTGTCAAGTCTAATCAAGTGACTTACAAGTCAACTGGAAAAAGACCTATTAAAACTGAGTTCACAAGTACTAACACTGGTGGTAGATCAAAAACTGGATCAACCCATGCGTGCCATTACTGTAACAAAGCTAGGCATAAATATTCCTTTTGTAGATTTTGTAAATCTAATATTTCAGGATGGATTTGGAAACCCAAAAACACTCCTGATCCTAGTCGAACTAACCAACAAGGCCCCAAGCAAGCTTGGGTACCTAAAAGAAGGTGATAATTATATTTTGTAGGAAAAGCACATAAAGAGTCGTAAAGGGAAATGGTATTTAGACAGTGCGTGTTTCAGTCACATGACGGGTGACAAAAATCTATTTAAGGAGGTCACAAAAAAATGGAGGAAATATCAAATTTGGTGATGACTTAAAAGGAATGATCGTTAGTACCGACAGAGTTCCATTCAACAATAACTGTGATATTACTGAAGTATACCTTGTGGACAGACTCAACTATAATCTCTTGAGCATAAGTCAACTATGTGATTCTGGATATGAAGTCAAATTCAACAAAACAGGTTGTGCCATTGAAGATGAGATAGGTAAAATCATTCTGCCAGGAAAAAGGTATGGAAATGTACACATTCTAGACGGCATTGAAAACCTAGATGGTAATATTTGTTTAGCACCCATATCTGAGGATCCACGGCTATGGCATAAAAAACTTGGCCATGTAAGTATGCATTTGATTGAAAAACTCTCCAAACATGATCTAGTTATTGGCGTTCGCAAACTCAATTTTTCTAGAAATTATGTATGTGATGCATGCCAACTTGGAAAACAAACCAAAAACTCTTTCAAAGTCAAAGACATTGTGTCCACAACCAAGCCCCTACAATTACTTCATATGGACTTGTTTGGACCTACTAGAATTACTGGTATTGGAGGTAAGCATTATGCCTTTGTTATTGTTGATGATTACTCACGTTTTACATGGGTAATTTTCTTATCCTTAAAATATGAAGCCTTGAGAAATTTTGAGATTTTCTGCAAAAGAATTGAAAGAAAAAAAGGGTATCTCATCTCAACCATATAAAGTGACCATGGAGGAGAATTTGAAAGCAAAGCTTTTGAAGAATTCTGCAATGATCAGGAGTATACTCACAATTTCTTAGCTACAAGATCACCCTAACAGAATGGGGCAGTTGAACGCAAGAATAGAACTCTACAAGATGTGGCCAGAATAATGATATTAGAACATTCATTGCCAAATCACTTTTGGATAGAAGCAGTCAGAACAACATGTCATATCCTCAATAGATGTGTCATAAGATCCATTCTAAAGAAGACTCCATATGAACTATGGAAAGGTAAAAGGCCCAACATAGGATACTTTCAATACTTTCACCCTGTTCGAAAGCAAATGTTTCATTTATGACAATGGCAAGGACAACCTTAGAAAGTTTGATCCAAGGAGTGATGAATGTATTTTTCTCGGTTATTCTATTAACAGTAGATCCTTTATAGTTTACAACAAACGTACTTTACTTGTTGAAGAATCAGTGCATGTTATATTTGATGAAAATGACATTATGGATGAGAAAGGAATCATTGTAGGTGATGAAGTTATCAGTCAAGAAGCATCACAGACAAACAAGTCGCAGAAGTCGACTAATAGTACAAACAAAATCATAGAGTTGACTAGTGAACCTATTAGCAATCATATTGAATCACAGAATGAGTCAACTACTTCAGTAGTTGAAACGCAACAAATGAATGGAGAGGTGAACAAGAGTACCCTCAGAAGTTTATCATAGGAGACCCAAATAAAGGAATGAAAACCAGAGGAGCACTCAAGAAAAAGGAAAACATTGCGCTTATCTCTCAGTTCGAAGCAAAGAAGGTTGATGAAGCTTTAAAGGATTCAAGTTGGGTACAAGCTGTGCAGGATGAACTTGATAAATTCGATAAAAATCAAGTATGGAATTAGTGCCTAAGCTAGTAGATGCTACAATTGTTGGAACAAAATGGGTATTCAGGAATAAGTTGAACCTGGATAGAAGGTAATCAGAAACAAATCTAGATTGGTGGCCCAAGGCTACTCACAACAGGAAGGAGTCGACTATGATGAAACCTTTACTCCGGTAGACCGGTTAGAATCCATTCGTATTCTTCTTACATATACATCTTTAAAGGTTTTAAACTTTTTCAAATGATGTTAAAAGTGCTTTCTTAAATGCCTTTATTGATGAGGAGGTATATGTAAAATAACCTCTTGGTTTTGAAAACTCACAATTTTATTACCATGTGTATAAGTTAATTAAATCTTTGTATGGACTCAAACAAGCTCCTCGAGCCTGGTATGAAAGGCTTAGCTCATTCCTAACTTATCATGGATTCACAAGAGGTAAAGTAGACACTACATTATTTATTAAAAGATCCTCTGAAGGTAATCTCATTATCCAAGTCTATGTTGATGATATTATTTTTGAAAGCTATAACTCTCTCATGTGCAAGGAATTTTCTAATCTCATGTAGAGTGAGTTCGAAATGAGTATGATGGGAGAATTCACATTTTTTCTTGGACTCCAAATTCAACAATCTGAGAAGGGAATTTTTATATGTCAGACCAAGTATACAAAGGAATTGATTCAAAAATTCGGCATGAGCAATGCTAAAGCAATTGGTACACCCATGATCCCTTCAACAGGTCTTGACAAAGATGAGAAGAAAAATTCAGTGGATGAAACAAAATATCGTGGGATGATTGGCTCCTTACTTTATTTAACTACTAGTCGACCAAATATCATATTCGGTATGTGTAAGTGTGCCATAGGAATCACATCTGACAGCAGTAAAGCGGATGATTCGCTATCTTATCGGAACTATTTCTTATGGACTACGGTATCCACGATCCAACAATTTTAAGCTTGAAGGCTTTTTAGATGCTGATCTTGCAGGAGATAAAGAAGATAGGAAAATCACCAGTGGAACATGTCAATTACTGGGAAAGACATTAATATCCTAGAATAGGAAGAAACAAGGTTCAATAGCACTGTTCACAACTGAGGCAGAGTATATTGTTATTGGACAATGTTGTGCTCAATTACTTTGGGTGTCTCATCAACCGAGTGACTATGAACTATCTTTTAAACCTATTCAAATATTTTGTGATAATTCTAGTACTATATGTCTTTCAAAAAACCCCATGCATCATTCTAGAGCTAAGCATATAGATATTAAGTATTATTTCATCAGAGCTCATATCCTTAAAGGAGATATAGAATTGATGTTTGTTAACACTATTGATCAATTAGCAGATATTTTTACAAAGCCTTTGCTTGAAGATAGATTCTGTACTTTAAGAGAATTACTTGGCATTGATTCGCTTAATATAAAATATTAAGACTTATGTGTTACTTTTAATTCCTTATATAGTTAATTTTTGTGTGTGTGTAAGAAATCATTAATTGTGCACCTCTGTTTTCCATTAGTCACAACTTTCTAGGAAGGAAAATCAATCATCATGTCCTTTCACTGGCGCCTTTTCCTTTTCTGTACTCAACTGTCAAATCCCTTCCTTTTAACCCTCTCAATCACTCCCATTCTTCATTCATCGGTCCTATCGCTCAGAAACCCTCCTCCAAAACTCATCCATGGCAAAAATCTCAAAAAGGCCCTCTGCCTCCACTCGAAAAAGCACGCATTCTAGGGCAAAACCTTCTTCTCAGCCCCCAGAACCAGTAGATTTTGGTTTTGATCATTTTGAAGGCTTTGCCTCCTCTTAGGTAGTGCTCTCTGACAACACTCACTATATGAATGAGAAAGCCCTTGGAAAACGACCCATGGAAGAACCTCCTGAATCTTTCACCCCTAAGAAGTCCAAAATAGACCTTTCGAGCTCTTTAGAGTCAGACCTCAATTTTTGGGATACTTCAAATAGGGACTTCTTCACTATCCTTAAAGAGAAGACTATTGCCCATGGTAGAGTGATCGATCTGAATGACATTGAAGCCCTCAACTGTAAGGTAAAAGATCTTTTCGAATTCCAAGGTTGGTCAAATTTCCTCTCTACCGCTTCCTAAAATCTATGAGTCCCTAGTTAGGTTTTTTTATGCTAATCTCCATTCTAACAAGCTTGATAAGTTGGAATCTTTAGTTATAGGGAAGCGCACTATTCTAGATTGTGCCCTGTTTGACTCAATTTTTCAGTGTAAATGTTATGGTTTCTCTATGCTCTTCAAAAACACCTGGCCTGAAGATTTTAAAATTACCTTTGATCAAGCCAAGCGCTACATAGCCAAGTCTCCCTAAAATTCTATAATATATATATATATATATATATATATATATATATATATATATATATGTGTGTGTGTGTGTGTGTGTGTGTGTGTGTGTGTGTGTGTGTGTGTGTGTGTGTGTGTGTGTGTGTGTGTGTGTGGATTTTTATACAATTATTAACTTAATTGTACAAAGTTTGCATTTTCAACAACCAGTATAAGATACTTAAACAAAAGGAATTCTAAGCTAAAATACTACACATTACTACGCTACAAGGCTCTAAATTTTCAATATTATACCTAAAAGAATTATTTACACTAAAATAGTAAAGAATTCGGGTGTGGTAAAAAATTAGTTGTTCACAGCATGTCCCTCTTTACTTGGAAACATGATGAGTTTTCAAGTAAAGAAAATGAACAAGGTGACTGATTTTTGACCTCGCTATTATTTAATAAGGAAAAAAAAATAAAAGAAAAGGATGTGAGCGAACCTTGGTTTCAGGCGGGTTACAAGGGAATCAGGTCACGTGTAGTTCATGTGGAAGAAGAGTAATGGAGTATTCTTAGATGGAGAGTCGAGTGAGGTTTCGGTCTGCGGTTTCTACTATTACATCAAAAATGAAAAGAAAATTACACACTCTTGAAATCAAAGAATTGCAAAATTTCTATCTAAGTGCCATCTGAAATCTTGTCCTAATTCTTGACTTGCTTCTCGCCTAGACCTTAGACTGGAACTTGATGCTTTCGGTATAACAGACTATGAAATATTTTCACGGGCTTGTTTCTTGATAAGATGCTGAGAAAATGGATCTTAAGACCCTAGGTCACCCCATGCATTACATCAAAGTTGACTCCCGCTGTCATTTAGATCAAGCATTCCACTTTCTCTGGCAAGAGCTAGAATTTTATTTTTACACATCCAATTTTTGCTTTGTAGAGAAACCTACAAGCCATCAGAAATAAACAAAGCGAAAAAACAAATTCTGCCCCTATTTGCACTAGGAACTTTTTATGAGTTATTGAAAGTATTATAAACTATCTTTGCTATTGCAGAACAATGAATTGAAAAGAAATAGTTTTTTTTCTAAAATTAAAACAAGGGGTGTCTTACCCTATGTTAACAAGAAGGAAGGCAATCAGGGGATGTAGTACAATATATTGACAATAAGGTGAAGCTCTTGGCTCTTTAGGATTCCACTAGGGAATGTCGTACCCTATGTTAACAAGAAGGAAGGCAACCAGGGGATGTAGTACCCTATGTTGACAATAAGATGAGGCTCGTGACGCTCTGAGATGCTACTAGAGAATGTCATACCCTATGTTGGCAGAAAGTAATGCAGCCAGGGGATGTAGTACCCTGTGTTGGCAATAAGATGAGGCTCGTGGCACTCTAGGATGCTACTAGGGAATGTCGTACCCTATGTTTGCAAACAAGAAATGCAACCAGGGCATGTAGTACCCTGTGTTGGCAATAAAGTGAGGCTCTTGGCACTCTGGGATGCTACTAGGGAATGTCGTACCCTATGTTAGCAATAAGGAATGTAACCAGGGGATGTAGTACTTTGTATTGGCAATAAGGAATGCAACCAGTGGATGTAGTACTCTGTATTTGCACTAAAGTGAGGCTCTTGGCCCTCTAGGATGCTACTAGCAAATGCCGTACCCTATGTTAGCAATAAGGAATGTAACCAGGGGATGTAGTACCCTATATTGACAATAAAGATCGTAATGTGTTGGGAATGCAAGTAGGCAATATCGTACTCTATGTTGAAAACAAGAAACAATCTAGGGAATATCATACCATATATTGCAAATAAGATAGGGTATTGGTTCCCTATAATGAAACTAGAATAACATGATTACATGTATATTGGAAGAAAATCAAGGATTTGAGAACTGCACTTAGTGATGTTCTTCTTTTCACGAACTATTTCATAAACTCGTTTTGTCCCTATTTTAAACAAAGAAAGATTCGTTAGTTTTAAAATGGTGGTCGATTTGTGGCCTTGATATCTTGGGTGACTTGACCATGCGTCCATTACACTTGTTAGGAAAATTGACTCTATTGGTGGTCGAACTAGGTGCTGAAAGATTATATCTTTACTTTCTAGAGATTTTTCTTTCTCAACATCAAAGATGGACTATTTTGCGCCCATCACCATTTGTGTTTATGGTGCAAACAAACTTGCTCCTAAACCCAATTTTACTTGGGTAACTTTTGTCGAACCTTGAAACATTGTTCAGTTCTTCAAGCATTTTGCTCGTCAGGAAAAATCACAGATGGATTTATTCCTTTGCCCATGTGGTTTATGCCCATCAATCTTTGCTTTATATTATGGGGAAACCATAATTAATTTTGCGGCCTTTTCTTTGCTTTGCTTTGACAAAAGATTAGACTGAAAGAGACTCAAAGAATACTACAAATGACAACAAGAATGTGAACTAATTGGTAATACAATTTAGACAAGAAGTGTCATTTTAAAGAAAAAAAAGTAAAGGAAAAAAAAGAACTTATCTAGAGGTATATGATGACTTCAATGAACATGACATGCACTTTGTACTAGATGTCCGATCCGTGTCAGTTGTCTAATTCTCGAAATCTATTGTAAACTTCATTTTAAAACTGATTTCTTTGTCTTAACCATGCTTGTGCCGGAATATAGAAAGTCCTAACACGATCAACGATGCCCTTTGCGAGTATTCACCAATTGACCTCTCTCATTTATGTCTTTCTCTAAGTATTAGTTTGATATTTTAGACATGTGAAGTCCTATCGGGATGAGTATGGGTGAAAATAGTTGTTTTAGAATCAAGACGGAGAGTGAGGTGCATACAATTCGATAGAATAGACTAAGTTTAAGGAAGGTCTGTCTTTACACTTGATTTCATGAAATTCTATTAGGAATTTGAGAAAACGCAAATCATGAAAGTTGTAGACCTTTGAAATACCTTTCCAATGAAATATTGTGGAGCCCGAACGAATCTATGTGCGGAATCTTATGTGCATTTATTGGATAATATGCAATATGCGCACCCAGGTGCGCCCTAGCTATTCCCGTACGCGGCAGCTCACTTATGGCAGTGCCACTGCCCTTGTTGAGCATTCAGGTGCATGGTTGGGCCTTCATCTATGTGGGGGATCACCCGGAAAGTCGTTTTAAAAGCCCTACCTCGTTCCCTACACCCTAAACACAAAAATTTGCTATAGAAAGGAAAGCACTCAAGAACCTAACTTCCTCCAAGGCCCCTCCATCGTCCAAGGTAAGTTCTAATGATGATTCTAAGTTAATTTTAATTATCCAACACTTATTATCATGGTTAAACCCTTCAGAAAAGAAACCTTAGAACTCAAATTCAAGAGGACTGAACATCAAAAGGTAATATTTTCACCCTCTAATTGATCATAGCATTGGATCAATAGTTATATACTATAAGTTCATAAGATATGAGTTGATGGATTTGATAGAAAAATATGAACGGTTATAGTTTTGGGTTGTTGATTATTAATTATTGATTAAGGATGTTGTATATCTTATGGGTGATGAAGAATGATATTGATTATAACAATTTGAGATTTTTAGAATTGTCTAGGAGCAAGAGAATGGGTTATTGGGTGTAGAGACACCATTAATAAGGACTTTGAATCTTTATACCCACCAAGTATTTGATAAAATTTCTAAGTGACTAAAACATGAGAATTAGTGCTAATATTAGTTCGTCTTGATATATGTTGCCATAGATTATCGTTGAAAGAGGTGACGAACCTTGTGATACGCTTAAAAGGGGAAAAGCCAAGGTATGTGAGGCTAACTTTCTATGTTTGGGAATGTTAATGATTCTCCCTACACTATATTTCTTTTACGACGTTACTATTTGGCTCAGAAATATAGCCAAGCTTAGTTCCTTGAATAGTTATAGAACTTCTATTCTCTAACTTGTTAATTTGTTTATGTTTTTAATTCTGAAGTTGTGAGCTCAGTGTGTAATCAATATCGACTTGTGTTTGATGCCCATGAGTCTTAGTTTAGATTACTCAGCATGTCATAAACAATTGAAGTTTCAGTTTTCATAATCAGTTCATGAATTCATGTCTCATTCTAGTCCTATTCAACATCCAGTATCATGTTACTCAGTATGATTTAGTATTTCAGCATCACATATTACAGTATGATTCTCAGTTCCTACTTTTAAATCCCTGAATGTTGAACACCTGTATTTGGGCTTGAGGCCGTAGTTTATGCTTTATGAATCTTTGGGCCCGAGGTCGTAGTTTTGTATATGTATACTTGGGCCCGAGGCTGTAGTTTGTGCACATATATGTTGGGCATGAGGCCACGGTTTACTTATTCAGATAAACATGTGGTTTATCATTCAGAAGAGGGAGTATTCACATCCTTACTTCCTTTGTTTAGTTCAATTATCATTTATCAGTTATAAATTATTAGTTATCAGTTCAGTTGCAGTGTCAGTATTTATAGTTCTTTCTTTCAGTTGCTTTATATACCAGTGCAATTCAAATGTACTAATGTCCCTTTCACCCGGGGCCTGCATCTCACGATGCAGGTAATGATTTATAGGTTGACGATTCAGAGCGCTAGGATTCCTGCACCAGCAATTAGGTGAGCCCCAGTTCTTTTGTGGAATTATCATTACTTTATAGTCTTTCAGTATTTACAGACAGTCGATGTTCTTAGTACTTCATCAGAGGCTTCATAGACTAGAGTAACAGTTAGACAGACATAGTCTCATGCTTTTCCTGTTAGACAGACAAAGTCGCATTCTCTTCCTGTTAAATAATATTGGCTACATATATGTTTCAGACTTGTATTAGTATTTTTGCACTTTGATTTATATCATTCAGACTTTCAGTATATCAGCATATGTTAGTTTGTCTTCCGCATTCAGTATGTTATGATATCACATGTTGATTCAGCCAGCCAGTTGGTTCGCTCTGTCGTATGTAATCAGGCACCATGTGCCGTGTTACATCCAGGCCCAGGTTCGTGGCATAACAAAGCTTGGTATTAGAGCACTAGGTTCAAGTATCCTATGGAGTCTATAAAGTCATGTCCAGTGGAGTTTCCTTTATATGTGTGTGCCGGCCATGCATATAAATTGTTAACTACCAAGATATTCAGGATTGTCTCATTTCTTTATATTCTAGATCGTGCCATAAAGATTAGAGAAATAGGTAACCTTCTCTTCTTATCGAATTCTAGACGTATCGAATGCCTAAGCGACGGGCAGGAAAAAATCAAGGTCCTAGAGAGGATGATTTCCCATTAGGGTATAATTATGGAGTACAAGTTGGTAACAAATGATACTTGAGAGGATATTGAAAGTGGGATGCAATGAATAGTAGTACATATTAGAGCATAACCTTATCAGAAAGTAGAAAAGAATTTATCATGATCTATGGTTATCAGTTTACCTCAGCTACTAGTTATACAGTCTTTCAGTTAGCAGGTTTATTCTTATACAGTACGCCAGTATTATGTTATATATGTACCAGATTTCTAATTTTCAGTGTATCAAAATTCTGGTGACTTGTGAGTATATAGTGATGCCTATGGGTGCTAAAATAAAATGTAAGTATTAGTGATTATAGTGAAATATTTGCATATTCTAGGTCCTGATTAAGACCCAAGACTCGCGGGATGGTGCAAGAAGTGATTTATTAAATGATGGTATAGTTTGAAGTATAAGTTTGTGTATTGTAGTATATCCGTATGCGTTTTACTTTACAGAATAATTTCATTTAATTCTTGGAAATGCAGCCACAGGTTGGGTGATGATAGTTTAGATGTCAGACCCTAGAGTCTAACCGCATCGGACAGATAATTGATCAGTATAGTTTTTGACAGAAAAGAGCCTAAGGGCAAAATACCTAGAAGGCAGAAATGTTTGATATTACCAAAGATGTGTTTTTCGCATGACTCATGCATATGACTAAAATGATATGATGTACAAAATGAGAACTAAGAGCAACCGATATTGAATTTCAGGGAATCATTTTAAGTTGTTCGGATTTATTCAAATCTGAAGTAGAAAGTACCACGTTAGTAAGTTACTAGAAGAAGCAACTATTATTGTGAGATAAAATATTTGACAGTTCCCCCTTAGGTTATGTGACGAAGTATTTACCCCGGATGTTTATAGTCTGATATGATTTTGAAGTGTATAGAAAGTTTGGGGTTAGATATTCCATTTTTAATCTAAGAAAGATGAAATTTCCCTAAGTGCGATACATGTACATAGTTCAAAAAAGGATAGTATGCAACCGTATGATAGGGTCGGATGGTGAAGGAAGATAGGAATAACTTTATGCTTGACTTTAGTTATTTAAAACAGAGCAAGAAAACATTATGCTAGTAGGTGGTTAGTAAAAGAATGGTAAGTAAGTTTTTGAGTAGATACAGTGAATTAACAATTTCAACAGAGCTAATAGAGGTACGATTTGACTTACTTAGATAGGTTAACACGAGTGAGTGGGTAAAATTTTAAAACAGCGAACACATGTTAGAACCCAAAGAGTTTAAGTTAAACCGAAGTACAATGGTAGTGGAGAAAATATTAGCTAGCAGTAAGAGAGCAAACTACATAAGAATAGCCTTTAAGAATTATCGAAAAGGGGCTTCCCCAAGATTGATAGTGTGAGCAGAGTTAAATCATTAAGATTGTACATGATAGTTGTGGATACATTAGCTTTCTGTTTATGTAAGTAATCTAGTTTTTACTAGTAAGAAAGCTTGCTCAGAAGTAAGTCGTAAGATGAGTCGTCATTGACGTAAAGTGCAAAGAATTGCAGAAGATAAGGAAAGTTATTCGGGTCCCAACAAAAGAGAAGGATCTGCAGGTACAAGACCTTAACCTTTGGTCCGGGGGCAAATATTAAAATCCTCAGTAAGTCCAGTTGGAGATTTGAAACCTGCATAGTTAGCATGTGATATAAAAACTATAAAATCATGTCCAATATATATCATGAGGGTAGTGTCATTTCACGAGACTCTATCTTTTGAGTACTGGTCAAAGACTTAGCCCATATTTCCAAGTATTCTATCCACCCAGGTTACCCAAAGATGTATTATGCTCAAGGAGATTTATTGGTGGGACGACATGAAAAAGAACGTCGCAGACTTTGTGGCAAAGGGCCCGAATTATCAACAAGTGAAAGTCGAGCAGCATAAAACCCAATGTTTACCACAGAATACACATATTCTTGAGTGGAGATGATAAATATGGACTTTATAACGGGATTATCTCGCTTATTTTGAAAGCATGATTTGATTGGGTGATTGTAGATCGACTTACCAAGTCAGTGCACTTCTTGCCAGTAACGATCACAGATCCAGCAGAAGATTATGCCAAGTTGTACATTCAGGAAATCATCTAATTGCACGAGACTCTGTTGTCCATCATTTCAGATCACGATGCTCAGTTTACAACTAACTTTTAGAAGACCTTTCAGAAAGAATTAGACACAAGAGTAAACCTCAAAATAGTTTTTCATCCTCAGAAAGATGGCCAGGCAGAGCGCACTATTCAGACACTTGAGGATATGTCCTTGATTTTAAAGGTAATTAGGATGGTCACATACCTCTCATTGAGTTTTCTATTAATAACACATACCATTCTAGTATCAAGATGGCACCGTACGAAGCTATGTATGTGTCATGACCCAAAATCCATTATAGGTCGTGATGGCGCCTAACGCCACTATCAGGCAAGCCAACAATTATTTACCAATTTAATTATTTATTTTATTACTTCTGAAATCATATAAATCCACGGGAAACGTACACCATTTATAGTTTATAAAAGAATTTAAGGGCGTTAATAATATACAAACCATAAGCATCAACTAGTATAAACCCAAAACCCGGTGTCACAAGTGTATGAGTATTTTCTAAGGAGTTCAATAATAATAATAATACAACATATGTTCAGAATATGAATAGACAGGATACAATTCATAGTACGATGGAGACTCGGTGGACTGTGATGCGTAGCCTAGAATGAAACTCACATAAAGTCCCTTCAACAGGTGCGCCTACGCGCCAAGATGATCACCAAATGAACCTGTCAGATCTTGCATATTTAGTTCTGAAGTGCAGCATGAGTACGTAAATCAATGCATACCCAGTAAGTATCTAGCCTAACCCCAGAGAAGTAGTAATGAGGGGTCGACATCGACACTTACTATAGGTCCAATAAAATAATATAATAATCCATAACTGATATGAAGTGCACATCGATAGTGGGGCAAATCTATAAGTTACATAATCTTCCAAATATTTCTCTTAAAGTATGAATTTCTCGATCTTGTAGTCTACCTTAACAGCTCAGGAAGGGTCAAGTGCCAATATCAAATACATAATGAATACCATATAAAATGTCGGGCATTGGTGGAAAGATTATATCGCGAATATTCGAACTATTAGCGATATAACGCACGATTCTGCCGAGGTCGTTCGTCCCGATCCATAATAATGTGTACACTGCCGAGGGTCGAGCAACACGAACCATAGATGCATCTATTATATTGCTGAGGCGTTCGTCCCGCTCCACAAGAAAGGAAGTTACCAAATTACGAGACACGTGCTTACGATACAGTACATGAGCACAAAATGAATATAATCTTTACCGTTTCTCAAATAACTTGCCCACAACTCAAAGTTTTAAGGCTCGGCCTAGTATACATATATTTATTTCTAAATCAAATTCAGTTATAACTTTAATTAGTTAAGCCAGCAGAACGAGTTCAAATAATTCAATTATTACATGATAAAGTCCTAAGTCTACCCGGACATAAACATGCTTTAGCTACGTCCAGACTCTCGTCACCTCGTGCGTACGTAGCACCTACAACTAGTTGCACATAACAACAAATATCACCTAGGGGTAATTTCTCCCTCACAAGGTTAGACATGAGATTTACCTCGCTCCGAAGTTCCATGACCGACTCCAACGCCTCTCTAACACCTCAACTCAAATACAAACGATCCATAACTAGTCAAATAATTTGCAACTCAATCAAAATACACTCTAATACTTATAATTAATCAATTCGTAAAAATCCCCAACTCTTGCTCTAAAAGTCAATAAAATCAACCCTCGGGCCCATGTGCCTGGATTCCAAACATTTTCGAAGATAAAATTTACCCATAACACCACGAACTCAAATATATAATTTATTCCAAACTCTATATCCAATTTCGTGGCCAAAATCTAAAAATACTAATTTCTAGGTTTTCCACCAAAATCTCAAATTTCTACAAATTTTCATGCTTAAATCCATATATAAACCATGTATCTCGAATGAAGCAAAGAATGACAACGGTTCTCTTTTCCCAGTAGCAGGATTTAACTCACAATGTGAAGAAATCACTTACCCCTTAATAGATGATGAAGATAGTACTCCAAAATCGGCTCCCATGTACGAAATGAAGTGGAATTGAGCCAAACCCCCATTTTAAAAGAACACACTGCCCAGCCCGACCTTCGCACCTGCGGTCCATTAGCCACTTCTGGGCTCTGCACCTGCGGAAATTCTCATAGAAGGTGCGGTTCCCACTAAGCCTAGCCAAGTCCGCTTCCTTGGACAAAAATTCGCTCCTACGGTCTCGTTTCTGCGAAGCCCTGACCGCTCCTGCGGTCTCGCTTCTGCGGAGCCCTTACTGCTCCTGCGGTCTCTCTTCTGCTGAGCCTTGACCGCTCCTGCGGTCTCGCTTCTGCAGAGCCCTGACCGCTCCCGCGATCCAACACCAAAGGCCCAGCCCCCGCTTCTGCGGTGCCTCCTCTGCTTCTGCGGATGCGCATCTGCGCGCCCAACTCCACCCCTGCGGCCCTTAGCCCAACTAGCCTCTTCCGCTTCTGCGAAACATTCATCGTATCTACAGGCTCGTAGATGTGGAAATAACCTAACATATGCGGCCATCCCAACTCAGTACAAATGCCGCTTTTGCGACCATGACGCCGCTTCTGCGGGCTCGCACCTGCGACCCTTTCCACGCAGGTGCGATTGCACCAGATCCCAGCTGCCTCAGCACTTCTCCCAAGCCTAACTCGATTCATTTTAGATTCGATCCGCACCCGGGCCCCCCGAGACCCCCGTCCAAACATACCAACACATTCCAAAACATGACACGGACTTAGTCGATGCCTCAAATCATGCCAAACAACATCGAAACTATGAATCGACAATCGAAATCATTCTTTAAACTTTCAAACTTTGACGAACGCGTCCATACCATACCAAAACATTCTGGAATGACGCCAAACTTTGCGTACAAGTCACAAATTACGATACGAACTTATTCCAATGCTCGGAACCTCAAACGGACATCGATATCAAGAAAGTCTACTTCAAATCAAACTTAAGGAATTCTTAAACTTTCAAAATGTTAACTTTCCATAATAAGTGCCGAAATGCTCCCGGGCCACCCGATACTTAACTTGAACATACGCCCAAGTCCAAAATAATCATACAAAACTATTGGAACCTTCAAATCCCGATTATAAAGTCGTTTAATCAAAAGTCAAACCTTAGTCAATTCTTCCAACTTAAAGCTTCTGAAATTAGAATATTTCTTTCCAAATAAACTCCGAACTTCCCGAAATTCAACTCCGACCACACGTACAAGTCATAATACCTGAAGTGAAGCTACTCAAGACCTCAAACTGTTGAACGATGCGCTAGAGCTCAAAACGACCGGTCGAGACGTTACATTCTCTCGTACTTAAATATACGTTCATCCTCGAACGTGCTAAAGACTGCTCCGGAGTTGTCCAAAATCACTGTTTAACACCTCGTGCACATACCCGTGCCACCACAACCCCGTTGAACACATTATTCTGAGCCATATTAAAGATCCTCCCTTTTTATTTACTCGAAAAGCCTTAGAACCAAATTCTAACCTCCGAATTTCTCTACAAAACTTGATTCTAACATACGAACAATGTATCAATCACTACACACTATAATAAAACATGATCATACACCTTTGTTTAATTCACACCATGCACCGCTGATGGTAGACTATAATCTCATATTTTAGTCGCTTATTGCACTCTAATTTACTTCACTTTGATTGAGTTGAGCTTTAATTGCTAGTGTTTTACACTAATTATGTGTTTTATAACTTAGAGGAGTGATTCCTAACTATGTAGATGTTTTGCAATGAATTCAAGCTATTATGGAGCTTTGAAGTCTGAGTAAAAGCCCAAGGATTAAGTTGGGATCGAGTTCGTGGATCAACGGACAATAGTGCACTTAACGAGAGAAATGAAGAATTGAGCAGGATGCCACCCAGGTGCGCGAGCGCGCACTAGGCGTGCAAGTCAGGTAGAAAACTGTCCAAAGTGTGCAGCCATATGCGCTAGCACGCTCCCAGGTGCACATCCGCGCACGTCCAATGCCGGAAATGGTCCTATTTTGCGTAGGAAAAGGTGTTTTCGCTTGGGCCCGACCCTACTTGGTATATATACATGGAAAAACATTATTTTCTGAACTTTTGACACATTTAAGACCTAAGGAGGCTAAGAAGAAGTGGGAGAAGCAAGAGCACAAGGATTTCATCATTCAATCCTCACTCACGACAAGAGTTTGGATCGTTTATGCTTTCCTTTAACTTAAACTTATTTGTGATGAATTACTCCATATCCGTGGAGTAGTTCTCTTTAGGGTTTGATGGATTTGGTGTATTGATTTTTATTTGTTGATTATAACTCTAGTTTTTATGTATTGAATCGTTTTGGATGATTTAATTGTTGTATCTATATTCACATGTTCATGTAATCGAGAGAGGCATAACTTGTGATATCGTTGTATTATCTTGTTGGTTGAGCTCATTAATTATTCTTAGTAATCGAAAGAGGCTAATTGAATTATTGTTTAACCCTAGTTAGGAGGATAAATGAGAGAGGTTCTCCTAAAGAACAATCCACTACGAATTCTTGGATATCTTCACTGAGCTTAAATTGGTTCATATTGTGAGGTTGAGACTTAATCGAGAGAGGAGTTTCTACTAAATGTTTGAACTAATAATTGAGTGAATTCGAGAGACTCACTTGAACATTAGAAGTAAATTAACTAGAGTTAAATTCCAGACATTTATCTTTCACTTATCCAATCAATCCCTATTTTTTCCCATTGATATCTTCCTTGCTTACTTGTGTTCGAGTGTCATTCGTTAATTAGCTTTAGATTCTTAGTTAATTTTAGTTTTAAATCACATAAATCTAAATTGTTAATCATCTTGGATAGCAATCTAGCTACAAACAACAATAATATTGTTTAACTCCAATCCATGTGCGATATTATATTATACTATATTTGACTAGCGAGCATATTTAAGTGTATGTTTTGCGCTCGTTAATCGCATAATTCACATGCCCATAATACGTCCTCCGACCACAACAACTAAAATCTCACGAATTTGATGCCTGCAATACGCCTCATAACACATGTGATCCCTGTTTCAATTCTCGCAATATTTCCACGACGAAAGGAACGTGTAGAAACTCATAACCACCTGCCAAATCAATAAATCATGGAGTCTCTCCTCCTGACAAGAACCATTATCTCATTCTGAACTGAATAACAATATTTTCTCTTTAATATACCTTATATAAATCTGATTGCACTAATTTCAGGTCCAATAATCACGTCTCACCCAGTACAAAATGCTTAGGCAATGACTCACCTCAAACACTTACCAAGATCTTATGCAGCACCATCGAAGCGCCAACAAACCACCACTCGAATATAACTCATAAGGAAGAACGAACTCTGATGGGGAATTACCCAGCCTGCATAACGACTAAACCGGCCGAATAGATGCTATGAACCTACCTCAGGGATGAAAAACAAGGCACACAAAATAAGTGTAAGGAACTATGCTCAACATCTCATTGTTGCAGCATGAAACCCGATCCAATATGACACTGTTGCGACGTGTAACCCGATCCACACAACATGCCAGTGGCAGCATGCCACCCGATCCAAATAATATACCCGTGGCGGCATGCCACCTGATCCACACATAATAATTAAGAAGAAAACACACATCAACCGTAATGCTTATACTTACGAAATGCCTGAATATCGACCACAAGCACGCCAAGTGCATAATACAAATCCTGAGGAGACAGATCACGCCATATGCTACGAAACCCAAGCACAACTAAGGTGCGATATATGACCTGCGTCACCAGAGCCACCCTGCTCATATAACACCACATGCTACACGGGACCTCAACACACATGCGAATAATCAAGCCGTCTCATAACCCACATGGCACAATAGAGATTTAAATGGAATAGCTAACGACGGTAATAACATCCGATGCCCAACGACTCCTCCGTAAGCAATGCTCTAATGAATGAACACATCCGACCTAACGTAGAGCACCCATTCATATTAAACCCACCGATGGACCTCAAACTGATTCTGATCACACCATACTGGGCCAATAACCTTCCAAGGATACACAACAACCCTATTCATGACACATAAGAATGATCGTCAAATCCGGAACAAACTCACATAGTCCACCACCTAAGGAATAGAATGCCTCCCCATCATAAACTTTCACACTAGTGCTAGTACCAGAATCTCAATACTTGGTTCCAATTATAACCATCAAGTGACTAACATGTCGCACTTATACAAATTTACCCGTGGGATACACTACCATAACCTTCCGCACCAGATGACAAAGTCTGCACATCCATACCACCAACCGTACTAATTCCGTAAAGCAAACCAAGAATCCACAAATCAATGCACAAAGTCTCTTACACAGAACGCCGTTCTCAGGTTACACTAAAGAAAATGCCAGCTTACTATGAATATCTAAATTCTTCTCGGCTCATCCGAGCTCATGACATTCTTGTCAACACCGAACCGCAACCTTGATCTTCAACTTCCAAATTCCCATGCTGCTCACTGCACCTATCATGCCGCTACACGATAATACAAGTATTCACCATAACACTTGAACTACTAGTAGAATAAACACTTCATTGTCTAGAATCCTTTCACTTAGCTCATTTCAGAAGAACCAACGCAACATGCAATTGAATTCCCAAACCGCAGAAAATACAAACCTCAAGTCGTGATCTGAACCGCCATGACTCTTCCGGAGTCCATTTACACGACAAGGCCATTTGAATCAAATACCTCCCAAATCAATCAAGTTATGGTGGTTGTCAAGCCCACGCGTACAACCACAAACCACATGTATAACTTCACATGTTAAAGGAACTAATCATTGCCACAATCATGTTGATTCCACCATTACAAACCGACCCAATTTTCAACACTACACCGCATACCTAATGATAATATAGAACTTTCCAAGTCCTGTTCGTCATCCACTGCGAAAACTCACTCCTTAACCACACAACAGACCCGAAATCCACTTTAATTCTTGAACCCACTCGAACCATTGTTGAGAGTCACCCACTCTGACCTGGTCCCGAATATAACCAAGCTCCAACACTCTGCTAGCACATGAACACCCTCTCGAAGAAGCAACCATCTGAGCTATTTTCCTTGTACATCACATCCACAAAAGCATAAACCCTGAGTCTTCTCAAAAACCTGAACATGAATCGATAAAGCCAAATATAGCACACATCCATCAAGTTCTTTGCCCGAATTACCCTTGATGTTTTTATTCCTCAGTCATAATAACCCACCAATACACCGATAACCAGAAACCGCACAAGCAGACAACCACGCGATCCAATCGTAGATGGTGGGGCTCCCCCACTTAGCTTAAAGCTACATTTATATAAACCTAGAACCCATCAAGATTCCTCCATCTCAATTACCATGATCTCGCACATTTAACCCGCCAAATTTCTTGTAGTCTCTTGTTAAACTTCTCATGAACATTCTGAATTATCAACCGCGATCACATACTCGACCTTTTGCCGGGTAGTAAGTAGAACTCTTCGCAGAAATTTCATCAGAATCACGCAACCGCTAATCTGCTCACAGGAGATCATCCACCTATGGAATTCCTTGCCGACATCTTCCAATGACGCTGCACTAGGTACAACTACCACAAAATCAGTAAACTCTCCTGAGCCCATGCTCGCCCACCAGCTCTACAAGTCCATTCATTCCCCATTGACATTAACTAAAAGTGCGACAACACATTTCAAACTCGAAGTCATGTTCCATCCCAACGATAATAAAGTTTTCACACCCCTTTTCATTTCAAGCAAACTCTTTTCTGCCATATTCAGTGTTCCTCAATACAGTAGCCACCATTCCAACTAAAATTCGTTGACCTAGTCACCGTCTACCATGATCCCCAAATTGCATCTAAACTTTTCTCAAGGCATGTGGCTATCTTGCCATGGAATCCATATGCTAATCTGCCACTCTTAATTCGGTTAAACCATCTCTTTTAAGAAACTTCTCGACCTCTATTTTTCATACTTGACCTACTAGTAATTCAACCATCGCGAGACACCTCCTGCCATGCCTTCCTCATACCTTGCTGCCCAAATGTTGCCTCAAATCAAAACCCATCTCTGTAGCACTTGAATTAATAAATTACTACCAACTCTAAACCTCCTAGAAGATCATCTTTCTCGAGCCATTAACATTAGAAATACCAATTCGATTCAGAACCTCTACACACCGCCATCTCTGACAATCGCTTCTTAGGAACTATTCTACCACACTCTGCCCCGAAGGAAATCGAAGAAGATCATAACACCGGCGAACCTTAATGCATTCAAACAAGGACGACGACACCACATCACAAATGAGAATTCCACCATGCTCAAAATATCAAGTCTCGTTACTTCATCAACCAAACCCCTAAATCATGCACTGAGAAATCCTCCCTTCAAGTCATTCACTGCCTCAACACATAAACGAGCACCCTACCATTACATAAACATCATGCGATAACAATGCATGAACATTATAGCAATCTATGCACAACCTCAAAACCATTGAAAACACAGCTACTACGATCACAACAGCTAAAATCTCACGAATCTGATGCCCGCAGTATGCCTCATAACACATGTGAGCCCTATTCTAATTCTCGCAATACTGCCATGACAAAAGAGTCGTTTAAAAACTCATAACCACCTGCTAAATCAATAAATCATGGTGTCTCTCCTCCTGACAAGAACCATTACCTCATTCTAAATTGAATAACGATATTTTCTCTTTAATGTACCTTATATAAATCTAATTGCACTAATTTCAAGTCCAATAATCTTGTCTCACCCAGTACAAACTGATCATGCAATGAGTCACCTCAAACACTGACCAAGATCTTTTGCAGCACAATCGAAGTGCCAATAAGCCACCACTCGAATATAACTCATAAGGATTGGCGACTGCACACCCAGTATTGTGACATGTTATAACATTCATGTTTCCAGTATTCAGATATTCATGTCAGTTTAGTACTCAGATACTCATGTCAGTCCAGTACTCAGATATTTATGCCAACTTAGTACTAAGATATTGATGTTAGTGCAGTACTCAAATATTCACGCCAGTTTAGTATTCATATATCCATGTTAGTTCAGTATTTACGTATCAATGGCAGACCAGTATTCACGCATATGTTTCATGTTATGCATATTATGATGCCCCGTGAGGCTTGTGTTATGCTCTGTTAGCTGGCGGGTGTTTTGGAGAAATGTTGAAGGTAACTAACCTTTTCATTCAGACATATATTATAATCTCCATGTCTTTCAGCATTCATTCAGCTCAGTATTGAGTCAATTCAATAGTCATTCAGTTCAGTATCTCAGCAATTCAGTAATCATGCATTCATTTAGTTTAGTATACATGTGTTAATGATAGTTCAGTATTCACATGTTTCCATCAGACCCATTTAAGTCCAGAGTTAGCCGTAGTTACAGTCAGGACAATCATTTGAGGACAAATGATCCCAAGAGGGAGATAATATAACATTCCGTAAATTCAGAATAGGCGTGGATGTGTTAAATGAGTATTAATTTGATATTTTAGACATGGAAGTCCTATCGGGATAAGTATGGGTAGAAATAGTTGTTTTAGAATCAAGACGGAGAGTGAGGTGCATAAGATTCGATAAAATCTACTAAGTTTATGGAAGGTCTGTCTTTAAGCCTGATTTTATGGAATTCTGTTAAGAATTTGAGAAAACTCAAAACATGAAAGTTGTAGCCATTTGAAATATATTTCCAATGATATATTGTGGAGACCAAACCGATCTATTTTCAAAATCTTATGCGTGTTTTATTGTACAATGCATAGTATGCACGCCCAGGAGCGCGCCTAGTTGTTCCCATGTGCGGCAGCGCACTTGTGGTCGTGCCAGTCCCCTGTTGCACGTTCAAGTGCACGGTTGGGCCTTCAGCTACATGGGGGCACACCCGGGAAGTCGTTTTAAAAGCCCTACCTCATTCCCTATACCCCAAACACGAAAATTTGCTCTAGAAAGGAAAGCTCTCAAGAACCTAACTTCCTCCAAGGTCCCTCCATCGTCCAAGGTAAGTTCTAATGATGATTCTAAGTTAATTTCAATTCTCCAACACTTATTAACGTGGGAAACCCTTCAAATCATTAGATATTTGAGTGAGACGTCATTGTTGAGAAAAAAAACCTAGAACTCGAATTCAAGAGGATTGAATGTCAAAACGTAATATATTCGCCCTCTAATTGATTATAGCATTGGATTAATGATTGTAAACTCTAATTTCATGAGATATGAGTTGATGGGTTTGATAGAAAAGTATGAACAATTATAGGTTTAGGTTGTTGATTATTAATTATTGATTAAAGGTGTTGTATATCTTATGGGTGATGAAGAATGATATTGATTATATCAATTTGAGTTTTTTAGAATTATCTAGGAGCAAGAGAATATGTTTTTGGGTATAGAGACAACACTAATAAGGACTAGAAGCTTTATGCCTACCAAGTGTTTTATAAAATGCCTAAGTGACTAAAACATGAAAATTAGTGCTAATATTGGTTTGTCTTGATATATGTTGCCATAGATTATCGTTGAAAGAGGTGACAAACATTGTGATACGCTTAAAATGAGCAAAACCAAGGTATGTGAGCCTAACTCTCTATGTTTTGGAATGTTAATGATTCTCCCAACACTATATTTCTTTTACGACATTACTAATTGGCTCAGAAATATATCCAAGCTTAGTTCCTTTAATAGTTATAGAGCTTCTATTCTCTAGCTTCATAATTCGTTCATGACTTTCATTCCGAACGTTATGAGCTCAGTGCATAATCAATATAGACTTGTGTTTGATGCCCATGAGTCTCAGTTTAGATTACTCATCATTTCATAAACAGTTGAAGTTTCAGTTTTCATAATCAGTTCATGAATACATGTCTCAGTCTAGTCCTATTCAGCATTCCAGTATCATGTTACTCAGTATGATTCACCGTTTTCTCGCGAAGGCGGGCTTCGACATTGCGACAACTCTTTTGAGTGGGAGGTAAAGTGTTAAAAGAGAAGAGTCGCCACCTAATAATTTTTAAGGTGCGTTAGAGCACCTATTGTGTAGATAACTCTGTTTGACTAGTCAGCGCCACCAAAGATCGGGCAAGGGCTCAAATTACCTCAAAGAGAAGGTGTTAGGCACTCTTCAAGGTCCACAACTGTGGGTCCCGTCCAAACTTAAGACTATATAGTTTATAATTAGGTAAGATGATTAAATAAACAAAGAGAATAAAAGGTCAAAGAGTTTCATTATAACACAATGAGAATTGGTACAAATCTTAAGGACTACCAGGATACAACTATAACGGTCTATATTAGATGACAAAGTGTATAAAGAGAAAAGGGGGGTCCTAAGTTTTTTAGCCTAAAGGATCACCACGTGTAACATAAATAATACTTCACAACTCCTTTTAGATAGGAGTTGCTCATATTATTCAGCGGGCACAGACTATCATCTCCTGCTACCTGATTACTTTGTTGAAGTTGTTTACTTAGAGCATTCTAATTTAATTCCAGGTCGCGTCCTATGCATGCACTACCCGTCCATGCCTATGGTCCAGGAGGCGTTGGACCTCTATTTGGGTGGTTCTAGACTTTACTTAGGCTGCTCAAAATGATAAAACTAAGCGACATTCAAAACAAATAGGACTTCACTTAAGGACAGTTAAAGGCTCAAGTTAGCCTCCACACTTAGACAACAAATTCACGCAAACAGATTTCTACGTTAGGCACTAGACATTTTCAGAATTGAGGCAAATTGAAATTATTAAGCTCTATAGACACGGTTTCTAAACAACTACTTAGTTTAAGAGTATCCGGTACTGCTATGTTGTTTATTGAAATTACAAATTATAAGTTATTAAGCCTATAGACATGGTCTCTAAGTTATTTACGCGATAGGGGAAATGAAAACCATTGGGAATACTCAGAATTACTCGTATTTGATCCTATTGGCATGCTTTCTAAGCGAGTACCAGTATTTTATAGCTAGGTTCTAATAGTTGGCAGTTGAAAACTGATTTTGTAACACTTCATCCCTATAGGCATGTTTTCTAGGCGAGCAATAGATATAACAGTAACTGATGAATCAATTAAGAACCTATGAACATGATATTTAGATGAGGACCAGTAGAGCATAAGCTAGTATAATCTTATAGGCATGGTATCTAATGAACATGCTGTCGTTATGCAAATTGAAGGATGATTATTGGCATTTATTTTCCTATAGGCATGTTGTCTAGTGACACATAGCAGTAGAAATGGGAATAAATAGAGTATTTAAGCTCATACTTTGATAGTAAACAAGTTGTGTGAGTATGTGATTCCCCTAATGGCATGATTTCTACTAGTGTACATGGAAATTTAAATAGCATATATGGCAGGTTGGATAAAATATCAAGTAAATCATACGAATCCTATATGCATGTTTTCTACCCTTTCATGTAAACATTGGAATATACCGTTTCCCTAATTTCACTAACACCCCAATTGTTTACTACAAAATTATTACAGACCAGATGAGGAATATAAGTGCAGATATTACACAAGAAATTATAATAGGCCTACAGCAGGCCCAAAGGAGATACCCAGTATTGCCTGGGACTTCAACAAACCTCTTATTCGCAAATAGCATGCCCAGATCCAAACAGGGGACTATGCCCATCAGCACAGCCCAAAAATCATAGAGGAACTCAAGCAAAACCAAACAGTCACAAATTGCCCATATGACCCAAATATTGAATTACACGTAATTCACTTACACAACTTAGTTTACAGATTATACCAATAATGTGAGGAAGAAAAGCTAAATGCCAGAGATAGCTCACGTTCTAGCAGAAAATAGAGTGATCAAAGAACCCCAAATCCTAGTGTGTCAGAGTTCACAAGGGTCTCAAATGGACCTCGAGCAGTACTCACACTAGGGAGGTCAATAGAGAGAGCTTTGGTGGCCTTGGCTTTCAGCCGACCAAGAGTGATAAATTCAGAATAGTGTAGGTAACAAATGAGAGTGAGATGACAGTGATCAAGTGATAGAATTTGAAGAGGTGCACTTATATTTTAGAAGCAGACATAGCAGGGGTGATTGAACAAAGAACATACAAGCAAAGAGAATCAACAAAAAACTCAAAGGACAGGTTGATATCACAAGTTCAAACACTGAGCATATTGGGCAGAAAACATTTTGTAAGAAGTAGGGGAATCAGGGTTTCTGAGACTACAAGATTAACATACAAAGGTGCACAATGGCAAACGAATTTAAAGTAAAGCACTAACTTAAAGAATTTAAAGCCTAGGGGTCTAAATTATGTTGAATATCCATCGCAACACCAGCAAGTAGACATGCCAACTTATATCACTAAGACAAAACAATATCAAACATTATAAGGAAACAAACATTAAGATGGCTAGTCTAAAGGTCCCAACAAATCACCAGGGGATACAGGATTAGGCAAACCAAAGACATAATGAGTGACAAAATAGCATGAGAGCAGGTCATAGCTAGAGTGAAGGTCTTAACAGAGATTATGACACATTATAGATACGAGTCAGTCATTAAGAGAACCCAAAACAAAGCAGGGAAGCAAACTCATGCCACACAGTAAATGTAAACATTCAGGTACCAACACATTAGGCTAAACGAACTTAAGAGAGTCCAAATTATTCAAGTTAAGCATAAACATATCTCAAAACTGGCAGATTTAGGTAAAATCAAGTGCTAAAGAAGTTCAGATCACAAAACGAGTTCAATGCCCACAAGGTTGCATATAGAAATGGTCTAGAAACACATTAGGTCATGAAATTTCAGAGGTATGAATATGCAAATCATGAACACAGGAGAATAAAATTGCGAAAGCTAAGGAACTTACCAATTATCACTTGAAAAATAGACAAACAAGAAAGAACAAACCCCATAATACTTTGAACGTCAGCAAAGAGCAATAGAACCCAGAATCTTAGTGCGTCATAGTTCCCAAATGCTTCAAATGAACCTCGGGCAGTGCTCGCACCAAGAAAAGTTGAAAAATCGAATTCCGGTGGCCTTGGCTTTCAGTCGGCCAAGAGCCAAAGTATAGAACAAGAGAATGAGAGAATAATAGAGTGACATCCTTTAGTTTAGTGAATCTCGTGAAAAAAGTCTGTTTCAAAGGGGAATGGGGAGGTGTTTATATAGTAGTAGACATCAAGCAAACAAACAAGGAAACACTGTAAAATCAAACATAAATAAGGAAATAATAACATGCAAAATCAATTTAATAAGATGAAGAGAAAAAATAGGTAAACCCTAATTGATAGAAATCAAAGATTCGACCGAAGATTTTGGTGAATCGGCTTCATATCGCCTTGACATGAACGTATATAGATGGAATACCGCCTAGATCTTAAAGATTGAAGATGATTTTCACATGATTCCAGGTCTGGTACTTGCCAAAAATAGGAAAGTACTAAGTAATACCAGAATCGTGTAAGTCACACGGAGATAGAGCATATATGGAAGGCAAATCGTAAGAGGATTCCATATCAAAGTTGGAATCAGAGATAATTGGGGGTGTGACGGCTAGGGTTTGAGAAGTAGAAGGGAGTGACAGAGAGAATAGAGGAAGCTATCTTTAGGAAATGGGAATTAGGGTTAGGTTATGGGGATATAAGGAAAGTGAGTGGGGTGTTGTGAGCCGTTAATCGCTTTTGATCAACGACTAAGATTAAAATTTGCTGGGTCAGATTTTGTACTGGGTAGGGTCACTTGGGGTTGGGATTGAGGATTGGGCCAGGGATTTGGGTCTGTTTGGTCCGAAAAATAGCTCAAAATATTGGGCCAGCTTTTAAATAAGAGATTAAAAGGCAAATAATTTAATAAAAATAGTTAAATAAATATATAAAAATGCTATTTATGAAAATTAATACTTTAAAACAATAGTAAAATATTATAAAAATGTAAAATATTATTTTGACCCTGAATAAAATGACAAATGCAATAAAAATATAAAATATAGGCTATTATTGCAAGATTGTGCAAATGGCCTAAGAATACCAATATAATTAAGTAAATAATATTTGAAACGTGTATTATGGATGAAAATAATAATTTTAGATGATTAATTCATCACAAGAATGATTTTAAGGAATAATTAATAAATATTCCTATAATTTAAATGCAAGAAAATCGATTTTAAAGCTCTAAATATTATGGAAAATTATAGAAAATACTTGTATAGATTTTGTTAACTACATAATGATGTAAAAAAAAATGATATTTTGAAAGTAGTTAAATTATTTGAAAAAATATGAGGGCAAAATTGAGTGGGGAATGATGTGATTTGAAAAAAATAGAGGTTGAACCCTGGTTCTTGAGTTGCCTACATATCCCTGGTATTATGGGAATCATGCCGTGTGTAGTTCTGGATCCAACGGTGAACGAAACCGATGGAGTTGTTATAGGAATGGTCGTATGTTTCGGAAAGGGTTCTTTTGGATAGGATAGTATAGGATGAATTTATGCGGAGTCATGAATGTGAATTTGAAACGTTACGGATGTGTTACAAGGCAAAAATTTGAACGGTCGTAGAGTAAAAGGTAGGCAATTACTGGTAGTTGGTTACGTTTGGAACAATTGAAGGATATGAATGTTATGAACGGAAACCAGAGCGAAGATTGCTCCCGTTTGTAGAACGGTTACCTCCTTGATTACTTGCAAAACTTAAAAAACGGTGTGTGCGAGTATATATATATATGGGTTCTTGCGAAAGTTTAAACGTGATGCAAATTCCCTTTGGACCATGAAGGTTGTCTTTGGACGGTGAGGATGATGTCCTGGGCCATGAAGCGTATGATAAGGGATTCACAGGTCATGAAATGGTGTCCTCGGGCCATGAGGATGGTGCCTCTGGACTATGACGCCTTTGAATAATGATGTGCAATTTTGAGAGATCCTCAGGCCATAGAATGGTGTCTCCAGGCTATGAGGATGATGCCTTTGGAATATGATGCCTTTTGATAAAATGGCAATGTTTCAGCCCATAAAATGCAAAGATATGATGCCTGGTCATATGCGAGGATGAGACAAGACAAGGCATAGTCTTGTGTGAGATGAGGGCGGCGCTTAGCCCTAGATGACCAAAGAGATAGTGCTAGGTCCTAGGTAGCATAGTGGAGATAGTATTTAGTCTCACACAAGGAAAGGAAATGCTTAGCCTTATGCAATTAGGGAGGCATTGCTTAGCCTCATGCAAGAAAAGGAGACAATGCCTAATCTCATGCAGGGAAAGGCAGTGCTTAGCCTTATGCAATTAGGGAGGTAGTGCTTAGCCTCTTGCAAGAAGAGGAGACAATGCTTAGTCTCATGCAGGGAAAGGAAGTTCTTAGCCTCATGCAATTAGGGAGGAAATGCTTAGCCTCATGCAATAAGAGGAGACAATGCTTAGTCTCATGCAAACAAAGGAGACAATGCTTAGTCTCATACAAGGAAAGGAAATGCTTAGCCTTATGCAATTAGGGAGGCGGTGCTTAGCCTCATGCGAGAAGAGGAAACAATGCTTAGTCTCATGCAGGGAAAGGCAGTGCTTAGCCTTATGCAATTAGGGAGGCATTGCTTAGCCTCATGCAAGAAGAGGATACAATGCTTAGTCTCATGCAGAGAAAGGCAGTGCTTAGCCTTATGCAATTACGGAGGCAATGCTTAGCCTCATGTAAGTAATGGAGACAATGCTTAGTCTCATGCAGAGAAAGGCAGTGCTTAGCCTTATACAATTACGGAGGCAATGCTTAGCCTCATGCAATAAATGGAGACAATGCTTAGTCTCATGCAAAGAGGGGAGACAATGCTTAGTCTCATACAAGGAAAGGAAATGCTTAACCTTATGCAATTAGGGAGGCAATGCTTAGCCTCATGCAAGAAGAGGAGACAATGCTTAGTCTCATACAGAGAAAGGCAGTGCTTAGCCTTATGCAATTAGGGAGGCATTGATTAGCCTCATGCAAGAAGAGGATACAATGCTTAGTCTCATGCAGAGAAAGGCAGTGCTTAGCCTTATGCAATTACGGAGGCAATGCTTAGCCTCATGTAAGTAATGGAGACAATGCTTAGTCTCATGCAGAGAAAGACAGTGCTTAGCCTTATACAATTATGGAGGCAATGCTTAGCCTCATGCAATAAATGGAGATAATTCTTAGTCTCATGCAAAGAGGAGAGACAATGCTTAGTCTCATACAAGGAAAGGAAATGCTTAACCTTATGCAATTAGGGAGGCAGTGCTTAGCCTCATGCAAGAAGAGGAGACAATGTTTAGTCTCATACAGAGAAAGGCAGTGCTTAGCCTTATGCAATTATGGAGGCAATGCTTAGCCTCATGCAAGAAATGGAGACAATGCTTAGTCCCATGCAGAGAAAGGTAGTGCTTAGCCTTATGAAATTACGGAGGCAATGCTTAACCTCATGCAAGAAATGGAGACAATGCTTAGTCTCATGCAAAGAGGGGAGACAATGCTTAGTCTCATACAAGTAAAGGCAATTCTTAGCCTTATACAATTAGGGAGGTAGTGCTTAGCCTCATGCAAGAAGAGGAGACAATGCTTAGTGTCATGCAAAGAGGGGAGGCAGTGCTTAGTCTCATGCGGAGAAAGGCAGTGCTTAGCCTTACGCAAGAAAAGCAATGATCAGCTGCGAGAGAGTAAAGTATTTCTTAGCTTGATGTGTTTGCGTTTATCAACTTGTCATCATGGAGGTAGTGATTTTGTTGTGCGTATGTATTTGTGAATATTACTATTGTGTCTATCGTACCTGCATTCAAAGGAAAATTGAGAGTTTTGAGGGGGACGGTTGGTTCGTGCTTTTGATTCCTTGTTTCGCCTTTACTCCTGTCTCGAGATCCTGTTTGAGCTACCCTGGGTAATGTCTGGCTGTCATAGAAACAATGTTTTCGAAAAAATATACGTGCATTTGACAAATTATTTGCGAAAATATAATTATTTGAAATGTAGTATGTGATATCAAATAATTTAGATGGACCGGTGACTGTGACACATTTAAGAGACATTGCAACCTCCTTGACTTAGAATTTTGGGGGCTCCCCTCAAAATTTTGCCCCAGTTTAAATGCAATACTTTTGGTTGCTCCACATATGAAGAAGTTGGCTGAACTTGCAATCTTGTCCTAGTTTCCAACTGGTGGGGAAATGGAATTTTTATTGAATTGTGACCGAACCCGCAGGGCTGTCTACGTATCCCCTCTTAAACGGGAATCAGGTCAAGCGTAATTCAATTACATCAAGTGAAGAAGTGCAAACAATCCTAAACATAGTATCTCTTGACTGTGTCTGAGTTGATAAGTTTTGGTCAAATCTCTCCATCCATTTCTGCAAGTATGAGTGCCTCTCCTATTAATACTCGATGAACCATGTAGGGACCTTGCCAGTTGGGTGAGAACTTTCCCTTGGCTTCATCCTGATGTGGGAAGATTCGCTTTCGCGCCAACTGCCCCGGTGTGAATTACCTTGGTCTAACCTTTTTGTTGAAAGCTTTTGCCATTCTGTTCTGGTAGACTTGACCGTGACATACTGCATTCATTCTCTTTCCATAAATGAGATCCAGTTGTTCATAGCGGCTCCGTACTCATTCTACATCACTGAGCTCGGCTTCTTGTATTTCTCAAAGAAGGGATTTCTACTTCGGCAGGAATAACTACTTCAGTGCCATAAACCAACAGGTAAGGAGTTGCCCCAGTTGATGTGCGAATCGTGGTACGATACCTGAGTAGAGCAAATGGCAACTTCTCGTGCCATTGCTTGTAATTATTTGCCATTTTCCTTAGTATCTTCTTGATGTTCTTGTTGGCGGCCTCTACAGCTCCATTCATTTGCGGCTTGTATGCCGTGGAATTCTTATGCTTGATCTTGAAAGTTTCACACATGGCCTTCATTAGGGAACCGACAAACAATGCGATCCTGAACAAAATATGCGACGACCTTCTTAGTTATAGCTTTGTAAGATGCGACTTCAACCCATTTTGTGAAATAATCTATGGCCACTAGAATGAACCTATGCCCATTTGAAGCAGCGGGTTCGATTGGACCGATGACATCCATGCCCCAAGCGGAGAAAGGCCAGGGTGCACTTGTTGCATTGAGTTCATTGTGTGGCACTCGTATCTTATCAGCATGTATCTGGTATTGGTGACATTTCTGAACATACTTGATGCAGTCTGTTTCCATAGTCATCCAGAAATACCCTGCTCTTAGTATTTTCTTGGCTAAGACGAAGCTATTCATGTGCGGTCCGCAAGTTCCAACATGTAGTGCCTCGAGCAATCTAGATGCTTCCTTGGCATCGACGCACCGTAATAATCCCAAGTCAGGAGTTCTTCTTTACAGAACTTCTCCGCTTTAAAAGAAATGGTTGGCTAATGTTCGAAGCGTGCGCTTCTGAGTATGGGTAGAGTGTTATGGATATTCTCCTTTTGCCAAATATTCCTTGATGTCGTGGGACCACAGATTTCCATCGCTCTCTTCTTCAACATAAGTACAATAAGGTGGTTGTTTATGAATTCCTATTGGGACATGATCGATAAAGTTCTTGTTTAGGTGTTGTATCATGGAAGATAGAGTGACCAATGCATCTGCGAACTCATTTTGAACTCTCGGAACATGTTTGAATTCTATCTTTGTGAACCTTTTGATCAGCTCTTGCACACAATGCAAATATGGCAATATTTTGGTGTTCTTTGTGGCCCATTCTCCTAGAACCTGGTGCACCAAAAGGTCTGAATCTCTGATTGCCAGCAACTCCTGAACGTTCATGTCAATGGCCAACCAGAGTCCCAAAATGCAGGCCTCATACTCCGCCATATTGTTGGTGCATGGAAACCTGAGTTTTGCAGATACCGGATAGTGTTGGCCGGTTTTTGATACCAAGATAGCTCCTTTGAAGTTTGTTACTCCATCGAAGAACATTCTCCAACCATCATATGCTTCAGTGATATCTTCTCCCACGAACGACACCTCCTCGTCGAGAAAATACGTTTTCAATGGTTCGTATTCTCCGTCTACGAGATGTTTTGCTAGATGATTTGCCAATGCTTGTCCTTTGACCGCCTTCTGAGTTACATAGATGATGTCAAACTCGCTCGGCAACTTACATAGATGCTAACTTACACGTAGGCATGGGCTTCTGAAAGATATATTTCAGTGGATCCATTCTTGGTATGAGATATGTAGTGTATGTACAGAAATAATGCCTCAACTTCTGAGCTATCCATGTCAAAGCACAGCAGGTACGTTCCAACAAAGAGTGTCGGGCTTCATAGGGTATGAATTTCTTGCTCAAATAGTATATTGCCTGCTCCTTTCTTCCAGTTTCATCATGTTGTCCCAAAACACAACCAAAAGCTCCATCCAGTACAGATAAATAAAGCAGCAGTGGTCTTCTTGGCTCTTGTGGGACCGGAATGGGCGGTTTGGATGAATACTCCTTGATTTTTGTCGAAGGCTTTCTGGCATTCTTCAGTCTAACTTGTTGCAGAATCTTTCCTCAGCATTCTGAAGATCGGCTCACATATCATGGTTGGTTGTGCTATGAAGCGACTGATGTAATTAAGATGCCCTAAAAGCTCATCACATCTTTCTTATTCTTCGGAGGTGGTAAGTCTTGGATTGATTTTGACTTTTGATGGGTCTGACTCAATTCCTCTGCGACTGACGATGAATCCTAACAATTTTCTGGCAGGGACTCCGAAAGCACACTTTGCGGGATTCAGTTTCAGGTTATATTTTTGAAGCCGATCGTAGAATTTCCTCAGATCCGCTATGTGATCCGTACTCCTTTTGGATTTGATGATAATGTCATCCACGTACACTTCTATCTCTTTGTGTATAATGTCGTGGAAAATAGTTATCATGGCTCTCATGTAGGTGGCTCCGGCGTTCTTCAAACCAAATGGCATCATTTTATAACAATATATTCCCTATGGCGTGATGAAGGCTGTCTTTTCAGCATCTTCCTCATCCATCCAGATCTGATGGTACCCTGCGAAGCAATCCACAAAGGATTGGAGTTCATGTTTGGAACAGTTCTCGATCAATATGTGTATATTAGGCAATGAGAAATCATCTTTGGGACTTGCTCTGTTTAGATCTTGGTAGTCAACACATACTCTGACTTTCCCATCTTTCTTTAGAACTGGCACGATGTTGGCCAACCAAGTCGGGTACTCGACCACTCTAAGAACCTTGGCTTTGATCTGCTTGGTGACCTCCTCTTTTATCTTCAAACTCATATCCGGCTTGAATTTTCTTAGCTTCTGCTTTACCGGTGGACATGTAGGATTAGTGGGTAATTGTGAGCTACTATGGATGTGCTCAAACCCATCATATCATCATAGGACAATGCAAAGATATCTTCATATTCTTTTAGGAATCTGATGTACTCTTCTTTCTCTGACGGTAATAGATGAATGCTTATGCGTGTTTTCTTGACCAGTTCGGAATCCCCTAAGTTAACTGCTTAAGTTTCGTCCAAATTGTACTTTGGCTTATTTTCAAAATTTTCCACTTCTCTGACGATTTCCTTAGGTATCGTATCATCTTCCAGGTCTTCTGAATCACTATTCTTATGTTGTGTTGTCTTATTACATGTCACAGTCACAGGTTCATCGGGATAAGTAATAATAATGCTGTAAAAAGAGAAAATGTAGAGAATAATTGTAAATACGAAAAGTAGCAATGCATTAATTGAAATCTTTAAACTGTTAACAAATGCGACTCGATGATGAGAGCAATTATATCAAAGAAAAATACTGAAAATGTCTCAAATGCTTAAAAATAATTGATGCTAATCTGCCAAGCTACCCAGGAACTCGACGGGCCCGGGATGGTGCAGCAGTCCAGTTTTTGAGAATAACTCCTTTCCCCACGGTCTGAATGGTAAGGTCTTCCTCCTCCTCCTCCTCCTCCTCCTCCTCCTCAACTATCGCACTGCAATCCATATCTTCTTCATCCAAAAATAGTTTTCTCATGTCGGCTAAGTCTTCATTTTCCTCAAATCCCCACATTATGTTAGCTTGATGAAATGTCTGGTGCAGAGGTGGTACTGGTTGTTCCAGTGCATAATAAGGACCATATCATGGTGGCGACCAATCCTGCTACTCTTCCAAGTATATTCATATCTGATCCCAAAAGTTGTGCCATGACGCTACGGTTGTACGGGTTTGGTAATCTCTTGGAGGTTTTTGCCGAGACCCTTGCCAAGTTCATATCCTGTCCATATTAATATGCTTTCTATCTTGTTACTCCACCATCGATCCTTTTCAATTGCGTTGACTCGCTCGATATGATGGTATGTTTCTTCACCCAGCTTCTTTCTATTCTCGATGACTGGAATGGTCTGATTGGTTTAGATGGGGTTGCTTCCATCCGCATGGATAATCACTTCTTGATGATTCCATTCAAAATTCACAACCTGAAGGAGAGTAGAAGCCACTGCCCCAGCAGCATGTATCCAGGGTCGTCCCAACAATAGATTATAGGTAGCAGGTATATCCAGCACTTGGAACTCAACATCAAACGAGGTCGGGCCCATTTGTAGGTTAAGGTTGATTTCTCTGATTGTGGCTCTTTGGGATCCATCAAATGCCTTTACATTCATACTTCCCATCCGTATCTCGTGCAGGACTTTACCCAACCTTTTTAGAGTAGTCAGTGGGCATATATTGAGACTCAAACCCCCATCTATTAGGATCATGGCGATGAACTTATCCTCAAATTTCACTATGATGTGTAGTGCCCTATTATGACTTAGTCCTTCTGGTGGTAATTCATCCTCTTGAAAGGTGATTTTGTGGCTTTCTAGTACCTTCCCGACCATGTTGGACATCTCCCCACTAGTGATGTCGGTGGATACATAAGCTTCACTCAACACTTTCATCAAGGCATTCTTGTATGTCTCGGAGTTTTGCAGCAGTGACAAGATGGATATCTGAGCGAGAGTTTTGTTCAAATGATCGACAACAGAGTATTCCCTTGCTTTTACTTTTCTCTAAAGGTCATCAGGTCTAGTCTCAGCTACAGGTGGCTTAGATGCAGCTTCCTTTCTTGTTCCTCCTAAGTGCTCAAGTGTATAAACTCTGCTAGTTCTAGTCATGCCTTGCGCCACACCTGTTTCCTCCATTTTTGTTTTTCCTTTCCTCCTTGCTTCCGCAACATAATCCCATGGGATAGCATCAGACTTATAAGATGGTGTGGGAGCTACCATCACAGTGAAAGGTGTGGTTATCTCTACTTCAAACAGTGCTGGTGTGGTTACCTCGATTTCAAACGGTGCTTGGGTTTGTACCACAACGGGTGTGAGGGTGACCGAAGATGTTTCAGGATTATCTCCCTCTCGAATGAGTCCAATTGACCCTTCTGGATCCCATTCCTTGTCAGTCTCTATCACGTTCACTCCCTCACCTCTGTGATCTGGGAGAGGATTGTTACGAACATTTGGTGCAACTTCCTTTGCCTATATGACCTTGTTGTCGATCAGTGTCTGGATCTTGTCTTTTAGTGTGCGGCACTCATCAATCCTTTATTCCTGAATGATAGACACATGTCTTGTTCGGGTTAATCCACTGAGAGGAGTTTTCCATAGCAACGGCAGGGATGGGAGTGACATAACCATTAGCCTTCAATCTCTCATATAATTGGTCTATGGGCTCAGCGATTAGGGTGTATTATCTAGGTGGTCTGCGGTCAAAGTTTGGTCGTGATTTTTGGTAGTTTTGGTGGGCGGGTGGTAGTGAGTGGTAATATGCGAGTTAAGTATTATAGGCATGGTAGGTGGTAGCAGGTTGTTGGTACCTGGGGTGTGAAGGTCTGGTATGTGGGTGGAGGCGTTTGGTATGTAGGTGGGGGTGTTTGGTATGTGAGAGAAGACTTAGGACCCTGGGCCACCATTATGGCTCCCACTTCTTTATTCTTTGAAATACCTCCCGATTACAATGCTTTATTCGTGGCCCCAGTGCCTCGAAATTTTTCACCATCCCACTTTTAATCCCTTTTTCTATTCTTTCTCCCAGCTTGATGATGTCGGAGAATTTGTGATTTTCAATAACTATAAGCCTTTCATAGTACTGCGGGTATTGAGCTCTGATGAAGAACTTATTCATTTGTTCTTTTTCAAGTGCTGGTCTTACTTTCGCGGCTTTAGATCTCCACCGAGTAGCATATTCGCGGAAGGTTTCAGTTGGTTTCTTCTTGAGGTTTTGAATGTAGAAAACATTTGATGCATTTTATGTGTTGAACCTGAATCTGTCCATGAAATATGACACCATGCTTACCCAATTAACCCACTTCTTCGGGTTCTGACTGATATACCAAGACAACGCATCTCCGGTGAGGCTTCGCATGAACAGTTTCATAGGGATTCGTTCATCTTTGCTCACTCCTACAAGTTTGTCACAATAAGTCCTCAGATGCACTCCGGATCACCAGTTCCATCGAATATTTCGAACTTGGGAGGTTTGTAACCCTCCGGCAGTTCCACATTTGGTTGAATGCACAAGTCCTTATAGTTTAAACCTTCAATGCCTTTACCACCTTCGACACTCTGAACTCTGCCAGTGAGATTCTTGAGTTCTTCCGCCATGTTCTTAATGAGTAGGTATTTCTCGGTTGATTTAGGTATGTATAGAGTTTGTTGCGGGGTGTGGGGTAAGGTCTACACATATATCGGGTTGCTTTGGTGGACTCCGGGGATCTGGGCATAAGGGTGATCATTTGTTTAGTTTTGGAGGTTAGGAGTGGGTTATGGTATTTTCTGGGGATTATGATAAGTGATAGTCTGCGGGTATTGGGTTGGGTGGGGATGATGTTGTTGCGGAGTTGGTATTGGGGGATGATTAGGGTTTTGGGGGAGGTGTAGGGTACTGGTGTGGTGCATGAGGGTTTGGTGGCGGGTTTTGGTTTTGTGGGTTTTGTGGTGCTTAGTTCTGGGTATTTGGATTTTGTTGGTCAATATCAGGGGCATTTATAGTGAGAGAGAGGTTTACCAAGTTCTGGACCTACTCAAGTTCTCCTTGTAGCTCCAAAATCTTTTGTTCCAGACGTAAGACTAGTTCATTCTATGCCGGGGTGCTCCGACCATCTGAAGTTTCGACGTTCTCAGCTATAGTAGCATTGTCCTTCCTGATACCACAAAAATCATCCATTTTCCATTTCCCTTTGCTTTTGCCTTTACGATCACTTGCTGGAGGAGGAGGTGGAGGACCTTTGGATCTAGTGTGATATACTGACGATGACAATATGCACGAACCAACCTTGGGAATGGGAATAATCAAAAAGAAGAAAAAGTAAAAGGTAACCAATTTAGTAAGAGGTTTTGAAATAATGCTTGCAATATTAAACATGTTTTGCAAAATTATGTAATAATTCGCGTCCTAATTTGGGGACCTCGTTGTGCCCGAGGTAGGCCTAAGCGACACATAGACTTGGAGAAAATTGATGCCAACAATTGCGTCATTTCATTAATGTGAAAATGAGCCAAACCTTCACTAAATCGACAATAATAATAAAGTTACTAATGGCATTTAGCCTTATTACAATTGAAATCTAAAACTAGGCTAGAAAAAAATAAAGGACATTATTTGCTAGTCTACTTGGTCCCTGCAGGACCTTCTCCGTACTTGGCTCTTTTGACTCCATCAATCAAGTTCCCCAAGTCGCGCATATCCAATAATAAATAAGCTTTTCCTAGATGCCCTCCTTCACCGCCATCTGTGTTTTGACAATCCACAAGCCTCTTTCTCATCTATCCCTCAAGCTCCATCAATCCTTTTTCTAGATATTCCAATATCTCGGTGGACTTAGTGATGATTTCCTTCCATTCATTAATTTCCTCCATGTCCACTTTATGTTGTTCCAGATGTCTAGCTTCAGACTCAAAAACCCTTTTGCGAAGCCTTCTATACTTGACTTGTGCCTCAACATCATCATCAATGATCCTATTTTCCAAATTGGCCCCTGGCTTGACGTCTCCCGCTATATCATCTACCAACCATGATGGATAGGCATGGTACCTGTCTGGCTCGATAGTCTCTCTTTCCGCAATGACCTTCTGGTTCCACATATGTTGCGCCTCATACTTGAAAGGAATGATGTCCCCTTTGAAATCTGCCTTGTACTGGACCATTTTGGAAACTCGAGGTATGACATGTTTTCTTCCCGCTTGTCTCATTACCCTTATAAGAGCATAAGGATAAATGCCTCGCAACCCAATCAATACCAAATGAGTAGTATCCCTCGACCTGATGATGAACTCACTGCTAGGAAACCATTCAAACATCCAATGTACCTTCTCGTCTGTCAGATTGTTGAAGAAACGTACCCAACTTACAACACTTTTGGGATGTGCAAACCTATCTGGGATGAATGTCATTTTCTTTGGATGGTAATGAGATATGTATTCATTCAATGGTCGTCGCAGAAGCTCTTGACGATATTTTCCCCTCTGAAAGTGATCCAATAGCCAGACTTGTAGTAATAGATTACAACCTTCAAAATGTCTGAACCCCTACTTGCACCGGTCTAGAGCACAGTATAGTTCAGCTAGGATCATAGGGATGATGGTGTAGGTTTGCCCCTCGATGCCTTCTATTAAAGTTCTTGCAACCATAGCTAAACGAGTGTGAATTCTTCCCCCTTTCATTGGAAATATCAACAAACCCAAGAAGCAAATGATGAATACATAAACTCGATGGTGCGTCCAAACTAAGGAGGTAATGGAAAGTTCCTCATAATGAAGTCGGTACGACTTACTATGCCCATAACGCTCATAAAGAAACCCAAAAGGGGTGTAGGATTTCTTTAAGCAAAGCAATTCTTCATTTTTCTTAAAGCCCAACATCTTTAGAAACCGCGAGGGGTGCGATTCTCTGGTACTAGTAACCCCGGACTATCTTATGGCAGCTTAGCAAAACCTCTTATTTCTTCTAAAAGAGGAGTCATTTCTATGTCACCAAATCGGAAGACCATTTTTTTCTCATCCTAGAACATGGTAGCAGCCTCAATCAAAGCTCTATTTGGTTGGATATTAAGCAGAGATGGCAAGTCACCAAGTACTCTTCTCACATGATTCTTGTCGCATGGTGCAAGGTTTTTCCACCAGTCAAGTAGCAGAGGTGGGATGTTTTAGACCATACCGAACCTGGGGACTTCGTGTTTCATTTTCTGCAAACAAATAAAGTTAGCCCTTTCCCCCTCCAGATTCAACCGCTTACACAATAATGATCAACATACTGGCATATTTTCTCCAAGTAATGCACATAACATGGTGGCACCCATTGGGATTATGGAAATCTCGTCGGGCTTTGGACAAGGCTTATCTTAGCGGGCTATTACGTTAACAATGTTTTAACCCGTACTAGGTTTAACATGATGTATGTACATTTGATATTAGAGTAAGGTTTCTAGAAAGGTCTAGACAGGTACTCTCAAGTGGACAACTTTAGAGGGAAAGGCACGGGACCGTCGACTGCACCGCTGATCAACTAGTCTACCACAAATAAGCCTTTCCGATTTTAAAAAAGGTAATTTTAGAAGAGCGCGGACACTCATCAAGCGCCGCTATGTTGATAATTGGCACGAGTGGAGAATGATTTATGCAGAAATAACACATTGTCAAGTATTTGCATGATAAATATGTAAAAGCAGTAGATACAATAGTAAGGTAAACAGGAAATATATAGAAAGGAAAGACAAAAGGAAAGAGTTAGTTTAGTTCGTGGAATATATGCAAAAATGTAATAAAGCAAATATGGGAATAGGGATGGGAGAGGCATGATATGACAGTTTTAGACAAGATGAAATGAAGAGTGGTCATAGAGAATAAAGGTGAACGGGAAAGGGATGTGCATGTCATAACAGATTTAAACAAATAAAGGTGAACGGAGAAGGGATGTGCATGTCATAACAAATTTAAACAAATAAAGGTAAATAGGGGAAGGGATATATATTTAATAGCAAAATTTAAACAAATAAAGGTGAAGAAGGGATGTACAGGTAATAAAGAAAGTAATCCACGTAAGTAAAGTTCATTATGGTAAGAGCCTAAGTGTAATTCCCCAGCAGAGTCGCCATGCTGTCGCGCCCTGTTTTCTCGCGAAGGCGGGATTCGACATTGCAACAACTCTTTTGAGTGGGAGGTAAAGTGTTAAAAGAGAAGAGTCGCCACCTAACGATTTTTAAGGTGCGTTAGGGCACCTATTGTGTAGATAACTCAATTTGACTAGTCAGCGTCACCAAAGATCGGGTAAGGGCTCAAATTACCTCAAAGAAAATGTGTTAGGCACTCTTCGAGGTCAACAACTGTGGATCCCGACCGAACTTAAGGCTATGTGGATTATAATTAAGCAAGATGATTAAATAAACAAAGAGAATAAAAGGTCAAAGAGTTTCATTATAACACAATGAGAATTGGTACAAATCTTAAGGACTACAAGGATACAACTATAACGGTCTATATTAGATGACTAAGTGTATAAAGAGAAAAGGGGAGTCCTAAGTTTTTTAGCCTAAAGGATCACCCCGTGCAACATAAATAATACTTTGCAACTCCATTTAGATAGGAGTTGCTCATATTATTCAGCGAGCACAGACTATCATCTCCTGTTACCCGATTATTATGTTGAAGTTGCTTACTTAGAGTGTTCTAATTCAATTCTAAGTCGTGTCTTATGCATGTACTACCCATCCCATGCCTATGGTCCAAGAGGCGTTAGACCTCTATTTGGGTGGTTCTAGACTTTACATAGGCTGCTCAAAATGATAAAACTAAGCAACATTCAAACAAATAGAACTTCACTTAAGGACAGAAAAAGGCTCAAGTTAGCCTCCACACTTAGACAACAAATGCACGCAAATAGATTTCTACGTTAGGCACTAGACAGTTTCAGAATTGAGGCAAATTGAAGTCATTAAGCTCTATAGACACGGTTTCTAAACAACTACTCAGTTTAAGAGCATCCGATATGGGGAATAAAAACTATTGGGAATACTCAGAATTACTCGTATTTGATCCTATTGGCATGCTTTCTAAGCGAGTAACAGTATTTTACAGCTAGGTTCTAATAATTGGCAGTTGAAAACTGATTCTATAACACGTTGTCCTATAGGCATATTTTCTAGGAGAGCAATAAATATAACAGTAATTGATGAATCAATTAAGAACCTATGGACATGATATTTAGATGAGGACCAGTAGAGCATAAGCTAGTATAATCCTATAGGCATGGTATCTAATGAACACGCCGCCATTATGAAAATTAAAGGATGATTATTGGCATTTGTTTCCTATAGGCATGTTGTCTAGTGACGCATAGCAGTAGACATAAGAATAAATAGAGTATATAAGCTCATACTTTGATAGTAAACAATTTGTGTGAGTGTGTGATTCCCCTAATGGCATGATTTCTACTAGTGTACATGGAAACTTAAATATCATATATGGCAGGTTGGATAACATATCAAGTAAATCATACGAATCCTATAGGCATATTTTCTACCCTTTCATGTAAATATTGGAATATACCATTTCCCCAATTTCACTAACACCCCAATTGTTTATTACAAAATTATTACAGACCCGATGAGGAATATAAGTGCAGATATTACACAAGAAATTATAGTAGGCCTATAGTAGGCCCAAAGGAGATACCCAGTATTGCCTGGGCCTTCAACAAACCCCTTCTTCGCAAATAGCATGCCCAGATCCAAACAGAGGACTATGCCCATCAGCACAGCCCAAAAACCATAGAGGAACTCAAGCCAAACCAAACAGCCACAAATTGCCCATATGACTCAAATATTGAATTACACATAAATCACTTACACAACCTAGTTTGCAGATTATACCAATAATGTGAGGAAGAAAAGCTTAATGCCAGAGACAAATCACGTTCTAGTAGAAAATAGAGTGATCAAAGAACCCCAAATCCTAATGTGTCAGAGTTCACAAGGGTCTAAAATGAACCCCGAGCAGTGCTCACACTAGGGAGGTCAATAGAGAGAACTTTGGTGGCCTTGGCTTTCAGCCGACCAAGAGTGATAGATTCAGAATAGTGTAGGTAACAAATGCGAGTGAGATGACAGTGATCAAGTGATAGAATTTGAAGAGGTGCACTTATATTTTAGAAGGAGACATAGCAGGGGTGATTGAACAAAGAACATACAAGCAAAGAGAATCAACAAAAAACTCAAAGGATAGGTTGATATCACAAGTTCAAACACTGAGCATATTGGGCAGAAAACATTTTGTAAGAAGTAGGGGAATCAGGGTTTCTAAGACTACTAGATTAACATACAAAGGTGCACAATGCCAAACGAATCTAAAGTAAAGCACTAAATTAAAGAATTTAAAGCCTAGGGGTCTAAATTATGTTGAATATCCATCACAACACTAGCAAGTAGACATGCCAACTTATATCACTAAGACAAAACAGTATTAAACATTATAAGGAAACAAACATTAAGATGGCTACTCTAAAGGTCCCAACTAATCACCAGGGGATACAGGATTAGGCAAACCGAAGACATAATGAGTGACAAAATAGCATGGGAGTAGGTCATAGCTAGAGTGAAGGTCTTAACAGAGATTATGGCACATTATAGATACGAGTCAGTCATTAAGAGAACCCAGAACAAAGCTGGGAAGCAAACCTATGCACGCAGTAAATGTAAACATTCAGGTACCAACACATTAGGCTAAACGAACTTAAGAGAGTCCAAATTATTCAAGTTAAGCATAAACATATCTCAGAACTGGCAGATTTAGGTAAAATCAAGTGCTAAAGAAGTTCAGATCACAAAACGAGTTCAATGCCAACAAGGTTGCACATAGAGATGGTCTAGAAACACATTAGGTCATGAAATTTCAGAGGTATGAATATGCAAATCATGAACACAGGAGAATAAAATTGTGAAAGTTAAGGAACTTACCAATTATCACTTGACAAATAGACAAACAAGAAATAACAAACCCCACAATACTCTCAACGTCATCAAAGAGCTATAGAACCTAGAATCTTAGTGCGTCAGAGTTCCCAAAAGCTTCAAACAAACCCCGGGCAGTGTTCGCACCAAGAAAAGTTGAAAAATCTAATTCCGATGGCCTTGGCTTTTAGCCGGCCAAGAGCCAAAGTATAGAACAAGAGAATGAGAGATTAATAGAGTGACAACCTTTAGTTTAGTGAATCTCGTGAAAAAAGTCTGTTTCAAAGGGGAATGGGGAGGTGTTTATATAGTAGTAGAAATCAATTAAATAAACAAGGAAATGCTAAAATCCAATATAAATAAGGAAATGATAACATGCAGAATAAATTTAATCGGATTAGGAGAAAAATTAGGTAAACCCTAATTGACAGAAATCAAAGATTCGACCGAAGATTTTGGTGAATCGGCTTCATATCGCCTTAGCATGAACGTATATAGACGGAATACCATCTAGATCTTAGAGATTGAAGATGATTTCCACATGACTCCAGGTCTGATACTTGCCAAAAATCGGCAAGTACTAAGTAATACCAGAATCGTGTAAGTAACACGGAGATGGAGCATATATGAAAGGCAAATCGTAAGAGGATTCCATATCAAGGTCAGAATCTAGGGGTGTGGCGATTAGGGTTCGTGAAGGAAAAGGGAGTGACAAATAGAATAGAGGCGGTTGTCTTTAGGAAATGGGGATTAGGGTTAGGTTATTGGGATATAAGGAAAGGGCATGGGGTGTTGTGAGCTGTTGATCGCTTTTGATCAACGGTTGAGATTAAAAACGAGTTGGGTCAGAATTTGGACTAGGCAGGGTCACTTGGGGTTGGGCTTGAGGATTGAGCTAGGGATTTGGGTCTGTTTGGTCCGAAAAATAGCTCAAACAATTGGGCCAACTTTTAAATAAGAGATTAAAAGGGAAATAGTTAAATAAATATATAAAAATTCTATTTATGCAAATTAATACTTTAAAACAATAGTAAAAGATTATAAAAATATAAAATATTATTTTGACCCTGAATAAATTGACAAATGCAATAAAAATGTAAAATATAGGCTATTATTGCAAGATTGTGCAAATAGCTTAAGAATACCAATATAATTAAGTAAAAAATATTTGAAACATGTATTATGAATGCAAATAATAATTTTAGATGATTATGTCATCACAAGAATAATTTTAAGGAATAATTAATAAATATTCCAGTAATTTAAATGCAAGAAAATTTATTTTAAACCTCTAAAAATTATGGAAAATTATAGAAAATGTTTGTATAGATTTTGTAAACTACATAATGATGCAAAAAATGATATTTTGAAAGTATTTAAATTATTTAAAAAAATATGAGGGCAAAATTGGGTATCAACAAGTATGATTTAGTATTTCAGCATCATGTATTACAGTATGATTCTCAGTTCCTGATTTTAAATCCGTGAATGTTGAACACCTGTATTTGGGCATGAGGCCGTAGTTTATTCTTTATGCATTTTTGGGCTTGAGGTCGCAGTTATGTATACGTATACATCACATTGGGGAAACATGTTAAGCATGTCTGGGATAGGATTTCAGGTATAATGGAACTTAGCAACAATATTTTAGCTAAACAAATGTGTCATCATAACTTGAATACATCTCATCCTTACTTCATGACTTAAACTAAGTGAAAAGTGATCTTAGAACATACACAAAAGCGATACAACAGTCCAACTAGCTTAGGACAAGTTCACATAAACAATCATGAGTTAAATCAAGTAATTAACAGAATTCACAGAAGCATATTAAAGAGATAAAACAAGCTTAAAGATCATGAGTTAGTATTTCTAAACTAAGGTAATAAGCTGGTTCTCAGCACTAAATGATTCATACTTTGTTTACATCTGGACTATTAAGGGAACTACAAAAGTAACACTCAAAGCAGATTAGCATAACAATCAGAATAGTGCGAATAGAATCATTAAAGAGGTCTAAAATTAGGTATTAGGAACGTTAATAAGTTGTTTAGTCACTTTCAAAGTTAACAATAAACATGAATCATTAGATGCATATCAATATCAGCATGTAATTCTAATTTCATTAACTTAAAGAAGTTCATGATTACAGAAACTACTTTACAGTCATCAATACACACCTAAAATAGTTAAAGAAACATAAACACATTGTTAATAACGTCATTAAATAAAAAAAGTAAAGAAAATCATATTAAGGAATTTAGATTAGCAAAAGAAGGACAAGGCTGAGGTTTTACTGACCTCCTTTGGGGAAACAAACCAAACGAGTGTTCAAGTTAGCCGTTTAGGAAACCAAAAGCTCAGCTCTTAACCAGTGACCAACTTAGAACCACAAGAAAGAGAGAAGGAGAGGTTGAGTGAAAACTCAAAATTTCAAACGAAAAGACATAAGCAACACTTTACTGTATCTTAATTTCTTTAGAAATGTTAGGTGTAGTTGGTGTATATTTTCTGTGTGTTGTTAGTGAGAGCATTTAAGACTTCTATTTATAGTGGCCATTGAGCCTTAGGGTTCCAGATTCAAACCGTGGTAGTGGAGGATGACGGAGGATGAATGATGATAGCAAAGGAGGTAAAATCAGAAAGAGCAGAGGGAGAATCGTTGAAGATTTTTACCTGAGTGACGACTGGCCATTTGAAGGCAAAGGACCATCGAGTAAAACGCCCAATGTCTAGATGTTGCTACGCTTGACCTCTGGACCAAGAATAATGATGACAACACTGAAGATACAGCTATTCATGTCATAGATTTAACAGCATATAAGAGAAATCTAACGATTTGATATTGCATCATTGAATCTAGGGTTTCAGATTTAGGCATTTGAATTTCTAGTGACGAAACAGGAAAGGGATCGGCGAGAATCCCGGCTGGTAGAGAGAGAAAGGACTATTCAAGGGTTGATTTGAGACGTTGCACGAATTTGTGCAAGGTTTCTTTGATGATTAGGTTTGCGAGTTGAGAGAGATTAAAGAGGAAAGGGAAAGAGAAACGGTAGGGTCTTTGGGGGAAATGATTAGGGTTTTGGGAGATAGGGGTTGGTCGTCTGTGAGTTATGGTTGATGGGTTTGATCCGGGCCATTGATCTTTTAGATCAACGGTCCTGGTATTTAGGTATTTTATAATTTTAATAGGGAATTTTAATGTTTGTTGGATCTATGAATTTCGACGGTGAGGATTAGATCTGGAGATGTGTTTAAAATTAAAGAAAAATCGAAGTTAAAATTGTGGGCTGTTGATTTATGGAATGGATTGCCCAGATAATTTGTGTTTCTTTTATGAGTGATTGGGATGGGTGATGTGGCGAGGTCCGATTGGTCTAATGGTGATGGCAAGGATTGCCAAAGTGGAGAAGGAGGGGTTATTGGACTGGGTATTTTCGGACCGGGCTTGGTTATTTGGGCCAAAATTCATTTAAATGGTAGCCATTTGTGTTTTGATTATGAATTGCAATTATAGCCTTTTTAGCCTTTAACCTCTGTTGAAATTAAATTAAATACACTTAATTATTTCCAATAAAATATAGTAAAATTATATATATCAAATATACTACTAATTATTGTAATTAATTATTTATAAAATATTTTATTTTCTAAGTTGTAGCACTAATTTCAAACTATTAGTATATTAATCTAATTAATTAGGAATTAAGGAATAATTTATTAAATTAATTATAAAACCTATGTGATGTATACAAAAACTATTTAATAATCTACAAATATTGAGGAAGGTATATCTATAATTATAATTATAACATTGATTTATCAATTTCAAAGTTATTAATCTTGTAAAAATAGGTGTTATTGATTGAAAACACTATCAAAATATTCATTGTAAATTATTAAGTATAGATAAATTAATTTTAAAAGGGAGGTTCAAAATTGGTTGTCAACAGCTGCCCCTCTTTAACCGGAGATGATGAAAGAATTTTCGGGCAAAGAAATTGAACCAAAGCTAATTTTGTCCGGACTTTAGGCATACATTGAAGGAATGGCACGAGGATTATGAGTTGTAGATTTAGGAAGATCCTAAGATGATTTTTGGGAAATGGGGTCGAATTCTGGCTTCGAATTGCTTACATACCTCGTGCTTAACGAGGATCAGGCCTCATGTAGTTCTGGAATGAAGACTTTGAGGAAGCGATGCTCACAAGAATTGCCCTACTATCCTATTATTGTGAGTCGGAAGATTCGGCACTCATGAAAGCTTTACATTTGAGGCTTGACTTGAAAGATTTGAAAAATTAGAGTTCTACTAATCATTTTGAGCTCGGATCCTTGGCCCGCTAATGAATTTGTTGTCCCTCATAACGTTGTACTGCTTAGAAGGAGTTCCACGTTGCGATGTTTGTTCCTGCAAAATATGAAATACACACATACCCATATATTGCAATGCAGAATATGTGAAGATGTGATGTAAAAGATGCAGGAATGATGATGTTTGACTGTCGGTGAGCCATTATTTGGGATCAGGATGATGGGATACTTGAACTTGACTCAATTTGTTAGCTGGGCTGTGTACCGTTCTGCAGCTATCGGAGCATTGAGTCTCCTCATGTCGGGAGTAGTTGTAGAATGCATCTCCGTATGGTGGGGGAGTTTTGAATTGAAAAGTATCTCCGCTTGTTGGGAGAGCTTGACTTGTAGAGTGTGTCTCCTCTTGTTGGGAGATCTTTGCACTGAAAATGTAAAGTAATCTGCACTTGGGAGCGATTGACTTGTAGAGTGCGTTTCCACTTGTTGGGAGAGCTTTACACTGAAAAGTGTCTCCGCTTCTTGGGAGAGCTTGATTTGTAGAGTGTGTCTCTGCTTGTTGGGAGAACTTTGCACTGAAAATGTAAAGTAATATCCTCTTGGGAGCATGGGAAAAGAAAAGCATGCCCAAGAGGTAGTCTTGACGGTGAAGCTAATTTGCAGCCATCGATTGGCAGAACGTCGGTGACGAGATTTGTGCAATTCTGGCCTTCGATGTGATAAAGCAGCGATGCGGATTGTTTCGTTGACGGAGTGAATAGTTTACTATATACAAGGTTTCGATTGGTGAACCCGACGTTTGATTTGTACAAAATGCTCTGATCGATTGAGCTGATGATTTGCTATATACAGGGCTCCAATTGGTGAAGTCGGCGGCTCATTTTGTACAAGGTGCCCCGATTGGTTGAGCAAACAGTTTGCTATATACAGGGCTCCCATTAGCAAAGCTAGCGGATCGTTTTGTACAAGGTGCTCCGATTGGTTGAGCAGTCAGTTTGCTATATACAATATGCCTTGTTTGCACCAGCGGTCTGATTCTAAGGTACCTGCAAAGGATTCAGGAATTAGTTTCAGTTAGACCAAGAAAAGTTAGATGAAGAAAGAGGGGTGATAATCCTGAGAGAGTGACGGATCCGTCATTTGCCCTAATGTATTCCCAACATTTCCTTGCGTCATGTTAGCCTTGCACTCAAAGAAAAATTCTTAGCAAGAGAGGAATTGGTTTGTGTCGACCACAGTATTGGTTTTGCCCCAGCCCTTGATGTGGTTACGCCGTGAAGTCCAGTAGGTGGAACAATTTACTATATTTTTAGAAAATATTTTTGATAATCTTTGTTTCTGGAAAATGTCGTCGTTCCGGACTATGATATGCTTCGAAAGGTTCTCTGAACGCGAGCGTTGCTTCTTGAAAGCTCTACCCCATTGATGTCGATCTTCCACGATGCTTCTAACGATGTGATTGCATCCTAATTCGAACTAATGCATTATTAAGGTTTCCTAGGGTTATGATTGAAGCCTTTTAGGTTGCCTACATATCTAAAACGGAATCAGGTCTGAACGTAGTTCGTGGATGATGATAAAAATATGATAAATATGACAGAGCCTGACTTAGGCAGCCTACGTATCTAATTGGAATCAGGTCAGAACGTAGTTCAATTACAAAAGATGACTAGATCCGATGAGGAATGCCTACGTATTCCTTCCCGAGGAAATCAAGTCATGGAGTAGTTCCGGAGCATCATACAAAATGATATTTGGATTTTCTATTACAAAAGAAAGGGGGGAGAGAAACTGAACCCTACGTGGGCTTCCTACGTTTCCCTCCGTGGGAAGTAAGGTTGAACATAGTTCTGTTATAGTAAACCTAACTTTATCGCCTTCAAACATAGTATCTCTTGATTGCGTCTGTGTTGATGGGATTCATGCTGACTCTTCCATCCATTTATGCCAAGATTAGATATCCACCCGACAACACTCGGTGAACCACCTAAGGACCTTGCCAATTCGGTGCGAACTTTCCTTTGGCTTCTTCTTGGTGGGGGAAGATATTTTTCAGAACCAACTACCCCGGTGTGAACTGGCGAGGCTTCACCCTTCTGTTAAATGCACTGGCCATCCTATTATGATATAGCTGACCATGGAATACTGCATCCATTCTCTTTTCGTCAATGAGCATGAGTTGCTCCTGTCTGACCCGTATCCACAATGTATTATCTAACTTGGCCTCTTGGATGACTCTTAAGAATGGTATCTCAACCTCTACGGGTATCACAGCTTCGGTGCCGTATACTAGCATGTATGGCATTACCACAGTGGATTTTCTCATGGTGGTCCGATAACCCAATAAGGCGAAGGATAACTTCATGTGCCATTGCATGTGATTGTCCACTATCTTTCGTAGAATTCTCTTTATATTCTTGTTGGCTGCCTCAACTGCCCCATTTATTTGTGGCCTATAGGTTGTGGAGTTGCGCTGGACAATTTAGAACTTCTCACAAATTCCCTTATCAGATATTTGTTGAGGTTAGCTACGTTGTTAGTGATGATTGACTCGGGTATTCCAAATTGGCAGACGATGTTGTTTCGAACAAAATCTGCCACTACCTTCTTTGTGACGGCCTTGTAGGTAGATGCTTCGACCCATTTGGTGAAGTAGTTGATAGCTACTAAGATGAAACAATGCCCATTTAATGCAGCGGGCTCTATAGGTCCAATCACGTTTATTCCCCAAGCGACGAACGGTCAAGGTGAACCCATCACATTCAACTCATTAGGCAGAACCCGAATAAAATTTCTGTGGATCTGGCACTGGTGACACTTCTGCACATAGCAGATACTATCGCTTTCCATGGTCATCCAAAAGTATCTGACTCTCAAGATCTTCTTGGCTAATGTGAAATCGTTCATGTGGGGTCCAGTATATTCCTGCGTGTATGTCTCCTAATAATCTGGTTGCCTCAGCAGTATCTACACATCTCAACAAACCCATGTCAGGGTCCTCATATACAATACTTCCATGTTAAGGAAAAAATGATTCGCCAACCTCCTGAGTGCTCGTTTCTGGCTATGAGTAGCACTTTCTAGGTACTCTCTTTTCTCGATGAATCTCTTGATATCATGGTACCATGGTTTACCGTTCGGCTCTTCATCTACATGAAAGCAGTAGGCATGTTGATACCTGTTCTCCACCTCGATAGGGTTGATATAATTATTGTCTGGATGATAAATCATGGATGATAGAGATGCAAGGGCGTTGACGAACTCCTTCTGGATCCTGGAAACATGCTTGAACTCAATATTCGTGAACTTCTTGCATAACTCTTTTACACAATGCAGGTACGGAAGAATCTTGACATTTTTGGTAGACCACTCCCTTGGACTTGGTGTATCAATAGATCGGAATCCACTATGACCAAAATCTCTTTGATGTTCATGTCGATTGCCATCCTGATCCCAAGGATGCATGCTTCGTATTCAGCCATATTATTGGTACAAGGAAATCTTATCTTTGTTGATGCTGGATAGTGCTTTCCGGATTCCAAAATTAGGACTGCCCCAATTCCTACTCCTTTGAAATTCGATGCTCAGTCAAAAAACATTCTCCATCCAGGGTATGACTCTGTAATATATTCTTCGACGAACAATACCTCATCATCGGGAAAGTACGCAATAAGTGGCTCGTAATCCTTGTCCATTGGATAGACTTTTGGGTTATGTACACAATGTCAAATTTGCTGAGGAGAATTTTCCATTTAGCTAGCTTTTTGGTAAGCATCGACTTCTGAAAGATATACTTGAGCGGATCGAGCCGAGATATCAAATGCGTCGTATATGCTGACATGCAATGCCTTAATTTCTGGGTGATCCAAGTTAGAGTACAACAAGTGCGCTCTATCAAAGTGTATTTGGCCTCACATGGTGTGAACTTCTTACTTAAGTAGTAGATGGCCTGCTCCATTCTCCTGGTTTCATTGTGTTGTCCCAACGCACATCCGAAGGCATTATCCAAGACTGACAGGTACAATAACAATGGCTTCCCGGGCTAGAGGGGAACAAGTACTGGTGGATTTGACAAATATTCCTTAATTCGATTGAAGGCTTTCTGACACTCCTCTATCTATTTTGTGGCAGCGTCTGTTTTCAGCAGCTTGAAGATAGGTTCACAAATTACTATAAACTAGGCTATGAAACGACTGATGTAATTCAGTCTACCCAGGAAACTCATCACATCCTTCTTACTCTTGGGCGGTGGCAACTCCTGAATGGCTTTGATTTTTGATGGATACAATTCTATCCTTTTTCTGCTTACGATGAAGCCTAACAATTTTCCAGCAAGGACTTCGAACGCGCATTTTGCCGGGTTCAACTTCAGGCTATACCTCCGCAAGCGTTCGAAAAATTTCTTTAAGTCGTCCAAATGTTCTGTACTTTTCCGAGACTTGACGATGACATCATCCACATATATCTCGATCTACTTATGAATCATGTCATGAAAGAGGGTCGGCATGGCCCTCGGTAAGTGGCACCAGCATTTTTAGGCCGAATGGCATGACTCTGTAGCAGTAAACTCCCCAAGGTGTGGTGAAGGCTGTTGACGTTTGGTAAACAATGTATATATTTAACTGTTGTTGCCTCACATTCTAGTATTTTTAATCATTTTTGAGTATTAATTATATTGATTTATACTTAATATTATATTTTAATTGTATAGGAATAAAGTGATGTGAAGATAAAAGATATGGACCAAAATTAAATATAATGCGAAAGAAAAAAAGAAAGGAAAAAGAAAAGAATCCAAAGTGGGAGCTTAATGATGGAGTAATGATTGCATGATTTCTTTCATGGTTAATGATGATATAAACAAAGAGATAAAACAAAAGGAAAAGAAGAGATAAAGAGGCATCACGTGAACATCAGCAGAAGTGAAATTCAGTCCAAGCAGGTGCGTCGCAAACACAAGAAATTAGGCAGAAACTTACTGCCTCCAGCGCCAGGGCCAGCGTCTAGCGCTGGTCTGGACGCTGTGGTGCACGATTTTTCCTATTTCTCCCGGGACAAGGTTATTTCGGCCTTGCACGGTCCCAACTCGTATAAAAGGGATTCTAAACCTAATTTGGAGGGGATCTAACATATTTTTGAGGGGGAATACGCCACTTTGGAGGGGGAGAGCACAAACCACGCTTTGGAGGAGGCTTCTAACTAGTTTTTCTTCTCTTCTCTTCTTTTAATATCATAATTTATTAGTTCTAGAGTTTTGGGTGCTACATGAATGTTGTAGTTTGAAACTTGAATTGTTCTTATTATTTTATTATATTGGTTTATTTACTCAATCTTGCGCTTCATTATTTAATTGCTTGATCGCCAATTAAATACCATCTACGAATCTAGGATTAAACTCGGGAGAGGGGATTCTAAATTGCATATAATATTGAGTAGAGCAAGATCTTGAACTCGAGCATCGGGAACGGATTTGCGGTTAGGATAGGGATATACCTAATCGCCTTGCTTGGTTATTATACGGGAATTATTGATGCATTCTTGTTAATCCTAATTCCATAAGAATATAGGCATTATGTTAGCTTGAATAGGCGAGTAGTACTTCGGGAGAAGGCTATGAGCAATATTAACCTTATCAATCAATAAACCAGATAAATTAATTAGACGATTTAAGTGAAAAACTCAACGGGATTGTTAGCTAACCCATATCTCTAGAATATTGTCTCTCATTGAATTCTTCTTGAATATTGCCAACTTGTTTCCTTTAATCTCTTTGTTTGCTACTCTAGATTAGTTGTAGTTAATTAATCACACTTTAAAAAATTGCTTGAATAGATTAATTATCTTAGTTTAATTTAGTAAATAGTTAATCACAAGTCTCTGTGGGTACGATATCTAGACTTACAATCCTATATTACTTGTCGGTCACGTATACTTGTGTGTGCGTTTGGGAGCAACAAATTTTTGGCGTCGTTGCTGGGGACTGAGAAATTAGCTATTTTTCTAGATTAGACTTGTACTTATATTTTTAAAAGTTTTATTTTTTCTGTAAATATTTTTATATTTATAATTATTTAATATTTTCTCTTAGTGTGTTTATAGTTCTCTGATCATGACATCTGGGGATGAAATATATGAAGATAAGATAATTGATGAAGAAGCTTGGTTGATGGAAGACTTTTATGGCACATATTATTGGGCTTGACATGACCTCACCTCTTGGAAGTCTGAATTTGAATATAGGAGTAAGGGTTGGTATTGTGACGAATATTATCGATTAAGGGAATATGCAAAACAACGTTGTTTACTAACAATGTTGGTGAATGATTGGTCTAAGGAGAGAGTTGATCTTGCACAAAAATTGATAGGTTTGGCTTAGTTGTGCGCAACTTAGATGCAGATTTGAGTGCAAAGGTTGATGCGTGTAACGCCCAACAATTTAGTGATGAGTTGTGTGAAGCTGAAAAATATCTTCTAAGCCAAATTGAGGAGCTAAAACGAGAATACCAATTATTAGACCAGGCTTTTGTTGATGATGCCGAGGTTGAGGGAGTATATATTATTGAGGATGTAAAAAATAATGCAGTTTTGGAGTTGGGGCGTGGTGGTCCTCATTCTAATCATTTTTCTGCATTATATTTGGATGGAGACATGGAGATCGAGCCTTTGGAGAGATGTATAGATGAAGAACAAGACCCTTATATTCTAAAATTTGCAACATTAAAAAGGCAAAATGACATTCCCCACTTAAGGGCCAAGAAGTGCAAGATACGATATCTATTGCTTGGTTCCTTTATTTTCACACCACCATCCCATGAACGTGACGGAAATATTGATGCAAAATTGGGGGCGCATTCATATCCTCAAAGTGGAAGAAAAAGTAGTGAAAGTGATGGCGTCGTGCCGCAACGTTAAATCAAGCGCTTGTTGGGAGGCAACCCAATTCTCTTTTTTCTTTTTCTTTTTGTTTATTTTTTTATTGTGTTATATTTGTAGTGTTGTTTTTGTATTTTTATAGGAGTAGGAGCATGGAGTCAAAGCCAATAGGTGTGGGAAAAATCGAGCAGGTGGTTGAAACTGAGTGTGAGGTACCCACACAAGGGATCATACCTGGGAGAAGTCTGAGTATCCCGTGAGCTGGTAATACTTCGGCCTTTGGCCTTCTAGGGAGTTTCTTTTACCCTCTATTTATTTATTATATGCATTAAGGACATTGTATAATTTTAAGTGTAGGGCGAGGAGATTATTTGGATGATTTTCCGTGCTATCCTAGTTTAGTTTTAGTACTCTTTCTTAGTGTACTAGTTTTTGTGTAAAGAAAAAAAATTAAAAAAATTAAAAATTAAAAAAATAGAAAACTTGGACTTTTTCCAATGATGGATTTTGTGGACAGCTTTCTTGAGGGATTAAAGTTCAATAAAAAAATCTAAAAATATTTTCTTTTTATTCTAGTTAGTTTTAGTTAGATAATAATCCCCCTTGATTTTTCTTTGTACATCGATTCTTTTTCAGGGGATGTAACTTGAACCGGATAATTTTTTATTTTTAGGATTAGATTTTTTTTAGGAGTAGTAAAATAGGAGAAGAAAACCTTTTGTGACTTGTTAGATACTAGCATATTTAGGCCTGAGCTTGAGTAGTACTTTCATCTGAGTGCTTGAGTAATGAATTAAATAGCAAACTTTCTGACACCTAAGCTCAGGGTTGTGACTCTATATATAGCTTATTCTTATGATTGTTCGTTATGATCATGTCTGTCTTAGAGTAGAATTGATCTATCTTGATTGATACTTGTGCCATGTGGGGTGAGGATTTCTTACATATATTTCATGTTTTTCATCTTAGTCTAGAACTTGCCCTGCATGTTATTGAAACGAAATAAAAGTATTGCTCTGTTTAGAAGATGATAATAGGCTTTCTTTGTTATGTCTTGTGAATTTTAGTCTTCTCAGATATTGTACCACTAGTTAGCCATTTGAGCCTATAGCCTTTCATTTGAAAGACTATTTTTGCGTTGATTCTTTTGTTGAATCACTAGTTTTTGCACCCCGCTTTCTTGAGCACTGTTGCTTAGATTGTGATATAAATTGATAAATTTAAAGAAAGGGATGATTAAGTGAAAAATGGTGACCAACGATAGCTGAAAAAGTGATGAAAAGGCCCTCTTGAAAAGAATGTGACGTGAAAAGAAAGAGAATGAAAAATTGCTGTGAAAAAAAATAAAATGTTCTTGATATGAGGGAAATACTTGTGAAATAATTGATGAAGAGAGGGCTGAAAAATAAAATTAAGAGCTGAAAATAATGGGTGATGAAGTCTAAAAGTGCAAAGTGCTTAGGGAAGTATAAGTCACTATTATATAGTTTTCCTACACATCCCCTAACCAACATTATAACCCGTTAAAGTCCTATTTGATTCTATTCAAGCATACTTAATTTGTAGAGATGTACATAATGGGCAAGCCTATTATTCTTTGTGCATACATGTGAATTCGTTTGTGAGTGCGAGAGTTGTTCTTTGAAGCTAAGTCCTTAAATTATATTCATTCTTTGATTTGAGTGTATGGACTATTTATTCTTGTGAGGGCACTTATTTCATGATAGATAGGTGATGTTATTAGCTTTATTTGACAGAGTAGGTGGGCGAGCTTAAATTTGGTGAGTTAGAGTCCCTTTCTGAGGTTAGGAGGTTAGAAGTTTGTTGTTTGTTTGTGACTTGTATATCTTGCACGATGATCAGGAAGTGTATATCTGATGGTTTGAGTTGCTATAGAGCCTAATTGCTAGTATCAACCGAAGTGGTGGTGTTTTTAAGCTTGATTTATTGAGAGTGATTTTAATACTTACTCAAGGACGAGCAAGAGTCTAAGTGTGGAGTGTTAATATTTAGTCAAAAATGCATATATTTAACCGTTGTTGCCTCACATTCTAGAACTTTAATAATTTTTGAGTATTAATTATATTGCTTTATGCTTAATATTATATTTTAATTGTGTAGGAATAAAGCGATGTGAAGATAAAAGATATGGACCAAAATTAAATAAAATGCGGAAGAAAAAAATAAAGGAAAAAGAAGAGAATCCAAAGTGGGAGTTTAATGATGGAGTAATGATTACATGATTTCTTTCATGGTTAATGATGATATAAAAAAAGAGATAAACCAAAAGGAAAAGAAGAGAGAAAGAGGTATCACGTGAACATCAACACAACTGAAATTTAGTCCAAGCAGGTGCATCGCAAACACAAGAAATTAGGCAGAAACTTACTGCCTCCAGCGTCAGGGCCAGCGCATAACGCTGGTCTGGACGCTGTGGTGCACGAATTTTCCTATTTCACCCGGGACAAGGTTATTTCGGCCCTGCAGGGTCGCAACTCATATAAAAGGGGTTCTAAACTTAATTTGGAAGGGATGTAACATAATTTTGATGGAGAATACGCCACTTTGGAGGGGGAGAGCACAAACCACGCTTTGGAGGAGGCTTCTAACTAGTTTTTCTTCTCTTCTCTTCTTTTAATCTCATAGTTTATTAGTTCTAGAGTTTTGGGTGCTACATGAACGTTGTAGTTTGAAGCTTAAATTATTTTTATTATTTTATTATATTGGTTTATTTACTCAATCTTGCGTCTAATTATATGATTTCTTGATCACCAACTAAATACTATCTATGAATCTAGGATTGAACTCGGGAGAGGAAATTCTAGATAGCATATAAGATTGAGTAAAGAAAGATCTTGAACTCGAGCATCGGCAATGGATTTGTGGTTATGATAGGGATATACCTAATCGCTTTGCTTGATTATTATACAGAAATTATTAATGCGTTCTTGTTAATCCTAATTCCATAGGAATATAGGCGTTAGGTTAGCTTGAATAGGCGAGTAGTACTTCGAGAGAAGGCTACAAACAATATTAACTTTGTCAATCAATAAACCAGATAAATTAATTAGACGATTTAAGTGGAAAACTCAACGGGATTGTTAGGTAACCCATAGCAGAATATTGTCTCTCATTGAATTCGTCTCGAATATTGCCAACTTGTTTCCTTTAATCTCTTTGTTTGCTAATTCTAGATTAGTTGTAGTTAATTAATCACACTTTAGAAAATCACTTGAATAGATTAATTATTTAGTTTAATTTAGTAAATATTTAATCACAAGTCTCTGTGGGTACAATATCTGGACTTACAATCCTATATTACTTGTCGGCCACGTATAATTGCGTGTGCGTTTGGGAGCAACAACTGTCTTTTCTGCATCTTTTTCGTGCATTAGGATCTGTTGGTATCCAGTGAAACAATCCACGAACGACTGCAGTTCATGCTTCGTGCAATTGTCGATGAGGATATGGATATTTGGTAAAGGGAAGTCGTCCTTCGGGCTGGCTTTAAGATATCGGTAATCCACATATATCCTGATCTTCCCCTCTTTCTTGGGTACTGGGAAGATATTTGCTAACCAACTGGGATAATTGGTGACCCTTACTACATTCACCTCTATCTTCTTGGTTACTTCTTCCTTTATCCTCAAACTTAGGTCGGGCTTGAATTTTCTAGATTTTTGCCTGACTGGCGGTCTAGTGGGATCGGTAGGCAATCGATGCGAGACGATGTCAGTACTTAATCCAGGCATGTCATCATATGATCATGCGAACACATCGACGTATTGTCGGAGGAGCTCAACCAGTTCTTCCTTTCGCTTTGCTTTTAGGTGGATGTTGATTCGGGTTTCTTTCACGTTTTCCTGGCTTTCGAGATTGACTACTTCTGTCTCTTCAAGATTGGGCTTTTTCTAACTTTCCAGTTGTTTGAGCTCTTGTGGGAGATTGTCTGGCATCATACTCTAGTCGTATTACTCGTAATATGGATCATTTTGCTCAATGGTTTCGTTACATGTCATGATCACAGAACGCGGCTTTTTATCGTTTTGATTACTGAAAATAAAAACTAAGTATAAATAAAGCGGTAAATAAAGTTGAAATATTTTTAAGAAAGCGATTCTTTTTATTTCACCGAAAGAGGAACATCTAATAGTTCAAAGAGGCAAATGACAAAAAGGTACAGACACGGTTCAGGCCTCAATTGGCCGTGCGTTTTTACTCCTGGTGAACCAAAGACGGGCTGGCGGTCCAATTCCGCAGTTCCTCTCCTGGTTCGACATTCTGAATGGTCGTTCTTAATGTCAGTTCCTTCACAACATTCTTCAATCATAGTCACAAACAACCTTCCCATTCCATTGACTATATCGACTTCTGGCACTGAACTCTAGCCCGTACCCGAAACATGCTCTAACACAAAAGCCTTTTTCCTTGAGCTATCGGTACACGTTTTTCCCGTCGGAGGCTGATACCCTATGTCGACCCTTCCTTTCTGCCTATTTAGCTTAATTGGTTCTGATCAGGCTCCCAGCCCCATTCCTGGTCTATATCCATATTTAATCATCTCCCTCATGGCCATTTTTGATCTATACGGCGATTACATTCCCAAGTTTTGCTCAGTCTCTTCTATTTCGGTGGTCTACATGATCTCTATTGTATGGAAAGCAACTCTTTCTATCCCTTCAATAAACGGCACTGCATGTTCTAGATAAGCTAATTGGCCCTATTCGCCATAGACCATGATCTCTTGACAACCCCACGCAAATTTCATGCACTGGTGTATGGTGGATGGGACGGCCCCTTCCATGTGTATCCAGGGTCTTCCCATTAGTAAGTTGTATGAAGAGGAAATATCCATCACTTGAAATAATATGGGAAATTCAACTGGTCCGATGTGCAAAGCCAAATAAATTTCTCCAATGAAATCTTTTTGCAACCCATCAAAGGCCTTTACTCTCACATGATTTTCCTTGACTTCCCTCATGTGGATACCCAACTCTCATAGGGTAGAGAGCAGGCAGATGTTGACTCCTAATCCTCCATCAACTAGTACTCAGGACACTACCTTGTCTCTACATTTGACAGTGATATGTAGGGCTTTGTTGTGACCCACGCCTTCGATAGGAAGCTCATCTCTTCAAAAAGTTATCATATTTGCTTCGACCATTTTCCCAATAGTTGCAGCCAATGCCTTACTGGTGGTATTTCTTGGCACACTTACCCCACTTAGCACTTTCATCAGGGCATCCTTATGACTGTCGGAGAACTCATCAGTAAATCCATGATTGATATTTGTGCCGGAGTTTTCTTCATTTGTTCCTCCACGAAGTATTCTTTGGTAGACATCCTTTTCTAGAAACTTGCAGCCTCGGGGTCTATTATGTTTCTTCTTTGGATATGATCTCTTCCTAAATTCCCTCGGTTTGCATCTTTAGGAGGGTAGCATCTCCCTGACCTAGTCATACTGTGGGCTGCCGCGGAGTCTGTCATCTTGGCTTTTCCCTTTTGCCGATATGTTCACGGGATATTTTTGTATTCCCGATCCTCTTCATCCCCGATAACAATGGCAGGTTGTCGCTAATAAGTCTGAACCATCACAGTACGTCTCAGTTGTACTATGATCATCGGAGTCCTTTGAGGTGGGACCCTTGCGGCCTCTGCATTTCCTATCGCGATAATGGTTCCTTTCAAATCATATTCTTCATCCAAGGTGATCATGTTGACCCCCTGGTTCCGGTGATTTGGCAATGGGTTGCCATTCACATTAGGTGGAGCCGGAGTGCACTGAATGGCTCGCTTTTGATCAATCTTTCAATTTAATTTTTTAGCTTAAAACAATCTTTAATATCATACCAAGACACGTTTGAATGATATATGTACATTTTGGTTGCATCAAAATACTTTGAAGGATACTCAGGAATCCTTCCTTCCATTGGATGTATCAATCTTGTTATCCTCAATCTTTCAAACAATTGAGCCAGAGGTTCAGCAATCAGGGTATAATTTTTGGGGGGCCTCTCTTCAAAATTTGGGCAAGGGTTTGGCGCATAAGTGGGTCGGTTTTGGTGAGTTGTGGTTTGGACAGGAGCATATAGTCGTTGTGAGTTTGGGTTTTTATGGGCTCGAGATGGGTTATATTGAGGTTTGGGGTGGTAATATGGTTGTGTGTTGTAGACTGCATCATAGGCAGGTGTTGGTGAATTGTTGTTTGGGGAATAATAAGTGTTCCCATGATATGGGCTGGGTTGATAGTAAGATACGACTATTGATACTTCTTCTTTTTTCTTATTTCAGCTACCGACTAACTCTGATTGGATTGCCTTGCTAGCTGCTTGCAGTACAGCCATAGATTGTACTTTGCCGGATTTTTTTACCTTCTTCTAATAAATCTCCCATTTTGGCTAGTTGGGGGAATTTCTGTCCCATCATGCCCATCATTTTCTCAAAGTAAACCCCTTCCTAGGCCCTGATGAAATAATTAGTCAATTCATTGTCGTCCAATGGAGGTTGTGCCCTAGCAGCCTCTAATCTCCATCGACGTGCATATTCTTGGAACGACTCGGGCGGCTTCTTCTACATGGTTACTAGTGTGAACCTATCGGGAGTGATCTTTGTGTTGAATCGGACACGATTCATGAAATCTTTCGCCATATCCTGCCATGTCCTCCAGTTTTATGGATCTTGTCGAGTATACCAGGTAAGTGCTTCCCCTGTCAGGTTTCTTATGGATAACTTCATCCTCAGCTTCTCGTTTCTTCCCACTCCAACTAACTTGTCATAATATGCCCTCAAATGTGTGTGGGGATCACCCGTCCCATCGAAGATATCAAACTTTGGAGTCTTGTATCTTACTGGCATATCTACATTCTGATGGATACACATATCTTCGTAGTCTAGACTTTCACTTCCCCGAGCGACTTGGAGGTTCTTTATTTGTTTTCTCATGATTTGTAACTGCTTAGACACTGACTCCTCCTCCTTACGCCTAGATTCCCTTTCCATCTCGGTGTACTGGTCAATCTCATAAGGCACCCTGACTGTGAGAGGCGCTTTAAAGGTAGGTTCAAAAATGGCATATACAGGAGGAACATATCGCTCATGTGCAGCGTTATGTGCTGATTTTGGTGAGTGCTAAAAGTGACTCCGTCATGAGGAGGGGTGTGAATTTTCTTGGCGGTAACGGGTGGTTTTGTGGCATTTTGACCGTAATGTGGTACGCAGGGAGTGTGGATAGTAGGATTTGGTGGGTTTGCAAGGGTTACTGGAGGTATGATTTGAGTGGTGGGGACCGAAGTCGGGGTGTTGTTAGTCTGGCGAGAGGTAGAAGGAAAATGGTCGGGGATTGAATCTAGAGAGGGAAAACGAGGTGGTTGTAGAAGCATTATCACGACCATATATGGTAGTTCCCTGATATGTTGTACTTTCTCCCTTAAATATTCCATCTCCCGGGCCATCCTAGGCACATGTTCATCATTCTTTGTATCGCCATTCTCTCCCGATATCTCTGGGCTATCGGCTATGACCAGAGCATGTTCGGTCGGGTTATCTGTAGCAGACATCTTTTCCTTTGATCTTAGGTTGTACGGTGGTTCTGTCAGTTTTGGGTCGACATAAACCAACTTTTCTTTTGCGAGTAATAATAAAGTAATTAACGAAAGAAAAAGAAAAAGAAATAAAAGGTAGTTTCTTCATTTATACGAGTAAAAGGTCACACAGAGCAGTTAGTTCACATATTTAGGCAAGGGAATTTTCCTAGAATTCGTGGGACCTCTCATTGCCAGAGGTAGGCCTAAGTCGCGAATGTTTGACAAACAATCAGATTTGACATATTTAGATCCCAAGCAAATTTTGTATTCATTGATAGTGTTTGGATTGAGATAAGCGGGAAGAGAGGTTACATCATTATTTCTGGCATTCATAGAACTGCATGGGCTTATACAACTTGCCCTTAGGGAAAACAAGAAAACTGGGATAAAGATACAAAGTGGGAAATAAAGGAAAAACAACCAACTTCTAGTAACCAACCCCGGAATCATTCCCTATCTCCTCTTCCTCTTCCGGCTCTTCCTACGGATCTTCTTCAAATTCCTCTCCCTCGACATTGAACTCAGATTCTTCCTCTAGATCTTCCTCTGGCTCTGTATCGGATTCTATCTAGATGCACTCCACTACTCGATCATCATCTTCAGTAGGTGGCATCATATGATCAATGAACCCTAGGACCACTCGACGGTGCATCTAGGTAGTCACAAAGTAATGTGACAGGATCTCATGGTAGATTTGCAAAGCAGCCATTGTGTCCTCCAGCCAGGCTATACCCTCTCTGCTTGGTCGGGCTAGCTCGTCTTCCTCATTGATCCAGGCATAATACTCCGGAGTGCACCACGAGTTTTGACCCATTGGCATTGTGACCAAATCATTCCACTTGGAGCCTTCTTATCCTCGGTATTGGAATTTGTCTGTTGTACTCATCCTCATATAGCATTGTCCCCGTCCATAGAGGCACATCCTGGATCAACTTGAACTGCCTGAGAACCCGTAGGGGTGAGCATGGCTAGATGCCCTCGAGTCCTATCATCTCAATGAAGTATTTTTTAGGAGTCCTTAGGATTTCCCTCTCACCTAACCATGACAGCTTCCAATTGACCCATTCTCCACTTAGATTAGTCAGCATTTCTCTCCACTCTTCTTGTCCATAAGGGGAGACCCAATGTCTCATCCTCTCATTATGGCTGCGGATCATGTTGATGACACCCACAAAGTAGTCGATTGTGGCCTCTCGCTAGAAGAAATGCTCTGTGGCCCAAATCTGAAGTAGTAGGTTACAACCATTAAAGAAATCATTCCTTCGTGCACATGAAGACAAAGCCCTTAGGATCTCAGCTAACACCATCGGTACTAGAGTAGCTTGAAGGTTGCCATAGAATGTCGCCAAAACCACGGGTAACAAGTTGATATAGATCTAACCTCTTCTTTGCGGGAAAACCAACAATTCCAACAGCGCCAAGGAGAAAATTATGGGCCTAAGACTTTTCCATATTTCTTTATCACACTAAAATTCTCCCAAATACCATTCATAGTTTTCATGATGTCTGAACCTATCGAACAATTGATCTAGGCTCACCCATCCATTCTCGATGTTTCTTAAACCTCGACTATTTCCAGACCCAGAGCATCAAGAAACCTGTAACCGGGCATGGTGATTGGCAATATCAATTTCCTTCCTGTAAATGGCAACTCCTAACTCACAATCAGCAAACTTGAACACCACCTTGGCCGAGTCCCATAATTCTATCAGCAGGTGAGTAAGCACCTTGTCAGCTCAGATGTTTAGCAAAGTAGTCAGTGTCCCCAAGTGTGTATAGATTTTATCTCCGTGCTCTTGGCAGATATTCTTCCACCACTGCCTCAGCTTGTGTGGTTCTCCTATCACCATATTGATCTCGGGGATGTTTTGGTTGATTTTTATTTTTGAAGTGGGTAAAGAAAGGGTTTGATAAGTGTTTGCTTTATATATTTAGGTGTCTTATCAGGTTCGTTCGTCTTTCCACAGAAGTCATGTCGTTGGGTCCATGACCCGTTGACATTAGGGTGGCTTTCCTAATTATGTGTCGATGCCAAGGACCGACTCACCTAATGTTTATGCAATATGACCTATGTTTGCTAGGGTAGAGTGTTTCCTACTTTTGAATTAGACCGAAGACTATGAGAAGTTATGTCAATTGACCTGACAAATCCATTCTCTGAAACTAAAGGGTTTTGAAAAGAAGGTTCGGAGGGGTATAAAAGACAACCCTCGCGTGCCATTGTATGTGATAGTGTACGGGCACGACTCGATAGGAAGAAGTGTGATGGCAGTATATATAAAGCAGTAACAAATAAGGGTGTAATAATAACAAGCATGATAATAAGCAGGCATAATGAACAAGTAAAGCAGGTAAGCACGTAATTGCAAATTAAATACAGTTAAAGCAATGTACAAACAAATCTAAGTTCCAAGTTTAGTCTAAGTATGCTAAAGTTAGAACCTAGTGTGAAACATCCCCAACAGAGTTGCCATGTTGTTGCACCCTATTTTGAGCAAATTAAATGTGTATTATTACGAGCAGGGAGTGGATTGTTTCTGATATTAGGAGTATCCTCATTGTTTGTCACCACAATTTCCTTTGCTTCAATCAAATCTTTAATGGCTTTCTTTAACGTCCAACAATTTTCGGTACTATGACCTTGGGTGTTAGAGTGATACTCACATCTTGCATTTTAGTCAAAACCTTTTGAATTTGGATTCACATAACGTGGCATGATAGGTGCTGCACCCTATTTTGCACTAGTGAAAACAAGATTCAACTTGTGTTTCCTCTATTGTTGATGAAAGAGAGTCATCACCTAATATTTAAAGGTATACTAGGGTACCTATTTGATTACTAGAGTCATATTCTTTGTTGGTTTGCTAACCGGTGAGATTGAGGGTAAGAGTTCTTGTTCTTCTAAGGGGAAAGTGTTAGGAACCCCTTAAAATCTACCCGAGGTAGCTCCATAGGACTTATACCAGATTTAAAGGATTAGTTATTTTTATTATGCTTAACTAGTGCTAAAGGGGTACAGCTTACTATGTATTAGAACATAATATTTACAAAGAGGATGTGTAGTTTTAAAAGGATATGAATTTATAAATGAGTCTTAGAAAATAATGCCAGTATATATAATTGAAAATTATGTTCATGATGTTTGTATTTATAAAACATGTCGGAAAGGAGGAAGTTATAAAATGCTTTGTGTTTAATGGATGTGGCTATTTGTGCAAATCTAATGAAATAAGGGTGTTGTAAGAAAATGAGTCCAAGATGTACCTTATCTTTCAAATCTCAATTTTGAAAAAAAAACATTTAAGAACAACCTTTTGCTGGTGACAGCACTTTGCTTTAGAAAGATTCGCTCTTTTTAGAAGGCCAATTTTGGATTCCATTTCTGGTTTTTGAAAAGAAGGGGATGTTGTCCTTGCTAAGCTATTTTTTGGCTTCAAAGTCTTCATAAAATGTTAGTGAAACATAAGAGATTAATAGCGTGAGTAGCATATGATTAATGAATGAAAACTAATTACTATTAAGCATAATGTTTCTTTTAATTCTATGTTCTTTTAGGGATTGCCTAAGTTGTTTACATGATTTAAGAGGTAAAGTAAAGCATTCAATCTAATATGATAATTGTTGTATACATGTGAGAGATAAAAACAACAAAACGTAGCAAAAGGCAGTGAAGCAGGAAAGCTATAAAGTAGTGAAGCAATAAATAGTAGAGGAGTAAAGGGAGAGGATGGACTCTGATTTTGGGCCTCAAAGAGGCAGGCCCAGCAAATAGCAGAAGACGAATAACAGCTGACTTCAAACTTCCCAGAATGCACAGGGGTGGATTTGGGCCTGAGTTCTTTTAGGAACTCGACAGGCCCAGTGATTGTACATGTAAAAAGAAAGAGAGAATGTCATTAGATATAATACTCTGTAGATATAATCATACATGAAATATAAATAAATGACTTGAATAAACTATAATAACCAATAGTAATTTGAGTTATGAAAGTTATACTCAGGTGGGGTCACTTATGGTAAAGTGATCCACATTGAAAACCTTTCGTTGTCATTAAACACTAAACCTAAAAAGAGCAATGAATGTCAATAGATTAGAGTCTAAGGGTAGAGTTTCGTTCAAGGTCAAGGCTCTCTTTGGATCCCTCACACTTCAATGTTCCCAAGGGTCTCAAGGCCCAGGGCAGGGTTGGTATCAGGGAAAGTAATCCAACCAAGAGCTAAACTCTACTCCCAAATACCCCTAATCACTCACATTCATTCTTTCCCATAGGTTTAAGTGCCAATGAGTCACTTTCAATGTAAATCCCAACACCACAGTGGTGCCATACCATAGAAGTATATACCCTTCCTATGATGGCTAAAGCAGAACATTATGAGACTAAAAGACAACCTATATACAATGTTACAACCATAATTAAAATCTAAATGGATGATTCACTATGAATAACATGCTAAGTAGGTTCAAAAGAAATCAGCTTCAAATACACATAGAGGCAGGAACATTGTCATATTACTGTTAAAGAATCAAACACTTGAGATCATATATCTTAAGGATAGAGAGAGCATACAGTCCAAGTCTGCAACAATTATGAACACAAACACATATGCCTTAACAGCCTTCAGTTAGACTAATCAAATATTGGTTTTGACTTAGGTCCTCTACACTAGTACACCCATAGGTTAACAGCTCCAATTGAAACTCCTAAAAAGGTATTAACAAAGATATAAACTAACAACTTCAATTAACTTCTAAGGGGGATCAGGAGAGGACAGATTAACAATTACAATTAAGATTCTTGAAGGGTGTTAACAGCACTATAGGTTAATTACTACAACTGGTGCTCTTTAAAGAGTGCCAATACAGATACAGGTCAACATATTCTAATACAAATTAATAACCTTAACTAAGAGGCACGGATTGATGACTTCAATTAGGACATTCATAGAGTATTAACAAAGGTTCAAAGCAGTAACCATGATTAGAGCTTCCACTGGTACTATCAGAGATACCAAACTACAATCAGAACTTCTAAAAATGGTACTAACAAGGTCAAAGATTCACAACCTTAATTAGTACTCCTGGAGGTATTAATCAGTATTACAAATCAGAAGAATGCAATTAGAACTTCTAAAAGATATTAATAAAGTCACAGATTCATAACTTCATTTTGGACTTTTTGATAGTATTAACTTCACACTAATCTGATTGAGGATAAAGCATGATGTTATATCCAAGCAGTAGCAACAAGAGACTCTCTTTAGAGTTCACAAGCTAAGTTGAATCCATTTAAGAGAGCTTAGTGAAGTTTCAAAACAGTGTGGGCATGTGTGGGATCAAGAAGGACAAACAGAGGCACTGAAGAACAAAATGACCGCGGGATCACAAGAACACACCCAAAGGACAACTAGCAGAGGTCATATTATGAAAGTATTACTGACAGTATCACCATATGAGCTTCAGGAAAAGGATAAGAGTATCATCACATTTGGGAAACATGTTAAGCATATCTCAAATAGGGTTTCAGGTATAATGGAACTTAGCAGCAGTATTTTAGATAAATAAATGTGTCATCATAACTTGAATACATCTCATCCTTACTTCATGTAACGACCTGGCCGGTCGTTTCGAGAGTTGTAACCCTGTTTTCCCCATTCCTACTTATTTTTGTAATATTCAACTATATTATGTTATATCGGGTTAGTTGGTTCGAGTCCGGAAGGAACTCTGAGTGAAATGAGACACTTAGTCTCATAATTGAAAATTTTAAGTTAGAAAAGTAGACCGGATATGGACCTATATGTAAAAGACCTCGAATTTGAATTTTGATAATTACAATAGCTCCGTATAGTGATTTTGGGCTTAGGAGCGTGTCCGAAATATTATTTGGGAGTCCGTAGAGGAATTAAGCATGAAATACCGAAAGTTTTATTTCTGAGAAGTTTGACTGGGGGGGGTTGACTTTTTGATATCGGGGTCGGAATCCGATTCTGAAAATTGGAATACCTCTGTTATGTCATTTAGGACTTGTGTGCAAAATTTGAGGTTAATCGGACGTGATTTGATAGGTTTCGGAGTTATTGTAGAAATTAGAAATTTCAAAGTTCATTAGGCTTGAATTGTGGTGTAATTCATGGTTTTAGCATTGTTTGAGGTGATTTGAGGATTCGACTAAGTTTGTATGATGTTTTAGGACTTTTTGGTATATTTGGTTGAGGTCCCGAGGGCCTCGGGTGAGTTTCAGATGGTTAACGGATCAAAAATTGAACTAGAACAGCTGCTGCAATTTCCTTCTGTTGGAAATTGCTTCTGCCCAGAAATTGAGCCCAGATGTAAGCCCAGATCGAGCCCAGGGTCGAGGGTCATGGTCGAAGGCATGATCGAGCCCAGGGTCGAAGGTCACGGTCGAAGGCATGATCGAGCCCAGGGTCGAGGGTCACGGTCGAAGGCATGATCGAGCCTAGGGTCGAGGGTCATGATCGAGCCCAGGGTCGAGGGTCACGATCGAAGGCATGATCGATCCTAGGGTCGAGGGTCACGGTCGAAGGCTGGGAAGAAGACATAATCGAGGGCCAGGACCGAGAACCAGGATCGAGGACATCGATCGAAGGCCAAGATCGAGGCAGAACCGAGGATGTCTGGGCAGAATTATAAAAACGGGGGCTTCGTCCTATTTGCCATTTTTTACAAATTGGAGCTTGGGGAGAGGCGATTTTTGTTATATTTTCAAGGAAAACTTGAGGTAAGTCCCTTGTGATCATTTTTACTCCATAATAGTGAATTATCATCGAGTAATCCGACTAGATTACATGATTTTGAGGCATAAATCAGAGATTGAAACTTAGAAATTTGGAAATTTGATTTGTATATTTGAGGGTCGAGTTAAGGTCGGATTTTGGTAAAATTGGTATGGGTAGACTCGTGGTTGAACGAGCTTTCAGATTTTATAACTTTTGTCGGGTTCCGAGACGTGGGCCCCACAGGCAATTTTTGAGCCAATTTCGGGTTTTGGTCTAATTTTGAAGCTTTTCTTGTGGAATTCATTCTATTAGCATATATTGATGATATTATACTGATTGTGAATAGATTTGGAGCATTTGGAGGCCGAGTCCAGAGGCAAGAGCCTTGCGGGGTAGAGATTTGACCGGTTTGAGGTAAGTAACGATTGTAAATCTAGTCCTGAGGGTATGAAGCCCCGAATTTTGTATCATTCTATTATTTTGAAGTGACACACATGCTAGGTGATGGGCGTGTGGGCGTGCACTATTGGGGATTTGTGACTTGGTCCGTCCCGTGGCAACTGTAAAGTTGCATACTTTGTTGAAACCATTTGATACTTATATGTTTTAGAAAGAATTTCTATAAATTGGGCTGAATGCCATGTTTGGGCCTTGCGCCAATGTTGTATGGACCCTTAGGTGCTGTTTCTTACCATCCTCTCATTGTTTTCGATTGAGAATCTATACTCAGTCATGTTTATACTTGTTTACCGCATAACTCAGTTTTATGAATCTATTTTGATGCATATAAATGTTTTGGGCCGAATGCCCTGTTTTACTGAAATGCCCGAGTGGCTTGAGATATTTATGACTGAGTGAGGCCGAGGGCCTAATTTGTGAGGATGAGTGTGGATCGGGGCTGCCCGCCTGCAGCATACTTGTGACTGAGTGAGGCCGAGGGCCTGATTTGTGAGGATGAGTATGGATTGGGGCTGCCCGCCTGCAACATACTTTATTATTATCGCACGTGAGTTGTCCATGCAGATTATAGTGCTTGGGATGAAGGATCCCCTCCGGAGTCTGTACACACCCCCAGTGAGCGCAGGTACCTACTGAGTGCGAGTGCCGAGTGCTGAGCGACTGGGAGGCAAGAGTGATTGTGAGGTATGCCCGAGTGGCAAGAGTGATTGTGAGGTATGCCCAAGTGGCAAGAGTGATTGTGAGGTATGCCTGAGTGGCACGAGTGGCTATTTATGATTTCATCATTTTTTTGCTCACCTTTGCATTGAGCCTTTGTGTGAAAAACTGTTGGAAAAATGTCTTTAAATGATTTTTACTGGAACTGGGTTTAAACGGGATGTTTGATTCAAATCCTGATTTTTAAGAGCATGTGGTATTTTACTGAGATTTCCTGATATGAACGTTATATGCTTTATTGCTCGTCACTACTGCTCAGTCTTTATTTATTATTATTACTTACTGAGTTGGCGTACTCACGTTACTCCCTGCACCTTGTGTGCAGATCCAGGTGTGGCTGGACACGGTAGCGGTCATTAAGTGTTCTGGTTGCAGATTTTCTTGGAGATAACAAGGTAGCTGTTTGGCGATCGCAACCCCTGCTCTTCTCTCTCTTATCTTCCTCTAGTAGTATTTAGCTATTTTCCAGGCTGAGTTAGCCTTGACATTGTTAGACAGATCATAGTAGATGCTCATGACTAGTGACACCCCAATGTCGGGCTTTTCTTTTCCGCACTTCTATTTTTTTTTCTTTGATTTGAACTCTTTAAATGGAGGTTTTATGTTAAATAACCTTGAAATTATCTTTGAAATGAAAATATCATTTTGTTTTGGAAATGAGTCGGCTTGCCTAGTTCCATGATAGGCGCCATCATGACAGGTTAGGTTTTTGGGTCGTGACAGATTGGTATCACAGCCTAGGTTACATAGGTCTCACGAGTCATGAGCGGGTTTAGTAGAGTCTTGCGGATCGGTATGGAGACGTCTGTACTTATCTTTGAGAGGCTACAGAACTCTTAGGATAATTTCACTTTCTTGTATTCTATCGTGCGAAATTGATTCAGCTTGAGACATAACTCTTTGAATTCCTTCCACGCATCTCGTATGCGCACATGAGCGCTCGGTATCAGTTGTGCATCGCCGGCTTGTGATTCTATGAACAAGATTGAGTTGTGTATTCTGTGTTATGGTGGTGATCCAGTCTGGAGGACTTGAGGCCAAGGTTAAACCGCAGCTGTTGCAGCCAAACGCACACTCACGCAAGTATACGCGGTCGTCAAGTAATAAAGTGACTAAAAGTCGGATGTCGAACCCACGAGGACTTATGATTAACTATTAACTAAATTAGACTATCCCAATCATCTAAACAAGAATTAAATCTAAAAATATTTTATTCTAAACTAATTAAATAAGAAAAATATAAATAATGAACTTTGAACAGAGAAAGAGCAGATTTTTATGATATCAATATAATGAAAACGATCTAGGGTTATGGTCTATCTAACAATCCTATTGTATTCTTCAATTGAATTGACCGACTAATTTATCTAGCTTATTGGTTGACAGGGTTAATATTGCTCATAAGAATCTGTCGAGTTCTTACTCGCCTATTCCAGCTAACTTAACGCCTATATGTCTATGGAGTGAGAATCAACAAGAACGCATTTATAATTCCTGTAAATCAACCAAGCAAGGCAATTAGGTATATGTCTATCCTAACCACGAATCCGTTCCCCGATGCCCGAGTTCAAGAACTTGCCCTACTCAATCCTATATGCAATATAGAATTCCCACTTTCGAGTTCAATTCTAGATTCGTAGATAATATTCAATTGGTGATCAAGCAATTAAATAATTAAGTGCAAGATTGAATAAATAAACTAATATGATAAATCAAGAAGTCAAAATCAATATCCGAATAACAATAGTCATGAAAGAACCACAACCCTAGAACGTGAAGTTTAGCTCCATATAGACATGGTAGCCAAACAACAAATCATATAAAGAAATATAAAAATTACTAAGTTTGGTGGGAGAAAGATGGAACTTGATGAATTCCGGCCTCCACAGCTTTGTCGTGGCTTTTTTCCCTTTCCCAATATGTTAGATAACCTAAAGGAGGCGTTTTTGACTTATATATTGCGTACAAAAGTCGTGGGCCAAAGCTCTCCTATTCCTAGTCCAAATCGGCTTCAGGGATTGATGCTAAGGTGGATGCGATGCATCCACCTCGTCCTCCATTTCAATTTTGCCTGCGAAGGTGGATGCGACGCATCCACCTTGTCCTCTATTTCTCAGCTTTGCATGCGAAGGTGGATGCGACGCATCCACCCCTAGTTCCTCCATCTCAGCTTTGCCCAGGTGCGGATGCTATGGCAGATGTTATGGGCTGACTTCACTGCTAAGGGTGCGCGAACTGATCTTTTTCTAGATGGATGCGACGCATCCATTCTCTCTTCCTCTACCTAGAGCACCTTTTCTTCATATTTTTGCACTCCAAACACCCTAATTCACCACACACAACTCAATTAGTCATAAAACCAATAATTAAACCATGTTGGGCATTTTAAAGATCAAATAACATCAAGAAGCGGTTAAAACATGGGTAAAGTAACATCAACACATATCGAAATATGCCAAACATCACTACCCCACACTTAAACCTTTGTTCGTCCTCGAACAAACCATCCTATAGTAGACGAAACAAAATTAAGCTCTTATCATTCAAAGCACACTACATCTATGACCATGGTTATTTGCTACAATTAGGCTCTAGACTATGCATCAACACACTTCCCTTTTCTTATGCCATTCTTTTAAAAATATTCAAACAAAGACAACATGCTCACAACAATCCTAACCTCAAAAACCGACTCAATGTCACAATGCACTCATGGCTTGAACACCCAACATCATAGAGAAGTCTAATAACGTTACCTATCCCTCGTGAAACCATGTGCCCTCACAACAAGAACAGGAGAGCGAGTTCAATCCACACATTCGAATCTCATGATCAAATATATTTTAATGACTCACATATATCAAAGAAAATCGCTCACTCTCACAAAGAAGTCACATGCATGCAATTGGTACCATAGGCTTGCCCTTAATGTAAATCTCTACTAATGTAAGCTCGCTCGATCTAAAATCAATTAGGACTTTTTCATGGTTGTAATGTGGGCTAAGGGACGGGTAGGATATATTTAAGGAATAGTGACTCACCCTCCTAAGCACTTTAATACATCATCAAATAACTTAAGCGCGAATTCTTCAACACCCTTTCAATTTCACCAATAATATCACTCCAAACAATATTTCCTCTTTCTTTAAGCACTACTTTATTTCCTCTTTCTTTAAGCACTACTTTAATTCATACCCACTAGCAAGAACAAGACAATAATTTATTCATTTATATTTTTCTTTCTTTTTTTTTCCAGATTTTTTTTTTTTTCTTTTTTTTTTTTTCACTTTCCGCTAGTGGTGTATTATTTTACAAAATAAGTGCACCCTTCTTTCTTTCATTGGTTCCACTCAAAAGTCACCCCACACTTAGTCCCTTCTTACTTCTTTTAGCGCTCATCTAACAATTAAAGTGCTTTAAGAGGTAAAAGGATCAAAACAATGTCAATTAAGAATAAAAAGGGTATAGGCTTGTAATGTGGGTACCAAATAAAAGGTCTACAGGCTCAAAAGGGTTAACTAGGAATAGATTTTATTTGTGATAAGCAATAAGCTCAAAAAGATCAAAGAAATCCTAAAATCATTTTTCAAACCGAGCATCACCTAAAATTTCGCTTCAACTCACATACCGGGCAAGTTCTAGACACAAGTACACTACATGGACTACACAAAAACCTTACCACACATGGCACATGACTCATTAAGGATGGTCACATTCCGACTCTCAAACAATGCAAGTATTCACGGAGCAACGAGATATTAAGCATTAAGCGCAAGGTGAACATAAGTCATGTAAACGAGACATAGGCACCACAAAACATGCTGTCCAATTTAACAAGGCATCATCAATAAATTCAAATCATACAGAAGATACTACACATGCCAAAGTATAAATATGTTACTATCAAACAAGTCAAGGGCGCCTAGGTTCATCATTCTTGCTCCTTTTATTCCCTAAATTCCTAATCTACTCAGAAAAAAAAGCTACCCGGTTCAAACTACATCCCATGGAAAAGAACCGAGGCACAAAGAAAAACTACAGGGGATTATTACTACCTAAAGAAAGCTAAAAGACATATTTTGGATTTTTAGTTAGACTTTAATCCCTCAAGAAAACTGTCTAGGAGATCAATCATCGGGAAAAGTCCAATTTTTCTACTTTTTCGTTTTTTTTTCCTTCACAAAAGCTACTACACTTAAGAATGAGTACTACAACTAAGCTAAAATAGCACAGAAACTCATCCAAACGATCTCCTCACCCCACACTTAAAATTTTGCAATGTCCTCAATGCACACTATAAATAATAAGAGGGTAAACGAGACTCCCTGGTAAGTCAAAGGCCGAAGCAATAGCGGCTCACGAGGTACTCAGACTTCCCCCAGGCATCGTCCTTTGTGTGGGCACCCCACACTTAGTCCTCACTATCTAGCTCGCTTTTGCACTCTTCTAATGGCTTTGCTTCCTATGCTCATAATCCTACAAAACAAAAATAAATACTACAAAATAATAAAAATAAAATAAAATAAAAAGTGAACAAAAATAAAAGAAAGCAGTAACACTGGGTTGCCTCCCAACAAACGCCTGATTTAACGTAGCGGCACGACGTGAACCACTTTTTGCCTCCACCTCGAACTTATGAATTGAGCCCCTAACATGGCATCCAGTTTGCGGCTATGCTCCAGTGGTGGGGCTACAAAGATAACCAGGCCAAGTAATAAATTTTTCACTCTACACTTCTCGGCCTTTAGATGAGGAATGTATTTTTTGCTTTTTGGCATGACAAGTTCAAAAATATAGGCATCATGTTCCTCTTCCATTGACTCCTCCAAAGGCTTAGATGACTCGATTTCCATGTCATCATCCAAATACAATGTCGAAAAATGTTTAGAATGAGGACCAACACGCCCCAACTTTAGAATTGTATTACTATTTATATCCTCATATGTGCACACATTAGAGTCTTCAAATATAACATTATCTGCTACCTCGCATGGCTCTAGTGTACTTTTCTCAACATGGGCATCATCAACAGAAATATGCTCGAATGATTGGCTCTCCACTTTTAGCTCCTCAATTTGGCGTATAAGCTCCTTTTCAGCTTCTGACAACTCATTACTATTTTGTTGGGCGATAGACGCAACAACCTTTGCATTTAATTTATCTTGCAAGTCGTGAATAGTAGTGACAAATTTATAGATCCCTTGTCCCAGTTTAGATCTTCCCTCTATAAAGTGTCTCATCCCATCAGTAAGTTCCTCATGTTGAGCTTCATATATTTCTAACTTTTCAGCCTGTTCTGCCAGCCAAGTTTGGCTCAAAATCTCCTCTTTTTCAAAAATTTTCTCTTGCTGGTACTCGCTCTCTTCATTCAATTCTTCCATATTGGCCTTCATTCTTGTGATTGCTGCCCTCATTCTTTTCATATCTTTTTTGAGTTCATCCTGTTGCTCTGCTACTTGCCTCAGAATATCCCTAATATATGCATCAGGCTCCATATCCTGCACTTCATTGCCCCTATCAAACTCAGAAATATCATTAGAAAGATCATAATAAGGGCTCAGAGAAGGATGAACAAAATTAGGACAACCATCCCAATGGCCATCTTGACCACCACACATATTACAAATATTCCACTTGAAGGATTGAGATTGTGCGCACAACTCGCTCCTGGGAACATTCTGACAATTTTTCCACCAGTGGGGTCCTCCACAATATGGACAAGGATCATCAAAATAAGAATAACCATCATTCGAATAATTTTTATTCCAAGATGCCATGCTAAAATAAATAAAAAATACTAACTAAAATAAAATAATAAAAAAAATATGAATAGATAAAAAAATGTCTAATCTAGAAAAATAGCAAATTTCTAAGTCCCCGGCAACGGCGCCAAAAACTTGTTGCAGCCAAACGCACACTCACGCAAGTATACGCGGTCGTCAAGTAATAAAGTGACTAAAAGTCGGATGTCGAACCCACGAGGACTTATGATTAACTATTAACTAAATTAGACTATCCCAATCATCTAAACAAGAATTAAATCTAAAAATATTTTATTCTAAACTAATTAAATAAGAAAAATATAAATAATGAACTTTGAACAGAGAAAGAGCAGATTTTTATGATATCAATATAATGAAAACGATCTAGGGTTATGGTCTATCTAACAATCCTATTGTATTCTTCAATTGAATTGACCGACTAATTTATCTAGCTTATTAGTTGACAGGGTTAATATTGCTCATAAGAATCTGTCGAGTTCTTACTCGCCTATTCCAGCTAACTTAACGCCTATATGTCTATGGAGTGAGAATCAACAAGAACGCATTTATAATTCCTGTAAATCAACCAAGCAAGGCAATTAGGTATATGTCTATCCTAACCACGAATCCGTTCCCCGATGCCCGAGTTCAAGAACTTGCCCTACTCAATCCTATATGCAATATAGAATTCCCACTTTCGAGTTCAATTCTAGATTCGTAGATAATATTCAATTGGTGATCAAGCAATTAAATAATTAAGTGCAAGATTGAATAAATAAACTAATATGATAAATCAAGAAGTCAAAATCAATATCCGAATAACAATAGTCATGAAAGAACCACAACCCTAGAACGTGAAGTTTAGCTCCATATAGACATGGTAGCCAAACAACAAATCATATAAAGAAACATAAAAATTACTAAGTTTGGTGGGAGAAAGATGGAACTTGATGAATTCCGGCCTCCACAGCTTTGTCGTGGCTTTTTTCCCTTTCCCAATATGTTAGATAACCTAAAGGAGGCGTTTTTGACTTATATATTGCGTACAAAAGTCGTGGGCCAAAGCTCTCCTATTCCTAGTCCAAATCGGCTTCAGGGATTGATGCTAAGGTGGATGCGACGCATCCACCTCGTCCTCCATTTCAATTTTGCCTGCGAAGGTGGATGCGACGCATCCACCTTGTCCTCTATTTCTCAGCTTTGCATGCGAAGGTGGATGCGACGCATCCACCCCTAGTTCCTCCATCTCAGCTTTGCCCAGGTGCGGATGCTATGGCGGATGCTATGGGCTGACTTCACTGCTAAGGGTGCGCGAACTGATCTTTTTCTAGATGGATGCGACGCATCCATTCTCTCTTCCTCTACCTAGAGCACCTTTTCTTCATATTTTTGCACTCCAAACACCCTAATTCACCACACACAACTCAATTAGTCATAAAACCAATAATTAAACAATGTTGGGCATTTTAAAGATCAAATAACATCAAGAAGCGGTTAAAACATGGGTAAAGTAACATCAACACATATCGAAATATGCCAAACATCACCAGCTTAGGCTCGGTAGCTTTAGTTGTAACCTATACATTTGGACTCATATGTCCGATAATGTCCCTATGAGTTGAATTGTGGCTCGATGAGCAGTGGAATGGCTTTGTGGTGAGTATGATGTAACTGCTAGAAGTGTAGAGACTATGTGAATGTGACAAAAAGTGTTTTCTTTGAATGTAAAGGAAGGCCATTGGGTGCTTGGATTTTCATTTTGATGCGACGTACCGTCTCAAGTGTGAATGTTTTGAAGGATCTTTCACGTTGTTAAATTTTGGGGCAAATTAAATTCTCATGTCTGTCAATGAGTTTGAACTCAAGAAGAGTAAATGGTTGTGTAGTAATTGTGGTTGCGAATGGGTATTTTGATGTTGATGGCTTGGGAAAGATAATCTTTGAAGAGACTTAGAGTCGGTAATATTTTATTGGTTCAGGTGCGACAGAGATACATTTCGATTTGATGCAGCGGATGGGTAGAAAAGTATGAGGGAAGACATGGCGGGAAGTGTTTCGCGGTGGTTGAAGTACTAGCAGGTCAAGTAGGAGAAGTAGAGGTTGAGAAATTTCTTAAAGGAGATGATTTAACCGAAGTAAGAGTGTCAGATTAGCATATGAATTCACTAGTAGGGTGGTCGTGTGCCTTGAGAAAGTGTAGAATGGTTTAGAATCATGTTAGTATGTGAATCGGCCTGTAGACTCTATTTGGAGTGATGGTTAGTGTACAAAGGAAAAAAATTAATACGGCAGAAAGGAGTGTGTTTGAAATGAATAGAGGCGTGGAGATCTGATTATCGTGTTAGGTGCAATATGACTTGAATTCGGAAGGTATTGTTGACGTATAGTTGATGTCAATAGGGAAAGTGCAGACTTATACAAATGGTGGGCAAGCATGAACTCAGGAGAATTTACGGATTTAGTGGTTGTTGCACTCAGTGCAGTGTCATTGGTAGATGTCGGTAAGGAATTCCACATGTGGGTTATCTCCTGTGTGAAGCTAGCGGTAGCGTGATATTGATGAAGCTTTGCGAGGAATATTACTTGCTACCCGGTAGGAGGTCGCATGTGTGATTTTGGCTGGAGATTCAGAATGTTCATGAAAGGCTTAATAAAAGACTTCGAGAAGTCTGGTGGGTTAACGGTGCGAGATCTTGGTAATTGAGAAGGAGAAATCCTTACGGGTTCTAATTTTATATAATTGCAGCTTAAGGCTAAGTGGGGGAGTCTGCTATCTACGAGTTGATTGCACGGTTATGGGTCGTATTAGTTTTGGTTCGGGGTATACCAGTGAATCAGTTATGACTTGCAGAGGTCGAGATCGAGGATGACTCGGGTAAAAGAATTTCTGGACACAAGTTGTATTACACTCTATGGTTATAGGAGGACCATAAAATAATTGAGTGGTTATTCACGAAGAATGTAGTGTAGAATGTGGGTTACTCTTTATTTCCCTTGGATGTTGGTGTGCTAACGAGGCACGGGTCATTTCGGTCTGTTTGGTCGGTTAATTCGAGATTTGAGCAGAGTGTATGACTCTCAAGAATGGGTACAATGGATTCAAGATTTATAAATATGGCTAGAACACTGGGTGTTGCATTGAACAGTGTTGAGACTCGTGGCATCTTATATCATTGTGAATTATGCATTTCAGAATCAAGAAGGTGAAGGAAACAGTTTTAGGTTCACATAAAATCTCTTCGGAGTAAGCATTTTTGGTTGTGGAGCCTTTGGAATACATAAAAAGGGAATTCGGCGGCTTATAAGCTTTAGGGCGGCGTGATTCTATGCTAGAGTTCATGGGGTAAGTTTTAGTTAAGGATAGTAGTGTTCTAACAAGGAAAAAGTAGCAATTTGAAGGCAATTTAGCAAGAACTTGGAGAAATAGGACAACTTGGTAGTAGGTTGGGTTAGCACAGTAATGGGTATGATCGGTTATATGTGTACTTATGACGTGGCTAGTATCTACAGGTGCTTCGTGGCAATGCTCCCGAATTTGGCAACCTGTGTGGCTTGGTGAAGTTAGAGGAATTCGGTTCAGATAGCTTGATTATGTGTAAATGGATTTCAAAGTATTCATGATGGGTTCTACCATGGTTTAAACCGGATAATTTCTACCGATGTACGGAGCGGGTTGTGTGTTATGATTTTCTCCTAGAAAGAAGCAAGAAAGAGGTTTCTGACTAATAAGGTATGTAATTGCTAGTGACTCAGAGTTGATAATGGAATTCTTATGTTTGTCATATGATGGCATAATAGATGTGGTGTGTTGTGCGGGAATAGGATTTACATGTACCAGGTCACAGTTCAGTTCTGAAGGGAAGGACATAAATTCTTAGGCAACATGAACGATTTTCGATGACTAGGTAAATGATATTACTATCTGGTATAGCTTGATGAGAGTGTACATTTCAGAAGGGAAGTGTGTTTTGATTTATGGGTACTTAGCTGGTATTGCGGCACTCTCCTGGTTGTTCGATTGTTGATATTCAAATTTTTGCCAGGTGGCACAGAAGAAGTTTCAAAGTATTTCTCGTGGGAGGATTGTGTATGAGAGAGGTGTTAGGCATTCGGGCGGTGGAGGTGGAATCAAATAGTGTGATTCATGTGTTCTATGGAATTGAATATTGGGAGTTCTCATGAGCAGATTGTTTCATGGTGGTGGACTGTGAAGTTGTGGCCGGAGCTAGCCAGATGCGTGAAGTTGTTATATGCACATATGGTGCGGTTCTATTATGGCCTTATAGCGGAATTTGAGCGAGAATAGCATTGGATATTTCTTAGGTTATGATGTATTGGTCGTGTTCTTTCGGGTTTTATGTGGCATGGTGTCGTTTGCTTCTCTGTGGTTATGGTAATGCACTTTGGGTACTTGATGTCGAATTGCGCATGGTTATTGATTTTTAGCAGGGTGACTTGAGGTGTTTCATATGGACCAGTATTTGGATAGGGTCGCGTATTGCAGCAGAGTTATGTGAAAATATGATCCCTCGTGTAAGATTCGTGTGTTATGGTTCTGCGGTGTGTGCTGGGTTCTTAGCATTGCGTCGGGGTGGTACTCATCGAGCTTGCGGAATGGTTCTCCTATTTGGGTCATTGTTACGATTGGGTATATTTGGAATGTTGCTATCTAGTGCACGGATTGCACGGGTTGTGGCTTTAGATTGTATTGATGTGTCATGTCATTAGAGTGGTCGTGTTGGATGAGACGAGGTCATTAGGCGTAGAATGGATGCTATCAGATTTGATTGTGGTATAATTGGGAGGAGGTGTAGATCTCCAGTTGGATGGTTTGAATCGGGTGAGGCTAGGCTCTTAGGTACAGACTTGGTCGAGGACGCATTAGATAAGGTAAAATTGATTCAGGAGCAGCTTCGCACGGCGCAGTCTAGGCAGAAGAGCTACGCGGATAGGAAAGTCCGTGGTGTGTCTTTTATGGTTGGGGAGAAGGTTTTGCTGAAGGTATCACCCATGAAGGGTGTTATGAGGTTTGGGAAGAGCGGCAAGTTGAGCCCCCGGTTCATTGGGACTTTTGAGGTGCTTCAGAGGATAAGAGAGGTGGCTTATAAGCTTGCCTTGCCACCTAGCTTGTCGAGTGTGCATCCAGTGTTTTATGTTTCCATGCTCCGGAAGTATATTGGAGATTCGTCCCATGTTTTGGATTTCAGCACGGTTCAGTTAGAGGGTGACATGACTTATGATGCGGAGCCGGTGGCTATTTTGGATCGACAGGTTCGAAGGTTGAGGTCAAAGGATATAGCTTCAGTGAAGGTGCAATGGAGAGGTCAGCCTGTGGAGGAGGCCACTTGGGAGACCGAGCGGGAGATGCGGAGCAGATATCCACGCCTATTCAAGACTCCAGGTATGTTTCTAGACCCGTTTGAGGACGAACGGATGTTTAAGAAGGGGAAAATGTGATGACCCGGCCGGTCGTTTCGAGAGTTGTAACCCTGTTTTCCCCATTCCTACTTCTTTTTGTGATATTCAACTATATTATGTTATATCGGGTTAGTTGGTTTGAGTCCGGAAGGAACTCGGAGTGAAATGAGACACTTAGTCTCATAATTAAAAATTTTAAGTTAGAAAAGTGGACCGGATATGGACCTACATGTAAACGACCTCGGATTTGAATTTTGATGATTACAATAGCTCTGTATGGTGATTTTGGGCTTAGGAGCGTGTCCGGAATATTATTTGGGAGTCCGTAGAGGAATTAGGCTTGAAATGCCAAAAGTTTTATTTTTGAGAAGTTTGACCGGGGGGTTGACTTTTTGATATCGGGGTCGGAATCCGATTCTAAAAATTGGAATACCTCTGTTATGTCATTTAGGACTTGTGTGCAAAATTTGAGGTCAATCGGACGTGATTTGATAGGTTCCGGAGTTGTTTGTAGTAATTAGAAATTTCAAAGTTTATTAAGCTTGAATTGGGGTGTAATTCATGGTTTTAGCGTTGTTTGAGGTGATTTGAGGATTCGACTAAGTTCGTATGATGTTTTAGGACTTGTTGGTATATTTGGTTGAGGTCCCGAGGGCCTCGGGTGAGTTTCGGATGGTTAACGGATCAAAATTTGAACTAGAACAACTGCTGCAATTTCCTTTTGTTGGAAATTGCTTCTGCCTAGAAATCGAGCCCAGATGTAAGCCCAGATCGAGCCCAGGGTCGAGGGTCACGGTCGAAGGCATGATCGAGCCCAGGGTCGAGCGTCACGGTCGAAGGCATGATCAAGCCTAGGGTCGAGGGTCACGATCGAAGGCATGATCGAGCCCAGGGTCGAGGGTCACGATCGAAGGCATAATCGATCCCAGGGTCGAGGGTCACGGTCGAAAGCTGGGAAGAAGACATAATCGAGGGCCAGGACCGAGAACCAAGATCGAGGACCTCGATCGAAGGCCAAGATCGAGGCAGAACCGAGGATGTCTGGGCAGAATTATAAAAACGGGGGCTTCGTCCCATTTGCCATTTTTCACAAATTGGAGCTTGGGGAGAGGCGATTTTTGTTATATTTTCAAGGAAAACTTGAGGTAAGTCCCTTGTGATCATTTCTACTCCATAATAGTGAATTATCATCGAGTAATCCGACTAGATTACATGCTTTTGAGGCGTAAATCAGAGATTGAAACTTAGAAATTTGGACATTTGATTTGTATATTTGAGGGCCGAGTTAAGGTCGGATTTTAGTAAAATTGGTATGGGTAGACTCATGGTTGAACGGGCTTTCGGATTTTATAACTTTTGTTGGGTTCCGAGACGTGTGCCCCACAGGCGATTTTTGAGCCAATTTCGGATTTTGGTCTAATTTTGAAGCTTTTCTTGTGGAATTCATTCCATTAGCGTATATTGATGGTATTATACTGATTGTGAATAGATTTGGAGCATTTGGAGTCCGAGTCCAGAGGCAAGAGCCTTACAGGGTAGAGATTTGACCGGTTTGAGGTAAGTAACGATTGTAAATCTAGTCCTGAGGGTATGAAACCTCGGATTTTGTATCATTCTATTATTTTGAAGTGACGCACATGCTAGGTGACGGGCGTGTGGGCGTGCACTGTTGGGAATTTGTGACTTGGTCCGTCCCGTGGCAACTGTAAAGTTGCATACTTTGTTGAAACCATTTGATACTTATATGTTTTAGAAAGAATTTCTGTAAATTGGGCTGAATGCCATGTTTGGGCCTTGCGCCAATGTTGTATGGACCCTTAGGGGCTGTTTCTTACCATCCTCTCATTGTTTTCGATTGAGAATCTATACTCAGTCATGTTTATACTTGTTTACCGCATAACTCAGTTTTATGACTCTATTTTGATACATATAAATGTTTTGGGCCTAATGCCCTGTTTTACTGAAATGCCCGAGTGGATTGAGATATTTATGACTGAGTGAGGCCGAGGGCCTGATTTGTGAGGATGAGTGTGGATCGGGGCTGCCCGCCTGCAACATAATTGTGACTGAGTGAGGCCGAGGGCCTGATTTGTGAGGATGAGTGTGGATCGGGGCTGCCCGCCTGCAGCATACTTTATTATTATCGCACGTAAGGTATGCCCGAGTGGCAAGAGTTATTGTGAGGTATGCCCGAGTGGCAAGAGTGATTGTGAGGTATGCCCGAGTGGCACGAGTGGCTGTTTATGATTTCATCATTTTTTTTGCTCACCTTTGCATTGAGCCTTTGTGTGAAAAACTGTTGGAAAAATGTCTTTAAATGATTTTTACCGGAACTGGGTTTAAACGAGATGTTTGATTCAAATCCTGGTTTTTAAGAGCATGTGGTATTTTACTGAGATTTCCTGATATGAACGTTATATGCTTTATTGCTCGTCACTACTGCTCAGTCTTTATTTATTGTTGTTACTTACTGAGTTGGCGTACTCACGTTACTCCCTGCACCTTGTGTGCAGATCCACGTCTCCAATTTGGGTGAACTCTTTCTTTGGCTCTCCTTCTCTCACACATTCCTGTCTGGGACAAGGATTATATGGCGCCTGAAAATTATGTTGGAGTTGACGGGAACCTTGTGGAACTGATGCCCGCCATTCTTGGCGGGTCTAGCATAAGCCTAAGCATTAAAGACTGTGTATTATTGTGGGGGAACTGAGTACCAGGGACCCTGAGGCGGATAGTAAGGTTGAGGAGAATTGAATTGTCCTTGTTGGAATTGTGCATAATAAGGGACTATTCCTCTTTGAACACTCATGTACCCAAATGCCATCATGGATCCTTCCTCCTTCTTTTTTCGATTTCCAAAACTGCCTGACCTGCTTTGATTTGCTTGCGTGGTTGCCTTAAGGGCTGCCTGACTCACAGTTTTTCCCGACATCATGCCATTCTAAACTATTTCTCCAATCTTAATCGCCTCAGCTATCACGATCCAATTCCCGCTATAGGCTGTAATAGCGCCCAACGTCGTTGTTAGGCAAGCCAACGGTGAACTATCTATTTAGTTATTATTTTATTACTTTTAACGTCATGAATTTTATTTAATACAGAGACCGAATATAAAAGTTCATAGTGATATAAAGCATGAAATAAAACGTAGGAGTGAGATGATGATATTAATAGGCAAAAACCATAAATATCTACTAAAAATTCTCAATACCCGGTGTCACAAGTGCACGAGCAATCTATTAGAATATACAAACCACTACAACTACTGTCTGAAATGAAATAGATAGAAATATAAAATGCAACATGAAGGAGACTCCGGGTGTTGCAGATCGGAGCATGGGGAAGCAGCTCACCACTAGGTCTCCAGGTAATATGGGGACGCGCCTGAACGAACATTAGTTGTACTTGCCTCAATACCTGCACAATTTGTGCAGAAGTGTAGCATGAGTATGTAAATAACGTGTACCCAGTAAGTATCTAGTCTAACCTCGAAGAAGTAGTAACGAGGGGTCGACATTGACACTTACTAGAGGTCAATAAATAAAATACAAGAATTGTAAATAGACATGAAATACAACAGTAACAATTAAATAGGAAACAATAAATAAGTGATTCTTTAACAAAATATCAACTTAAAATCTTCAAAGACCACATGCCGATTTCAACAAATAAGATCCATCAAGTAATTGTCAATTCTCAAGTCATGAAGGAAATATCAAGTATGATCGGATTCCTAGCGATATTATGCATGAGTTATGCCGAGGTTGTACGGCCCGATCCATAATAATCGTGTACATACACTACCGAGGTCGTACGGCCCGATCCATGGATGCATCTCATTATATATATATAAGTAATAGGAAACTCTTCGGACTACTGGACGTACGTTTACAACACCATGATAGGCACATAAAGAGCATAACCTTCTATCAACAATCAAATATTCCACCAAAACTCAAAGTAACGAAGCTCGGTCTAACATAATCCCTAATCGAATTTCAATTATGAACTCAAGTAATTAAACTAGCAAGTTGGGTTCAAGTAATACAAGTATTGCATGATAAAGTCTTAAGTCTACCTGGACATAAACATGATTTTTAGCTACGTACGGACTCTCGTCACTTCGTGCGTACGTAGCACCCGCAATTATTAACAAATAACAATTTAAAAACCTACGGGGTTAATTTCTTATTATAAGGTTAGGCAAGAGACTTATCTCTCTTCCAAGTCCTCTTCCTGGTCCTCAAACCACACTAATAGCCTCAAAATAACGCTAAGCAACCCGAAACTTCAATTTCTAGGTGATAATTCCCTCTCCAAAAACTCCAAAATCGTCCAAGCAAAGTGTAAATGAGAAAAATAAGCCTAATCCCAATTTTTAGAAGTTTCTACCGAGAGGTCCCTTCTTTGTGATCGCAAAAAGGTCCTCGCGATCACGAAGGCAAAATTTCCAAGGCTCAAAAAAGCCTCTTCGTGAACGCGACCAGGTCCTCGCGATCGCGAAGGCTAGCCTAGCCAAAGCATCGAGAACACGACCTTCTCTTCGCAAACGTGAAGAGCAACTACCCACTGACCCTCACGCTCAGTCCCTTCTACATGAACGTGAACCTCCTATCGTGAACACGAACTCCACAAGTCCTAAATCTTCATGAACACGACCCAATGATTGTGAACGCGAAGAACAAAACACCCTTGCCCCAAATCCTTCATCGCGAATGCGAGAGTCCCTCCGTGTTCGTGAAGAAGGAAACTAGTAGCAGAAAATCTGCTATTCTAGACTTAACTCCGGGTGGTCCGAAACACACCTGAGCCACCCTAGACCCCGTCCAAATGCACCAACAAGTTCATAAACATGATACGGACCTACTCGAAGCCTCAAAACACATAAAACAACATCAAAACTAAGAATCACACCCTAAAACCAAATTAATCAACTTATGAACTTCAAACATCTTCAACTAGCTCCGAACGCAACGAAACATACGTAGACAACTCGGAATGACGCCTAATTTTGTGCACAAGTCACAAATCACCATACGAACCTATTTCCATGCTTAGAATCCCAAACAGAACTCGATAACACCAAAGTCTACTTCAAACCAAATTTAGGAAACTCTAAGACCTTCAAGGTGCCAACTTTCATTATTTAACGCTGAAACGCTCCCGGATCACCTGAAACACGATCAGAACACAGGACCAAGTCCAAAATCATCATACAAACCTATTAGAACTATCAAATTCTGATTCTGAGGTTGTTTACTCAAAATATTGACTCAAGTCAAACTTGGCCACCTTAGGCCACTATTAAGGAACTAAGTATTCCAAATTCAACCCGAACCCTTCCAAAACCAAACCAATCACCCACGTAAGTCATAAAATAGTAAGAGCACATACAAAAAGACTTAAATAGGAAAATGAGGATCTAGAAAGCAAAACGATTGGTCGGGTTGTTATATCAACGAAAGGTTTGCCAATGGTAGCTAACATATAATGGAGGTAATCAGGATCTGAGCTTGGAGAAATATTCAATAATTTTTGTCTCTTTCATCGGCGGTTTAACCCTAGAAGCATGCTCCCTCCATTTGATTGCATATTCTCTGACGCTTTCTGTCGGTTTCTTTTTTATGTTGACGAGAGAGGAGAGGTTTGGCACTATATCAATATTGTACTGAAATTGTTGGACAAAATCTTGAGCCATGTCATGTCTTGATCTATGAACCACTCTGAAGCAAATCCTGTCAAACGTTTCCCAAAATAGGCCATGAGCAATCCTTCTTTGCCTTCCGCTCCCCTCAATTGGTTATAATACCTCTTCAGATATGCCACAGGATCACCATGCCCATCATACTTGTCAAACTTGGGGTCTTAAAGCCGGGTGGAAAATGAATATAGGGGAACATGCATAGATCGTTGAACGAAACACTCTTATGGCCTCCCAAGCCATGTATGTTTCGCATGGTTTGTTCCAAGCTCTTCATTTTTATGGTCATCTCCTCTTGTTCCATATTTTTGTTGGGATTTTCAATCTCAATTGGGAACACGTTCTGAGAAGTATGCTTGTATGAATCTGGAACCTTGAAAGTTAGTTCCATAGAGTAATGTTGGGCATCCTGAGAATTGAGTTGTGGATCATTTTTAGATTTTTGAGCAAGATCCAGTTGAGGGAAAGTGAAAGTATGGGAAATGAGTACAGTAGGCGGGTCATTTCTATGGAATGCGGTTGGAGGATATGGAATAGAGGTACTAGGGATAGTGGGAAGGTTAATGCTCGGACCGAATCCAGGTTGGTACAATGGGTTACTTGCTATGGAGATGGGCACTTACACATTATGAAGATTATCTGAAGGCCCTATGGGTAATGGGGTGGTTCCTGTCCATTCAACCGGGCTTAGTACATCTTTGTTAATTGTTGCTTCAGTACTCTTGCTTCTTCCACCAATTCCAAATCTTGCTCGACCAATTGTCCTCGGACATCATTATTATCTGACTCATTCTCATTGTTGTTTATCATTGTCTTTTTTTCTTTTGATCTCGTGTTGTAAGGGTGAGTAGCCAGTTTAAACCACAAACCAACCACCTTTGTTTAACTTTATCTTTACATTACAAACAACAAACGTGTTAGAGTTAGGTATTTTACAGATATTAATCACACATTGTATATCATGCAACTAATGCCATTTTCGTCTCTAAAAAGAGCTTGGAAGGCTTCATGTTTCATCCCGACTTATTGGTTTATTTTATTTTGTCCTTAACACTCTCTTTTCTTATTCTTTTCTTTCCTTTTTTCAATTATTTTCCTCTTTTTTCACTCTTTTGTGGTTTTAAAATAGTTCTGATCGAACCCGTTGGAGGTTGCTTATGTATCATGTTGAACATGAATCATATCATTACATAGTTCAGGGAAAAATAATAATAATTTGTTTTTTTTTAAAATCAATCAATAAATAAATAAATAAAATCTTTTTCATTCATTTTCAATTTGTTTTTTCTAAATACAATGATAGAAATGGAAAATACATAGAAAACGACTCAACTGACTCCAAAGACATGAATATGGCTGGAATAAAACAAACTTTGATAGGAATGAAAGACTCCAAATATAAAATTAAAAATGTGACCAATGAAAATGAAACTAAAAACTAATTGACTGCACTAAGATTTTAATCTTCAATGGTTTTCTTTCTAAACGGATATCATCAATGGTTTGCTTCAGGAGACCTTGGCCTCCACTCTCCCTCCAAAGTCTCTTACAAATTCTAGAACATTGTTGGTAACTGTGAAATGAGCGCACGTGCCTGTTGACCAACTTTCACGTCGTCGAGATGACGATGATCATCATGAATATCTGCTGCTTTCTACCGATCGAAGTACTTGCTCTCTGGCTTGCCCTATATTCACGTGAATATTCTGCAAATACATTTGGGTAGTGTTGAGGGCGTGTCCTAACTAAGCCGCACATCCCTCGTATTCTTCAATACGACGATTTAGCACACTTCTGTCAACCATCCATTGGCGCCGCTCTGCCTCAAAATCTGCACGCTGATGAGCCCTCTTCTGCCTTTTTATTTCTTCCAATTGTGCGTGAAGCTGACCCTTTGAGCGTATCCAATGGTCCATTTCTCTTTCAAACTGCTCTTTCTACTGATCAAACTCTAATTATTGTTGGTTCGTGTCTTCTTCAACTATACTAAAGTCTTTTTGCAGTTTATGTATTTCAGCATTTTTATTTGCCTCAACTCCTTTAACTAAACCAATCATGTCTACCAATTCTTCTTCTAACCCGACCATCTCATTTTTAGCATGCTTTAAATCTTTATCCATGACATGTAAGGTAGATTGATAATCTTTCTCAATATTCAAGCGAATCTGAGTGATTCTGGCTTGCTGCTGGGCTTGCTATTGGGCTATGGTATTCCGGGGATGATCCAATTCCTCTTTTAGCCTTTCTATAGTTCTTTAATCATTTCTCCTCATGTTGGACCCCTCAGGCCTATCTCTAAATGAGGAAGGGTCATCAAATCAGTTAATATATTCAGGGACCACCTTTCCATGATCTCGATCTTATATCATCTCATTCAACTCCGAGACTGTCATGACCCAAAACTCACTATAGGCTGTGATGATGCCCAACGTCACCGTTAGGTAAGTCAACGGTGAACTACCAACTTAATTATGAACTTTATTATTTTCGAAATCATGAATTCTATTAGATAAAGAAATCAATGCATTAAATACATGGAAACTTAAAATTTTAACATAATAGATAATAAAAGTGTGTAAATGCTAAGCAAAATCACAAAAAACTTCTAGAACATCCCAAAACACGATGTCACAAGTGCAAGAGCATTTACTAAGGAGTACAATAATAATATAATATTTGTCTATAATGCAAATGAGACAGGATAAAATAAATAGTACGATGGAGACTTTGTGGACTGCGATGTGTAACCTGGAATGCAGCTCACCTAAAGTCTCTTCAACAGTTGCGCCTACGCGCCAAGATGATCACCAAATGAACCTATCAGATCCTGCACATTTAGTGCAGAAGTGCAGCATGAGTACGTAAATCAACGCGTACCCAGTAAGTATCTAGCCTAACCCCGGATAAGTAGTGACGAAGGGATCCAATAAACCAATATGGTAAATCATAAACAGATAAGAAGCACAACAATAGTAGTGAGGTAAATCTATAACTAACACAATCTTCCAAAACTCCTTCTAACGATATCAATTTCTCGATCTCGCATTCTATCTCAATAGCTCAAAAATATCAAATGCCAATATCAAACGGATATTGAACTACCATATAAAGTGATGGGCATCAGTGGAAGGATAATCTCGTGAACATTGTGACTGCTAGCGATATAACGCACGATTATGCCAAGGTCGTACAGCCCGATCCCAGAAGGAATATGATACTGCCAAGGCGAACGGCCCGATCCCATCATAATGTGTACATTGCTGAGGGTCGAGCGACACGAACCATAGATGTATCTATTATACTGCCGAGGCGAACGGCCCGCTCCCATAAGAGTGGTACATGATCCTACCGAGGCGTTCGGCCCGATCCACAAGAGAGGAAAGGACTTTTCGAATTATGTGACACATGCTTGCAATACAGTATATGAACACGAGTGAGTATAACTCTCTCTCTCTCTCTCTCTCTCTCTCTCTCTCTCTCTCTCTCTCTCTCTCTCTCTATATATATATATATATATATATATATATATATATATATATATATATATATATATATATATATATATATATATATATATATATATATATATATGTATTTCTAAATCAACTTCAATTATAACTTCAATAAATTAAGCCAGTAGAATAAGTTAAAATAATTCAAATATTACATGATAAAGTCCTAAGTCTACCCGAACATAAACATGCTTTAGCCACGTACGGACTCTCGTCACTTCGTGTGACCGTAGCACCCACAATAAGTAGCACAGAGCAATTACATCGTCTAAGGGGTAGTTTCCACCTCACAAGGTTAGACAGGAGACTTACCTCGCTCTGAAGTTCCATAACCGGCTCCAACGCCTCCTTAACTCCTCAATTCAAAGCCAACGATCCAAAACTAGTCAAACAAGGTGCAAATCAATCAAAATATACTCCAATGTGAATAATTTAACAATTTATAAAAATTCTCAACTCCGCTCAAAAAGTCAACCAAAAGTCAACGGGGGCCCCACTTCTCGGACCCGACGAAACTCAAACTCTCACAGTTCACAACCAAAGGAATAGAGCGCCTTCCAGGCATAAACTCTCACATTAATGATAGTACCAAAAATCTCCATACTTGGTTTCAATCTTTAACAATCAAGTGACTAACATGTCACACTTATACAAATCTCCCCGTGAGGTAGCTCCCACGACCTTCCGCCCAGGTAGCAAAGTCCGCACATCCATACCACCTACCGTACTAATTCTATAAAGCAAATCAAGAATCCGTAAATCAATACACAAAGCCTCTTACATAAAATGTCATTCTCAGGTGACACTAAAGAAAATGCCAGTTTACTCTGAACATCTAAATTCTTCCCGGCTCATCCGAGCTCATGACATTCTTGTCAACACCGAACTGCAACCTTGGTCCCCAACTTTCAAATTCTCATGCCGCTCACTGCACCTATCATGCCGCTACGCGAGAATACAAGAATTCATCATAACCCCTAAACTACTAGTAGAATAAACACTTCATTGGCTATAAACCTTTCACTTAGCTCATTTCAGAAGAACCAATGCAACACGCAACTGAATTCTCAAACCACATAAAATACAAACCTCCAGTCGTGATCTAAACCGCCATGACTCTTCCAGAATCCATTTACACCACAAGGCCATTTGAATCAAATACCTCCTAAATCAATCAAGTTATGGTGGTTGTCGAGCCCGCATGTACAACCACAAACCACATGTATAACTTCACACGCTGAAGGAACTGATCATTGCCACAATCATGCTGATTTTACCATTACTAACCGAACCAACTTCTTCCAATTCATTCTTGACTTTCCTTAGAAATAATAGTAGCTCCATTCAAGAATCATAATGAAACTCAATAACACTCTTCCCAAGTGACCCACTTCACGAGACCATATCGTCTCAATACCCATGAACCATCTCATACCTTCCTCATGCGCACAATAACATCTCCAACTGGTACACCCATTTTGAAGGACCTTTCGCAAATCCGAAACTGTTTCTCCCATTTTTCCAATACTACCCCGCAGACCCGATGATAACATAGAAAATTCCCCAAGTATTCTTCACACTCTACTGCAAAATCCCGGTCTCCAGACACATAACAAACCCATTAGAACCATTGTTGAGATCTACCCACTCTGACTTGGTCCCGAATATAAGCCAAACTCTAGTGCGCTGTTAGCACATGAACATTCCTAAAGAAACAACCGGATGAATTATATTTCCTTGTACAACACATCTACTAGAAGCATAAACTCTGAGTCTCCCCAAAATCTGTGCATGAATCGATAAGGCGAAATATAGCACACATTCATCAAATCCTTTGTTCGAATTATACCTGATATTTTATTTTCTTAGTCTTAAATAATCCACCAATGCACCAATAACTAGAAGCTGCACAAACAGACAACTACGCTATCCAATCGTAGACGGTGGGCTCCCCCACTTAGCTTTAAGCCACAATCACATAAATCTAGAACCCACAAAGATTCCTCCTTCTCAATCACCATGATCTCGCACCGTTAACCTGCCAAATTCTTGAAACATCCTATTAAACCTTTCATAAAACATCCCAAATTACCAGCCACAATTGCCTGTTCGACCTCCCGCTGGATAGTAAGTAGAACTATTCGTAGAAACTTCATCAAAATCACGCAACCGCCAACCTGCTCATAGGAGATAGCCCACCTGTGGAATTCCATACTGACATCTCCCAATGACGCTGCACGGAGTACAACTACCACGAAATCAGTAAACCTTAATGAGCCCATGCTCACCCACCAGCTGTACAAGTCTGTTTATTCCCCATTGACATCAACTAAAAGTCTGACAATACATTCCAAACTCGAAGTCACGTTTCACACCTCTTCATTTCCAGCAAACTCCCCTCTGCCATAATCAAGCTTCCTCCATCTAGCAGCCACCATCCCAAATGAAATGCATAGGCTTAGTCATTATCCACCACTCAAATCGCTCTAAACTTTCATCAAGGCAAGTGGCTTTCCTACCATAGAATCCATATGCTACTCTGCCACTTCCACTTCAGTTAAACCACTTTCTTTAAGCAACTTCTCGACCTCTGCTCTTCGTACTTGACATGCTAGTAATTTGACCACCGCGAAACACCTCCCGCCATGTCCTTCCTCATCTTTCGCTGCCCAAATGTTGCCTCAAATCAAAATCCTTCTCTGTAGCACCTGAACTAATAAATTATTACCAACTCTAAGCCTCCTCGAAGATCATCTTTCTCAAACCATAAGCTTTCAAAACACCGATTCGATTCTTAAATCGCTACACACCGCCATCTCTGGCAACCGCTTCTTAGACACTATTTCACCACACTATGCCCCGAAGGCAAATCAAAGAAGTCCATAACACCGGCGAACCTTAATACATTCAAACAAGGACGGCGACACCACATCACAAATGAAAATTCCATCACGCTCGAAAATATCAAGTTTCATTACTCCATCAACCAAAACCTGAACATCCATAGTACAATTGCCCTTCCTTCGCTGGAATTAGATGTCGAACCTCTAAACCATGAACTGAAGAATCCTCCTTTCGAGTCATTCATAGCCGCGATCCATAAATAAGCACCTTACCATTAAACCAATATCGTGCGATAACAACGCATGAACATCATAGCAACCTGTGCATAGCCTCAAACCATAGGAAATACAAATACTGAGCCAAAATGACAGAACATCCTTCTATAAAGCGACGATAATAGCTCGCTCGAACACGCAGGGAAAACATCTTGCACCTCATTTGCGGTACCATTTATAACTCCTCAATGCCCAATTGATACCAAGCGCTCCACGTCGTATAAGATTGACTAAGAAGGAAATAAAGGCATAAGTCTCAAAGGAATCAAAGCGCACGATGAGGAATCAAGAAGAGAAATGATCCTAACAACTATGTAGCCTCTCAAATATAAGTACAGATGTCTCCGTACTGATCCGCAAGACTCTACTAGACTTGCTCATGACTCGTGAGACCTAAGTGAACCTAACGCTTTGATACCAAGTTGTCACGACCCAAAATCTACTATAGGTCGCGACGGTGATTGATCAATTTGATTACTCATTTTATTACTTTCGAAATCATAAATTTTAATAAGGAAGGAAATTTATACTTTTAAATCCATGGGGACGTACAAAATTAGTGGTTTCTAACATAAATAAAAGGCGATGATAATATACAGAACTGTAAGCATCAACTCGTACATCCCAAAACCCGGTGTCATAAGTGTATACGCCTTTACTAAGGAGTACAATACTAATACAACATCTGTCTAGAATATAAATGAGATAGAATAAAATAAACAGTACGATGGTGACTCTGTAGACTGCGATGCGTAGCCTGGAATGCAGCTCACATAAAGTCTCCTGAACAATTGCGCCTATGCGCCAAAATAATCACCAAATGAACATGTCATACCCTACACATGTAGTGCAGCATGAGTATGTAAATCAATGCGTACCCAGTAAGTATCTATTCTAACCTTGGAGAAGTAGTGACGAGGGGTCGACATCAACACTTACTAGAGGTCCAATAAAGCAATATGATAAATCATAAGCAGATATGAAGCACAACAATAATAATGGGGTAAAACTGTATGTTACATAACCTTCTAGAAAGTTTCTTTTAAAGATATAGATTTCTCAGTCTCGTATTCTATCTCGACAGCTCAGATGTAACAAGTGCCAGTATCGAACGGATAAGGAAATACCATATATATTGTCGGGCATCAGTGGAAGGACAATCTCATGAATATTCGGTCTGCTAGCGATATAACGCATGATTATACCGAGGCCGTTCGGCCCAATCCAGAATAATGTGTACACTAGCGATGGTCGAGTAACACGAACCATAGATGCATCTATTATACTGTCGAGGCGTTCGGCCTGCTCCACAAGAAAGGAAGGAAATCATCAAACTATTTCTCAAATAACTTGCCAACAACTCAAGGTAATAAGGCTCGGCCTAACATATATGCATGTATTTCTAAATCAATTCAATTATAATTTCAATTAATTAAGCCAGCAGAATGGATTCAAGTATTTCAAATATTACATGGTAAAGTCCTAAGTCTACCCGGACATAAACATGCTTTAGTTACGTACGGACTCTTGTCACCTCGTACGTACATAGCACCCACAACTAGTTTCATATAACAATAATTACCACCTAGGGTTAGTTTACCCCTCACAAGGTTAGACAGGAGACTTACCTCGCTCCGAAGTTCCATAACCGGCTCCAACGCCACTCTAACACTCAACTCTAAGCCAAATATTCTGAAACTAGTCAAATAACGTGCGAATCAATCAAAATATACTCCAATGCTTACAATTTAACAATTTATAACAATTCCCAACTCTGCTCGAAAAGTCAATAAAATTAACACTCGTGCCCGCGTGCCCGAATTTCGAAATTTTTAGAAGATAAAGTTTACCCATAATATTACGAACCCAAATATATGATTTATTCTCAATTCCATATCCAATTTCGTGGTAAAAATCCAAAAATACCAAAATCTAGATTTTTCTTCAAAATCCCACAAATTTTCATGTTAAATCCTTATAGAATCCGTGTAATTAACTTACAATACGTGTGAATTGCTTACCTTGCAATAGGTGATGAAAATCTTCCCTCCAAGAGCTCTAAGAATCGCGCAGCCAAATGAAAGAGTGAGAGAAATGGGCTAAGTCCTGAAATAAAAACCGACTGCCCAGGTCCTTCCTCTTCGCAATCCCGGAATAACCCTCGCGATTGCGAAGGCCAAACAACCCTGCCCCCAAAATATCTTCTTCGCGGATGCGATGCCCAAAACGCGATCGCGTTGCCCAACCACTTAAGAACAATTCTTATTTATGAAGCTTACATGAAAAGAGTTGACCGGAGTTTGACTTTTGAGCAAACGACTCCAAAATAGAATTTTGATGATGTCAATAGCTTCGTATGGTGATTTCGGACTTAGGCATATGTCCGGATTTTAAATTGGAAGTTTGTAGGATAATTTGGCACATTTTGGCAAAAAGTTGGAAAATAAAGTTCTTAAAATATTTTTAAATTCGAACGTAAGACGATTGGTTGATAACGAGGTTGGATTTCAATTCCGTAAATTAAAACCGCTCCATTACGTCATTTATGACTTGTGCGCAAAATTTGACGTCATTCCGGGTTAATTTGATATGTTTCTGCACAAGTTTTGGAAGTTGGAAGATTTGGAAATTCATGAGTTTGATTTGTGGTGCGATTCATAGTTTTGACATTGTTTGATGTGGTTTGAGGCCTCGAGCAGGTCCGCGTTATGTTTTAGGACTTGTTGGTATGTTTGATTGAGGTCCCGGGGGCCTCGGGTGTGTTTCGTGGTGAGTTTTGGGCGAGTTTGGGCATTTCGGCACTTTGATGATGTTCTGGAACAATTGAAGTGCGGAGGGCACATTTTGGAGTGCTAAGGCAAAGCCTCATGTGCGGATTTTAGAGGAAAATTACGGAACGCAGAGAAAAATTGCGGACTGCAGAAATACTCTTACGGACGCAGAAAGGAGAATCTGAAGGTTCGATGGTCTGACTTTGGAAGCTTATATCTTTTGATCTATAAGGAATTTAGAGATGATCCAAAAATAAAAATTGTATCCCTTTGAGTTTGATTTTCAGAAAGGTAAACTATTATCATTTGGACATTTGTACAAAAAGTTATAGTCAATTTACTAAATCATAGTAGTGCAGATGCTGCTGAACTACGACCGCACAATCTGGGTTGCGGCCGCAGAACCCAGAATGTGCGGACCGCACAAAAATAGTGCGGTCAGCACTTTGGAGGTCAGATGTGGTACCATATAAATGAGGTTTTCATCTCTCTTTTTTTTTTTGGACCTAGAGAGCTCGGTTTGTGGCATTTTTTGTGGGCTTTCAAGAAAATCATCGGGGTAAGTGATTCTATCTCGAATTTGGATATATTACACGAATTCATTGTTGTTTTCATTATTTAATTAATATTTTGAGATAAAAATTTGAGGAAAATTGTAGAAATTTCATAAAACGAAATTTTTGGGATTTGAATGTCAATTCGGAGTCGGATTTGAGTGAAACCAATATGGTTGGACTCGTATCGGAATGGGTGTTCGAATTTCATAAAAATTCTATCGGGTTCCGAGAGTCGAGCCCCGCATTGACTTTCGATTGACTTTTTAATGCAAAATTCTAAGTCGATGTTTTATTATCCGAAATTATTTTCGATGAATTTTAATGAAGTTATACAATTAATATGGATAGATTTGAGCGGTCCGGAGGTCAATTCAAGCAAGAAGGCTATTTTGAAATATCGGCCTAACTTCAAAAAGGTAAGAATATTGCCTAACCTTGTGTGGGGGAAATTCCCCTTAGGCATTGAGTCGTAGGTGCCATTTGTGTAATGTGAAAGCCGTGTACGCGAGGTGATGAATACGTACTTGGGCTTATATGTGCAAATTGTATTGGTTTAAAGTTGTAGGAATTTTTAAGTATTAAATTCGAAGTTTTGCTGGCACTTATTAAATCCTCATTTATCATGCCTCGTTCTTTGTTTGTCGAATTTGTTTGATATGATAATTTGGTGTGATTGGTACTTTGATTTTTATGTGGATTCCGTGTGCTGGTTGAGTTGATTTTTTCTAGAAATAATTACACTTTAGATTTTTTCATCTGCAAATAATTATTAAATAAGTTTAAATGAAGACATTAATATATTTATCAAAAATTTGGATTTAAGAAGAGGTTGTTCTTGCTGAGTTATTCTTCCGTCTTTGTTGTTGCATATTTACTTTGGGACTACGAGATGGTACCTCGGGAGATCCCCATGCTTGCATATTTGCTTTGGGACTACGAGGCGGTACCTCGGGAGATCCCCATGCTTGCATATTTACTTTGGGACTATGAGGCGGTATCTCGTGAGATCCCCCTGTCTTGCATATTTACTTTGGAACTATGAGGCGGTACCTCGGGAGATCCCCCTATCTTGCATATATACTTTGGGACTATGAGGCGGTACCTAGGGAGATCCCCCTATTGAGCATTTACATTTGGGTTTACGAGGCGCTACCTAGGGAGCGCCCCTATTGTTTACCTCTATTTCCTGTGTTGTTTCCTTTCTGAAATTTTTCATTATTCAATTCTCAATCATTTCACTATATTATTATGTCTTGTGCCTTGTGAATTGTCCGTGCATTTGTGATATGAAATGTGAGCATGAGGTACCATGAGTAAAGCATGATAATATGGGCACGTGAGTTGTCTGTGCGGTTGTGATAGAGATATGGGCACGAGGTGCCGTGAAAATATGAAACTGGGCTGAGACCCGTAATTTTTATGATTTTGAAATGAGGTGTCACATGGTGACTTTCATTTGAAAGAATTATATTCGAAAGATTTTATTTGAAGAATTTTATTCAAAAGATTTTATTTGAAGAATTTTATTCGAAAGATATTTATTTGAAGAATTATATTCGAAAGATACTTATTTGAAAGGATTATATTCAACAGATATTTATTTGAAAGAATTATATTTGAAAGATATTTTATTTGAAAGTATTATATTCGAAAGAGTTTATTTGAAAAAATTATATTTGAAAGGTTTTATTTGAAGAATTATATTCGAAAGATATTTATTTGAGAAATTATATTCGAAAGATATTTATTTGAGGAATTATATTCGAAAGATATTTTATTTGAAAGAATTATATTCGTAAGATATTTATTTGAAAGGATTATATTCTAAAGATTTCTATTCGAAAAAAATTTTGTAGATAAAAGATGTATATTTTGAAGGGCTTGCTTAATTGGTGGTACTTGTCTTTATTATTCGTGTGAGCAATATTTATAGTGTTCTTGTTATTTTGTTGTTTATATCACTAGTTGATTATTGTTGTTATCACTGCTATCTGTTTTCTATTATCTTTGTATGCCATATTGCATAGGTTATTTGACTAGTGAGTGTCTTGACTGTACCTCGTCACTACTCCATCGAGGTTAGTCTTGATACTTACTGGGTACCGACTATGGTGTACTCATACTACACTTCTGCATACTTTTGTGCAGAGCCAGGTATTGGAGATATCGGATTCGGGCAGAGATTAGAGTGTGATCGCAAGGATTCAAGGTAGGGCTGCTTGGTCGCCGCAGTACCTTGGAGTCTTTCAATTTTATTGTACTGTAAACTCTTGTTCGAACAGTATTATATATTCGATCTTGGAGATCATTGCATGTATTCAGTTAGAGTTCGTGACTCTGTATTACCAGTCTTGGGAGGTTGTTTGAATATTTTCGCTGATGGTTTTTGACATTTGTATTGAATTCAAAAAAATAAAGGGGTGGTGGGGGGGCTTGAATTGTTATTATAATCGGCTTACATAGTCTTAGAGACTAAGTGGCATCACGACACCTGTGGTGGGATTTTGAGTCGTGACACTTAAACCTATGCGATCGCGACCCTTTTCTCGCGATCGCGGAAGAGGAAATCAGATGCCTAGAAACCAGCAATTCCATAAAGTCCAATATTAGTCTGAACTCGATCCGAGACACACACGAGGCCCTCAGGACCCAATCCAATCACACCAACAAGTCCCAAAATATAACACGAACTTAGTCGAAGCCTACAATCACTCCAAATAATATCAAAACTACGAATCGATGATCGAAATCTTTCTTTAAACTTTCAAACATTCAAACTTCGACGAATACGTCCGAATCATACCTAAATATTCTGGAACGACACCAAACGTTACGCACAGGACACAAATCACGATACGAACCTATTTCAAGACTCGCAACTCCAAACAGACATCGATAACACCAAAATTCATTTCGAATCAAACTTAAGAACTTCTTAAATTTCCAAAAAGCCAACCTTCCATAATAGGCTTGCGTCTGTAGTACTCTAGACGCTAGTGAATTTGTGATACCAGTTCTGAGCATTGCATTTGGATTATGTCGTTTATTAGTTTATTCACTATATTTTAGATTATTCAGTTTTATTTTTATCATTTGATTTGAATTGCTAAAATAGTTAATAAATGTAGGTAACGTTAGCTTGCCTAGTAAGTGAAATGTTAGGCGTCATCACGGTCCCGATGGTGAGAATTCCGGATCGTGACACTTAAAAATATGTTTCAACATTTGGCTTGTTAGCTATTTCTTCAATTAGCCAAACGTGCTCATATTTTATTCATTCTCAATTGTAATCTCTAACCACAACTCTACCTTCTAAATTATCTATATTTATATTATTATAAAAAGTGACAACCCCTAAATTAAAAAGTTAAATTATCAAAATACCTTCTAAATAAATAATTTAAATATCCTAATAAATAAATTAATTAAGTGGCGTCAAGTAGTACATACTAATTGATTGAAGTCACCTTTTGATAAACAAGGTCACTAGACTGATTTTTCAAGAGTTAACCTATAAGAGTTACCGTTTAAAATAATTTTGTCTACTTGTCAACGATTTCTAATTACACAAGACTTTAAATGAAATGTGACGGAGGAACATTTGTAGTGAAATTTTTGATTATGGTGTTTGTTTATTAAGATGTAAACAATATGAGATCTTGAATCATGACGACCTTTTATTATTTGGAGATTCAAGTCACCGGAAAAATTGCCAACAGAGACATTAGAAAGTAAGGAGAATTAAATTTATATGACTTATGAACACTTAAAGCAATTTATAAGACTAAAGTGTTAATATTGGTGTAAAAATGACACTTTCATTGTTAATGTTTAATATTTATAACTAGGTTTTAAAAAAAAATCCAAACTTTTACAATTATCACAACTGCCTCAAATGGGCCTCACCCTCTCTAAAAAGACAGAAACCCTCCCCAGCTCCCATTCCCGCTTCCAGCCCCCATTCCTCATTCCCAATTCACCAAAACCTACATTTTTCCTCTTATTCCTCTTCTTCTTCTTCTTCTTTCTTCTGTTGTGTTCAATCTCTTCTTCTTCTTTCTTTAATCCTGACATTATTTTTTCACAGATCTTCATCTTTGAGGTTCTTGTTTTTTGTTGAGAAAGATTGGTGAAAAAAGACCAAGAACAATTGGAGATTGACCCTTGCACCATTGAGAAATACTTGATCGTGATTTGCTAAATTGACTTGTGCATTATTTCAAGGGAGATATTCAGTCTATTCATCATTGTTGGTAAGTAAAGATTGGTGTTTAATCTTATTTTTTTCGTCTATAGATATCAGGTTTTTTGTGATTCTTTAAACATCCGGTGAGATATTTAAAACTTTCTGTGAGATGTTTAAAACATCCTGATATAATTATAGGTAGTTGTTTCAAACATACTCTCATGATATTTCAAACATCCTAAGTATATTCTCAAGATGTTTTAAACATCTTCTTAGAAAGTTTGAAACATCACTAGGATGTTTGCAAAAAGGTTGATTCATTATACCAATTATTTATATATTTGTGATATTTTCAGGTATTCTATTACAAAATGGTTGATTATATTGTATTGGGAGTTGATTGTCATGGTGAATGGGTGGAGTGCTCTACTCGTTTTACCTAGCGTTCGAAGAGTAAAGAGACGGTTCTAATAAAGGTGTGTAGAGATGTTATATATGATGAGTTTGTTGACAAGATTATTGCCGGTTGTAACTTGTTATCCGAGTGATATCTCCATAACTTACATGTATAGCATTGGTGAAAAGCCGAGAAAGTAGCTCCCTTTAAAGTAAAGAATTATGATTGTTTGAGCTATTATTTGGAAGATGAAAACATGCCCATTCTAAGGGTATATGTGGTTGAAAGATCAGTAGAACTTACAAATTCACCTCCAATGGAACAACATTATAGCCATGGATTGGATGATATTGAAGAAGATATTTTGAACATCGATATTCCAAAAATGGATCCTTTGAATATGGATATTCTAGAAACCGAAGAAGAAGAATATACAAACTTTCTTGAAGTTTAAGGCAACTCACAAGAGGTGGAACCAACAACACAAAGCAGCCACAATTATGAAGACGGCATAACGTTTTATAAGGGTTTAAGTTTCAAAAATAAGCGCGAGCTAGTTGTGTCATTGAAGCTTGCTTCCTTGAAAGCTCCTTTCCGTTTCAAATCAGTGAAGAGTACTAAATTTGTGTACTGTATCAAATGTGTAGACAACAATTACAAATGGTAGTTGCGAGCCATAAAATATATAAGTACTGACAGGTTTTATATTACGAGGTACAAGAATGACCACACATAGGGGTTAAAACATCTTACAAAAAAGTATCTGCACGCCTCAGCGAATGTCATTGGTGAATACATCCATTCTAAGTTTGAAGAGGGCAGAGGTCCATCTAACAAAGAAATTATTGAAACGGTTTGTTTAGATTTGGGTTGTAATGTTAGTTATTAGAAGTGTATGAAGGAAGGTCATATTGCAAAGGTTATGGTAAGAGGGACTCCAGAGCATGGGTATGCAATTTTAGATGCGTACCGCTACGCGCTTAGGAAGGCAAATAAAGGAAGCAAGACGGCATAGAACCTTGATAACTTTGGGAAGTTTTAGTACTTTTTTGTAGCTTATGAAGCTTGGATTCGGGGGGTTTTGTTTATGAGGAAAGTCATAGCCGTTGATGGGATATTTTTAACAGAAAAGTATCGTGGATTGTTGTTGTCTGTCGTGGCACAAGATTCAAAGAATCATATTTTTCTTGTTGCATTTTGTGTAGTAGACAAGGAGTGTGATGCCGCATATGAATATCTTTATGAACAATTATCCAGCATACACCCCGAAAGTGTTGAGTTGTGTATAATTTCTGATAGGAATATAAGCATAGCAAATGGGATCTCAAAATTTTACCCTCAGGCTCATCACGGATTTTGCATGAGGCACCTTGCTAAAAATATTCACAAAAATTTTCATTGCGGAGATTTTCTTTACCATTATTATTCTGCAGCTAAAGCATATAGGATTGATGATTTCAATGATAATTTTCAATAAATCAAAGATAACAATGTAAGAGTTGCTAAATATCTTGAGGAGGATATTGGGTTTCACAAATGGAGCAAAGCGCACTTCCCTAGTAACAGGTACGTTAATGTGAACTCCCTGGTAAAACATCTTTGAAGGCGTTCGAATCATTCCCTAAGATGTTTGACACATCTCTTAAGGTGTTTGAAACATCTCTTAAGGTGTTTCAAACATCTTTTTAGATGTTTCAAACATCTCTACAGATATTTCAGTCTTCATATGAAATAGGTTACTGGACTTCCTAGTTCAAACATCTTACAAGATGTTTCAAACATCTAAGAAGGTGTTTCAAACATCTTTTACGATGTTTCAAACGTCTCTTAAGATGTTTCATGCTTCACATGAAACATGTTACTGCATTCCAATTTCAAACATCTTACGAGATGTTTCCAACATCCATATCCATCTCTCATGACGTTTGAAACATCTGCAAGATGTTTGAACCTTGATGCTTATATTCCAGATTCTAAAAAAAGTCTTAAATATTATTATTTCAGGTATGAAGTATTGACCACAAATATTGTCAAGTTTGTTAACTCAATGTTTCTACTTAAAAGAGAATTCCCCATCAATGTCTTATTAGATGCTATTAACAGGAGTTGCCCAAAAATTCCATGAGAGGCGTATATAGTTCCTCGACACTCCAACCATTCGTGTCCCTTCAGTTGAAAAGAAGATTAATAAAAATACAACTTTGGGCAACAAGCTATTGGTCCATCTAATAAGGCAATATTTGTTCAACATCACCGGTCATGGTACGGTTGCAAAGGTTGATCTACGCAGCAGAACATGTTCTTGTAGAGAGTTCGACCTAGACAAAATACTTTGTCCACACGCTATGGCAGCCATTAGACTGCTATGGAGGTTTCTTCTCTCCAGTAAATCGGTTTATAAATATCAACTTTCAGCCTCTCCTCACTGACTGCTATGGAGGTTTCTTCCTTTCCAGCTTTCTTCCTCTTTTTGTTCCTTTTTTTTCTTCAGTGTAAAGATCCTGAATAGCTCGGGGAAGAACCACATGTCTCTTTGATAGCTTTTGAACTAATTCATCCATTGTCTTCTACATAGAGTTCAACTGACGTTGCATGTCATCCCTCCACTTTATTTGCTCCTTTTCCTTTTCCTGATTATCAGGGCATATGAAAGGACAATGGATACTAGATGTACCCATAACAATACGATCTTTTATTTCACCACCTGTCAGCTCCTCTGTCATCATCATAATTAGAACCCCCCCCCCCCAGCCATTATCATCATTAAAGTGCATTCCATAATCACCATCATCTTCATCAACAGCTTCTCCTCCCATTTTACCATCTCCACCAATAGACTTTTCTATTCTATCATCATATCCTCCAACCACATGGCTATCTCCAACTTGTAGGGTTTGCAAACTACCCCTCTATATCTTAAGGGTACCACCCAAATATCGTAAGACTATCACTCCATTCAACTCTTTACTTAGGCTATCTATCATCATGTCCTCTTTGTCAGATAAGATAACAAGATTTTGGATGTAAAGCTCCATCTTTTCAGCATTTGTAGGGTAAAGAAAAGGGTGTACCACATGGGTAGATAACAAATAAAAATTATAAGAAAAATATATTAGAGACATTCTAGATGTTTAAAATACTTTCTGCACAAGATTTAAAAAACATCTGCATGTTGTTTGAAAGATGTTTCAGCCATCATGTGGATGTTTCAAATGTCTTGTGGATGATTTTTGAAAGATGTTACAAATATCATGTAGAGATGTTTCAAACATTTTGTGGTTGTTTCAAATTTGTTTCAAACATCTAATGTTTGAAAGATATATCTTTCAAATATTAAACATCTATCAGAATGAGCCTTACCGGACAATCTTTGATTTGAAATGGATCAGGCCTGTCTTTTTCTACTTTTTCAAATAGCCACCTCTTCATCCTCGGCAATGTCCTCTCTTTTGGATAGTCTTTTGGCCGCAATTGAGGTATGGCTTCAAATGCCCAAGCCTACATTGTGTGATAAAAAAGTAAATAGAAAATTATATAAATAACACTAAAATAAAAATAATGAACAAGATTTATTTAGTTACCATAAAAACCCAAGAAAATCCGTAGAGGTTATACGAGTCACCCTTAGATTGTTGATACTCTTTTATATATTTCATAAGATAATCAATAGTCAATCGGAAACTATTTTAGTCCCATGGACAATTGTAGAAAGCCTCTTCTATGGAGGCCAATCTAACTGTAGTTTCAGACACACCACAATTCGAATCCTTTGCCAATAAAATACAGTGGACTAACCAAATCAAGAATAATGCATACTTGTATTTTTTTATTTTTTCGGATTAAGATTTGATTGACTCAAGCACTATTTTATCAGTCACAAACCTTTTTCCTTTGGCAATAAGTTTCCACAACTCTTCACCATCAAGAAGGTACTTTTGAAGCTTCGAATTCGTGTAAGAATGTCCACCATTGAGTCCAGTCATTATGGCGAACTCACGAAGGTCGAAGCAAACGAGTAATCTTTTATAATCAAACCATAGCTCATGGGTCTTCTCACACAATACTCTACGTAGTAGAAGGCAATGCACTATAGATGCTTAAAATAGTGGCCTCTCAGGCAAATCCAGAAAGTGCCCGAAAGGACTACTCCTAAACTTATTTTCAAGGCCTTCATCCTGCAACAACTTTTGGAACTCACCCATACCTGCAAATCCTAATGAGGATCTCACAGTGATCTTCTTGTTGAAGGTCTAAAATGTCTGTACTTTAAGGGCGAAAGTTCTGATCAAAACTTTAAGATTTCAACCTCACAACTGTCAGACTCATCCTCAGGCATCTCATCATGTCCATGATTTAAAGGTGTTGATTAATCAAAGGCACAAGAATAATTAATTTAATAATTAAAAAGATCGTTTTATAGTCATGTTTAGTAAAACATCCTAGGAAATATTTCAAATATCCAGAGAGATGTTTCAAACATATTAAGCCTACCTCAATATATTGAGAAGGTGCATTATCATTCTTTCTCTTTTTTCTTTTTTCTTTTTTCTTTTTTCTTATTTCTGTCGCTGCCTCTTTTTCTTCTTCTCCTCCTCCTTCTTCTTCTCCATCTTCTTCTTCTCTCGAAGCTTCTTCTTCAGTATTTGCTACTCATGCTTCATCATCAATATTTGTATCCTCTTCTCTTTCATCAATTGTTGTCTCCTCTTTTGATTCTTCTTCATCGACATTTGTCTTTTCTTCTCTTATTTTCCTTGTTTCCTCTTCTTCTTCCTTTTTTGTCTCCTCTTCTTTTTCTTTCTCTATTTCCGCTTCTCTAGCATTCCCTCCTAGTACATTCTCTATTTCCTCTTTATTTTCTTTCTCAATTTCCTCTTCCTTTTCGTTCTCTTTTTCTTCTTCTCCAGCATTCATTGCTTCTACTAACTGAAGAGGTTTGGCTTCCACTTTAGCTATAATTGATTTTTGTAGCTCATCCTCCTGATATGTCTTAATTGTTTTGCTAGATCTTTTGGAAGGAAATTTATATCTTCCTCTTCCACGTGTCTTTGACACACATCTCTTTGCCATTTTATCTACACACACAAACAAGTAACGACCATCAATAAAATAAATAAATAATTTATTTCTAACACATAAAAAAAATAAAACTATAAATATTTAAGTATTCTTTGGTAAAACATCTCAGTGATATGTTTGAAGCCTCATAGAAGATGTTTCAAACATCTCAACAAGATGTCGTAAGATGTTTGAAATATCTTAATGAGTTGTTTGAAACATCTTTAAAGTTGCTGCATTGAATGGTCATACTAGATTGAGCTTAAGAGGTAAAATTAATTTTTTGCCATCTACAAATGCTAAGCAAGATATAGTAATTTAAGTTTCTAGCTAGCTAGATGGAGTTTGAAAGCAAGTTAGCAATGTTCATATTATAGTTCTCCAAACTTCTTTATCTATACGTCTCTATCAATGATTTTTTAATCGCTAAAATAATCAACCATCGAATTGTGATAATCAGGTGTCTTTTGGTGAAACATCTCATGGATTCCTAAACATCCTTACAGATATTTCAAACATCTTATATGAAGCTTCAAACATCTTAATGAGATATTTCAAACACTCAGCTCAAAATATCATTAACCAAACCCAGATAAATATTTCAATAACTTCACAATATACAACAACAACAACAATAACAACACGAATATTTAACAATATCTAAAGATGTTTCAAACACTCAACTGACATGTTTGAAATATCTAGGCAAAAAGGTATTCCACAAACCCAAAATAGAGCAATATAGTTGTTTCAATATCACAACTAATTTTATGGGTATGTGGAACAACCACATCAACAACTACAATTAAACAACATAAAAATATCAAATTTTCGGTCAAAAATATCAACTACACAACAACTCTAGAATTTAGGCACAAAAACTACACAACAAGAGGAAGATACAAAAACACCCAAAAAAATCAATTTAGGGTTGAAATAACAAATTTAGGGTTTATCAATATGATAGAAAAAAGAAAGAAAAAACTTACCTTGATGATGGAATCTCGACTTCAAAGCAAATTTGAACGGAATGGAGCCGATTTTTGAAGCCTTATAGTACTCTTGAGTTTGGAGATTGAATTTGAGAGAAAAGTTAGAAAAGTTTGGGGGGAAATCATGTGTGGTTTTAAAAAGAGATGAAAGAGAAAAGTTGGAAAATCGTATCTGATCAGAAGATGGTTTTTTTTTATTTTTTAGTATTTTAAATTTTACCCCAAAGTTTTTTTATTTCTAATTTGACCCAGACCACCCCTAATCCTTCTTAATTAGTCAGTCTTTTGTTAATCAAAAAGGATGTACCAAATACTTACACAACACTTGAGATGTCTTTTTTAACACATTTTTCCTAGAAAGTATTCTAAAGAGATAAAAGGGGCTCTCATGTGTGAGCAATGTTTTTTATCTCAAACTCCCTCACGTCACTTTTTAGTTTCTTAGGTCAACAAGCACTTCAATAGTCAGCTTACCATGTCCATCCAACCAACTTCCCTGCCTATGGATTCACCAGATATCAGTTCCATGCAAATTGATGATCCCTATATAAGTCCCAATAAATCGTCTTTCGTGCAGACTTTGCTTTCCACTACCCAACTCACACACTTTCCCACTACCTGTCATGCCAATCATTATACGCTAGATCTCACTGCTGAAACAGACCCAGTAGTAGATTCAGATGACTTCATTCCATTGTCTTCCTCTGATAAATCTAGTTTGTATCTTTCCTGGCAATTTTCGGTCATAGTTAAAGTTTTTGGCAAAAAGGTGGGTCACCAAGCCATAAAACAAAAACTTACTGCACTATGGAAACCCACTGAGGCTTTGCCACTTATTGACCTAGGATCAGATTTCTTCTTAATTAAATTTCTTAAAGAGAAAAATCTGAACAGAGCTTTACATGATGGTCCTTGGTTTGTTTTTAGTCACTTTCTTTTAGTTCGTAGATGGGAGCCCAAATTTATTGCTTCTTCCACTAAACTTACTTACTCTGCAATTTGGATAAGACTCCAAGAACTCCCAACTAATTTTATGAGATATCCTCCAAAGAGTTGGGCAAAAAATAGGTAAACTACTCAAAGTAGACACCTGCATCTCTTCAACCACACGAGGCCACTGTGCTCTCATATGCATAGAGGTACCCATTGAAAAATCATTAAAGACACATGTATACATTAGAACACATCGTCAATCTATTGGGTATGAAGGACTCAACCTTCTTTTCACTTGTTGTGGATGTCTAGTACACTTACCACGCTACTGCCCAACACATCTATCTTCATCCAACCCAAATCCACCCTTTGCATCAACCATCATTACCTCTCCTCCTCCTACACCTACTATTGTTAACCAACCCACTACTCTACCCCAGGATACTACATCACCTGCTAATGAATGGAAAACAGTGACATTTCCACGTTGTCGCCAGCACATCATCAGAGGTAAGCAAACAGTTGGCAAAGAAAGCACACAAATTGGTGCAGTTACCCCCTCGTCTCACGCTCTATGCACATGCGAGCTACGTCATCCGTGTAAGGTAAGGCGGCTGCCCAAGTAGGGCCTACAGGTACCCCTATCTCTTCGTCTACAGTAAACCCCAGTACTAATAATATTAATTATACAACCTCCCCTCTGCCCAATAGTATTCTATCAACTAACTTGTTTAATAAATTGGACAATGTATTTGATGAGTTAGAAATTACCCCACCCCAAATATCTGATCTACTAATTCTAATAATAATTCTCTTTCAAATCAAATACTACCACACTCACCAACCCCTCAAGCCATTTCTGAAGTCACCGCCCAAGATACCCATTCAGATGCATATATGCCCACTTCTACTATCTAAACAAAAGTACAAGCCTTCTTCACTAATGAAAATTTGGGCTGCCTAGGCCCAAACAGTACACAGCCCACTACTGCTCCTAAACCAAGAAACTCTAATTCCTCCCATACTAATTTTGTATCTGATCCACCTTCCAAGGAGAGCAATGATAATGTGTCCCCACACAATCTCCCAAGTCTGATAGCCCACAACTAGGTTCACTGCACACACATCCAATTCCCCTACTTCTGTACATCTTGAGCGACACTCTCACCACGACTCCTTTACTTCATCATCCATCCATGTTACTACATATGCCTCACCATCACCAACATTTTCCATTCCCAGGACTCCATATCCATCACCTTCCTCAACCACCCTTTAATATTCTACCTCCAATGTCAAACAACATGCAAACTCCTCCAGCAATGAACCTCTTCCGTCGCATCTTCATGTCCCAAACACCCCATTAACTTCTCCCTCCAGTGCAATCGTGGCTGGAGATAGGTCCCTTGGGTCATGCACTAATATTCTCTCTTGTTCTCAGCGACCAAGAGATACTTATAATGATTCAAAATCCTTTGAACATGGCTCATATAGTGACGGAGGGGATGAGAGTAGGTTGGGAGGCATACACTCAATATCAGACAAACATGACACAATCTCCACCACCACTGCTGCTTTATCAACCTTGGCAGACCCCCTCCCCTCCCCCCCCCGGCTCCTAGTTCCACAAACACCAATCTTGCAGGGGGAGATGCCCTTTTACCCGCTTTCCATACTGGGCCACTACCAAATCCCATGGATACACCAACACACCACAATCCACACACGCTCACATGAAAATGCCACCTCCGTCACCAACCAGTCCCTTGGACCTCAATGTGCCGACCCCCTCACAACCACCTCGGGAAGGCATGACCCAATAGGAAATAACAGCCTTAGAAGAAGAACTAAGGGAGTCTCGCACAGAGTTGGTAGATCTCACAGGAGTTCAAGTCTTGGTCCTAAAGAAGTAGTTTCAAAAAGAGATATATCTCAACTGCCCGCCAAATCTATTAAAAAAAATACTTAATCAAACTCCGACCAACAATCAATCTGGATGTGGGCAAATTTTTATTATTCCTAATTCCAACATTGCTTCCAGTAGTAGCAGTGACTACAGTGGCCCATCAGGAGAACTCTCCAGCCACTGAACCCCACCCCCTCCAAATAATTCTCTTATGAATTTTGTTATTTGGAATTATCATGGTGCTCGATCCCCTGAGTTTAGGCGTACTTTTAGATCCTTGCATGACTATCATCACACATCCCTAGTAGTCCTTCTGGAAACCTATCTAGATGAGCACATGCATCTTCGTGATGACTTTCACTTTACAAGCATAGTTGTTGTCCTTGCTGAAGGTAATGCAAGAGGAATAGATGTTCTTTGGGACGAAAACTTACTTGTTGTAGAAGAAGTTGTAGTGAATAATCAAGAGGTGCACTGCATGGTGGAGGTAAAATCCTTAACTCGTCGCCTTTTATTTTCTACTATCTATGCTAGCTCCCTTTTACAACATCGAAAGGTTTTATGGCAGAATCTTAATTGTATTTTTGATCACTATCATGGTCCTTGGTTGGTGGGAGGAGATTTCAATGAAGTAACTCGTGCCTCCGAAAAATTTGAAGGTCGAGCTATTAATAACCCGCAAGTAGACAACTTTCTTAATTGCTTAAATTATTGTCATCTTGTTGATCTTGGTTATAAGGGTAGCCTGTTCACTTGGACAAATAATAGGAGTTACTACTACTCTATTTTAGAATCACTAGATAAATTACGCTTGGATTAATTTGTTTCCTTATGCTTCTGTTCGGCATCTCCCTAGAACTCATTCTGATCACTGTCCGTTGCTTCTTAATCTGTTACCTTCCGATTGTATAGCAACCAAACCATTTAGGTTTGAAAGTATTTGGAACTCTCATTCCACATTCAGGCCTCTTATTTCTAATATTTGGAATAGTAATAATCATAATTTACTTCCATAAATTCATCGATTCCAACTGGATGTCCAAGACTAGAATCGTGTCACATTTGTTAATATTTTCAATTAAAAAAAGGTATTTCTAGCTAGGATTGGAAGCATTCAACAATCTGTTAACTATCCAACGAGCATTTTCCATAAAGATCTGGAAAATCAACTTATTAGCGAATTTAATGTCACGACCCAAATTCCATTAGAGGTCGTGATGGCGCCTAACACCGCTGTCAGGCCAGCTAACAATAATTGATTAACTTAATTACTCATTTCAGTATTTTTGAAATCATAAATTCCTTCAATTAAATAGTAAGAGATAGACTTTACAAAATAAATGATAGTATTTTCACAACTACAATATTGAACAACCCATAAGTACCCCTCCCCCCAAATCCGGTATCACAAGTGCATGAGCATCAACTATGAATTAAAATAAAATACAGCATCTGTTCGGAATAAAAATTAGACATGAAAAATATATAAGAAACTCTGAAGGAGAGACTCTGCTAGCTGCGGATGGTAACAGGGGATGCAGCTCACCTAAGTCCTCGCAATAACCGCACCTCTGTGCTCACAAGGCCACTAGACATATATATACCTGCACAAAAAAAATATGCAGCAAGTGTAGTATGAGTACATATATCAACACGTACCCAGTAAGTATCATGTCTAACCTCGAAGAAGTAGTGACGAGGGGTCGACTCCGATACTTACTATGGGCTAACAATAAAATACCGATATTATACTTCAGCATGGATTGTATGAAACAGCTGTAAACGCAATAACAAGAAGTGAGTGGACAATTCTATTATTAATAGAAAAATTTTCAAATCTATTCTCGTCATCTAACATTTTGTATCTTACGCCAATGAAGCAATATCAATTATTATTAATTCTAAAAATTTATCATGCGCAAATCATGATGAGGTCGTACGGCCCGATCCAACATAAATATTTAAATTGTGCACTGCCGAGGGTCGAACGGCGCAAACCATAGATGCAGCTATCTGCTACCGAGGCATTCGGCCCGCTCCACAAAAGAGTAAATACATTTACAACAACCAATTCAAGATTTATTAAGGGGCAATTATTCAAGGGAATACCAAATTCTCATTAACGGTCAAGAAAATGAAGTTTACTCTTTTATAATTCCTTTATCAAGTTTCAATATGATTTAAGCAATTAAATTAACAAGTAGGGTGCAAACATCATAAGTATAATTGATTTGGGTCCTAGACTATCCGAACATAAGCATAATAGTAGCTACGCACGGACTCTCATCACCTCGTGTGTACGTAGCCCCCACAAATAGAAGCTCATATTAAATCAATTTACCTATAGGGTTAATTCCCTCTTACAAGGTTAAAAAAGAGACTTACCTCGCTCCGAAATTTCATAACCAGCTCCAAAACCTTTCCAACAACCCAAACCGATGTCCATCGCTCCAAAAATAGTCAATAAATGTATAAATCCATAAATATATACTCTAATACTCCCAATAATTCAATTTACAACAATTTTCAACTTCTCTTTAAAAGTCGATAAAAATCACCCTCGGGCCCACGTGCCCGGATTCCGAAAATCTTTCGAAGATAGTCGCTACCCATAACATTACGAATTCAAATATATAATTTATTCTCAATTTCATGCCCAAATTCGTGGTCAAAATCCAAAAATATCAATTTCTAGGGTTTTCACCAAAATCCCAAATTTCTACAAATTTTCATGAATTTCCATGTTAAAATCTATGTATAATCCAAGTATTTAATTCAAAATATACAGGAATCACTTACCTCTTTGATGTTGATGGAACCCCTTTCAAGATGCTCTCACAAATCGCCCAAGTCCAAGTGGGAAATGAGGGAAATGAACTAAGTCTCGAAATAAAATCCCTTGCTCTAGACGCAAACGTCGCATTTGCGACATCTGATTCGCAAATGCAATGGTCGCAATTGCGACAAAAGCATCGCAAATGCGAAGGAAAGCCACCCCTTCCAAGGTCACATTTGCGACCAAAACCTTCGCAAATGCGAACACGACAGATTTGCAAAAGCGATAAAATGTTCGCAAATGAAAACCCCTCAAAACTTTCCCACCCTCGCAAATGCGATCAAAACCTCGCATTTGCGAGACCTGCAGCCCATACCCAAAAACCGGCAGAACCAGCAACATTTTTTCATCCAAAATTGATCCGAAACCACCCCAGAACACACCCGACGCCCCGGGACCCCGTCTAATCCCATCAACCTGTCCCAAAATATGACACGAACTTGCTCGAGGCCTCCAATCACGTCAAATAACGTCGAAAACACGAGTCACACCCCAATTCGATCTTAATAAACTTTAGAACTTCAAACCTCTACATTCGATACCGAAAACCTCTCAAATCACGTCTGATTGACCTCAAATTTTGCACACAAGTCGCATTTGACATTACGGACCTACTCCAACTTCCGGAATCGGAATTCGACCCCAATATCAAAAAGTCTACTCCCATTCAAACTTCTCAAAATCATCCAAATTTCCAACTTTCGCCAATTGATGTCGAAATGACCTACGGACCTCTAAATCAACGTTCGGACACGCACGTAAGACCAAAATCACCATACGGAGGAATCCCAAATGGACATCGATAACGTTGAAATACACTTCAACCCAAATTTATGAAGTTCTTTTCAAATACCAACCTTCCACAATAGGCGTCGAAATGCTCCTGGGTCGTCCAAAACCCGATCCGGACATACGCCCAAGTCCAAAATTATCATACGAACCTGTTAGAATTTTCAAATCCCGATTCCAATGTCGTTTACTCAAAAGTCAAACATTAGCCAATTCCTCTAATTTAAGGCTTCCGAATTTAGAATTTTCTTTCCAAATCGACTCCAAACTTCCCAAAACTCAATTCTGACCCCATGTACAAGTCATAATACTTGAAGTGAAGCTACTCATGGCCTCAAACTGTCGAACGACGCGCTAGGGCTCAAAATAACCGGTCGGGTCGTTACATTCTCTCCCACTTAAACATGCATTCATCCTCGAACATGCTAAGAACTGTTCTGGAGTTGTCTGAAATCACCGTTTAATACCCCGTGCACCTACTCGTGCTACCACAACTCAGTTGAGCACATTAGCTCGAGCCAATATGAAGATCTTCCCTTTTATTTAGTCAAGTAAGCCTTAGAGTCAAATTCCAACATCCGAAATTCTCCACCATGCATGTTTCCAACATACGAACACCGTATCAATCACTACACACTGCACCAAACATGATTGTATACCCTTACTGAATTCTTACCATGCACCGCGTAACTCATTTGCCCAAGGAAATCTTTCCAAAGCACAATAGCTAAAATTTCCACTGACCCAAAGCACGTAGTGTACCTCATGACCAATTAAGCCTTGCTTTAACTCTCGTAATACAACCACGATAGAGAAGATGTATAGAACTCATAACCACCTGCCGAATCACAATTTATGGAGTCTCTCCTCCCGACAAGAACCATAACCTCATTCTGGACTGAATAATAATATTTACTCTTTAATATGCCTTATATAAATCCGATCGCACTGATCCCAGGTCCAATAATATCATTTCACCCAGTACAAGCTGCTCAGGCAATAAGCCACCTTAGATACTGCAAAAGCCTCACATGATGCCACATTGTGCTAACAAGCTACAAACTCGAATGTGATACATAAGAAAAATAAACTCTGGAATGAACTACTCAACCCACGTAACTAATTTAATAACCGTAAAGATGTTATGAACCTTCATCAGAAATGAGACACAAAACACACAAGAATAGCTATGGTAAACTGTACTCAACGTCACACTGTTGCGGCGTGCAACCCGATCCACGCATGATATCGTTACGGCGTGCAACCCGATCTAACCATGATACCTGTGGAGGCGTACCACCCGATCCAAACAATATATCCGTGGAGGCGTGCCACCTGATCCACACATAATAATAAATAGAGAAATACCTATCAAGCCAGAAATGTTTATACCTATGAAATACCCAAATATCAACCATAAGCACGCGAAATGCATAATACAAATCTTGGGGAGACGGATAGCGCCATACGCTATGAAACTCAAGCACAACTAAGGTGCAATAAATGACTTGCATCTTGAGAGCCATCCTGCTCTCACAACACCACAAGCTACACGGGATCTCAATACAAGTGTGAATAATCAAACCGCCTCATAACCCACATGGCACGATAGAGATTACACTAAATAGTTGACGACGGAAATAACATCCCAGGCCTGAAGACTCCTCCGCAAGCAACGCTATATTGTACTGAGCTAATAACCTTTCAAGGATCCACCCCCAAGAATAGCCGTCAAATCCGGAACAAACTTTCACAATTCACAATCAATTGAACAGAGCGCCCTTCAGGCACAAATTCTCACATTAGAGATAGTACCATAATCTCCATACTTGGTTCCAATCTTTAATCAATCAAGTGATCATATGTCACACTTATACAATCCTCTTGTGGGATACACTCCCACGGCCTTCCGCACCAGGTAACAAGTCTTCACATCCATACCACCGGTCATATTAATGTCGTAAAGCGAATCAAGGATTCGCAAATAAGTACACAAAGCCTCTTACACATGACATTGATTTCAGGTAACGCTGAAGACAGTAACAGCTTACTCTAAACATCTGAATTCTTTCCTGCTCATCCGAGCTCGTGAAATTCTTGTCGACACTAAACTACAACCTTGATCCTCAACTTCAAATTCCCAAGCCGCTCACTGCACCTAACATGCCAATATGTGAGAGTATAAGAATTTCATCATAACTCATGAACCACTTAAATCATTTCAGGAGAACCATAGCAACACGCGACCGAATTCACATTAACCGCAGAAATTACAATCCTCTAGTAGTGGTCTAAACCGCCATAACTCTTCCGGGATCCATCTACACATAACACGCCATAATACTCGAATGCCTCCAAATAAAATCAATTACGGCGTTCGTCAAGCCTCGCACGTACCACCGCAAATCACGTGCATAACTTAACACGCTGAAGGAACTGATCGTTGCCACCACCATGCCAATTCAACCATTGCTAACCGATCTAACTTCTCCTAATTTACTCAACGACTTGACTTAGGAATAATAGTAACTCCATTTTAAACATAACAAACCCAAATCCACACTCATACGGAGTGACCTCACTTCTCGAGACCACTTTGTCTCAAAACCCACGAACCATCTCATACCCTCCTTGTACGCATATTCACATCTTCAACTAGTATACCCATTTTGATAATTTCTCTATGAATCCGAAGTTATTTCCTCCAAATGCTGCACCACAGACCAATAATAACATAGAACACTCCAAGCCCCTTTCATAATCCACTGCAAAAGCTCGATACTTAACCATACCACAGACTCGAAATCCTTAGGCACCGCACTTTAATTTAATTTTTTTTTTGAACCTACTAGGACCGTTGTTGAGAGTTACCCACTCTATCTTGTTCCCAAATATGATCAAACTCCAAGGCTCTACTAGCACATGAACGCCCTCTTAAAGAAGCACCCGGCTGAATCACCTTTCTTGTACATCACATCTATACGAAGCATAAATCCTGAGTCTTCCCAAAGACTGAACATGAATCGATAAGGCCAATTATAGCACACATTCCTCAAATCCTTTGCTCAAATCACCACTGATGTTCTCTTTCCTTAATCGTAATAACCCACCAATATGCCGATAACCAGAACCTCACAAGTAGACAACCATGCAATACAATTGTAGGCGGTGGGGATCTCCCACTTAGCTTGAAGCTACCATTACATAACCCTGGAACCTACCAAGATTCCTTCTTCCTCACTGACATGACCTCGCGCAATTGACCCGCCAAATTCCTCAAAATCTTTCTGTTAACCATTCCATGAACGCTCTGAATCCCAAGCCACATTCACATGTTCGACCTCTTACCAGGTAGCCAGTAGAATTTTTCGCAGAAGCTTCGTCAACACCACACAACCGTTAACCTGCTCACCGGAAATAACCCACCTGTGAAAATTCCATGCCGACATCTTCCAACAACGCTGCACCGAGTACAATCACCACAAAACGAATAAACCATCTTGATCTCGTGCTCATTCACCAGTTGTACAAGTCCATTCACTCCTCGTGGACATCAACTAAAGGTGCGATAATACATTCCAATCCAAAGTCATGTTGTATCCTTCTTCATATCAAGCAAACTCATTTCCGTCGTATCCAACCTTTCTCCGTATAACAGCCAATATTCCAAATTAAGTTCCTAGACTTAGTCATTGTCCACCGTAAGTTCCAAATCACTCTAAACTTTCCCCAACGCGTGTAGCTATCCTACCACCGAACCCATATTTTACCCGGCCACTCTCCCACTTTGGTCAAACCCTCTCCTTTAAGCAACTACTCGATTTTTGTTTTCTTACACTTAACCTTCTAGAAGTTTAACCACCGCAAGACACCTCCTACATATCCTTCCTCATCCTTCGCTACCCAGTTGTTGCCTTAAATAAAAATTCACCTCTGTAGCATATGAACCAACATATCACTGCCAACTCTAAACCTCCCCGAAGATCATCTTCCTCGAGCCATCAACATTAGGATCACCGATTCGATTCTGAACCACAGCACACTACGACCTCTAACACCCGCTTCCCCAAAACCATTCACAATACTCTGCCCTAAAGGTGATTTTTTTTTAAGAAGGCCATAACACCGGCGAGCTTAACACATTCAATCAAGGATGACGACACCACATCACGGATGAAGACTCCACCACGCTCGAAAATACCAAGTCTCGTTACTCCATCAACCCAAACATGAACATTCTTAGTCCGATTGCCTTTCCTCTGCTGGAAATAAAACACTGAACCTCTGAATCATGCATTGAGAAAAACCTCCTTTCTAGTCATTCACTGCCCCGACACGTAGACAAGTATCCTACCATTACATCAATGTTGTGATATAACAAGTCATAGAAATCGTAGCAACCCGTGTACAGTCTCGAAACCATAAAAAATACTGATACTGAGCTGGAACAAAAAAATATCCTTCCGCAAGGCGACTACATTAGCCCAATTGAATATGCAGGGACAACCATCTTGCACTACATCTGTAGTGCCATTAAAATTTCTCGATTCCCAATTTATAACAAGTGCTTCACGTCGCATAAGATTGAATAGGAAGGGAATAAAGACATAAGCCTCAAAGGAATCAAATCGCACGATGAGGAATCAAGAAGGGAAGTGCTCCTAACAGTCTTGTAGCCTCTCGAAGATACGTACAGACGTCTTCGTACCGATCCACAAGACTCTACTAGACTCGCTCATGACTTGTGACACCTAAGTGAACCTAGCGCTCTGATACCAAGTTGTCATGACCCAAATTCTATTAGAGGTCGTGATGGCGCCTAACACCGCTGTCAGGCCATCCAACAATAATTGATTAACTTAATTACTCATTTCAGTATTTTTGATATCATAATTTCCTTCAATTAAATAGTAAGAGATAGACTTTACAAAGTAAATGATAGTATTTTCAAAACTACAATACTGAACAACCCATAAGTACACCCCCCCAAAACCCGGTGTCACAAGTGCATGAGGATCAATTATGAAGTAAAATAAAATACAGCATCTGTCCGGAATAGAAATTAGACAGGAAAAATATATAAGTAACTCTGAAGGAGACTCTGTTGGTTGCAGATCGTAACAGGGGATGCAGCTCAACTAATTCCCCCCAATAACAGCACCTCTGCGCTCACAAGGCCATTAGACATATATATACCTGCACACAAAAAATGTGCAGCAAGTGTAGTATGAGTACGTAAATCAACACATACCCAGTAAGTATCCTGTCTAACCTCGAAGAAGTAGTGACGAAGGGTCGACTCCGATACTTACTATGGGCTAACAAAAAAATACCGATATTATACTTCAGCGTGGATTGTATGAAACAGTTGTAAACGTAATAACAAGAAGTGAGTGGACAATTCTTTTATTAATAGAAAGTTTCCAAATTTATTCTCGTCATCTAACATTTTGTATCCCAGGCCAATGAAGCAATATCAATTATTATTAATTCTAAAGATTTATCATGCGCAAATCATGCAGAGGTCGTACGGCCCGATACAACATAAATATTTAAATTGTGCACTGCCGAGGATCGAATGCGCGAACCATAGATGCATCCATCTGCTACCGAGGCATTCGGTCCGCTCCAGAAAAGAGTAAATACATTCATAACAACCATTTCAAGATTTATTAAGGGGCAATTATTCAAGGGAATACCAAATTCTCATTAACAGTCAAGAAAATAAAGTTTACCCTTTTACAATTCCTTTATCAAGTTTTAATATGATTTAAGCAATTAAATTAACAAGTAGGGCGCAAACATCGCAAGTATAACATGATTTGGGTCCTAGACTACTCGAACATAAGCATAATAGTAGCTACGCATGGACTCTCGTCACCTCGTGCATACGTAGCCCCCACAAATAGAAGCACATATTAAATCAATTTATCTATGGGGTTAATTTCCTCTTACAAGGTTAGAAAACAGACTTACCTCGCTCCGAAATTCCATAACCGACTCCAAAGCCTTTCCAACAACCCAAACTGATGCCCATCGCTCTAAAACTAGTCAATAAATGTGCAAATCCATAAATATATACTCCAATACGCCTTATAATTCAATTACAATAATTTTCAACTCCGCTCAAAAAATCGATAAAAATCACCCTCGAGCCCACGTGCCCGGATTCCGAAGGTTTTTCGGAGATAGTCGCTACCCATAATATTACGAATTCAAATATATAATTTATTCTCAATTTCATGCCCAAATTCGTGGTCAAAATTCAAAAATACCAATTTCTAGGGTTTCCAACAAAACCCCAAATTTCTACAAATTTTCATGAATTTTCATGTTAAAATCTATGTATAATCCAAGTATTTAACTCAAAATATACGGGAATCACTTACCTCTTTGATGTTGATGGAACCCCTCTCAAGATGCTCTCAAAAATCGCCTAAGCCCAAGTGGGAAATGAGGGAAATGAGCTAAGTCCCGAAATAAAAGTCCTTCCTCCAGACGCAGACGTCGCATTTGGGAAATCTGATTCGCAAATGCGATGGTCGCAATTGCGACAAAAGCATCGCAAATACGAAGTAGATCCACCACTGCAAAGATCGCATTTGTGACCAAAATCTTTGCAAATGCGAAGAGGACAGATTCACAAAAGCGATAAAATGTTCGCAAATGCAAACCCCTCAAAAATTTACCACCCTCGCAAATGTGAACTCCTTCCTCGCAAATGCGATCAAAACCTCGCATTTGCGATACTTGCAGCCCAGACCCAAAAACCAGCAGAACCGGCAATGGCTTTTCATCCAAAATTGATCTGAAATCACCCCGGAACACACCCGACGCCCCCGAGACCCCGTCCAATCCCATCAACCTGTCCCAAAATATGACACGAACTTGCTCGAGGCCTCAAATCACGTCAAACAACGTCGAAAATATGAGTCACACTCCAATTCGATCTTAATGAACTTTAGAACTTCAAACTTCTACATTCGATGCTGAAACATATCAAATCACGTCAGATTGAACTCAAATTTTGCACACAAGTCACATTTGATATTACGGACCTACTCCAACTTTCGAAATCGGAATCCGACCCTGATATCAAAAGTTCATTCCCGGTCAAACTTCTCAAAATCATCCAAATTTCCAACTTTCGCCAATTGACGCCGAAATGACCTGCGGACCTCCAAATCAATGTCTGAACACGCACCTAAGAACAAAATCACCATACGAAGCCATTCCCAGGCTTGGAATCCCAAACGGACGTTGATAACGTTGAAATGTCAACCTTCCATAACAGACGCTGAAACGCTCTCTGGTCATCCAAAACCCGATCCGGACATACGCCCAAGTCCAAAATTATCATACAAACCTGTTGGAACCTTCAAATCCCGATTCCGAGGTTGTTTACTTAAAAGTCAAACATTAGTCAATTCCTCCAACTTAAGGCTTCCAAATTTAGAATTTTCTTTCCAAATCGACTTCGAACTTCCCGAAACTCAATTCCAACCCCACGTATAAGTCATAATACTTGAAGTGAAGCTACTCATGGCCTCAAACTGTCGAACGATGTATTAGGACTCAAAACGACCAATCGGGTCATTACATTTAATAGCTTATTAAAACTAGAGAAAGACTTCTGAAAATTAAAATCTCATATTAATTGATTAAATGATAGGGACGCTAACACCCATTTCTTACATTTATCTACTCTTCAAAGGAGACGTCATAATCGCATTACTTCCTTGAAAGATGAAGTTGGTAATTGGACTTTTGACACAAATGCCATAAAAACTCTATTTTCCTATATTTTAGCTCTCTCTTTACCACTGAGCATTCGAGCTCCCCACTAAAGTATACCCCCAATACTACTGGTGTTTCTCTCTGCCTCCGATGGTATCGCACTCACACGCCCCTACATAATCTAGAAATAGTGCGTGCCATAAATTCTCTCCAACCTCACAAATCACCTGGCCCAGATGGACTACACCCACATTTCTACCAACATTATTGGCCAGAAGTTCGAGAATCTGTTTTACAATTCTGTCATCAAGTTTTTGAGCAACAATTCATACCTCCAGATATTAATACTACTCATATCTGTCTCATTCTTAAAAATCAAACTGCTTTTTGCTTATGTCATTATCGTCCTATTAGCCTTTGTAATACTATTTATAAGATCATAACCAAAATAATTGTTAATCGCATTAAGCCTTTCTTGTCCAAAATAATTGGTCCCACGCAATCTAGCTTCCAACTAAATCGTCGTGCCACTGATAATACGATTATCGTTCAAGAATTACTAAATCATTTCCACAATCTCAAAAGTAAACGAGGTCAAGATATTATCAAATTAGACCTCGAAAAAGCTTTTGATCGTTTAAAATAGTCCTTTGTGCGATGCACGCTCCTACACTTCCACTTTCCCTTGCCTATCATCAACCTCATCATGTCTTGCGTCACTATCTCCTCTGTATCAATACTTATCAATGGTTCACCAACAACCTTTTTTTCCCCATTACGTGGAATTCAGCAAGGAGGCCCTTTATCACCTTACTTATTCATTATGTGCATGGAAATGCTTTCAAGAAGCATCAATTGCAGTTGACTATCGTTCTTGGGCTCGTATCCAAATTTCCTGTTATGGGCCATCAATTTCTCACATATTCTTCGCAAATGATATCATTCTTACTTTACAAATCCCAACGACTTTCTGTCATACAATCATTGACAATTTTAATTATTTTACACAAAAGATTAATTTTACTAAATCAAAAATCTTCTTCTCCAAAAATGGTACCACCTTAGATAAAAACTTTGTTCTTACCTCTTTTAATATGTCTTAAGGTACTACCTTCGGAAAATATCTGGGTTTTCCTCTGTCTACAACTTGTATCTCTAACAGGGATTTTCAATTTCTATTAGACAACTTTAAGGTGCGGGATGGAAAACTAAATTTCTCTTCCAAGCGGACAGAGTCACTCTTATTAAATTCACCCTTAATGTTGTCCCAAAACATGTCATGCAACTTGTTACACTACCAGCATCCATTATCAACAAATTGGAACAATACCAAAGAAACTTTCTGTGCGGTTCCACAACTAGCCAAAAGAAGCTCCGCATGCTTAGTTGGAGGATTGTTACTACTTCTAAAAAAGTTGGAGTCTAGGGATCCAAAGGCTTCAAACAAAAAACCAATCACTTCTCGCTAGCACGGCTTGGCGTCCATTTCATCGAACTCTCTCTTTTTGGGCTTCCATTCTTATTTCTAAATATGCCAATCCTTTAAAACCCCTAGTAAAATACTCTACCATCTGGAAAAATATCCAAAAATGATGGGCTCTTTGCCAACACGGCCTCCTTTGGAAGCCCACTAACGGAACTCGCATAAATTTCTGGAATGATGCTTGGATTCAACCAAATACCTCCATCAGGAAAATGATCCAAGGTCCTTTAACTGCTTCTGAACTGTTTGCATCCCTCGCATCCTATCGTGCACAACATTCATGGGACACTTCAACCTTATCCTTTGAGTTACCAGAAAATGTTAACAATCTCATAAAGGGTGGTTATTTTCCAATTAATTCACACTCATATGATCGTATCATCTGGGGGTTAACTCCAAATGGCCTATTTTCGGTCAAGTCCCTCTACACAGCCCTTAACCCATCCCACACGACCAACTCCTTTCTTTGGCTTTGGAAGTTACAACTTCCACCAAAGATTACCCACTTCATTTGACTGCTAGCACATAACCGTCTACCCACAACTTCTTACCTTCATCATCTTAATATTTTGCAATCATCAGTTGCCCAAGAGTCATCAATATATGGTCACATTTGCAAATCAGTGCACCTATAACCCCTACACCTTCTCCCAACTATAACATGTGGCTGCGCAGTTTTCTCTTGGATACTTCAACCCTTACCCCCCCACCCCAACCCCCAAATCCTTGCCATCATCTATTTTTCTTTCGTTCTCTCTTTGGCATATATGAAAAACCCGTAATAGAAATCTATTCGAAAAGAAGTACGTACGAACATGTCAGTCTCATTCCTATATTTCATGTTGCGCATGAATTTTTCCATCTAGGATTGAATCATCGCCCCAAAGCACATAAAATCCCTATGCATATAAAGTGGAAACCTCCTAATATGGGTTCTTTTAAATTAAACACTGATGGAGCTACGAGCGCAAACAACTTCTCATCCATGATTCGATCGGAAACTGGAAATTAGGCTTCTCAGAGTGCACATACAAAGCCAATAGTATACACATGGAATTTCTTGCTCTGCTAAAAGGTCTCCAGTTTGCCCTTAGCCACAACCTACTACCACCGGAAGTTGAAACAGATGCACTCGAGGTAATACATCTACTACACAATGATAATCTTGTTTACTCACATCTGATTAATGATCAGGTACGTACTCCACCAGCTCGGTAATCCAAGTATCAATCATACATATTGGGAGCAAAATATGGTGGCAGATCGCTTAGCGAAGCAACTTTTTGAGTCAATTACCTCTATCAACACCACAGTCTACTATGCAGCGCCAACTTTTGTATTGGACCTTTTGCACGCAGATATGCATGGTCCCCCATATGTTAGGCGTGTATCTCCAACGTAAAATCAGCATACTACTGCACGTGGCACGTTTTTGCACGACGCTGCTACAAACACTGATATCTCATCCCCTTGTATCACAAATAGTTTTGTCTTTGGTTCCCACTGTGGAACTAGTCAGGGATGACACACTTCCTTGCAATGATGTTACTGTACATCCACCCTAAATGTAATATGTTTCTGTTTTAATGCAATACAATCTTTTATTACCCAAAAAAAAATCATATTATGTCTAGGCAATAGTAGCGTGAAGCAAATGGAATTTTCAAAGTGAATTATAACATAAAGAATATGTAATGTGAGATGCATTGAAAAAGTCTTTTTCAATTTTATGAAAAAAGACAGTTATTGATTTGTTTATCTATATATTTTAGATCGCTTAAGATTTGAAGTTTTTAATTGATAACAATAAAATCGTATTAAATATTTTGATAATGCAAGAAATATGTTAGGTCAAAATGTTTAAGAGTACATTCAATTAGAAGGCCAGAACATTATTTATTTAAATTTTATTGTTTATAAATATTTTGAAATTGTTTTAATCAAAGCAAGAAAAGTTGAATAATTTTTTCTTTTTTTGAAAAACAAAATTAAATTAACTTCTAACATATGGATTATATTTTAACGTTGTAGAAGGAAAAATCTAATTTCTAACGCAAGTTGGTGGTGAATAAAGATTAAAAAAATTAATTTATCTTCTCAAGTTGATAAGCAAAGCGAAAATTTAGGAAAAAGTTTAATTACTCAAGAAGTACATGAACCTGAAGATAATAATGCAATTACAGTTGAAGATAAAGGAAGATTTGCAAAGCTATGAAGGAAGAAGACAAAAAGAAACAATGAAGCTCAGTGCCCAAAACTAATAAAACAATTAAAGCCTAAAAAGATTAAAGATCTTCTTTAGAATGAAATAAACTACAAACTAATTTAATATTTGAAGGTGTATTTGTTGAAAATGTATTTTGTTGTGTCAATCTAATTATCATTTAGTATTGTTCTTCATATAAGAGAAACTTGTGCTGGCATAGCATTCAAATTTTATTTGTATTCATGTTTGATTCATAATTCTTCTAATACTTTTATTCTTATTGGCTTTTATAACTATCTATCTATATTTACATATACAATAACTATTCAATCGAAAAAGATGTCAACGCAATCTAGACTACAGGTATAAATCAATTATATGTTATTATTTGTTTATGTCATGGCCTGCCATATCATCATGTCACGTAGGTGCCACTTGGCATATATTTTTGCTATATGGAAAGCTTATATATGAAATAGACTAGCACGTGTGGGAAGATTCTAGAGAAATATGGAAATTTCTCATGGAAGACCTTAGAACCCTACAGAATTGCTAGGAAAGTCCTTAAAAGATTATAGCTATGTAGAAAATTCTAGAGAAGGGACTTACTTGTAAATAACAAGGGCCTTGTGTAATAATTATTATTTATTCACTGGCCCCTAGGAGACTAGTATATAAAAGGGCTATTCATTTGTAACTCACAAAGTAAAACAATCAAGTTCACTAAGATAAAAAGTTTCCTTTGGCAAATTTCTCTTGTCTTTCTTATCTAAGAATCCCTTAGCGATCTCGAGTGTAGTAATTTAGGCTGACTTGATATAGCAAAATCATGAGTAAGTTGTGCAAGATCGTGAGTAAGTTGTCAACTGCCGCACATATACTTAGTTAAAAACTAAGGACGTGACAACGTGGTATCAGAGCAAAGGTTGTAACTAAGGAATGGCAAACGACGGAGAACTTAATGTTGCCAAAATCATCCAGAATGCTGTTGGCAAGAACGACCGTAACAAAAAGAGGAATGCCACCAATAAGAGTTAGGAGGTATCGCCCGAGGTTGTGCCAAATGAGGGGCTTACATCCCAAGAACCATCTTCTACTGAGGCGAGCGAGGATGAAGTGAAGGTCTTGTCGAAGGATGTCTCGCTCAGTAAAGAGTGGGTGATGAAGGTGAATACGGGAATGGACGCCGTCGAGATCTTTGGCCAACGCTTGGGGAAGGTGGAAGGCACCCTTAGCGTTCTTGAGGGACACACTCTTAAGGAGATTGAAATTATCCGAAATGACTTGGAGGGACGTACATAGACTAAGATGGAGCTAAGGCAAACCATCACTGCCTTGGAATGCAGACTCATGGATGCCTTGAGTACTATCGATGCAATGAAGGCAAAGATAGAGTCACTCGAGAAGCATGTCGATACTGGCGTGATCGAGGCAGACAATAATGTTGTTGTGACGAGGGAGGCCAAGATCGAGGCTCCTAAATTGCTGGTGTTCAAAGGTGTTCGTGATGCACAAGAAGTGGAGAACTTCCTTTGGCACTTGGAGAACTACTTCAGGCATGACAAAGTGAGATACGATGAGGCCAAGATCAACACTGTTTTGTTGTACCTCTCAAAGATTGTCGCATTATGGTGGCATCAAAAGTGTGTTGACATGGAGAAAAGGGCTATGCAATATTGAGACGTGGGAGCAATTCAAGAATGAATTGAAGAAGCAATTCTACCCGATGAATGTGGTGTACGAGACTAGGCGAAAGCTAAGGGAGCTCCGACAGACGGCCACAATTCGGGAGTATGTGCGCGAGTTCACTACCTTAATGCTGCAAATTTCGTCGTTGTCCGAGGAAGATTCCCTCTTCTACTTCATAGACGGGTTGCAAAATTGGACAAAGCAGGAGTTAAGAAGACATAAAGTAGCTAACATGGACGAGGCCATAGCGGTAGACGAGTCGCTTGTTGACTTCAAGATAGAGCCTGCCAAGTCCAAAGAAGACAATGACGAGAGGGGTGGGAGAGATCATGACAAGGACAATGGGAAAGGCATAGCCGAGGTATACAAGGGTAATGGCAAGAGCCATCCCATAACTGACATGAGTCAAAGAGAAACGGCAATGGGCTGAAAAACGGTAGTGAGTACGTGCTTAAGGGAGGGTGCCACTTCTGTAAAGGATCACATCGGGCAAGTGAATGCCCAGGGTTGAGGAAGCTTACAGCAATGATCGGGAACTTTGATCAGACACACAAAGGTGACACAGGAGGGACTGCCTGCATTGGGGGGGTGCTCTTGGAATCTAAGCCGAAAGTAGGGGATTCCAAAGCCTAACTTGGCGCCATGCAAATAGAGCATGATGGCAGCAAGAAAAGTTGGGTGGACATAGTTTAAGAGGATGGCAAGTTACATAGTGATGGCATGCTATCAGACTTAGACGATGCACCAAGCAGAAGGGTCAAGTTTGCTAACAAGGTTGGGACCAAGGAGGGCAGCCAAATAGGGAGTGGAAGCATAGACCCGATGCTTGAGAAGCTGCTAGACTTGGTTGAGTCATGGGGAGATTCAGGTCAAGAGCAAGGAGAGGCATTCGATGGGCAGAGGATCGAGGCCATCATTGTTAGCCGTCCAAAGTACAAATGGGGCAAGAAAAAAGGTGACAAGTACCTTGTGACATGGTAAGGCGAACCGCTCCATAGGGCATCATGGCTAATGGACAAAGATCTCCGATGATGCTAAGGCGAGGTGCGCACATACGTGTCGATGCTTTGTGCCGAGGGTGACATAAAATTGGGTGGGGAGAGTGTCATGGCCCCCACATCATCATGCCACATAGGTGCCACTTGACATATATTTTGCCATATAGAAAGCTTATATATGAAATAGACTAGCACATGTGGGAAGGTTTTAGAGAAATACGAAGATTTCTCATGGAAGACCTTAGAACCCTGCGGAATTGCTAGGAAAGTCCTTAGAAAATTCTAGCTATGTAGAAAATTCTAGAGAAGGGATTTACTTATAAATAATAAGGGCCTTGTGTAATAATTATTATTTATTCACTAACCCATATGAGACTAGTATATAAAGGGGGATATTCATTTGTAACTCACAAAGCAAAACAATCAAGTTCACTATGATATAAAGCTTCCTTTGGTAAATTTCTCTTGTCTTTCTTATCTAACATTCCCTTAACGATCTTGAGTGTAGTAATTTAGGCTCACTAGGCATAGCAAGATCATGAGCAAGTTGTGCAACATCGTGAGTAAGTTGTCAAGTGTCGCACATGTACTTAGTTAAAGACTGAGGATGTGACCGTTTAGCTCAATAACTTACTATTTTCATAAATTTGGATATCAATTATTGATATTAATAACTCTGTGATGTGAAGCAGGATATTGTTCGATTTAAATAAAAGGCAAATCGAGTTATGCACATTAATAATTATTACTCGTACTGATCATGACAGAGTAATCGAAATGGATAAAAGAAATATACACTATGAATATCATCTATAAAAAAGTATTAGGTAAGATATGTTTTATTACATGTTTGTAACTCATAAAATAAGTAAAAAAAAAAAAAAAGAGAAAAAAAAAATCACATGCATGTATTTGATTGTTCTTCTTTGTCGGTTCAAGGGATATCCAATCATCTTGACTTCAAGAAACATGTCATCATACGGTGATTCACATTAATCATTCATAGAATTTGTACTTTATTTTTTCAAGCATAATAGTTTAGTCATTATATATCCATTGACTACCTAATTCGGCATACATATGTAACACACATGTTGAGAAACCAATAAAACCAAAAAATAAAAAGAAAGTACAGGAGAAAAGGAGAAAGAGAAAGGCTTGCAATCTACAACATTTTTCCCGTATTCTATATATGTATTACAAAATTCAAAAAATTATTTATAAATTTGAATGTGAACTCAATTATTATTATAAATTTATTTGAGGTTATTGTAGAATATTTGACAGTAAATTTAAGAGAAAATGACAATGTATAGCTGCTGTAAAAATAATAGCTGAAAAAATATATAAAATTTGTATAATTTATGTATATATATATATATATATATATATATATATATAGTTTCTGACGCGGGATAAAAGTGATAATACCCCTTATTTTACTCCATATTAATTTAATTCGCTATATATAAACCATAAGCTTGAAAGGATCCGCGCCTAAGGGATGTCAGCGTTCAGCCCAATTACTTTTTTGCCCCTTCCCAGTTCTATAAAAGCACCTCAATTGATGAATTGCCGCCAATTTTTCCACTCTCTCTAGAAATTTCTCCCCGCTTCACTTTTCCCAGTGAAAATTTTGCTCCTGCATTTTACACTCTTTGCTACTTAACCTACGCAGTATATACGCTGCAAGTGGAGGCGTTGTTTGCACGCGATCGAGGTGCACACTCACGAATCACGATTACGTTTATCTATTCTCTATTTACATTTTCAAATGTATTACAATTATTATTCTACAGCAAATTTAATTTTCTTATATACGTAGCTTACCTTTTTTTTTTTTGGGTCTTGATAATCGGATAGCATATTTGAACTTTAATTTGATGTGAGAAGATCATAACGAGCAGTCGCAGATAAGATCATCTATGCCTGAATTATCAGAAGAGGAAGAGTCTAATGTAAGTAATTCCAAGCTTGCTCAGATTTCAATAACCTATTTTTAATTTTATTTATTTTTAGTGAAAATTGTTTAGCTGAAAGTAGAATTTAAGGCATGTTTGCTGTTAGTTATCAATTGAAACGTAATTTATAACATTTTGAAGACAAATTTATGAGCAGAGTTTTGAATGCGTGTGTGTGTGTGTGTTTTTGGAGTCCATAACCTATTTCTTTGTGAAAATTGTTTAAGAAAGCAGAATTGAAATGCATTTTTGCTCTTAGTTATCAGTTGAGGCGTAATTTGATAGGTTTTAAAGACAAATTTGTGATCCGAGTTATGAATTTGTGCTTGTGTTTGTGTTTGTGTGTGTGTTGTTGTTGTTGTTGTTGTTGTTGTTGTTGTTGTTGTTGTGGATAAGGTACTAGGAGAAGCCAATTAAATTACTTGTCAACCAGCTGATTAGTATTTAGTAGATATAAAAATCTAGTTTACAAAGTAGACTTTTGATTTGTTTTAATATGTAAAACTTGTATGATATATGCTAATTTAATTTCCGAGCAATTTCAGCCCTTTGGATGCTCCAATTTTATGTTGATAAACAAAACAAAGCATTTAAATGCTGATTGGAACATAGCACAAAAATGATAAATTGCACTTGCATAGCATATTACAGTGAACATTAATACAGTATGGAAGTGGTAAGAGTGTAGCTTGTGGTATATGGATTAGGCGCATGTCAAGAATTTGAAACCTGCCTCAGATAAAAGCCTGATATTTAAGTGGAAGTAGGCCCATATTTCCACCGAGTTTCAAATCATGCGTTGGCTAGAGCTAGCCTACAAAATATCTCGGTTATCAAAAAAAAAAGAAAAAGAGAACTCTCGTTTCAATTTATGTGACACTCTTTTCTTTTTAGCCTGTTCCAGAAAAAACGACACATTTCTATAAACAATTTAACTTTAAACTTTTCACTTTTTCCTTAACATCATTGATTTTATAGCCACAAAAATATCATGGCTGATTTAAGACCACAAGTTCCGTAGGTTTTCTTTCTTTCTTAAACTCCTTGTCCGGTCAAACAGGTTCACATAAAATGAAGTAGAGGGAGTAGCATATTTTAGTGAGAACTTTGTTATTTATTGATTTCAAATGATTTTCTTAATGGATATGAATTAATTTTTCCTCTACCACTCACATGGAGAGTTGAAACTCCTTGTGTTCTATATCCATTCAATTTCAAGACTTTGAATGTGTGTTAATGGTTTTTTGATGTTCAAAATAATCATGCCTTTTATTTTGGAGCAGAAGTAATTGTGTTTCTATACCCATAGGCAAAACGTGTTTTACCTCACTTTTTTGAAGCTTTACTATAGAAACTCCTCTAGACGTATATAACTTTTGCTGGTTGCGGCTTATAATGCAGGTTTATATGGCATGTGTTATGCATGGACACAGGTGAGCTCCTTGATATTGACGACTTTATTAGAATGTCCATAGTTACTTTAGGACCTTCTTGAATGAATGGTTTAAGGGAGACAAAAAATGATACTAACGATATGTGCCATCTTCACATGTTATATATGTCTTGAAAAGCAGGATTCAATCTGACAATTTAAACAGTGTCATTGATATTTGATTACAATAAAGAGGGTAAAACAATTATAAAAGGAAAAGGAAAATCTTTGATCTTGAACTTGATTGTAGAAAAACAACGAAAGGCAAACTACCTGAAGGATGGAGAAATAAAAAAGAAATGCTAGCAAGAGCGAATGCTGAATTAATTAATTTTTAAAAAAATGCTGAATTAATTAGTAACTAACAGTTCTGTTCTTTAAGGATTGGAGTTTCCTATTATGATGCCAGTATACGCCAACTCCACGTACTGGAAATCTGGGAAGATGGGAGTCATGACTTTTCCTTGGTTGATATGGGTATGAACTCTTCGCTTTCCCTTGGTTGATTTGTTAGCAGCTAATTTATGTGCTCGTTGCATTTCTGTCTCTCTTTTCATGAAAGTTAAGTTAGTTAACATGATGTACTGAACTTGTTGCATTGATAAATTGCTTTCTGAACTGCTTTGACAAATTTCTTTAGTTTTACATTCTTGAGGAAGAAGTAGTTTAAAGCATCCATAAAACTCCTCTCAAGCAAGCTTAGCTTCTTCTTTTATGCATTGTGTATGATGTTCGCTGAAAGTGAGAGTCCTGTTCAGTTAAATATCAGGCTAAACCAGGAACAATCTATACAAGTACTAAAAGTGAGGAATCTTTCTTGGGTGCCTTACAGAGAAGTGGTATGTTCTCAGTTTATTATTGGCATGTTGATCGTTCTGCTTGTGGAAGCATTATCTACTCTGTGATGTGACACAGATGGTACAAGTGACGCTCCTTCTGTAAAGCTTGTTAAAAGTTCGCTATTCAGCCATGAGCAAGCATGGCACAGGTTTGACGAAGAATACTGCTATTACTTATATTTTCTTTATTTCCTATTCTATTTGTTTACTTGTCCAAGATGAATATAGTTCTGGCAAGGGAAGCCCTAGGTGCATCAAAAGCTGTAGTTATCTGTTAATGATATGGGATTAGGATGTCATTGTAAATGTATATTCCTAGTGACCATAACCACCAGATGACACAAACTATTTAAATGCTCCTTGCAGTTGTAATTAATGGATTAATCTGTTTCTCAGTGTTCTTTCTGAATAGTTTTACTACAGAGCTGTTTTTGGGTCACAGATTGATGTACCTTCAAGTCACTGGGATGGATGATGGTTTGAACATAAAAGAGAGAACTGCTTTTGTGAGTAAAACTTTTACTGCCTCGATTATGCATTTTTATATTCTCTGAAATCTGAATGCGTGTTTATTCTAGTTGACACAAGAACTGTTTTTACAGTAGGTGCTATTTTGTTGCTTTATGCCAAATATGGGGCTTTTTAGTTGTCAGCTTGGTTTAAGAACTTCCTGAGACTAAAAAATCTCCTCTACAATCATAGCAATTACAACAAAGAATAGTATTTAATAATATGCTCTAGGTGAATGGTCATGGGATGTAACTTCTCCACTCTATCTTTTAGCTAAGTGGGGACACGATTTGATCGAAACTTTCTTGGAAGGGGAGTGCTGAAGCTCATAGTAACTCATTATACTTTTGAAAAGAGGTGCATTGTAGCACATTCACAATGGTATTTCAGATCCATGTTTGACAAGAGTATCGGCAAAAGTATGATATTAACTTGAATGATAAAGAGCAAGAAAGAATGAGAAAACACAGTAATTTCTAGCTTATTTTATTTTTATTGACTGGATGTCTGATATTTGGAAATGCTTTCTCGGTAGTCATCACCCAAAATCTCCCCTGTGGAAGTATACATGCCCTGAAAAGAGAAGTAAAAAGAGAAGGCAGCTCCTGAAGGAAACAGGACTTACTTGAATATAAAGCAGGATGGTCATATGGGCTTTCTAGAGCCATGCCATCATTTGCATATTACAGCTTTCTTTTAAGTTTTATCTAGTTTGAAGGTTCTTTACCATAAAAAAATAACATTGAAGACAAACGAAGATACCTGAAAGAATGCTTACCGGGAAGCATCTTTATCTTCAGCACATGTTTGGGTTTCCTGCTATATGATTAAAAATGTGAGCAATCATCTCTTCTTTGACAGTACAGTTGTATTTGTTTGAGTGTCATCGATATGTGGATTAAAACGACATGGGTTCATTGAATGGTAAATTATGAAAATTCTGTTGACTATTGGGATTGCTAAATCACCTGTCAGGTCTAACATATTTCAATTTTTTCAAATTATTGATTTTACATTCATGTAAGAACCTGGTAAACAAATCTCGCAATTTCCTCATATGCACTCGTCAAGCTAGTATTACTAGACATACTTCCATTTACTTTTTGCTGAGCTGATAGAACTTCATAACATAATCTGTAGCTAGTGGCTCCATGTTGAGGGAATTATACCATTTTAAAATATTATGGTTGGAACTGTGTTGTGGACGAGGTTTTATGAAGAACAGTCGATATACTCAGTTTTAGTCCAGAACCCCATGCACTAATCTTGTCTTACTACATATTTTTATCTCCGTCAACTTCTGATGATTAAATACTTAGCAGCTCCAAAAATACTTGCATGCATGTACAGAGTGATTTTCTTTCTTATTTTTAACGCAATAAAACAATTTCTTGAAAAAGAAGAAGTTTATTTCTAGTATAATGTTGGAATATCATTTATACAAATGTTGAATGCAGTTAGAAGTTGCACTAAGCATTAACTAGAAGTAGTAACTTATATTGTGAACTGATATTTAGGAAAAAAGAATATCACGAAGCACAAAGTTAAATTTGATATTAACACTCGACTTCTTTCAGACTTTAGCCGACTTTAGCCCTGTGAGATAAACCTAAAGTTCTATTGGTTTTATCTTGGCAATTTTCTATGCCTATGACAAATAGACTTCACCAATATCCTTCATCTTAGAGTATTGCTATAGAAAATTCTTAGTTTCCAAGATCATCCCCAAATCATTGCTTTCAATTACAAAATCATCATGCCTTGGTGATTTCTTTTGTCTGTCCAAGCCTTGGTGGATAGAGTTACTTGGTACTTGTTGCTGGCGGGAGGTAGCAGGTATACAGTGGAATTAATCGAGGTGCGCGAAAGCTGGCCGGGACACCACGGTTATAAAAAAAAGAGAGTACAAAATCATCAATATACAAGGTTAACATACATGCTTTGCTTAGGTAGCATTTGCTCTTCTTCTTCAACTGCAAATCACCGTTAGTTGTTCAATTTCATGGTTGGAAACTCAAGTTTTAGATCTACGGATTGTCAGGTTTGCAAGTGTTCAGGACATGTTTTTTGTAGTGAAATATCTTTTACTTTAGCTAGGTATAGATCTTTATCGAAAAAATTTAGCTAGGCCTAAAATATGCTAGCAAATAATGGATAATGGTTCAATTTCTTACTTTATTCCTGTTGTTTGGTTTCTTAGAAGGTCGTATTTCTGTAAATTAGTTTAAAATTTTGCTCTTTCTGAAGTAAACTATGAAACTAATAAGAGCTGTATCGTCTACAATTGCAGCTAAGTTCTATGATGGACGTCAGCAGCGATGTTCAAATTCGTGCAAGTGGGGGCCTTTTAGCTGTGCTGGAGAATGAGCGGATCATAGACACCCTTGAACTAAATGAAAGTGGGAGTGCATCAATTGCAATTGATTGCATCTGTGAAATTTCGCTGTATCCTCTAAGCTTGATTTTCCTGAAATGGATTAACCTTCTTTTATTCATTTCTCTCATTCATATTTCTATGTTTTGCATTGGGGATGAAATTTGTGCTATGATGTGTGCCTTGACTATCACATCAAGTGACAAATTTCTCAAAGTTGATTCAGCTGCTCATGAAGCATTACAAATATTCCAAATAGACAAGCATCCTAGCCATATGGGGATAGGCAGATCAAAAGAAGGGTCAGTTACAAACTACTCTCTATGTTTAATCAACCATGGAAGTTTTGACTAATCACCTTTTTAATGTAGGTTCTCTGTATTTGGGACGATGAATAAGGTTTGAGGAGGGTGGCTGGTTTTAAAAGCTGTGGCCTTTTGCTGTTGGTGGTTTTTAAGCAGCTACGAAAATATTGGGCTAATATTTGTTTCCTTTTTTCAGTGCGTAACTCCAATGGGTAGACGTCTCTTGAGGTTAGTTTTGTTTGAAATAGTTTGATGTGGTTTTTGCAAAGATTAAATGTACTTGATGCCTTCTGGTCTAATAGTTCATCTTTCATCAGGAGCTGGTTTCTGAGGCCTATATTGGATCTAGATAACCTGAATCGGCGTCTTGACACTGTATCCTTAAGTTTTTTGACAGATGGGCTTGACCATTATAGTTTCTGTCTTTCTGCAACTGAAAATGTTTTTTGCATCAAGTCAGGCACTGAATAAATGACGGTTATCCTTCTATGTGGGAGTGCTCTCAGAACTTGAAACGCCATAACCATGAAACATTATGACTTCTTATGCAACTGATTTATATTCATAACACACGTGAAAAGGAATTTTTCCTGTGACTTCTGAAGATATCGTTCTTCCTGTCTGCTGAAGAAATTGCAGTCTCTTTACGCGAAACACTGAAGTCTGTAAAAGATATTTCCTGCATACTCAAGGTTCCTATTTCCTGTGTTATGTTCTCTTCCATATACTTACTCGGTTATTCTTCAGTTTTGGTCATTTTGTTTTCTCTTGTAGTGTCGCCCAAGAAACAGTCACTTAAAATAGCTTTAAATGATGTAATTCGTAACCTGGATGAAACCATTCAGTGCCTTCTACAATTTGTTCAAAGTTTAAAACTATTTTCTTGGTCCAAATGTACAAAAAAGATCAAACTATACCAAAATCTATTACTCCCCCTGTCTCATTTTATGTGGCGGTGTTTAACTGGGCACGAAGTTTAAGAATGAAAGAAAGACCTTTGAAACTTGTGCTCGAAAAAAAGCCATAGGAACTTGTGTGGCACTATGGCTATAAATTATCTCATTTAGGGTAAAATGAGAAGTTTAAAGCTAAATTATTTTTAAATATAGAAATATACCATTCTTTTTGGGACAGACTAAAAAAGAAAGTTTGCCACATAAAATGTGACTGAGGGAGTACTTAACTTTTGGGTGCATAAAATTTCTATAAGATGCATTTTTTACATGGCTCATGTTGAATATAAAGCTGGTTGTCTGTTTGATACAAGTTCTACTCTCTCTTCATCAGTTTTGGTTCTCTTCTCTTCTTGTTTGTTATTTTTTCGCTGTTCCCTTGCTTCCACAGAAATTTAACTCTCCAAGTTCTATATCTACAAGTGCAGACTGGGCTGCTTTTCTGAAGGTAGATATGTACACTGCCTCTGTCACTTTACTGGCCCATTCAATCCTCAGATATCTGTACCTGAGGCATTTTGCTCTAGCTTATATTTTATCAAGATTGCTATTTTAAATATTTGAAGTTTATATTTACGTGCCATTTGAGCTGTTCAGAAACAAATTTCGATGTATGCTGGGTCATGGAAGTGCATTGTGTAGCCCTTTTTGGATGTTAACCTAAAAAAAGACTTCCATTTTTCTATTTTTGATTAGACATTATAAAGTATTGCATGTTTGTTACTCTTCATTAGTATGCTTTACCTGAATTTGACAATTACTTTCTAGCTAAGCATTTTGTCACCAGCTATTTTACATTTTCTACTTTACACAATTTCAATTAGTCTTTGACCTCAAGCTTGAAACTAGCACAAGAAATATGATAGGAGTGCCATTCGGTTTTCAGTTTACCCTTTAGCCGAAAAACTTTTTGTAAACTTTTTGCTGCTAAATCTAGATTATGCGTGCTTTATTAGTCTCATTTGTACTTTATCCAAATTTGACTATTCAATTTCATGCAGAGTGTTTGTGCTCTCCTGCATATCAGCAAAATATTCGAAGTAGGCATTTCTGGATCTCTGTACGAGGAATTGAAGAATTTGGACTTGGATATTATTGAGAGGGTATCAAATTAATATTTAAATTTCACCATGATTACATGTGTCACAATAGTTTCTCTAATTTACAACCATCCTTATCTACATACTCGGGCTCTCTTTTTGCAGGCTGATTTTCACATTTCAGTCGATCTAGCCTATGTCTGTGAATTGGTTAGTATTGTTATTAGTATAACATTAGTTCCACAGTGTAGGTCTCTCAGACATGGACTTGATTACATTGGAACCAATTTACGGTAGAAGTTTGAAAACTATGTACAAAATCTTTTGCTTTTGTCATCCGAAACCGTCAACACGATTCTTTCAAGGAATAGCCAAAAAGATAAACAACAATTGCTTTTCTTCTAGAAAATTTCCACAATAGTCCCGGTTTAGGCCTAATTGTCAATGTATTGTCCATTAGCCCAGCCTTTGGGGCCTTACTGTTTTGTCCCCTTGGGCTTTAACCCAAAAGACGCCTCGATAGTTGAATTATAAATTTGCTCTTTTATGGCCCATCATTTTTCCCTCTCATTTTGATGTGAGATTTGCCTAAGACAAGCTTCTTAGCAAACTCTTTTTTGAGTTCAACTGTTGGTGGTCAATGGGTTGTTACACTCAACCTCCCATTTGGGACTTAGCATTCCTTGTCGAGACTTGCCCTACCACCATACTGCGGAGGTATCAGTTCAGATACCACATTGTCACGGCTCAAGCCCAACTTTTAGAGTATTGTCTACTTTGACCCAGCCTTAAGGGCATTATGGTTTTGTCCTTTGGGTTTAAGGCCAGAAAAGCGTCTCTATAGTTGAATCTTGAACTCGCCCTTTTATAGCCCATAAATTTCCCCTCCCATTTTGACATGGGATTGCCTGAGACTACAAAATCCTTTTCTAGTGTAATCGCCAGCGGTTCGTGAACTGTTACCCCCCCCCCCCCGGGACTTAGCATTCGTACCAAGGTTTGCCCCGTACTAGGAGATGTTTTGGCTCTGATATCACCTGTCACAGCCTAATCCAACTATCATGTATTTATGGCCCAACCTTCGAGGCCTCACTATTTTTTCCCGGGCTTTAACCCAAAAAGCGTCTCGACAGCTAATTATTGATATAGCCTAATATTTCCCCTAACTTTTCCATCCCAGTCCAATATGGAATTTTCCTAAGGCAAAGTCATAAATCCCACTTCGAGTTCAACCACCAATGGTGCGCGTGTTATTACTATAGATCTACACGTGTATGAATCTACATACATATACACTTGATATTGCAACATGCCTCCTCAAGCTTAAAATGAGAAAATCAGCTTGAGGTTGCTTACTTTGAAGACAGAGAAAGTTGATGCCAAAATCTCACTGGATCAGTGCACACTCACCCAAAAAAAAGCGCTGCTTGAAATCTTTCCTTCAGAAAGTTGTTGTAATTGCACAACAGAAGAAAGTGCTTCTTGCACTACACATGAAAAGGAATCTATTTTAATCACTGAAAAGCGATATGCTGTTGCAAATCTCTAGAACATTATCAATGTAACTTGAATTGTAAGAACAATGCCAAGAAATTCAAGGTTTATTGAAGGGCACCTGTTGCATAAAAAGTAGTAGCGCCAATCGTCAAAGACATGGACAATGCTTGAATGATCCTAGAGATAGGAGTAGCGCTTGTGCGAGTTATCTGGAGATAAGGGCACTGCTTTTCTGAGAGCGCTTCGTTGGGCACCAAAACGAAGAACAAAGCAAGAAAACATTGGCTCGACGGGAAGCACACATTGGCTAGTACAACTCACCGATTGAGTTTCTACCAAGATTGTAAAGGTTTTGATACCATGTTAAGAAAATAGACCTTGAGCGTAACTCAACCTCAGAACCTAACTCATGAGGTGAGAATTGCTCACGGCCAAATAAGGATACAAACAACCCATCTCTTAACTAATGTGGAACACTTAACATTCTCCATTCGAGTTTGAGGGAGCATGTTAGAATATTAAGTGAATATGTATCTAGATTCATACATGTCTAGATTCATTGTACATAAAAGATGAAAATCTTATAAAATATTTTATATCAATCGGATTTGAGTACAATGAATCTAGATGTGTATGAATCTAGACATTCTAATAGGTACCTTGGCAGTTGGGTTTAGGCCGTTACAGGTGGTATTTGAGCCAGTATGTCACTAGCACGGTGTGGGGAAATTCTAAGCAATGTCGTTGAGGCCCTAAGGGGGTAAGTGTAACAGCCCATGGGCCGCTGGTGGTTAAACTTGAAAAGAAGTTCGCTGTGAAATTTCCCTTAGGTAAATTCCACATCAGAATGGGAGAGGAAAGTTAAGGATCATATAAGCGAGATCAAGAATTCAATTGTCGAGGCATCTTTTGGGCTAAGCCCAAAGGGCCCCGAAGGTTGGACTAAAGTAGACAATACCTTGGCAGTTGGTCTTCGGCAGTTACAACAACTTTAACCTCTGTAGTGTCCCCTGCCCAAGAATGCCTCTAGGTTCTGGTTTTAGGTAACTAGATCTGACTACACATGTATCCTGGAAACTTCTTCAATCAGCGACTGGAGCTTGAACTGTCAAGCCAAAATTGTCTGTTAACTTGTAAGACTTACTTTACTAGTAGGTGTATCACTGTCTAGGCATGTCCATATGCAGACCATTCACTCATAGTCCTCATTTCTGCCTTGACGATATGTCTGTTTTCTTGTGGGTATACTAGTAGCAGTACCCATTAGTATACCAGCAAGCATTTTTTTTCACAAATTGTGTGTGCCTGCAATGTGCAGGTAATTGGCGTGACTGATGTTGATAGAAGTAAAGAGAAGGGTTATGAGACAATAGTAAAAGAAGGTTTTTGTGATGAGGTAGGACATACATCTTGCAGTAACTTGTGGGTTTATTATCTTCCCTGCATTGGTTTTGGCATCTTCTTTCTTTATGGTTTTATGAGTGTAATCTTGTTTGTCTAGTTGGATGAGCTGAGGCAGATATATGAGGGATTGCCAGAATTTCTGGGGGAGGTTTTCTGACTTCTGATTTTTCTCGATGAAACCACTTACAATTGAAGTTAAGCCTGCAGGCTATTGAATTTGATATTAGCAGTACTTTGCAGGTTTCGGCCTTGGAACTTGCACGACTTCCTCACATGTGTAGAGACAAGGAGATCCCTTCTATCATTTACATACATCAGATAGGTCTGTTCACCCTTTCATGTTGTCATGATTATAATAGCTTTGGAGCTATTACCTTATCAAAAAGAAAAAAAAAAGAAGCTTTGGAGCTACATAGGTGTTCAGCTTTTATACTGATAACTGCTGATGCCCATTTGGATCCTGGGAATGCTTCCTTTTTCAGATAGTAGTCTTGTATGTCAGGGTTGGATCTAACTTTTGAATCCCTTTTCTTTTTATTGGAACTTGTCCTTTCCTTGAAAATTTCTCCAGCTATTTACTTTAATTGAGGCAGTTTAATATAACACAAAATATACTTTGTTGTTTTGAGCTTTTAACAGGAAAATAGGCACTCAATGTACAAAAGCAAAGTCTATTTCTTTTCTCAACCATACTTAAGTAATCAGAATAAAAGTGAAAGATGGATCTCAAAGTTGATTACCTATGAATGTGTGTAAAGGTAGATGACATTTTAAGGTAGCATCAGGATAAGCCAGATGTTTAATGTAACAACGTAGTAACAGGGTCTTCTTGCTGACTGTTGACTAGGGATGTATTCATTCTGTACCCAATGATCTTTAATACTTGGCCGTCTTGGCTGTATCTGAAAGAAGTTTCTTGACCTGATAACTTTTGCATTCTTAATGACCAGATATGGACTAGAATATTAATCGTTCTAACTGCAAATCATTTAAAAAAATTCCCCCTTCCATCTCCCTGTAAAAAGTTCATGTAGTTCTACCTGGTTGAATTCATCCCTTCATTTGTATCTTCTACAAAAGCAACACTGATTAAATGCATATTTCTGGTCTGCCAATTATGACACCCATATAAAATGCCAAAATCTAATGAAACATAGCAACCTACTAAAGGTCCAGAAGCGAGATGAAGAAGTAGAAAACTACCTGAAAGTAAAATGTTCTGCATTATTCTCCAGTTCTGAGAGATGTTCTGCATCTTGTCTCACAGCAGGCTGCACCTGTCAGTTTCAGAGAGTTTCTGTATGCTATCTTCTTTCTCATACCTATTAAGCCTAGGATAAAACTGTGCATCTTTAGTCGTAATCAATATCTGTATTTTCCCTCTTACAGGTTACTTAATGTGCATTTTCAATGAAAAACTCGATGAAGAAATGCTAGAGAAGCTTCAGGACTATGAGTTTGCTGTATGTCATCATCTGACTTATAAAACGGTGTATGGAATCACTAAACGTCTTCTGATCTACATTAGTAATGGATTTCAAATGCCTAGTTTGCTGATGAGGAGGGAGAAAATGGGAGGTTCTTTTATCATACTGCAAAGACAAGAGAATTGGATAACCTTCTCGGAGATATATATCATAAAATCCTTGGTATGTATTCTTTGATTCTTGTCCGTAGCTTTCACAATTATAATTCTCGAAGAATTTCTTAAAAAAAAAAAGGTTCATTCAAACAAGATTGAATAGTAACAGCAAACAAGTTTGAGTGCAGCCTGCAATCACTGTGTGTGATAGGCGAAACCTTGAAACTTTTTCACTACCAAGCACCAATTTTTTCGTGGCATGAATATTTTGATTCAGTTTCTATACAGTTTCTTTTTACTCTTTTGAACTTTTCCAAAGATATGGAGAGAGCTATTATGAGGGACCTAGTGTCACATATTCTTCAGCTCTCAGTGCATGTGAACAAGGCTGTTAATTTTGCAGCTGAGCTTGACTGGTGAGCATTTCCATACAAATTCTTGCTTCTTATCTTCTATTTTCCGTTTTTATTGGTTTCCTGATTTATTTTATTTGCTTCCAATGTAGTATTTTAGCGTTAGCCTTGGTTGCACGTCAGAACAACTATGTAAGGCCAAATTTGACTAAAGAAGACGTGATTGATATAAGGAATGGAAGGTAAGAAACAGGCATATAATCTAGAGCATCTTTTTTATGCTAATGCAATTAGCTTTACCATTACGGCATCTGTTATGGGATGCCCTTTTTATATAATTCTTTTTCCAGACATGTTTTGCAGGAGATAACAGTAGGCACATTTATTCCCAACGACACAAAAGTTTCTCATGAAGGTACAGAAGAATGTCCATATAGAAGCCATTTTAAGCTCATCTTGCCAAGCATTATATGTCCTGTGGCTGATCATTATGTATTTTCTAGGAAGAATTAATATCATCACAGGCCCTAATTATTCAGGCAAAAGCATCTATATCAAGCAGGTAGAACTCTCTTTCTCTCACCACATACAATGTCAATTTGGTGCTTTGGCATGTAAATGTGCACCTAAGACTGCCTAAGAACCTGTCAGTTTCTGTTGTAATCAATTACTACAGATTACAGATCTTTCTTCAATATGCTATTTTTCACCATCTTTCTCCTCCCATTAGTTTGGTTTTAGACATCCATTCTCAGAATTTATTTGCACAGGTTTGGATTTTCTTATTTGGGGCAAAACGTTGTTAATAACGTATACAGATGAAATATTCATTAGCTAAAAACTGGGCCTGTCAAAAACTCCTTACGTCCAATGACACATTCTTCAACATATGTTCTGCTATGTCATTCTGACGTATTATTTGTGCTAGGGGGAGACAGAAGGTATGCACACTGAGACATGTGAAACAATATAGACGTCTTTCGTCCTTCCCTTTTGGCTTAATTTGGTAAAAATGAAAGAGACACGAGTTTCTCAATTTGACATACTCTAGTTTCCCAGTTAATCCAGCAATGGCTTGTTTAGCAACAGAAATAAGTCTTTTTACTCAAACAACAACAACAACAAACCCAATGTAATCCCACTAGTGGGTTCTGGGGAGAGTAGAGTGTACGCATACCTTACGCCTACCTTAAGAAGGTAGAGAGGCCGTTTCCGGAAGACCCTCGGCTCTTTTTACTCCTCAAAATGTTTGCAAATATTAGAAAAATATTTTTTAGGGTGAAAATTTTGCTTGGTTGATCTAGACATCAGGCATTGTTAACAAATAAGTTTAAATTTTTCTTCTTCTTCCCTACCCTATAGCAGTAAAATTTTCTCCCCAACCACTGCATACAACTCTAGTTGTAAGATCTTGAGCAAATGAGTACAGACATTGATAGCCTCTCCAAGGCTGGCTTGTAATAAACCATGTATAGTCCTCTAAAGTTTTCATCAGATAAAGATCTCCAACTCCCTTTGCCGTCCAGCACACATACGGTATACCTGGACCTTTCCACCCAATTTACAGACAGCCCCTGCTATGACTTCCCTCAGGCCCTACCACACTTTGTTTCCATGCATTTTTGTCCCTCACACCAATGCCTCTCCAGTCATTAAAGTGAGAAAATTTTGACTTTTTGGTAAACACAACAAACAGCACAACTACGCCTAATTCCAAGCTAGTCGGGATCGGTTATATGAATCCTGCTAATCATGTCTTCCATTTACCCATATCAATCCATTCATGAAAGTCATAACCATCCGAAGTGCAAGAGTTATTGCAATTCCCACCTGCAGCCCTGATGTACTGGTTAGTGGTTATAATCAATTTCACAACCCAAAAGTTTATATCCAAGTTTTCAGGTAGTGTACTCAAAGCTCTATTAACCGTGGTTCTCTGACCTGATACGAGGTGTTATACTTTGTAGCTTTGTATAAAATCCCCTTAAACATATTCTTTTTGACTTGATGGAAATGGCCACGGATATGTGTTCCCTCATCAGTGGTGAACTTATCCTTCTTTTTATATAAGGAATACAATATCCTTGTGTTTAAAATTATTCTCATACTTCAACCTCATAATGAAGTAAACACCAATGGAACAACTCATCTGTTTTCGGTGTTCATCAATTTGGTTCATCAAAAAAGAAATATATATGTTTGTGGTTCCATATTTGCTCCAGTTAATCACTCCGTTTAATAATTCTTTTAGGTTGCGTTGATAGTTTTCCTTTCCCACATTGGAAGTTTTGTACCAGCAGATGCTGCCACAGTGGGTTTAACTGACAGGTTTTCTGCACTTCTTCTGTAGTTTTTAGTTAATTTTTCTTAAGCAGCACTATTTTCATCTGTAAAAATTGAATATTCAACTGCATTATTCAACACGATAGCATATTTTCCAAGGAATGTCAACTTTGCGTAGGTTGTATTTTAGGTCATTTGCTTGATATGTCAAAGAGTGATAATGCCACTTGACAAACAGGATATTTTGTGCCATGGGAAGTAAGTTTATGACTGCTGAACAATCAACATTTATGATTGACCTGCACCAAGTGGGAATGATGTTAAGGTATGCTTAACTAAAACCTAATAAAGACCAGCAAATTGCAATATACCTATGCTTTGAGAAATTTTGCGTACTGAAGGACTCCAATATATTCATCTGAGCATAAAGCCAATATCATTGATCAGTAATTCTGAAATTCAAAATGCTAATCATGTATTTATGTTTATTGTCAACGTAAGTTTTCTGATAGTGTGGTATCATACAAGTATATACAGGGACAGACACACACATACGTGATATATACAAGTACACACTAGATGAATCATATGCATGTAATTTCATGTGAAAATCGTTGCAGGCATGCAAGTCCTCGGTCCTTATGTTTGCTGGATGAGTTTGGTAAAGGCACCCTTACAGAAGGTTGGTCTTCCAAATATCTGGCATTTCTGACCCTGATTCAAAATTTTCATTTTAAGTTGGACTTTGATATGAAAAATTAGAAAATCTTCCGAAACATGCTACTACTAAAATACCAATTGGAATGATAATGCTGGGCCATGTTAATCTATAGCAGCTTTATACTGATTTTCATAGGCACTTAAATATCAATTACCTAGTGATCTAATTTGCCCGTTCTCAAGTGTTAGGGTATGAAGACATGACGCTCTGTTGTCTCTTGTAAAAGGATTGAACAACCAAGTAAAGTAGTAAAATTTACTGTTAACGCAAAGGTAGTTCCACTGTTGTTGGTTGTCTCATAATACATTTTATTGTCCTTTCAGATGGTATCGGTCTCCTTGGTGGAACCATAAATCACTTTGTGTCATGCTATGACCCTCCAAAGGTCTGGTTTTACTGCCTCCTAATATTTGTTTAGATACCACGTGGAAGAGAGTTTTGGGACAAGTATAATTGGTTTTCCTAATGCTCATAAGAACTGTGATGGTAATGGCTAAGCATTTTGATAGCGAATTTAGGTAGTCAAATAATATGAGAATTGTATTGATAGAAATGAATGAATCACAGGCTGTTTTTGTTTTTTACTTTCTTCTGGAAACAGTATGGTTTGCTTGTTCACTTATATGTCCCTTTTCTGACTAGTTTGGCCCCTCCTCATCCTGTCTTTTGGTCTCAAATAGTACAGTTTCCCTCTGATCTTGACGAGCAGCTATGTCTCTGCTTCCTTTAACTGCACTATATCTCTTCTTCTGGGAAAACCACGTCAGCGTTGTTCGACAATTATCTGAAATTACAAGGGAATTTGTTATTTAATGATTGCTTGGAACCAAATGCTCAATTCTTGAGAAGCAACAAAATATATTGTGCCAATCCGCTGCCCCTTGATGCTGTGCTATTTTAGTTGTCAAATTTGACTTGATCCTCAAGTGGAGTACATCTTTCTTTCCTTCCTCTTGCACTCCAAAATTGCTTTTTCTAGATTAAGCTAACCTATATGTCTGTATCCAAAGTTACATCAACCAAACTGGATGTTGAATATCCCACATCGATTGGGGATGCGAGTATTGGACTCCTTATATGGTCTAGGGCAATCCTCAACTTGCTAGCTTTTGTAGTTGAGTTAGGCCCAAAGTCGATTTCTTTATCATGGTATCAGAGCCAAGCACATCCTAATTCATTTACCGATGTTGGGCCCCATCTTATATTGTCCATGCTCCGGATGTCCATTCCTGGGTGTGTGAGGGGGCGTTGAGTCACACATTGGCCATTAAGGGATGGGAAGGCCTCTTTATATTGTCTTGGGCAATCCTCATCTCATGAGCTAGCTTTTGGGGTTAAGTTAGGCCAAAGGTCCATTTCTTTATCACGGTATAAGAGTAAGACTCATCCCAATTCTCGTTTCCCGATGTTGGGCCCCAATAATAAATTGCCCACGCTCCAGACTCCAGCCCTGGGCGTTGCGGGGGGGTGAAGAGTTCCACATGACGAACTTTTTGATTGTAGTATAGACCAACAGCCATCAGCTCTCACCTTGTTGGTAAGATAAGAGCTTCAAGCTCGATTTCTGGTTGCCACTTCACATACTTTGCTACAGGCCTAGTGATAAGTTTGGACATCAAAATGTTCTTGTAAATACGGTTGACTAACTTTGTTTGGTAACCTAGTTTCTTGCTGAAAGTTGCACCTCACTACTCACTTGTGTGCTATTGTGTTAATGGGAAGTTTCGTAGTCATAACTGTCTGTTTTGCAGGTCCTGGTCTGTACTCACTTGACAGAGATATTTGATAATAGTTGTTTATTGGAGGTAGTACGTAATGATTTTGCCTGATGTTTCTTATTTGAAGTCATTTAAACGCTTTCTGTGTTGTCCAAACCAAGAATTCATATTTGGATAAATTTCAGTCAGACAGAATCAAGTGTTACACGATGAGCGTGCTAAGCCCGGATAAAGATTGTGCAGATGTTGAAGACATCGTATTTCTCTATAGGTATGCTCATGCTGCAGTTCTTATCTGATTTCCAAGTTTAAATCAGTTATTGCAGGCCGATGCACCTTAACCTTGTTTCACATTTGATTTGATCCTACAGTCTAAGGAACAAATTACTATGTGACTATGTTTTTTTTAAAATTTGTATTAATTCTTTTTCAATTCCACAATTAGTAATCAGTAACATTTTCATCTAATTTCTTCATACGTATCTCTTATTTCAAAAAATAAACTAGTCAGTGACAGATAGTAGGTTGATATGATCAAGTCATCCCTTGTAAACTGAATATTATTGATTAATTTGGGTCCATGGGAACATCAATTAACTGTGTCTTTCATTTCTTGTTTCATCTTTTCTGTTTTTAATTTTGAAGAAAAGAAAAGTATGCTTACTTTGCAATGAGATTTGTGTAGATCTATTCGTCAGATCTTGCACTTTGTTCTCCTGTGATACCATTGAGTAACATTAGGATTAGTAACAGAACCTCGTGAGCAGTATAAGTTCAGTATCACTCAGGGACTCTATCTCCCGAGCTGTATTCGTAAAGAAACTAAAAATGAGGTCATTTATGAAGTTTAGTCCTGTAATCTATTATCGTGCAAAAAAGAGAAGCATACATGCCAATCCTTTCCCTTTTACAGACTCCACGGTTTGCACTATTCCTAAACTACCTTTATATTTCCGTCTAGTTATGTCTTTGGGAGCAAAAGTTTTGTTTCATACCTTGATCACTGGAAAAGATAAATTAGCTGCTTATTCTCTCATCAGCAACCTGCATCCGGTCAGATGATCCTATGGCAAGGCCTTTGTCTGTTGCAGACCTGTCTCCTCTATGTAGTTCTCAATGGTTGTTCTTAGACGTATTCGTTCTATTTGAAATCGTCATTCCAACAACAACAACAACAACAATAACAAACCCAGTGTAATCCCACAAGTGGGGTCTCAGAGAGGCTGTTTTCGAAAGACCCTCGGCTTAGGAAAGATAAAAGGAAGGGCAGCAGCAATCACACCAATTCTAAAACCGAAGAAAAAAATACAAAGATACAAAACTAAAAATCAGAAGGCCGAAACGAAAGCAACGACAAGTAATCACATAAATCAAGAAATACGAAAATGCATAACTAACGCTAACTCATGTACTAAAGCTATTGTTACAGACAAGGACAACGCTAGGCGACTTATTCTAACCCTTTACCTTTATTTTCAACCTCCACACCTTCCTATCCCTGGTCATGTCCTCAGTGAGCTGGAGCAACGCCATATCTTGCCTAATCAGCTCTCCCCATTACTTCTTCGGCCTACCTTTACCTCTCCTTAGGCCCTCCAGGGCCAACCTCTCACACCTCCTCCGTCTATTCTTTTTGGAGTTCTCATTGTTATCACCCCGTTATACTTATATAATGCCCTAGTCCTTCGTTTCTATTCCCAAGTCTACAAGCAAAGCTTTTTCTCATTGAGGCTAGTGAAAAGTTATGATTTATGAATTTCTATTGTACACTATAATGGTATAAATATACGTTTTGTTGTCAATCATTGTGAAAGTTGGCCCAAATCATATTATCGGTTTAAGAGTACACTGATTTTGAACTTGACTATGGTAATACAATTTCTGCCAAGGATAAGATTGCTTCCATCCGTTTCTTTTGTCTATACTAGCTTTTCCATTAGTTGGATTTCAAGAATGTACTTCTTCACGGAGGTCTAGAAACAAAATGTATATGGAGCAACAACCAAGTTTGTTGTTTAGGAAGAATTTGGTGGTCTTGTATCCGTAATTGACCTCAATATGGTTAGAAGCAGTACACTCGAGCATAGTTTGACAAGTTTAGCACAATTATTCAGGAGTTTTGGCATGACTTGCAGTGAAATAATCATTTTGTGTTCTATGGGCATTCGACTCTACATCCATACATTATTTGGTGTTTTATGTTGATATTGTAGTATATACATGTATTGACCAAGAGTGGGTTACTAATTTGACATAATATCTTTTTTGACATTTTCAGAGCAAGGACCAAATGAGTCGTAATATTTCCTAGGCATTAAGTTAGCTCTATCTAAATCAGTGATTGTCAATCACAACATAAGTATATCCTCGGCATCCATCTTAGCATTCGCAGCTCTGTGATACTCATCTTGTGAATGCGTTGGATTTTAGTGGTCCAACATTCTACTCCTATATAACATTGCTGGTCTGATAATTGTCCTATAGGTATCCTTCTATAACTTAACATTCCAGTAGAACTTTTTCTTCTCAACAAAATCCGATTTGAAGGGCAGAGGCCTTTGGTTTTCCCTCCAGTAAAGAATTGGGACCTCACACTCACTAGCCAATATGCTTCTCTCATACCTCTCTTTGTTCATCGTTTGATATTCTGGTATCCTAGGCGTAAAGGTTCGCAAACTAGCTAAATATGTAGTAAGTTTGGTGTATACAACTTGTATGTGCCCACTACCCCTCTGATGGATAAACTGCTGTCATAGTCAAAATTTCAGTGTTCCTATTTTACTTTCAACTTAAGTGAACCTTCTGATTTAAGGTTCCCCGCATTGGCTAATTTGCCATGGAATATTTTATTATTCATTTTCGTACATTAAAGGCTACACATATCACTTTATAAGCATTTAACTTTTACTGCATATTAGATTTAAATTTTTGTGGTTGTTATTTCGTCGGGAATGGTGATATCACCTACTCTTGTATGCTTGGCAGGTTGGTCCCAGGACGTGCCTTCCTTAGCTATGGTAAGTGCAAGTTTCTTTCCTCGAAGGAACATGCATACCAGTAAATTTCTAATGGTTTGTTTTTTTCTGCAGGGTTGCACTGTGCCCAGCTAGCTGGTATGTTAAATTACTGCTTGAAAAAATATTTCCTTATCCTTTGGTTATCAAAAAAAAAAAAAAGAATTATCCTTTAAGGGCAGTAAATATGCTCTGGCCTAAGAGCACCATATATTTGTAGCATTTTTAAATGAGTAGACATTTTTAATAGTAGCTTATTTTTATCTTTTCTTTGCATTTGGTTAGGAAAGAAGGCTGTAAGTTGTTTGGTTCAAATTATATGTAGGATGTGATATAAAAGCTTGGCCCTTCTCTTGCATCTTTGATTTTTGATTATCTCTCTCATACTAGCAATCAGTGGTATGTAGATATTCCTTAAGAAAGAAAATGGAAAATAAGTTAAGAGAGCCATATCATAATCAGATTTCTGGTAAAAGTCCGATAGTGGAATTAAACTGCATCTGCAGTCATTAAGTGCTTCGCTGCTGTATATGTATTGCTATCCCGTTGTATCATCTTCGGCGTCTTGGAGAGTATCTGTGTAGTGTTTACCGTTTATGACCAAAAAGTTTCATTTGACAATTCAAGTGTTCTTGTTCCTGTAGGATTACCTCACGAAGTTCTAAAGCGAGCAGCATTAATATTGGATACTCTCAAGAATGACAACCAAATTGAGAGACTTCGCAGGGATAATGTAATAGCTCGTGATCAGCAGTACAAGGTGTAGTATCATTTTAAACAGTGTCTCAGAGTTATGAAAAGAAAAGTTATTGTATCAGTATCAACAATTTCAAACCTTCAATTGCAAAATGAATGCAGGATGCAGTGGAGAAGTTCCTAGCGTTTGATGCTCGGAAAGGTGATCTGCTCCAGTTCTTTGAAGAGATCTTTCCTACCCAATCCTAAAAGAAATCATATTCCTTTGAATTTGTCTTTCATATTCAGTTCTAACTCGGTTATATTTGATCAATGATGCAAAAATGTATCCATGAATCTTTTTGCGGGACTCATAATGTAAGGCAAAGTTGGTATCTTCTCTCAAGTCGCTTTGAGCTATGTAAGGCAAATAATTTGGTTATTTTGATAAAAGATACTCTAATGTCGTCAACTTGGCTCTAGTTTACCTATAGTATAAGTTGTGTAATATAATCCTTATTCAAATGTCCACTTGCGCACTCTTGAAAGATGATTCAAATTGGGTAGGTTGGGGAATGCATTAACATGACGATGAACGTGTTTTAAGTTTTAACTATTTCGAGGGATGGCAATGGGAATAAGTTTATGATGAAACGTCTTTTATTTTCTAGGCTACCATAGTGGTTAGATTGTTTTATATAAGAATTAGACTAGAGTTTCGAATTTTTGACAAGATATTTTTTTTTAAGAGAAAAAAACAATATATGGCCACTCAAAGATTTTATTAGCCTATGTCTTCCTCGTTGAACCACCGTCTGACCCAATTTATTCACAAGTAATAGCCACTGTCCGTTTCTAGTGCCTTTTTCTTCCCAAGACCATTTTTATTTCCATTCTCTTTCTTTTTCTTTCATTTTATGCAATGCACGGTTTTTCTTCCCAAGACCATTTTCATTCCCATCCTCTATCATTTTATCAAATTAAACCAGATAATTTTCTCACCCTTTTTCCCACCACTTTTTTTCTCGGTGTCTTCTTTGTCTTTATTTTTCTTTCTTTGGCTATTTTTCCTTTTTCTTCATTTTTTCTTCCTTTCTCTATCTTTCATTTCAGATCTATATTTCTTTCTCTTTACTTTTTACTTCACACTGAAAAAGCTTACCTAAAAAATTCACAAAATTTCAACTCAATTCTTAAGAAAATTTACTCAATGAATGCTACGGTGATGCTATTAGAGTGTCAGTAGAAGTCGTGAGTTTTCTAGTCAAGCTTTGTATATTTTCTGATGGTATTTTATAAGTGGTTATGGTAAATTGTTTTTTGAGGATATGGGATTTAATGATAGCTCATCAGATTTTTCTTTTTTGTACAGGTGATTTCTTCTTCTTCTTGGATCATAATGATATATTGTGAGTGAAGATCTTTTGAAGTAGGTATTAGTAGTGGATTTGGGTTTTGTGGGGTGGCTGACAGTACTTGTATTGCAATTTCGTACAAAAATATTGCATATACACAGTTATACAATGTATAAAAATTATATATACACGTATATAAAGTTATACATGCACGATAATTGTATTATGTTTTTGTAGAAAAGCTGCATATATATTGCTATCCAATATGTGTGTGTGCGCAGTTTGTATATTATGTGTTTCTCGAGTGTATTTGTGTATCCAAAGTATATATTGAGTGTATCCCGAGTGTATTGCAATTTTAGATAAATATAATATATTCACAGTTATACAATGTATAAAAATTATATATACACGTATATAAAGTTATACATGCACGATAATTGTATTATGTTTTTGTAGAAAAGCTGCATATATATTGCTATCCAATATGTGTGTGTGCGCAGTTTGTATATTATGTGTTTCTCGAGTGTATTTGTGTATCCAAAGTATATATTGAGTGTATCCCGAGTGTATTGCAATTTTAGATAAATATAAAAAGTGTATGCCGAGTGTATTTATGTATCCAAAGTGTATATTAAATGTATCCCGAGTTTGTTTGTGTATCTTGATTATATAGTCTATTTTTATAATGTATAAAAACTGTATATATATCGCCTTTTGTTTTTTCTTCTTCTCATTCTTTCTTTTCTATTTTTTTAATACATTTTTTGGTATAAATTCTTACTCTTTCTTTCTTTTTTCTCTTTTAATTCTTAATTCTTTAAGTTGGTTGGTGGAAATTTGGGTGGACGAGGATGGTCCAGGGTGGGTGGGTCTGATTTTTAAAAGTTTAATTTTTTTAGGGTGTGGGTAGGGGCGTAGGGCAGTATAGTTGTGACGGTGCGGTGGTGGCAGGTTTGGTGGTGGAATTCTGGAGTCAGAATATGGGTAAGTTTGATTTTTTATAATCTATTTTAGGGGTATGGGTAGGGCGATGCGGTGGCGATGGTGGCGGCAATGCAATGGCAGCGTTTGTAGCGGCGACGATGGATAGTGAAATTTTTTGTGTGGATATCTAACAGATGGTAGGAGAAGAAATGCGGATGAGAAGGGTGTTGTTATCGTATTTTAAGAGTTGCATATGCTGACCATTATAATAAATTTTAGGTTGGGAATTTATAGTGGGTGATGTTTGAGAAAATATTTTTACTGTTTGTTTTTCCGTTTAAGTCAAAAGCTAGCCTAAGACCTAAAAAGCAAGGTCAAAATCCATCCCTCTTTTTTCTGTATTTGACTAGTAGGGCTAATGAATGACCTTTTGATCAATGTCGTGGAATGTTCAGCCAGGTCTGATTAGAAGTTTAAAAATGAGTGGAGCGAGGGACTTTAGAGGGAAAAAAAAAAGGGGAGGGGGGGGGGAGCTTTTATTGAAGTAGGGGCGGAGCTCCTCTCCTTAAAGTCAAGTGGCTTTCACTCCTCATAGAGAGTTAGAAAGCGTTATGCATATATGTGGGGAATTAGGTTTTGGGTTGTGAATTTGAGACTGAATTGAGAAAGTAAGGACTGCTATTTATGATTGGTTATGAGAATGAGGTGATGGAGCAATGGGTTATTGTATTTTTGAGAAGGTGCAGTTGTTTGGATGGCGGAGCTGAGCGTAGCAAAGAGGCAGAATGAAAAAGATGAGGTGGGTTAGCGAATGCTTTGTTATAACCAATGCAATAGGTTTTTGGCTACAACTTGCAATCAAATATAATGTGCTAGCAATTGTTTTAAGTTAGTGTTGAACGGTCAATTATGTCAGAATCTCTTGTTTTAATTTGAAAGCCACTAAAGTTGTTCCATGCATCCTCAAGGGAACATAAAGTCTTAAAATCGATTTTTTTTAGAAATAGCATGAATTGCAACTGTTAATTGAAAATTAACCACAGTTTCAAAAGTAATCAAAATTTAGTCACTTTTTATGTAAAAATAAAATCTGAACAAAGACACCCTTAAAAATCCGAAAATTTTTTGATATGCCGGAGTTCGAATTTTTTACATACGAAATTTCAACATAATATGTTGGAATTTCATAATGTGCTAGAGTTCCAACATAATATGCTGGAAGTTTATACGCAAGAACTCCATAATCCTGCATATTATATTGATATTTTTCGCTCTTCTAGGGTATCTTTGTCCAGATTTTATCTCCGCATAAAATAGTCGCTATTTTTAATGACTTTATAAATACTGATTATTTTTTAATTACTGGTCCAAAAACTAGCTAGGCCATGCTATTTTGACCTTAAAATGAGAAAGAGATTCTCTTATCGACAAGCTTACTATTAGTTGTCGTGATTTATTGGACGTTATGCATTACAATTAGGGGTGTTCATAAAAACCCCAAAAATCGAACCAAACCGAAAACCGACTAAAAAAATCGATAATTTTTCGGTTTGGTTTAGTTTTGGTTTTGAATTTTAAAACCGACCAAATTTGATTTGGTTTTGGTTTTAACCAAAAAATAACCGAAAAAAATGGAACCAAAATGAATATAGAAGTAGCTATTTAAAATTTATTATTATACATATATATGTGTGTATTTTTATACAAAGTTTCTAAAATTTTATGTTACATTTTAATAGTTTGCACTTTTAATCTAGTTCTTTGCTATTATAATAATCTAGTTCTTTGCCTTTACAATCTAATTTGATTAGTAATTTTCTTTTGCTAAGTATAAGAATTTATTTCATGTTAAAAATAATTTATTTTTAATTGAGTCCTAAAATTATTCATCACTATTTGATTCAATTATCATCAATATATTTTGGTAAATGATAGATTTCTCGAGGAGCAATTGGTTTGATAGTGTTATGTTGAAAATGTAATCGCCGAAATATGTGTTTGGTAGTATATATCTCATATTTAAGAAAAAATCGAAAACCGACATACACCGAATCAATAAAAAACTGACTTAATTGGTTTGGTTCCAATATTTGAAAAACCGACTTACTTGGTTTGGTTTCTTTTTAGGAAAAAATCGATCCAAGAACACCCCTAATTACAATAACCATCGCTTTGGTTAATACTGTACCAAGAAAAGCACAGATTTATATAAATGAGAAGTTTCGTCCTTAGAACATAGCGGGGATAGCTCAGTTGGGAGTGCGTCAGACTGAAGATCTGAAGGTCACGTGTTCGATCCACGTTCACCGCATTTTACCTTTACTTTTTGGACTTTGCTTATGTGTTAGTCTTGGTACTAAAGGGACTCGTGAATTTAAATCCATAGCGTAGAATAAAAAATTTCTTTTCCACCGTTTATCACTTGTTCATGAATTGGCTGACACCGGATTTCTTTCAATTAAAACGAAGAATCTCTCTCTCTTCTAGTAAAATTTCCAGCTGCGTCTTTGGCAAATTAAAGTGTAGTTGCTTTAAAACTAGTATAGTATTGCGAGTAATATGCCACGGACTGTTATTTCAACAAATTAGTGAGGATTCTATCAGATTATTTGATTCTCCCTTTGGAAAAAAGAAATAACAACATGATTTCCCCCCTCCAAAGCTGTTGGTATATGGGTAAATAGAAGGCAGTTCAAATTGTATTGCCACCTGACGTCGTCAACAGAGCGCACACAGTAGAAGATGAGCTTACGAGAAAACTGCAATTCCAAGGAGACGCAACATAGAAAAACCAGTAACTAATTTCTCAAAATTTTCTATAAAATTCGTTACAGTACAAAAACCAAAAAAGGCAAGTCTATCAATTCAGTTTGTCTTAGATGAATTCCCAATTAGTTGACACCCGATTCTCTGAGCGAACAACAACAAAGGGATATTGAAATTCTCTACCCTTCCCTGCGCACAAAGTACAGCTTACCCATGACATGAAGTACTGCAACAAAAGCTATGAAACCAATGCTCATCACAAGCACAACATTAGGAGAAATCTTGAGTCCTGGGGAATCATCAGTGTAGAACTGAAGCATAGTACCACCGGCTCCTCCAGCAGCTCCGCCACTAGTTGTCCTCCTGCGCCGTAGGTTGGCAGCAGCGGCTGCAGCAGTACCTCTCTGTGGACCACCTCCACCCGATGCCATTTCTAATCATCATTTTGAAGTGAAAAGAAAAAACTTTAGATGCGGTATAAAGCAGAGGATCTCGGGATGCACTCAACAGTTCAGTAATGCAAGTGCTCAAACCCAGGGCATAAGCAAAAAAATATAATTAAGTAATAATAACACTAAAAAAACATAATCAATTGATAAGCGGAAAATTACAATACAGGCACTCCTGCATTGTTATATTCCTCCTTAAACATGTTACAAGCATTAACGTGTAACTTTATCCATTTGAAGAGTTCAAAAATCAACGGATTAGAAACTATTCTTTTGGCCAAATTAAATCACCAAACATCAATCTCAAACTGCTGGGTATGTGAAGAATAAAACTTAAATATTTGGGCATTTATATATAGTTTAATACTTATCTAGCATTTTTTGAATCTCAAAGGACACGGAAAATATTACTTCTAAAGTGCAGTCAATTTGACTAGAGACTAATTAGGACTCTTAATTAGGAACAAAAGGTACTAAAATTAGGGGGAATGCTTAAGATATTTTGCATACCAAATTTCGATTCAACAAAAATTAGTTGTTGGTTCTACAGAGAAGCTAACACATTCATATATGAGTTTCAGTTATCCTATACAATGTTTTGAACCATCATCTTCACCATTTATTTAGAGGAAATTCATTGGGCATTCCAATACGTATGTCCCCATATTTGCATTTCCTAGTACACAAGGAAACCAAAGGCAATAATTCTAACTCGTATTGCCATTTCCTGATCTCACTTAGTTCTAAGAGTTCTATTTAGTGGTTTCTAATGAACAACATGCTATAATTTACAAGCCCAACCTGCCTACCAAAGCTGAAGCGGACGAGCTCACATTGAGTGTTGGAATTTGAATTTGATATCACCAAATAGTTACTTCTACACCTTAATTACTCAACCATCAACCATCCCTTCAGTAATAAGAGTGTTCGGACTTCAAATTTTACAATGAACGTGAGTTTTTCTTGAAAATCTTAGTATTCTCATGCTTACGAGCCACATATGCAAAACTACTAATATTTAAGAGATAAAGTAATGGCCATTTGCAGGAGCTACTAAATTTATAACATCTAGTTAAGTGAAAACCTCACTACATCTATGTCTTACACCATTTCCGTAGAATTAGTCGAGGTGCACGCAAGTTGACCCAGACACCACGGTTATCAAAAAAAAAAAATGCCTTTCACCATCTTATATCCGTCGCATCCTTATGGAAACATTTCTTTAATACAAACTCAGAGGCAGATCTAGGATTTAAACTCTATGACTCAACCTTTAAAATCCTTAGTATTGAACCCATTACGTTTCTAAAACTATGGGTTTATATCTACTATTTGTTGCAATTTGAGTGGAGTTTTACACATAGATTTATGTTCTGCGTCGAAAATTATCGGTTCAATTGAACGCGCCCTTATAATGCTACATCCACATAGAGCGAGAGCACCTTATATCCACAATCAGGATATAGTATCCATTCAGCATTACCGTGTAAGGGAATTACACGATAATAATTGGACTCTTCTACCTCAAATACTTATAATGCTACATCCGCATAGAGCGAGAGCACCTTATATCCACAATCAGGATATAGTATCCATTCAGCATTACCGTGTAAGGGAATTACACTATAATAATTGGACTCTTCTACCTCAAATAAGAAACCGATTACATCGCGAACTATTAATAAGCTAACCTTACCTATAGATTATATAGTAAATATAAGACTTTGAAATATCGTAAAGTAAAATCAGGATTGGCCATCAGTATAGAAAATCTTATCTATATCTCAGTTCTGGGGAAAAAATCTAAATATTAAAAAAAAACCTCGCTGATCCACAAGTATGAAATCTTATAGCCATAAAAGAAATAAGACCTGCAATTCAGTTTTTAGAGATCCTCCAAATTTCAGATCTTAATACTTTCAGATGCCATTCGATCTCAGTCAAACATTAATTACTCGAATTTACAACTATCACAAACAGAAAAAATTCAAATCTTCACCACTCACATGCACACACATAAGAATCTATTCAAGCATAAATATAAATCTGCATGTGAAAAAGAAGAAGAGGATAAATCTGCATGAAAAATCAGTCCAAAAAAAAACAAAATTCAAGATTACAATTGAGAGAGATTAGAGAGGAGAAACTAACTTTTAGATTTTTGGAGATGTTTTAGATCTGTCTTCGATGTAGTATTAGGTTTGTAGAGAGAGAGAGATGAAAATGGAAGAGAAAATTTTGACCCGTCTTTTGTAATGGTTTTGGATTTCAATCTAAGAGGCGTTATGTTATGACATAGAAGATGCCAATCATGTAGTGACACGTATATCACTCGGAAATGAAAAATCACACGTCTGATATATGTGAAACCTGAAGATGAAACTGCCATAACAAACTAGGTTTGAAATTTACGCAAAGCTGTCGACTTGAGGAAAATATAAATTAGGGACAAGAATAGTTGTTAATATTATTTTATTAATGAAATATATATTTTTAGTTTTGTTAATTGCGTCTTCCTTTTTTCTTTTTCTTTTTTTTAATTAAGTGGTATAATTTAATTATAAACTAAATTTAAGAAAAAAGGATTTTTGAGACTTGAAATCTCAAATATGTCATGAATTTTGAAGCTATAAAAGTATGCCATTATGTGTAAGGGGTGAACAGAGGCGGATCCAGAATTTCAAGAGAATGCGTGTGCTTTTGTAAAGAATTGCATCTAGAATTTATATTTGACGCGTTTAACTTTAGTTTCTTATCATGAACTCACTACACTTTTGAAATTATAAGTTTAAAATTATATTCTTTTTGAAATTTTAGTAATTTTCACATATATTTATACTTCATGTTGAAAACAAGACCGTTCAAAGTAAGATTTGAACCGTCAAATTCACTTGTAAAGGTGTACCCAATAATAGTTACACCATAAGCGTATTCGAGCATGAGTGCACACACACATATATTTAAGTAATTTTGAAGAAATATAACATTATTATATATGATTTAGGGAGAGGAGTATGGGTTCACGTGAACCCATATCCCTCAAGCTGGATACACCTCTGGGGTGAACGTTCGATATTTCGGTATGGTATTTAAGAATTCTGGTTCGGTACTTTGATATTCGACCTATCAATTGTACATAGCAAAGTAGTTTGTTACAATTTGATATTTCTTATTTGGTTCGTATAGTTTTAATTCAGTTTATCAATTGTATAACAATTGTTGCTGGGTTTTCAACTATTCACATGGCAAATCAGCAAGACAACAACGAAATCAAATATCAATTTGAATGTCTTATAGCCTATTTGGCCAAGTTCTCAATAGGCCAAAAATATTTTTTTTTTCAAAAGTATTTTTTTCCCTTAACTTGAAGTGTTTGGCCAAATATTTTTGGGAAAAAAGTGCTTTTGGGAAGAAGTAGAAGCAATTTCTCATAAGCAGAAAAAAATAGTTTTTTCCTAAAAGCAGAAGCAGTTTTGACTTTTTTTCTTACCAAAATTACCCTTAACAAAATATAGTATATATCAAAATAACCATTAAACCTAATACTAGTACTTAAGATATTAATGTATAAATATTTCTTATTATTTTTAGGATAACTTTCTAATATATAATGACTTTAGGGGTGGGTGCTTTTATATTTGTTAAATAATTTTTAATATATTTAACTTATATTAAAAGAATTAAGTACTTTTAAATTTTATTTTCATATTTTACTTAAATAAAATAAAAAAATTTAATTATTACCTGTAATAATAAATTTTTAAGATTATTTATTTACTTATAATATTAACTACACTACACCAAATTTGATTATCAATGACGAATTATTTTGTCATTTAAAAGTCATATTTCGTCACAAAAAATCTTTTGTGACAAAAAATAATTTGTCAATCTTTCATCCCGAAACATCGACACTAAAAGTATAGAAAGACAATTTTGTGGTTAGTCGCTAAATCAAGTTATATTAGTGACGAAATTTTTTTTCGTTCCCAAATGCCTATTATTTGTGACGAATTTATTTATCGAAAAAAGTATAAAATATTTGTCACTAATAGCGTATTTTTGTCACTAAAAAGATTATCAATGCCGACAAAACTACCTTGTCACGAAATATTTAGTTTAATTAGTGACGACGTTAATTGTCTCTAAAGTTATATGTATTTCATAGTTAAATTAACGTTATTTCATCACTAAACACTACCTTTTATGTACAAAAAATATTTCGTCCCCAAATATATAAATTAGTGACAACTTTGCTTTTACAAAAATAATTTACAATTTGTAGTTGAAAACTAGTATGTCGCCACCAAAAATCATTTTTTTACAATATTAGTTAAAATTATCATAAAATACGAATCCGTAAAATGATAATTCTCGGACACGAAATATTTTGGTCACTAAATGTGGTCAATTTATGATGAACATTTGATGACGTCAAAATCCGTAGTGGTACTATTTATAATAACTTCCCATTAATTCAAGAATTTATCATTTACTAACTAGAAATAACATAATAAAACATGGAAGGAAACAACAAAATTCTCACCCATGATTACCTAATTAAGTGTAATGACATAACCGGTCATTTTAACTTTTAGAACCCCGTTCCCTAAAATAAAATTTTCCGTAGGTGCTTGTAATGATTTATGACTTGCGGGGATGGTTGGTTCGGGATTTGGAAGTGTTTGGGGTGAAACCGAAATACTTGGTTCCTTAAGTTGGCCTTAAAGTGCTAAGTTTGACTTCGGTCAATATTTTGAGAAAACGACCCCGAAATAGAATTTTGATGATTCCAACAGCTCCGTATGGTGATTTTGGACTTAGGATCGTGTTCGGAATTTTATTTGAAAGTCCGTAGTTAAATTAGGCTTGAAATGGCTAAAAACAAGAATTTAAGTGTGGAAGTTTGACCGATGAGTTGACTTTTTGATACCGGAGTCGGAATTCAGTTCCGAAAATTTTTATAGCTCCGTTATGTAATTTATAACTTGTGTGTAAAATTTGAGGTCAATCGGAGTTGATTTGATAGGTTCCGACATCGAATGTAGAAGTTGAAAACTCTTAGTTTCATTAAGTTTGAATTGGGGTATGATTCATGGTTTTAGCGTTGTTTGATGTGATTTAGAGGTTCGACTAAGTTCGTATGATGTTTTAGGACTTGTTGGTATATTTGGTTGAGGTCCCGAGGGCCTCGGGTGAGTTTCGGATGGTTAACGGATCAAAAGTTGAACTTAAAAAGCTGCTGCAATTTTCCCTTCTGTTGTATATTCTGGGCTATGATCGAGCCCCAGATCGAACCCAGATATCGAGCCCACGATCGAGGCCTGAGTCGAAGTCAGGGACGAGGCTTAGTATCGAAGCCACGATCGAAGGCAAGGCTCGAGGGCCAGGATCAAGACCCAAGATCGAACTTGATCGAGGCCATGACCATGTCCCAGGCTCGAGGCCTGATCGAGGCCATGACCAGCTCCCTGAGATCGAGCTCCCTGAGATCGAGCTCCCGAGATCGAGCTCCCCTGATCGAGCTCCTTGATCGAACTGGACAGAGCTGTAAGTTATAAAAACAGAGGACATTCGTCCCATTTGCCATTTTTGACGAACTTGAGCAGATGCGACTTTTGTCAGATTTTCAAGGAAAAAATATTGGGGTAAGTGATTCTAACTCGGATTTGGTCTACATATACAAGTATATCATTGTTTTCACCATAAATTAGTGTTTTGAGATTTAAATTTGGGAAATTTTTAGAAATCTCATAGAAACGAATTTTTGAGATTTCGGTATCGATTCGGAGTCGGATTTGAGTGAAACTGGTATGGTTGGACTCGTAATTGAATGGGTTATCGAATTTCATAACTTTTGCCGGATTCCGAGACGTGGGCCCCACGGATGAATTTTTAATTTATTTCGGAATTTTTATTAAAAATATAGTATTTTCTTATAGAATTGATTCCTATAGTTTTTAGTGATTGTATCGAATTATTTTGGATAGATTCGAGCCAGACAGAGTTGGATAATCGTGGAAAAGGCCTTATAGTGGATTAATTGGAGCAAGACGAGGTAAGTCTCTTGTCTAATCTTGTGAGGGAGAAATTACCCCATAGGGATTAAATTGAATAATTGTTGCTAATTGCGGGGGCTACGTACGCACGAGGTGACGAGAGTCCGTGCGTAGCTACTATTAATGCTAAAGTCCGGGTAGTTTAAGACTCAAAGCATGAATTACTTGTGTGAATTGTATTCTTTATTAATTAAAATAATTGATGTATGTATTGTGAATTGTTATGAAAAGTAGAAAAATATGAAATTTTCATATGTTTAATTTTTGTTTAAATCAATTAATTGTTAAAAAAAATTGTTCTCCTCCTAAATTCATCGTATAATAAATATACCCTCCTTCCGGAGGCACATAAGAAAATATCCTCCTTTCTTGTGGAGCGGGCCGAATGCCTCGACAGGATAGATACATTTATGGATCGCGCTGCACGTCCCTCGGCAGTGTACACGACATTCTGGATCGGGCCGTACGTCCTCGGCAGAAATCGTGCTTAATAATAATAATTACACGATATTTTAATAATTTATTTCAGCTTGTGAAGCTAATTCATAAATTGAAAAATTCTTGAAATTTAATGAATTATTATTCTTACTTGTTAAGGAATTAATTGTTACTCCCGTAAATGAGATTTAATTGATAAATTGGAAATTATTTGAATTGAAAGAATTTAATTAATATATTGAGAATTGTTACATTTGAAGGAATTTGATTATTTCTGCTGATTAAATAAATTATTGTAAATTCTGTAAATCATGCTGATTTAAATCTCCTAGTTTTATTTCAGTTATTATTATTGACCCATAATGAGTGTCAAAGTCGGCCATCTCGTCTCTATCACTTCGAGATTAGGCTTGATACTTACTGGGTACACGTTGTTTACGTACTCATACTATACTTGCTGCACTTTTTATGCAGGATCTGAGACAGGTACTAGTGGAGGACCTATCATCACATACTCACGTCATCCCGAGGCATAGTGGTGAGCTGCCTTTCTGAACCGTTCTGCAGCTACCAGTGTCTCTTCTTATATTTATATTCTGTCTATTTCATTTCAGACAATATTTGGAGTTTTGTATAATCTACTAGATGCCCATGCACTTGCGACATCAGGTCTTGACACACACATATTGGTAGAAGTTGATATTTTATTATTTTTTTGGAATAAAAATTTAATCAATGTACGTTTGACTTATTAGTTGGCTTGTCTAGCTGTAGTGTTGGGCGTTATCACGACCTATAGATGAAATTGGATCGTGACATTAAGAACTAGTACTATATTGAGATAATATCTCATTACAAACTCCTTAATATAAAACACAAGAATAAAATAAAATTCATTCAACAACATGAGGTCAAATAGAAATACAATAATTTTAGTAATAAACTAAGAAAGAAAGAAAAAATGCTGCTTCCTCAAACGCTAATGTAACCACTTGTCTAGTAACTTTGCTGTTGAATAAATTTAAACTTTCATGTACCTGGGGAAATTTTTTTTTAGTACATTTGATAACATAATTTAGCAAAAAATATATTTTCAGACATTAGTCATATCATATTTTAATTTGTAAAGAAAATAATAGAATGACAAATTAGTCCTGGCCGGTACAAAGATACTTGGTCAAAGTTAGACAGTAAATATTAATTCTTCTTTGACTGCAAATAACCACAACAATAAAGACAGAGATATAAAATTAAGATTACTTAACCTCTCAAAAATTAAAGAATAATAGACAAATTTCTTCATACCTCTACAATAGAATTAAATCAGTAAGAACCCACAAATACGTACACGTAATATATCATCTGGAGAAACCCAAATTTTTATTGCCCTACAATTGAAAGAAAAAGATATTCCGTATGAGAGATGCAATAGAAAAAAAATTGAAGTATAATTAATATTTCTTAACTTAGATTGAGGATTTGTACCAAAGCAAAGGAGGCATAGATTGATAGGAAGATGAATTTCACAAAGAGTTGGGAGAGAAATGGGAGAGAATTGAGAAATGGGGAGGCGGCAGTACTCATTAAAAAGAGGGATTTGGGAACACAAAAAAGAAAAGGAGGGAAACATGCCGCTATTCTTTTCGTACAACTTTGAAATAAATGAAAACTGAAAGTTGACAAAAAACTAATCAATAATGAAAACAATATTTTTAACAACCATGAGAACATTGTTGTCAATTTATTTTCATTTTAAATTTATTATGTTACCAAAATACCACAAGATTAAATTTTCGCTAACAAGAAAAAGTTAATGATTAAAAGTTTATTATGTATACCAATGGTTAAATCAAATTATTGCCATTTTTAACGACCAATACTACGGTTGTTGATTAAAAAATATCGGCAATTCTATAATTTTATAGTGAAAAATCTAAATTTTTTAAATTGGTTTAATTTAATTAAAGACATTTTCATCATTTGACAAAAAAATGTATTTATCTATATTTTTGACAATTATACCAACTGTTTATTACTATCAGTTACCTTAATATTATCTTGACTAGTGTTAGAAACCGCGCAATGCGCGGATACTTTGATAGAATATTAATCTTATAAAATTATGATCTAATATATTATAGTATTATTTTAATAAATCTTAGTTATTATTTTATTATTTAATATAGTGTGCAGAAATATAACAAAATTCATACAAAATCAAATGATGCACATCATATAATAATTAAATAAATTATTTATTCCTTATTTATTCTTTATTAAATTAACAAGTACTTAGTACTATATATTTGCAAATGTGACTTTTTATTAACTTGTCAATTGGCTTAATATTTTGATACTACTTCTCTTTTAATATAACATGCATATATATTTTCTTACTCTGAAAATATTTTTTTAAAACTTATGTTATACTGTTTAAAATTCTTTAATGGTCTAAATTTATCAATAATTTATTTTAAGTGTTATTTATTTATTTTTTATTTTTTAATTAATTTAAATATAAATATTATAAAATTATCTTTATCCCCCTCTTTTCGTACATTCTTTTCTACTGTAATATTTGATTAGTTTTCTTATTTATAGTTTACTGAAAATTTAAATAATATAATATTTTTTTACTAAATTATAATTTTGAATTCATCAAAAGTATAAAGAGATAAGCCTTTTATTATTTTTATAAAAAAATTACCAATATTTTTAATAATTATTAATATGTGTGGTTATGTATAATATCCTAATAGTATTTTTGTGTTTATTATTATTATTATTAAATTATGAGTTCTATTTATTAACTAAAATTTCCCACATGAGAAATTTAATTAGCATATACATTTTTACGCTATCGCTTGAAATTCCTTTTTTTAGTATTCTTCCGTTATAGCTATTTGTTTATTACGATTTTAGCTATGTTTATATGTATGACTTTTCTCATTATAATTCTAATTATAAGTCTTATATTTCTATATTTTTCCATAACTTTTTTTCCTGGCTTATCTAATTGTATTATCTATTACTTAATATTATTAAAGTGTCATATGAATTTTTAATAAATTAGTAGTTTAATATAATGGTTTCCTCAAAATTATATAGATATGTAAGGCCCCGTAAAATTTTACCTAAAACCCGGGGTTTCGTGGCACCTGATATCGCCCAAACTCACACCACTAATTTAGGTTGCGAGGCGGTCGATGCAATAATAAAAACCCAACGCGAGTTGGGGTCGATTCCACAGGGAGCTTGATGAGGGATTATGTATATACCTAGTGTGAATGTACGACGTGCCTAAGATTACACTTCTACATTTTCAATTTTTGCTTCTACTTCTATTTTTTTACGCTAATGCTTGTAATTATAAAGCTAAGAGACAATATTTTTTTGTTTTGGTTGTTTTTCAAGTTATAAAAGATCTAGGGTTGCGACTTCCACCTAGTTGGTTACCTAACGGATTTAGAGCTTTAGGGCATATTTATTTGATCGGGATACAATATAGCAATCACACTTAATTACTCACTCTATACCTCTCGGTAGTTTGAGTGATTTTGCCCAATTTGGCTTTCTCAAGTCCAAATGGGTATCTAACGAAACAAGTGATAAATGCTCAAGTCGGGTCTTACTATCTCTAGATTCGACCCTTTAATTAGGGCTATCAATTTCTTGAGTTTACCCCAATTCTTGTTAACCAAGTTTTCCTAGACTTAGTTTCACTTTCTCAAGTAAAGACTAAGTCAATTAGGCATGAATCAACGTTTGCAACCGTCAATTCTCAAATTCAAACAAGAACTAGGCTAAATATCATATACCCAATCATAAATAATTCCTAAATCAATCATCCATTAAGTAAGTACCCATACTAGGATTGGATCACAACCCTAGCTAAGGGTTTGGCTACTCATGGAAAATGAAGAAATTAAAGAATTAACTAAGATAAAATACATAATAATTGATTAAGGAAAGAAAAACTAATGTTTAAATGCTAAACTAGTACAGAGTTACCCAATACAGTAAATAAAAATAACTCTAAGTGTTCAGGTGCACCAGACTTGACCTAAAAATAAAAAAAGATCTATTTATACCCAGATAAAAATATCCGACAAAATTACCCCTATGAAGGTTGTACGGCCGTACAATTATGTGCGTGGTCCGCACTTTGAGATTGACTAGTTAGGTTGGCTTTCTGCGGTCGCATAAAAGTGAGATGCGGCCGCACTTCCTTTAATTGTGCAGACCATACATTTCTGAGTGCGGCCGCACTCTTGCTCTTGGGCTGGATCTGGGCTTCATTTTGTGGACCGCATATTTATGAGTGCGGCCGTATTTTGGCATCCTGCGACCGCACATCTTCAAGCACCAAAACTACAGTTTCCGAATCTAGTCTTCTGCGGTCGCACAATAATTGTGTGGTTCGCACTCTATGAAGAAATTCAATCAATGCATCTTCAGAGTTTGCGGCTGCATAAAGTATTGTGCGGCCCGCACTGTAGCAGTTTTGCCTTATTTTGGTTCTTATCCAATTTTACTCCTTTTTGAGTTGATTTTTACTTCTTTGGCTCGTTTTCCAATATTCCTGCAAGAGAGTACATTTCATTAGTTCTCGCGAATACTTTTAAGCTTTTTTAGCTAAAACGTAAGTAAAAGAGAACAATTAAGCGGTCAAAATCCTTACTTATCAGCGCCGAGGTAGAGTAATGTGATTGAGGGTTCGGTACAGACATTGTGGGTTGTACAATACATCGGGGAGTTGAAAGGATCATTTTGCAAACCATGGCATTTCTGTAGCCCACTATGCGACTGCAGAACCACTTTGTGGGCCGCATATCGGCTGCATAGTGAAGCAGAACTTAGCTAATTTTGAGGACCATTATACGACCGCATAACCATTTCACGGGCCGCACAACCCATCGCAAATCGAGCAAGAGAAAACACCGAAAGGAGGTTTTGCCGTCCATTATGTGACCGCATAACTGATATGCGGATCGTAGATCCGTCGCAGGCCTGTCCAGCTCTGCCCAGTTTTTGGGACCCTTTCTACGGTACCCTTTGCGGGCCGCATGCCTGTTTTGCGGTCCGGTTTGCGACCGCAGACCCCGCTTCATAGAGTTTAAGTTTTGGAAAACTTTCCTGATCCCATTTTTATAAAAACAACTTGGGGTTTAGATTGGCTAGTCCTAACTGATATTATAAAGTTTTAAAATTCACTAAAAAAATAAAATAATAAATATAAGAAAAAATAAAGCTTTTTAAAAATTGGTTGTAGATACAAATTTATCCAACATGGAATTTATCTATGAAAGATTTTAAAAAATTATCATTTCGTATTAGAATTTGAGCTTTTATAATAATATTAGCTTTTATGTGCATGCATTATGCGTATATTTTTTTTATTTGAATTAAATGAACTTGACACTTTTCAAGAAGGAATTAAATTGTGTTCGAAGTTTTTAAAACATCCTCAAACTTCTAAGCATATATAAATAAAAAAGTAAAAAATATTCTTAAAATTAACACAGGTAAAAGAAAAGTATATTTTTAAGAAGGAATTAGATTGTTCCAACTCATAAAATGTAACAATAACAAAAAATGAAAATACCTTTTCCATAAGGAATTAAATTATTTTAAAAAATTCATTAAGTAAAAAAATTTGCAGAGAAATAACCTTTCAAGAAGCAATCATTTTTTCCTCTAGTCGCAAAAAGAAACCTAAAATTAGAGAGAAAATGAAAGTAAATTTTTCAAGAAATAAAATTGCCTTGAAAGATTTCGGATGTTAGAATTGGTTCTAAGGCAAATTTGACTAAACAAAAGGGGCATCTTTAGATTTACTCGAGCCAGTGTGCTCAACTGAGTTGTGGTAGCACAGGTAGGTGCACGAGGTGCTAAACAGTGATTTCGAACAACTCCAGCGCAGTTCTTAGCACGTTCGAGGACGAACGTATGTTTAAGTGGGAGATAATGTAACGACCTGACCAGTCGTTTTGAGCTGCAGCGCGTCGTTTGGCGGTTTGAGGCCTTGAGTAGCTTCACTTCAGGTATTATGACTTGTACGCGTGGTCGGAATTTAATTTCGGGAAGTTCGAAGTTGATTTGGAAAGAAAATTTTCATTTCGAAAGCTTTAAGTTGGAAGAATTGACTAAGGTTGGATTTTTGAGCAAACAATCTCGAAATTAGGATTTGAAGGTTCCAACAAGTTTGTATGATAATTTTGGATTTAGGCATATACCTGGAGCGGATTTTGGATGACTCGGGAGTGTTTCGGCGCCTATTATGGAAGTTGGTATTTTTGGAAGAATTTTCTAAATTTGGGTTGAAGTGCATTTCAATGTTATTGATGTCCGTTTGGGATTCCGAGTTTGGGAATAGCTCTGTATGGTGATTCTCGTATTAGGAGTGCATCAGGATGTGGATTTCGAGATTCGTAGGTCAATTGGAGGTCATTTGGCGAAAGTTAGAATTTGAAGGTTTTTGGAAGTTTGACCGGGAGTGGACTTTTTGATATCGGGGTCGGATTTCGATTTTGAAAGTTGGAATAGGTCCGTAATGTCAATTATTTCTTGTGTGCAAAATTTGAGGTCAGTCGGACGTGATTTGATAAGTTTCGGCATCGATTGTAGAAGTTTAAAATTTCGAAGTTTATTAAGTTTGAATTGGAGGGTGATTCATTTTTTTAGCATTGTTTTGATGTGACCTAAAGGCTCGACTAAGTTTGAATGATATTTTAGGACTTGTTGGAATATTTGGTTGGGATCCCGGGGGCCTCGGGTGAGTTTCGGGTGCTTAACGGATCGATTTTTGGACTAAGAAAAATGCTAAGGCAGTTGGTATCTGGTGTAACCGCACCTGCGAGATTTTGGCTGCAGGTGCGGAGCCGCAGAAGCGGCCAAGAGGGTCGCAAAAGCGGTTCTGGATGGGGAAGCTAGGACCGCAGATGGGGTCAAGTTCCGCAGAAGCGAGACCGCACCTGCGCATGAAGAGCCGCAGAAGCGGAGGCGTAGAAGCATTGCTGGGCCGCAGATGCGGGAAATGTTGGGCTGAGCTTGAACCACACCTGTGATGGAATTTTCGCAAGTGCGGGGCCGCAAAAGCAGCTATTGGACCGCAGGTGCGGAGATCGGGCTGGGCAGTGTGCTTCTTTTAAAACGAAGGTTTGACTCATTTTCACTTCATTTCGTCCATTGGAGCCGATTTTGGAGCACTTTTGGAGTGCCATCTTCATCAACTATAAAAGGGTAAGTGCTTTCTTCACATTGTGAGTTAAATACATGGTTTATATATGGATTTAAACATGAAAAGTAGTAAAAAATTAGGATTTTGAAGAAAAACCTAGAAATTAGTATTCTTGTATTTTGATCACGAAGTTGGGCATGAAATTTGGGAATAAATTATATACTTGAGTTCATAGTGCTTTGGGTAGTGTTTTTCTTTGAAAATTTTAGGAATCTGAGCATGTGGGTTATGAGGGTTGCTTTATCGACTTTTCGAGCGGAGTTGGAAATTTGTCTAAATTGATTTGTTATGAGCATTAGAGTATATTTTTATTGGTTTGCACATTGTTTGACTAGTCTTGGAGCGACGGGTATCAGTATGAGGTATTAGAGGGATTTAGACCCGGTTATAGAATTTCGGAGCGAGTTAAGTCTCGTGTCTAACTCTGTGAGGGGAAAATTACCCCTAGGTGTTGTATATTGATGTGTGCTACTTGTTGTGGGGGCTACGTATGCGCGAGGTTATGAGAGCCCGTACGTAGCTTCATTCATGTTATTGTTCGGGTAGGCTTAGGTTCACATCGTGCTATAGCTGTATTATTTGAGCAGTCTCTCGCCCATTAAATTCCTCTGTTTTACATTATTACTTGATACCAGACTTGTTATTATAGAGACTTCACGAGTTCATGATTAGTCACCGAATAATTCTACTCCTCTTACGGCATGTTTCCGCGATATATATATACTTCATTGAAAGATTTTTGTTAAAGAAATTACAACTCACACGTTTATTCGTGAGTGGGGTCAAGGACCCGTCAAAACTTCTTACTCTTATGGGATAGGGCCGTTCGCCTCGGCAGAAATTTATATTTCACTCTTATGGGATCGAGCCGTTCGCCTCGGCAGAAATTTGTATTTCACTCTTATGGGATCGGGCCGTTCGCCTCAGCAGGAATTTGTATTTCACTCTTATGGGATCGGGTCGTTTGCCTCGGCAGGAATTTGTATTTCACTCTTATGGGATCGGACCGTTCACCTCGGCAGGATTTATGTACCACACTCTCATGGAAGCGGGCCGTTCGCCTCGGCAGTTTAATAAATGTATCTATGGTTTGGGCCATTTGACCCTCAGCAGTGCACAGTTTAAATATTTATTTTGGATCCTGTCGTACGCCTCGACATTTTCTATATCATATCTTAATAGAAATTGTGCGCAATATTTGGCAAGAAGCCGGGGTATCTGTAAATTTTCCCCTGATTCGAATTATAACAACCTGCTTGGTGAGATCCAGTATATATATATATATATATATATATATATATATATATATATATATATATATATATATGCGCTCCGGTTTAGGAGGAATTTGCTAGTTAAGAGCTTGAGTTTATCGTAAGGAGCATAATTGTACTACATATTTACACTTGTTTACTTCATTTATTTACTTTGCCTCGTATTTGCTCACCTCCTTACTGTACTTGATATTGTTGGACCACTAGTGAGTGTCGATGTCAACCCCTCGTTACTACTTCTCCGGGTTAGGCTAGATACTTACTGAGTATACGTTGATTACGTACTCATACTACACTTTCTGTACATTTTTGTGTAGGTACATATGTGACTAGTGGCCTTGTGAGAGCACAGGCGCGTATGCATGCAGGGACTTACGTGAGCTGCATTACATATTGCGACCCACAGCCAGCAGAGCCTCCTTCAGAGTTATTTGTATTCTTTCTGTCAACGTTATATTCTGGACAGATGTCGTACTTTATTTTTACTTCTTAGTTGATGCTCATGCACTTGTGACACCGGGTTTTGGGGTGATTATGGGTTGTTCTGTATTGAAATTGTTAATGAATTCCATATTTTACTATTTAATCGAAGGAAAATATTATTTCAAAAATATTAAAACTGAGAACCAAATAAAGTATTTATTTTTGGCTTGCCTGACGGCGGTGTCCGGCGACATCACGACCTTAATGGATTTTGGGTTTCGACCGACAACATGGTATCAGAGTGCTAGGTTCACTTAGGTTTCACGAGTTATGAGCGAGTCTAGTAGAGTCTTGTGGATTGGTACAGAGACGTCTGTACTTATCTTCGAGAGGCTACAAGGCTGTTAGGAGCACTTCCCTTCTTGATTCCTCATCGTGCGAATTGATTCTTTTGAGGCTTGTACCTTTATTTCTTTCCTATTCAATCTTATTCGATATGAAACACTTGTTATAGATTGGGAATCGAGGAAATGTCATAGTACTACAGAGGTGGTGCAGGGTGTCTCTGCCTGCATGCTTGATTTCGCTATTACCATCGCCGTGCGGAAGGCCGTCCTGTCGTTTTAACTCAGTATCAGTATTTCCTATGGTTTTAAGATTCGGCATTGATTGTTATGAAGATTCGTGCATTGTTATCGCACCGTGATTGTGTAATGGTAGGATGCCTGTCTATGCATCGAGGCAGTGAATGACTTGAAAGGAGGTTTTACTCAGTGCATGATTCAGAGTCTTAGTGTTTTATTTCCAGCGGAGGAAAGACAATCAGACTATGAGTGTTTGGGTGGATGGAGTAACGAGACTTGGTATTTTGAGCGTAGCAGAATTTTTATCTGTGATGTGGTGTCGTCGTCCTAGTTGAACGCGTTAAAGTTCATCGATGTTATGGTCTTCTTCAATTTGCCTTCGGGGCAGGGTGTTGTGAAATGGTGCCTGCGATGCGGTTTTCAGAGATAACGGAGTGTAGCGGTTTCTGAATCGAATTGGTACTTCTAGTATTGATGGCTCGAGAAATATGATCTTTTAAGAGGTTTAGAGTTGGTGGCGACTCATGTGTTCGGATGTTACAGAGATAGATTCGGGTTTGGAGCAACAATTGGGCAGTGAAGGACGAGGAAGGACATGTGGGAGGTGTCTTGCGGTAGTTGAATTGTTAGGAGGTCAAGTGTGAAAAGTAGAAGTCGAGGAGCTGCTTAAAAGGAGAGGGTTTGACCAAAGTGGGAGAGTGGCAGAGTAGCATATGGGTTCTGTCGTAGGATAGCCACACACCTTGAGGGAAGCTTAGAGCAATTTGGGAACCGTGATGGGCAGTGAATAGGACCATGGATTTTATTTGGATGCAACATGACTTCGAGTTTGGAATGCGTTGTTGGACTTTTAGCTGATGTCAATGGGGAAGTAGGAACCTTGGCGGGTCCCAAGGTTATGTAATTGTAGCTTGAAGCTAAGTGGGAGAGCCCCACCGTCTATAGTTGGGTTGCGTAGTTGTCAACTTGTGCGGTTTATGGGTATCAGAGTATTGATGGGTTATTACGACTAAGGAAAGAAAACATTAGTGGTAATTTGAGCAAAGGATTTGAGGAATGTGTGCTATCTTTGACCTTATCGGTTCATGTTCAGGTTTTGGGAAGACCCAACATTTATGCATCGTGTGGATATGATGTATAATGAGAGGAATTCAGTCGGTTGCTTCTTTGAAAGGGTGTTCATGTGCTAGCAGGGCCTTGGAGTTTGATTATATTCGGGGACAAGTCAGAGTGGGTGACTCTCAAAAATGGTCCTAGTAGGTTCAAAGTTTAAGGTGTGGTGCCTAAAGATTTCGAGTCCATAGTATGGTTAAGTATCAAGTTTTGGCAACGGATTATGTAAAAGGGGACTTGAAATGTTCTATGTTATCGTCGGTCTGTAGTGTGGCATTTGAGGAATGGGAGAAAATAACTTCGGATTCATAGAGGGGTTTTAAGAATGGGTGTACCAGTTGAAGATACGAATACGCGCATAAGGAGGGTATGAGATAGTTTATGGGTTTTGAAGACAATGTGGTCTCGTGAAATAAGGTCACTTAGGATGAGTGCAGATTTGGGTTCATGATGTTTTGAATTGGGGTATTATTATTCCTAAGGCAAGTCTAGAGTAAATTAGAAAAAGTCGGATTCGGCTAGCTATGGTTGAATTGGCATGATGATGGCAATGATCAATTCCTTCAGCATGTTGAGTATACATGTGATTTATGGCGGTACGTGCAAGGTTTGACGGCCACCGTAATTGATCTTATTTGGAGGCATTCGAGTATTATGGCATGTTATGTGTAGATAGAGCCCGGAAGAATTATGGTGGTTTAGACCACCACTCGAGGTTTGTATTTTCTGTGGTTATGGGAATTCAGTCACGTGTGGCAATGGTTCTCCTGAAATGAGTTAAGTGAAATATTTCTATATGATGAAATGTGTACCCTATTGGTGGTTCGGGATTTATGATGAAATTCTTGTACTCTTGCGTATTGGTATGTTAGGTACAGTGAGCGACATGGGAATTGGAAGTTGAGGATCAAGGTTGCAGTTGATGTCGACAAGAATGTCACGAGCTCGGATAAGCAGGGAAGAATTCAGATGTTTAGAGTAAGCTGGTATTGTCCTTAGCGTCACCTGAGATCGGTGTCATGTGTAAGAGGCTTTGTGTACTGATTTGCAGCTTCTTGATTTTCTTTACATCATTAGTATGACCGGTGGTATAGATGTGCAGACTTATTACCTGGTGTGAAGGGTCGTGGGAGTTTATCCCACGAGAAGATTGTATAAGTGTGACATGTAGTCACTTGATTGGTTAAAGATTTAAAATCAAGTATGGAGATTGTGGTACTATCGCTAATGTGAGAATTTATGCCTGAAGGGCACTCGGTTCATTTGGTTGTGGAATGTGGAAGTTTGTTTTGGATTAGACGACTGTTCTTATGTGTCATGAATAGGTCATTGTGGGTCCTTGAGAGGCTATTTAGCCAAGCATGGTATGATCAGAATCGGTTTGAGGTCCGTGGATGGATCTAAATATGAATGTGGGCTCTATATCAGGCCGGATGTGCTCATCTCAGCATAACGTTATTTTCGGAAGGGTCTTCGGGCCTTGGATGTTATTTCTGTCGTCAGCTATTCCGTGTAATCTATATAATACCAGGTGGGTTGTGAGGTGGTTTGATTATTCACACTTGCCTTGAGGTCCTGTATGGTTTATGGTATTATGTGAGCAGGATGGCTCTCGAGATGCAGGTCATATATCGCACCTTAGTTGTGCTTGAGTTTTGTAGCGCGTGACGCTACCCGTCTCCCCAGGATTTGTATTATGCACTTGGCGTGCTTATGGTCGATATTTGGGCATTTCATGAGTATAAGCGTTACGGCTCGATGTGTGTTTTATTTAGACTATTATGTGTGGATCAGGTGGTACGCCGCCACGTGTATATGGTTGAATCGGGTGGCACGCCGCCACAGATATGTTGTTTGGATCAGGTGGTATGCCGCCACGGGTATCATGGTTGGATCGGGTTGCACGCCACAACGTATCATGGTTGGATCGGGTTGCACGCCGCAACGGTATCATGTGTAGATCGGGTTGCATGCCGCAACAGTGTGATATTGAGTACAATTTCCCATATCTATTATTGTGTGTTTTGCTTCTCATTTACTGAGGAAGGTTCATAACATCCTTTCGGTTGTTTAATTAGTTACGTGGGTTGAGTAGTTCATTCCAGAGTTCGTTTCCTTATGTATCACATCCAGGTTTGTAGCTTGTTGGCACATTGTGGCATCATATGAGATTTTTGGCAGTGTCTGAGGTGTCTTACTACCTGATCATCTTGTACTGAGTGAGACGAGATTATTGGACCTGGGATCAGTGCGATCAGATTAAAATGAGGCACATTAAAGAGTAAATATCGATATTCAGACTAGAATGAGGTAATGGTTCTTGTCGGGAGGAGAGACTCCATGAGTTGTGATTCAGTAGGTGGTTATGAGTTTTTACACATCTCTTCTATCGTGGCAGTATTGCAACAACTGAAACGAGACTTATATGCTTCATGAGATGTGTTGTGGGCATCAGATTCGTGGGATTTCGGCTATTGTTGTTAGGGGATGTCATTATGGTCATGTGAATAATATGGTGCATGGTGTGAATTCGGTAAGAGTATACAATCAGGTATCGGTACATCATGTAGTGATGGATACGCTATTCGTATGTTGGGAACAGACCTGGTAGAGGATTTCAGATGTTGGAATTTGGCTCTAAGGCTAACTTGACTGAATAAAAGGGAGAATCTTCAGAATTGCTCGAGCTAATGTGCTCAACTGGGTTGTGGTAGCACGGGGAGATGCACGAGGTGTTAAACAATGATTTCAGACTCCAGAACAGTTCTTAGCACGTTCGAGGACGAACATATGTTTAAGTGGGAGAGAATGTAACGACCCGATCGGTCGTTTTGTGCTCTAGCGCGTCATTCAGCAGTTTGAGACTCTGAGCAGCTTCACTTAAGGTATTATGACTTATACGCGTGGTCGGAATTTAATTTCGGGAAGTTCGGAGTTGATTTAGAAAGAAAATTCTAATTTCGGAAGCCTTAAGTTGGAGGAATTGACTAAAGTGTGAGTTTTTAGTAGACGACCCCGGAATCGGGATTTGAAGGTTCCAATAGGTTCATATGATGATTTTGGACTTAGGCGTATGCATGGAGCGGGTTTTGGATGACCCGGGAGCGTTTCAGCGCCTATTATAGAAGTTGGCATTTTTGAAAGAATTTCCTAAATTTGGGTTGAAGTGAATTTCAATGTTATTGATGTTCGTTTGGGATTCCGAGTCTGGGAATAGCTCCGTATGGTGATTTTGGTATTGGGAGCGCGTCCGGATGTGGAATTGGATGTCTATAGGTCATTTGGAGGTCATTTGGCGAAAGTTGGAATTTGAAGGTTTTTGGAAGTTTAACCGGGAGTAGACTTTTTGATATCGGGGTCGGATTCCGATTCCGTAAGTTGGAGTAGGTCCATAATGTCAATTATGACTGCTGTGCAATATTTGAGGTCAATCAGACGTGATTTGATAGGTTTCGGCATCGATTGTAGAAGTTTGAAATTTCAAAGTTCATTAAGTTTGAATTGGAGGGTGATTCGTGTTTTTAGGGTTATTTGATATGACCTAAAGGCTCGACTAAGTTCGCATGATGTTTTAGGACTTGTTGGAATATTTGGTTGGGGTCCCGGGGTAATCGGGTGAGTTTCGAGTGCTTAACAAATCGATTTTTGGACTAAGAAAAATGCTAAGGCAGCTGGTATCTGGTGTAACCGCACCTGCGAGGTTTTGGCCGCAGGTGCGGAGCCGCAGAAGCGGACAAGAGGGTCGCAGAAGCGGTTCTGGTTGGGGAAGGCTGGGACCGTAGATGCGGTCAAGTTCCGCAAAAGCGAGACCACACCTGCGCATGAAGAGCCGCAGAAGCGGAGGCGCAGAAGCGTTTCCGGGCCGCAGATGCGGGAAATGTTGGGCTGAGCTAGAACCGCACCTGTGATGGAATTTACGCAGGTGCAGAGCTGCATAAGCGGCTATTGGACCACATGTGCGAAGATGGGGCTTGTCGGTGTACTTTTTTTAAAAAGAGGGTTTGACTCATTTTTACTTCATTTCGTCCATGGGAGCCGACTGTGGAGCACTTTCGGAGTGCCAACTTCATCAACTATAAAAGGGTAAGTGCTTTCTTCATATTGTGAGTTAAATACATGGTTTATATATGGATTTAAACATGAAAATTAGTCTAAATTTGGGATTTTGAAGAAAAAATTAGAAATTGGTATTCTTGGATTTTGATCACAAATTTGGGAATAAATTATATACTTGAGTTCGTAGTGCTCTGGGTAGTGTTTGTCTTCAAAAATATTCGAAATCCGGTCACGTAGGCTCGAGGGTTGCTTTATCAGCTTTTCGTGTGGAGTTGAGAATTTATCTAAATTGATTTGTTATGAGTATTAGAGTATATTTTTATTGATTTGTACATTGTTTGACTAGTTTTGGAGCGACGAGTATCGGTTTGAGATATTAGAGGGATTTGGATCCGATTATGGAATTTCGGAGCGAGGTAAGTCTCCTGTCTAACTCTGTGAGGGAAAAATTACCCCTAGGTATTGTATATTGATGTGTGCTACTTGTTGTGGGGGCTACGTATGTGCGAGGTGACGAGAGCCCGTATGTAGCTACATTCATGTTATTGTTCGGGTAAGCTTAGGTTCACATCGTGCTATAGCTGTATTATTTGAGCAGTCTCTCGCCCATTAAATTCCTCTGTTTTACATTACTACTTGATACTAGACTTGTTATTATAGAGACTTCACGAGTTCATGATTAGTCACCGAATAATTCTACTCCTCTTACGGCATGTTTCCGTGATATATATATATATACTTTATTGAAAGGTTTTTGTTAAAGAAATTATAACTCAGACATTTATTCGTGAGTAGGGCCAAGGACCTATCAAAACTTCTTACTCTTATGGGATCGGGTCGTTCGCCTCGGCAGGAATTTATATTTCACTCTTATGGGATCGAGCCGTTCGCCTCGGCAGGAATTTGTATTTCACTCTTATGGGATCGGGTTGTTCGCCTCGGTAGAAATTTGTATTTCACTCTTATGGGATCGGGCCGTTCGCCTCGGCAGGAATTTATATTTCACTCTTATGGGATCGAGCCGTTCGCCTAGGCAGAAATTTGTATTTCACTCTTATGGGATCGGGTCATTCGCCTCGGCAGGATTTATGTACCACACTCTCATGGGAGCGGGCCGTTCACCTCGACAGTTTAATAGATGTATCTATGGTTCGGGCCGTTCGACCCTTGGCAATGCATAGTTTAAATATTTATGTTGGATCAGGCCGTATGCCTCGGCATTTCCTATATCATATCCTCATGAAAATCGTGAGTAATATTTGGCAAGAAGCCGGGGTATCTGTAAATTTTCCCCTGATTCGAATTATAACAACCTGCTTGGTGAGATCCAACATACATACATACATACATACATACACACACACACACACACATACACACATACACACACACACACACACACATATATATATATATATATGTATGCTCCGATTGAGGAGGAATTTGCTAGTTAAGAGCTTGAGTTTATCGTAAGGAGCATAATTGTACTACATATTTACACTTGTTTACTTCATTTATTTACTTTGCCTCGTATTTGCTCACCTCCTTACTGTACTTGATATTGTTGGACCACTAGTGAGTGTCGATGTCGACCCCTCGTCACTACTTCTCCGGGGTTAGGCTAGATACTTACTGAGTACACGTTGATTACATACTCATACTATACTTGCTGCACATTTTTGTGTAAGTACATATGTGACTAGTGGCCTTGTGAGAGCAGAGGCACGTATGCATGCAGGGACTTACGTGAGCTGCATTCTATATTGCGACCCGGAACCAACAGAGTCTCCTTCAGAGTTATTTGTATTCTTTCTGTCTAAGTTGTATTCCGGACAGATGTTGTACTTTATTTTTACTTCTTAGTTGATGCTCATACACTTGTGACACCGGATTTTGGGGTGATTATGGGTTGTTCTGTATTGAAATTGTTAAGAATATTATTATTCACACTGTGAATTCCATCTTTTACTATTTAATCGAAGGAAAATATGATTTCAAAAATATTAAAAATGAGAACCAAATCAAGAATTTATTTTTGGCTTGTCTGACGGTGGTGTCCGGCGCCATCACGACCTTAATGGATTTTGGGTTGTGACACTAATTAAGCAAACATTCATCATCTTGAAATATTAAAGTTTTAGTAAAACGACATTAAATTAAAGGAATTATAATTTGAAACTTAAGGCAAATTCACGACATAAATTTTTTAAAGAACCAAATTAATGATTTGTGTCTTACTTGAAATTAAATAAACTTGATACTTTTCAACAAGAAATTAAATTGTGCTAGAAAAACATTCCTAAAATTTGTAACATAACTAAAAATGGGGTTCTAGTTTCTCGAACTTGATAAGTTTCAAAGATGATTATTTCAATTTCAAATTTAATTAGTCTTAAAGTAATTATATGCATGTTGCATGAACAAAACTTTAGAATCATAGTTAAGTACAACGTATGATCTTTTAGTTTTAAACTGAAATATTTTATGTAGCCAATAATTTCACATTTCAACTACAAAACTTTTGCCGTAGCAAATTAAAAATGGTATATTTTGTGATTAAATTGTAGGTTCAATAGAGACAATTAAATAATTGTCACTAATTATTTGCACTACTAGTGACAAAAGTTAAGGTCACAAATAAATATACAATTTTGTTGCTAAACGTTGCCTTGTTTAACTACAAACTCTAATTCGTCACTATTGTAAAAACATATCTTTCTTGACGCAAATTTTTTCGTGTCCAAAATTTAATTAATTTTAAGACAAAAAATGCTTTGTCACTAAATGGGTACATTATTAGTGACAAAATAATGTGTCGCTGATAAATTCAAATTCGTGGCTAATATTACTAAATAATTGGTGCCAACTTAATTTTTGGTGGGAAACTTTAGAGGACAAAACTTTGCTACAAAATTTTGTGTTTTATCACTAAAAATATGTGGCTCGTGTATTTAAAGACGAAATATAATTTTTGTCACGAAATACTAACAATTAGTGACGAATTATATGTCGTGGCTAATAATTTCTGTCACGACCCAATTTCACTTATAGGTCATGATGTCGCTCAACACTACAGCTAGGCAAGCCAAAAAATAAATTAAACCCATATTCAATTCTTATAAAATTAACCGAGTAATCAAACTCTTCTTACTAGCAGGAAATTAATAATTAAAACAACCAAGAAGCAAATTTAAATCCAAACATTTTACTAATGTGTGTGCCAAGATCTGGTATCACAAGTGTATGAGCATCTATTAGATTATACAAAACTCCAAATACTGTCTGAAATAAAATAGACAGAATGTAAATATAAGAAGGGACACTGGTAGCTGCAGAACGGCTTAGAAATGCAGCTCACCACTATGCCTTTCGATAACGTGGGTGTAAGACGATAGGTCCCCCACTAGCACTTGCCTCAGGTCCTGCACAAAAGGTGTAGCAAGTGTAGTATGAGTATGTAAACAACGTGTACCCAATAAGTATCAAGTCTAATCTCGAAGTGGTAGAGACGAGATGGCCGACTTTGACACTCACTATGGGTCAATAATAATAATTGAAATAAAACTAGAATATCTAAATCAGCATGATTCACAGAATATAACAATAATTTATTTAACTAGCAGAAATAATTAAATTCCTTCAATTTGCAATAATTCTCAATATATATTAAATTCCTTCAATTCCAATAAATTTTCAATTTATCAATTAATCTCATTTACATGAATAAAAATAATTCCTTAGCAAGCAGGGATAATAATTCTTAAATTCCAAAGATTTTTAATTTATCAATTAGCTTCACAAGCTACAATAAACTATCAAAGTATCGTGAAATTATTATTATTAAGTACGATTTCTGCCAAGGTCGTACGACCCGATCCAAAGTGTCGTGTACATTGCCGAGGGACGTGCGACACGATCCATAGATGCATCTATCCTGCTGAGGTATTCGGCCCGCTCCACAAGAAAGAAGGACATTTTCTTATGTACCTCCGGAAAGAGAGTATATTTATTAAAATCAATTCGGGAGGATGAATAATTTCTCTTAACAATTAATTAATTTAAACAGAAAATTTAAGCATATGAGATTTCCATCCTTTAATATTATTTCTTTTGACAATTAATTAATTTAAACATAAAATCACCATCCTTTAATATCTTTATCTAACAATTCATAATATATTCATATATACATATTAATTAATATTAATTAAATAAAGAATATAATTTACACAAGTAATTCATGCTTTGAGTCCTAAACTACCCGAACTTTAGCATTAATAGTAGCTACGCACGGACTCTCATCACCTCATGCGTACGTAGCCCCCATAATTAGCAATAATTATTACTTTAATTACCTATGGGGTAATTTTCCCCTCATAAGATTAGACAAGAGACTTATCTCAATTTGCTCCACTTTAATCCACTAAAAGGCCCTTTCCACGATTATCCAACTTTGTTCGGCTCGAATCTAGCTAAAATAATTCGATACAATCACTAAAAATTTATAGGAATCAATTCTATAAGAAAATACTATATTTTTCAATAAAAGTCAGAAATTAATTTAAAAATCATTTGTGGTGCCTACGTCTCGGAATTCGGTGAAAGTTATGAAATATGAACGCCCACTCAATCACGAGTCTACCCATACCAAAATTACAAAATTCCGATAACAATTCGGCCCTCAAATCCTCAAAATCTATCCATGAGGGTTTTCAAACTTTTTTTTCAACTCAATTCACCAATTAAATGATAAAACCAGTGATGAATTTGGATAATTTAACCAATATTGAGTTAAGAACACTTACCCCGTTATTTTTTCTGAAAATCTCCCAAAAATCGTCCAAATCTGAGCTCTAAATCGTTAAAAATGAAAAATTAGAACTTAAACTCTCTGCCCAGTGATTCCATCTACGCGACCGCGAATTTTCTCACGCGATCGCATAACACAAATTTTACTGCCCAGAAAATAACCCTACGTGATTGCATAAAGTCCCACGCGATCGCGAAGCACTGATTCCGCAAACCTACGCGATCGCGAACCTCCTCACGCGACCGCGAAGCATTAAGCGCGTGGACCAGCTCCTCGCCAATTTTCCCTACGCGATCGCAAACAACGACACGCGATCGCGATGCACAAGCTGGCCTAACCTATGCGATCGTGGATGTGCCCACGTGATCGCATAGAACAAATTTCCAACTGCTCAAATTAAGCCTACGCGATCGCAACCCCATTCACGCGATCGCGTAGAAAAAATCCACCTCTACCCAAATTACTCTACGCGATCGCAGACTAACTTACGCGATCGCGTATAAGGAAATCAGAAGAAAAATTCCAGCAAGTATCAATAGTCTTCCATAGGCCAAAAATGATCCGTTAGTTGTCTGAAACTCAGCCGAGCCCCTCGGAACCTCAATAAAATATACCAACAAGTCCCAATACATCATACGAACTTAGTCGAACCTTCAAATCACACAAAACAACGATAAAACTATGAATCATTCTCCAATTCAAGCTTAATGAAACTTAAGATTTCCAACTTCTACATTAGGTATCGAAACCTATCAAATCAAGTCCGATTGACCCCAAATTTTGCACACAAGTCATAAATGACATAACGGAGCTATGAAAATTTTTAAAACTGGATTCCGACCCCGATATCAAAAGTCAATTCCCCGGTCAAACTTCTAAACTTAAATTCTTATTTTAGCCATTTCAAGCCTAATTTAACTACTGACTTCCAAATAAAATTTCGAACATGCTCCTAAGTCCAAAATCATCATACGGAGCTGTTGGAATCGTCAAAATTCTATTCCGGGGTCATTTTCTTAAAATGTTGACCGAAGTCAAACTTGGCCTTTTAAAGCTAACTTAAGGAGCCAAGTGTTCCGATTTCAACCCAAAAAATTTTCAAATCCCGAACCAACCATCCCCACAAGTCAAAAATCATTAAAAATACATACGAAAAGTTTTTTTTTTAGGGAACGGGGTTTTGAAAGTCAAAATGACCGGTTGGGTCATTACATTCTCCACCTCTTAAACAAATGTTCGTCCTCGAACGGGTTTAGAATTGTACCTGGAGTGCCAAATAAGTATGGATATCTGCTCCGCATGTCTTCCTCGACCTCTCAAGTCGCTTCCTCGACTGGTTGGCCCTTCCACTGGACTTTCACTGCAGAAATCTGTTTGAACCTCAACTGGCGAACATGTTTATCAAAAATGGCAACTGGTTCTTCTTCATAGCCCAAACTATTATCCAGTTGAACTGTGCTGAAATCTAGCACATGTGATAGGTCGGCATGATACTTCTGGAGCATAAATACATGAAAATCGGATGAACTCCCGATAGACTAGGAGGCAATGAATGCTCATAAGCAACCTCCCCAACTCGTCTCAACACTCAAATGGGCCTATAAACCTTGGGCTCAACTTGCCCTTCTTCCCCAATCTCATGATTCCCTTCATCGGTGAAACCTTCAAGAGAACTTTTTCACCCATCATAAAGGATAAATCACGCGCTTTCTGATCTGCGTAACTCTTCTACCTGGACTGCGCTGTACGAAGTCGCTCCTGAATCAACTTTACCTTTTCCAAGGCATCCTTCACCAAATCAGTATCATATAAATTAGCCTCACCGGGCTCAAACCACCCGATGGAACGAACGACATCGTCGACCATATAAAGCCTCAAATGGAGCCATCTCGATACTGGATTAGTAACTGTTATTATAAGCAAACTTGGCCAAAGGCAAGAAACGATCCCACTGAAATCCAAAGTCAATCACACATGCCCTGAGCATATCCTCCAAATTCTGAATTGTCCGCTCTGACTGCCCATCGGTCTGCGGATGAAAGGTTGTGCTGAGCTCTACACGGATTCCCAATTCACTATGTACTGCTCTCCAGAAATGTGAAGTAAACTGAGGGCCTTTATCTGATATAATAAAAATTGGCACACCGTGCAACCGAACTATCTCCTGAATATAAATCTGGGCCAACCTCTCTGAAGTATATGTAGTCACAACCGGAATGAAGTGTGCCGACTTGGTCAACCTGTCAACAATGACCCAAACTGCATCAAACTTCCGCAAGGTCCGCGACAAACCCAACTACAAAGTCCATAGTGATGCGTTCCCATTTCCACTCTGGTATAGTCATCTGCTGAAGTAGACCACCTGGCCTCTGGTGCTCATATTTAACTTGCTGGCAATTTAGACACTTGGCTACATACTCAACTATGTCCTTTTTCATTCGTCGCCACCAATAATGCTGCCTCAGGTCACGATACATCTTCGTAGCACCTGGATGAATAGAATATCGAGAACTGTGTGGTTTCTCTAGGATCTTTTTCCTCAGTCCATCCATATTAGGAACACATAGACAATCCTGGAGTCGCATAACACCATCCGCTCCAATAGTAACTTCCTTGGCACTACCCCGTAGTACAGTTTCTCGAAGAACCATTAAGTGTGGATCATCATACTGGCGAGCCTTGATCTGTTCAAATAGTGAAGACTGAGCTACAACACATGCAAGAACTCGTCTGGGCTCTGAAATATCCAACCGTACAAGTCTGTTGGCCAAGGACTGAATATCCATAGCTAATGTCCTCTCCTCTGCTGAAATGAAAGCCAAACTACCCATACTCTCCGCCTTTCTACTCAAGGCATATGCAACCACATTTGCTTTGCCCGGATGATACAGGATAGTAATATCATAATCTTTCGGTAATTCCAGCCATCTGCGCTGCCTCAAATTTAGGTCCCTCTGCTTGATCAAATGCTGCAAACTGCGATGATCAGTGTAAACTTCACTAGACACCTCATAAAGATAATGCCTCCAAATTTTTAGAGCGTGAACAATCACAGCTAACTCTAAATCATGTACCGGATAATTATTCTCGTGGGGCTTCAGCTGCCGGGAAGCATATGCAATAACTCGCCCTTCCTGCATCAATACACAACCCAAGCCAACGCGTGAAGTATCGCAATACACTGTATACATCCCCGATCCGGAAGGCAACACTAACACTGGTGTTGTAGTCAATGTTGTCTTAAGCTTCTGAAAGCTCACCTCACAATCATTGGACCATCGGAACAGAACGCTCTTCTGGGTTAATTTGGTCAAAGGTGCTGCAATAGACGAAAAACCCTCCACAAACCGACGATAATAACCTGCTAAACCCAGAAAACAATGACCTCGGTCGCCGAAGTGGGACGATGCCAGTTCTGAACTGCCTCAATCTTTTTGGGACCAACCTTAATGCCCTCGACCGATACAATATGCCCCAAAAATGCTATAGACACTAGCCAGAACTCACATTTGGAGAACTTAGCATATAGCTTTTGTTCCCGCAATGTCTGAAGCACTACTCTCATATGCTACTCGTGCTCCTCCTTACTGCGCGAGTAGATCAAAATGTCATCAATGAAGACAATGACAAATGAATCAATATATGGCCTAAATACCCTATTCATCATATCCATAAATGCTACCGGGGAATTAGTTAAACCGAAGGACATCACCAGAAACTCATAATGACCATATCTAGTCTAGAAGGCGGTCTTCGTAATATCCGGATCCCAAATCTTCAACTGATGGTACCCCGACCTCAAGTCGATCTTAGAGAACACCCTAGCACCCCACAACTGGTCAAATAAATCATCAATACGCGGCAACGAGTACTTGTTCTTAATAGTGACTTTGTTCAATTGGTGATAATCAATATACATCTGCATTGTTCCATCCTTCTTTTTCACAAATAATACCGGTGCACCCCAAGGCGATACACTCGGTCTAACGAACCCCTTGGCTAGTAACTCCTCAAGTTGTTCTTTCAATTCTTTCAATTCTTTCGGAGCCATGCGATACGGTGGGATAGATATAGGCTGGGTACCTGGAGCCAAGTCAATACAGAAATCAATATCTCGATCAAGTGGCATACCTGGAAGATCTGAAGGAAATACATCAGAGAACTCCCAAACTACATGCACTGCATCAATAGTAGGAGTCTCTGTAGTAGTATCCCGAACATATGCTAGATAAGCTAAACAACCCTTCTCAACCATATGTTGAGCATTCATAAAAGAAATTACTTGATTAAATGAACTAACAGACGAACCCTTCCACTCCAGCTTAGGCAATGCTGGAATAGCCAAGGTAACAGTCTTGGCATGACAATCTAGAATAACATGATATGGAGATAACCAGTCCATGCCCAGAATAATTTCAAAATCAGTCATCTCAAGCAATAGGAGATCTGCTCTATTTTCATAACCACATAATGTAATAATACAAGACCGGTAGATCCAGTTCACAACAATAGAATCGCCCACATGAGTGGACATATAAATATGAGTACTCAAGGACTCACGAGAAACACCTAGGAAATGAGCAAATAAAGATGACACATATGAAAACGTAGATCCTAGATCAAATAATACTGAGGCATCTTTGCCGCAAACAGAAATAATACCTGTAATCACGGCATCTGAGGCCTCTGCATCTGGTATAGCCGGAAAATCATAGAACCGAGCTGGAGCGCTAACTATCTGGCCTCTACCTGGCTGACCTCCACCTCTAAGACGATCCCTACCCATATGTCCTCCACCTATTGGTGGTAGGACAACTGGTGGAGCAACTGGTCCGGTAATCATAGGCTGCTGACCCTGTTGCACTAGTTTACCCCGAAGTCTGGGGCAAAATCTACGTATGTGATTGTGATCCCCGCACTCATAACAACTCTTCGGTGCGATGGGATGCTGACCAAGAGTCTGGCCCTGGGGAACTGCATACCCACTGTGAGGACCTTGAATAGCTGGTGGGCGATAAGAACTCTCTGGTATACCACTGAGATAGGGTCGCACTGGAGCACCTCGAGGAGGTGGTGGTGCTGGATATGGGGGCCTACTGGACTGCCCTCTCACGAACTGACCTCCTCCACCAGATGGAGCACGTCTGAACTCTCCAGAATACCTAAACCGCTTATCTCTCATAACCTGTTCTCGGCTCCGCTGACGCACACCCTCAATCATCCGGGCTATCTCTACGACTAGCTCATAAGAAGTACCCTTCTCAACCTCTCTAGCCATAGTGGCCTGAATGCCAGTATGTAAACCCACAACAAACCTCCACACTCTCTCCGCCTCAGTAGGGAGTATCATAAGTGCATGGCGAGATAACTCAGAGAATCTCGCCTCATAATCGGTCACTGACATCTGACCCTGTTGGAGCTGCTCAAACTGAAACTGCAACTCTTCCCTCTGAGATGGTGGAATATACTTGTCCAGGAAAATACGGGTGAATTTGTCCCAAGTCATGGGAGGAGAATCTGCTGGTCTGCCAAGAACATAAGACTGCCACCATCTACGAGCTCTGCCCTCTAGCTGAAAAGTAGCAAAGTCTAACCCATGAGAGTCCAATATCCTCATGTTGTACAGTCTATCCTTGCACCGATCAATGAAATCCTGGGGATCCTCATGTCGCTCACCCCCAAAGACAGGAGGATGTAGTCTAGTCCATCTGTCCAATAGTTTCTAAGGATCAACGGCTACAACTGGCTTGGGCTCAGGTGTAGCTGCTGCCACTGGCTGGGCTCCACCCACGGGTAGTGCACCCTGGGTCTGATATACAAAAGCTGCCTATCCATGAGCCTGCGCGGTAGGGGTCTGTGCTCCCCCGCCCGCTTGAGATGTGGCTGGGTCTGCCGGAAATAAACCGGCCTGGGTAATATTGTCCATGAACCGCAACATACGACCCATAACATCCTGGAATCCCGGTGCAGATGTGAAATCCAGCGGAGCTGGCTCTGTCACAGGCATCTCACCCTATTCATCAATAATGGGATTCTCTGTTGGACCCACTGGCGGCATAACTCGAATAGTCCTAGGACGTCGTCGCCCTCTACCACGGGCTGGAGCCCTCCCTCGGCCTCTGCCTCGGCCTCTAGCAACTGTGGGAGTGGCTCTTCCCTAGTCTGGAATCTCATTGCACGATGGAATATGAAGAAAGGTAGTTTCCGTACTACATTAATTGCACGATGGAATATGAAGAAATGTAGTTTCCTAACACCATATAGCCTCTTGAAGATAAGTACAGACGTCTCCGTACCGATCCACAAGACTCTATTAGGCTTGCTTATAAGACCTATGTGAACCTAGTACTCTGATACCATGTTGTCACGACCCAATTTCACCTATAGGTCGTGATGGCGCCCAACACTACAGCTAGGCAAGCCAACAAATAAATTAAGCTCATATTCAATTCTTTTAAAATTAACCGAGTAATTAAACTCTTCTTACTAGCAGAAAATTAGTAATTAAAACAACCAAGAAGCAAATTTAAATCCAAATATTTTACTAGTGTGTGTGCCAAGACCTGGTGTCACAAGTGTATGAGCATCTATTAGATTATACAAAACTCCAATTATTGTCTGAAATAAAATAGACAGAATGTAAATATAAAAAGGGACACTGGTAGCTGCAGAACGGCTCAGAAAGGCAGCTCACCACTATGCCTCTGGATAGCGTGGGTGTAAGACGATAGGTCCCCCACTAGTACTTGCCTAAGGTCCTGCACAAAAAGTGCAACTAGTATAGTATGAATACATAAACAACGTGTACCCAATAAGTATCAAGCCTAATCTCGAAGTGGTAGAGACGAGATGTCCGACTTTGACACTCACTATGGGTCAATAATAATAATTGAAATAAAACTAGAATATCTAAATCAGCATGATTCACATAATATAACAATAATTATTTAACCAGCAGAAATAATTAAATTCCTTCAATTTGCAACAATTCTCAATATATATTAAATTCCTTCAATTCCAATAAATTTTTAATTTATCAATTAATCTCATTTACAAGAATAACAATAATTCCTTAGCAATCATGGATAATAATTCTTAAATTCCAAAGATTTTCAATTTATCAATTAGCTTCACAAGCTACAATAAACTATCAAAGTATCGTGAAATTATTATTATTAAGCACGATTTCTGCCGAGGTCGTATGGCCCGATCCAGAGTGTCGTGTACACTGCCGAGGGACGTGCGACACGATCCATAAATGCATCTATCCTGCCGAGGCGTTCGGCCCGCTCCACAAGAAAGGAGGACATTTTCTTATGTACCTACGGAAAGAGAGTATATTTATTAAGATCAATTCGAGAGGATGAACAAATTTCTCTTAACAATTAATTAATTTAAACAGAAAATTTAAGCATATGAGATTTTCATCCTTTAATATTTTTATCTAACAATTCACAATATATATATATATATATCAAATAATATTAATTAAACAAGGAATACAATTTGCACAAGTAATTCATGCTTTGAGTCCTAAACTACCCAGATTTTAGCATTAATAGTAGTTACGCATGGACTTTTGTCACCTCGTGCGTACGTAGCCCCACAATTAGAAATAATTATTACTTTAATTACCTATGGGGTAATTTCCCCCTCACAAGATTAGACAAACGACTTACCTCAATTTGCTCCAATTTAATCCACCAGAAGACCCTTTCCACGATTATCCAACTCTGTCTGGCTCGAATCTAGCCAAAATAATTTGATACAATCACTAAATAATTATAGAAATCAATTCTATAAAAAAATATTGTATTTTTCAATAAATGTCCGAAATTAATTTAAAAATCGTATGTGAGGCCCACGTCTCGGAATCCGACGAAAGTTACGAAATATGAACACCCACTCAACCACGAGTCTACCCATACCAAAATTACTAAATCCCGATAAAAATTCGTCCCTCAAATTCTCAAATCTATCCAAGAGGGTTTTCAAACCTTTTTTCCAACTCAATTCACCAATTAAATAATAAAAATAATGATTGATTCGGGTAATTTAACCAATATTGAGAAAGAATACTTACCCCGTTGTTTTCTCTCAAAATCTCCCAACAATCGTCCAAATCTGAGCTCCAAATCATTAAAATGGAATTTTCAAAACTTAAACTCTCTGCCCAGTGATTCCTTCTACGCGATCGCGAACTTCCTCACGCGATCGCGTAGCACAAATTTTACTGCCCAGAAAATAATCCTACGCGATCGCATAAAGTCCCATGCGATCGCGAAACACTGATTCCGCAAACCTATGTGATCGCGAACCTCCTCATGCGATCGCGAAGCATTAAGTGCATGGCCCAGCTCCTCCCCAGTTTCCCCTACGCGATCGCAAACAACAACACGCGATCGCGATGCACAAGCTGGCCTAACCTACGCGATCACGGACGTGCCCACGCGATCGCATAGAACAAATTTCCAACTGCTCAAATTAAGCCTACCCGATCGCAACCCTATTCACGCAATCACGTAGAACAAATCCATCTCTGCCCAAATTACTCTACGCGATCGCAGACCAACTTACGCAATCGCGTATAAGGAAATCAGAAGAAAATTTCCAGCAGCTATCAGCAGTCTTCCAAAGGCCAAAAGTGATCCGTTAGTCGTCCGAAACTCCCCCGAGCCCCTCGGGACCTCAACCAAATATACTAACAAGTCCCAATACATCATACGAACTTAGTCGAACCTTCAAATCACATAAAACAACGCTAAAAGTACGAATCATCCTCCAATTCAAGCTTAATGAAACTTAAGATTTCCAACTTCTACATTAGGTACCGAAACCTATCAAATCAAGTTCGATTGACTCCAAATTTTGCACACAAGTCATAAATGACATAACAAAGCTATGAAAATTTTCGGAACTGGATTCCGACCTTGATATCAAAAAGTCAACTCCCCGGTGAAACTTCCAAACTTAAATTCCTATTTTAGCCATTTCAAGCCTAATTTAACTACGGACTTCCAAATAAAATTTCGAACACGCTCCTAAATCCAAAATCATCATACGGAGCTGTTGGAATCATCAAAATTCTATTCCGAGGTCATTTTCTCAAAATGTTGACCGAAGTCAAACTTGGCCTTTTAAAGCTAACTTAAGAAACCAAGTGTTCCGATTTCAACCCAAACACTTTCAAATCCCGAACCAACCATCCCCGCAAGTTAAAAATCATTAAAAGCACATACAAGAAGTTTTATTTTTAGGGAACGGGGTTCTAAAAGTCAAATTGACCGATTGGGTCATTACAATTTCGTAGCTAAATATCACTTTTATTGCGGTGCTATTAAGTAAATCTATTCATGTCCTTATTCGTAATTTGATACTTAAAAGTAATTTCTGAAAAGTTTAGCCAAACACAAATCATTGCTCAAAAGTGCTTTTCAGAGTGATTAGCCAAACACAAACTACTTTTCTCCAAAAGTATTTTTTTTCAAAAGCACTTTTAAAAAAAATACTTTTCAAAATAAGCTGATTTCTCCAGCTTGGCCAAACAGGTTATTAATCGCCAATACAAACACGGTGATAAAAAAGAACAGAAAATCATTAAGATTTTTATTTTCAAAATGAGTAGAAAGTTATTTAGATTTGGTTGTGTCACATATTACTCGGTTTGAATAATATAAACTTCATTGTTCATTAGATCTGATTGCATCATATACTACTTGGTTTGAAATATAAACTTCAAAGGATAATCTCAATCATTTGCAACAACACCCAATTCAAACAAATAATAATTTTGCTAAATCTATTTTTCGAATTCAAAATTTCGAATTTTTTTAATGGTTGTCAATGGAGTTTTTAATGGATTAATACAATTTTTAATTCAATATGCTCGCATCTGATTAATCCAAGAACAAAAAAAGGTAATTTTACTTTAAAAACAAATATATTTAAAAAACAATTACTGACTTAATGAGAAATACATGCTGTAATTCAAGTTCCTATCAAGAACTCTATTCCAACATGAAGACTTAAAGTCGAATCTACTACATCTTACGGACTAGGATCTGCTTCAATACCATTTTCTATTTAAACTATAGATTTAAACTTCCAAAACAAATACACTGAAGTTATTTTTTACTTAATCTTCTATTAGCATACTAATAGAAAACGAAGAATAAACAAGCTACTGCCCATTCCAGTAATTTAAACATTCTCCCTTAAAGTTTATTAACACAAAGTACCTAAAGAACATTGCTAGAAACTTCAACACATTATGTTATATCTTGAAACTCCAGAAAGAAATAGAGCACATTGTCACATGTTTGTTATTTACACAAGAAAAAAAAACTATTTTTTAAAGTTTATGATCTACATGCAAATGAACTCTAATACTCAAGCATTCATTCTTCGTATTAGTTAGCTCAAATCATATTTAAGATAATCCGAATAGATTCAGAGGGCTAAAATAAACTCATGTTCCATAAACTTTATTCAAGAGTTACATTATTAAAGGTAAAGGGGAATACCTAATGCAGAAAAATCAGCAACCAACAGTGAGGAAATTTTACTTTTCACAAGTTAACACTCACCGCAAGAATGAAACCAGTGACAGAAACCAAACCAGCAGCTTGAGCCCAAAACTACGACCTTAAAACTCAACAAAATAAACTTTCCGGCTTTAGACAGTGCAAAGGAAGGGAAAACGTAAAGGGGATTGTTGATACAAGCTAGACCAAGGGAGTACATGGACCGGGTTGGTTCGATTTTTATTAAAACCAAGCCAAATCAACTATATCGATTTGGATTGGTTCAGTTTTGTCGGATTTTTTGATTTTTTCTGATTTTTTTGGTTACATGAATAGTATGTCAATCTTAATTTGTTAAATTTTTTGATAAGTAAATATATGTTTAATAAAAATTTAAAAAATTAATAAACATATGATCTATTAAAATATTCTTATGAGAGAATTTTCTTAGTAACACATAGTAATAGTTATTTTTTTAGTTGCCTGACAATAATTTTTCGTTGATGTACACTTTCAAGGTTAACCGAATTTAATAATTAAACATAAAAATCAATATGATACCTAAATAATGATATGTTCTATTTAATTTTCAGTTATCGAAATACCACCTCAAATTCGAAAAAGATATAAGAATTTAATAGATCTTGATATATGAATTATGGAATAACAAAGAGATTGACGCATTCAAATAATACTTGATAAGTAAATGATTATACAGCACATTATTTAAAGTTAATAAAAATAGAGCACTTCATATTATATTAAATATTACATCCCATAAGAGAATCCCAAATATTTGTAGACATTTTTTAAATAAAATTCTGTGTAAAGTCTTAAAAATATATATATAAAATTTATATATTTATAAGTCGGGTTGATTTGATTTTTTTTTTACTCAATATCAAACCTTATCGGATTTTTTAATCGGTTTGATTTGACTTTTTGATTAGGTGCGATTCTCTGGTTCGGTTTGTACACCCGACTATCATATCACCATTATATTGTTGAGTCATAGCAGCAAAAGAATCTGCATTTAACTATAATCTGCATTTTTGTTTTGGATACGATTTAAGTCCACGACTACAAGAGAGAGAGTTGGAAGCCACTTCTATTTACATGCTACTCGTCACAGAGCAGTCTCTTAGTACACAGTTTCTTTAACATATCCACCATCACATGTAAAGCCAACTACACATTTTAGCAGCACGAATCACTTTTCAATGGATAATCGTTTACTAACATATACATTCGAATATTAATTAAATAGATCCTGGGACTGCGATAGAAAGACTAAAGACGAGCTACTAGCTTGAATAACAATCAGCTCTCTGGTTTATCAGTAATATATAATTAAGTAACTGGCATAAAAGCAGCAAAACAAGATCTAAAGATATATATACGCGCGTTAGAGATTTTTTCCTATAGATATAACATTAGGATAATATTTATCCATTTTTCTATTTATAAAAAGCATCTAGAAGTTTTTTTATAAATTATAAATAATTCGATCAATACATATAATTTATATATATAGACAACTTTTTGTCGTACATATATAATCCGGTTAGAACATACAACTTATATACAATTTGTAAACAACCTTTTATTATACGAATTCCATCAAACACATACAACTTACATATAACTTGCCTACAATTATATTGTTGCATGTAGGGGTGTACATAAGCCGGGTTAGTTCGGACTTTTTAATTACCAAACCAAATCATTGGTGTCGGATTTTTAAATTTATAAACCAAATCAAACAAAAAAATCTCGATTTTTCTCGGGCTTTCGGGGTTTTTCGGATTTTTGGATTTTTTCCGATAAAGTCTTCATAGCACAAAATATGTAACTTGTGCTCCAAATATTTCTTTAATCCTAGTAAGATACAACTATATAATGTATTTTTCAAGAAAATAACACAATAATATGAGATGAGTCATAGCATTATACTAAAATATTCAATAACAAAGATAATAAAGTCGTATAAGTCATAATAAAAATGAATATAATCTAAAAGTACTATATAAGTACATCTAATTAATAAGTACTATTAATTACATGACTAATCACTAAAGAAAAAGATAAATTAAGTTATTTCATTATAAACCAATGCAAAACTAAAATTAGATATCTAACACTATTGTCATTTCTAGTGTTGAATTGAATTTATTTTGTTAGCATTAGTATTGATTTGAACTTTATTTGAGTTACTACATTTATGGACTATAAAACTTATTGGACAATTCAAGAATGTTAAATCTAAGCTTGAAATAATACATTAAAAGATAAAACTATATAAAAGTTTAAAAAATATTTATAAATAACATTACAATAAATATTTATATGTATAAAATATTTTTAAAAATCGTATAAATGTAATATCGGGTTGGTTTGGTTTCGGTTTAACGTTTTTTAGTTAAAACCAAACCAAACTAATTATGGTCGGATTTTTTTGTTCAATACCAAACCAAATCAAATCATACCACATCGGATTTTTTTTTCCGGTTTGACTCAGATTATCGGGCTGGTACGGGTTATCGGTTTTCTTTATACACCCATAGTTGTATGTATTTCGTAAATTATTTGTACACACACAGTACGTACAAAATACACGCAACTTGTCATGAGGCTTCCTCACTACCTCCGCCCACATGTCAACACGAGTAGTTCGTGCTAAGTTTACATGGCATATGTAGGCTAACAGTTGAAATGCTTCCAAAAACTCTATTTACTTGTGTCTATCCAAGACCTGATAGTACGTCATATAAGCTCACGTTAGATTATTTACGTCAGATTATAAATCCCATAATGTGTAAATTGTAATATTGGAAATGAATGAGTCGTAAATTTCTGAAAACAGCACGGCTAGTAATACTTAACTAATAACTCTTTCACATTTCTGAAGAAAAGGCGCGGCTTAAGCTCCGTTGCACAAATTAACACTATAATATGTCATGTGAAATGATCAATACTACACTATGCCCAACATACTTATAGAACAAATTAAGTACGTAATATGTTTCAAATACTTTGCTATGTTAGAAAATGATAATCTGTATGCTTAAAAGCAAATTTTGATCTTCATCTTAATATCAATTAAAGTTTTTGTCTGAAAAGAGATGGGAAACATCAAACAGTATCATCGCGACAAGTTATACAAGATGCAGGAAACCGATCGGTACATGCTAATTCTATCCCAATATCTATGAAAGACGTGATGACAAGCTTATTAATTAACAACAAACCTATTAACGATATGTATAAACAGTCCCAGGTCATGGTAAAAGAGCCAGCATAAAAAATCTTGGTTATAATAAATCTTCTAATGATAATACAAAGAATTCATATAGCCAACCCCTAGCTAATTTGGTATCAAATAATAGTTTATTGACTAATTGATTTCAAAATTTTACACTCCTACTTGCTATAACAATGGGAACTTTCCAGCTTTAGACAGTGCAAAGAAAGGGAAAACGAAAAGGGCACTTGGGGATTGTTGGTACAAGCTACACTGCAATTTCACCATTGTTGAATCATAGCAGCAAAAGAATTTGCATTTAAAATTGTAAAAGTGAAGTAGACCAAGGAAATACTTTAACAGTACAGAATGACGTGGAGACAAGCCATTGCATGTACATCTAATACTAACAGTAGTGATTAAAACCAAGTACTAGTATAAGATTGCAAAAGTACTGATGTAAAGTTATAGACTGAAGATATAGTAGTAAAATTTTACAAAAGTAGTGGTCCCAAGCCACTGCATGTACACAATAAAGTACATAACTAATACCAGGTAGTACAATTGATACAAAGGAAGGGCTAGAGGCGTGGAAAAACTCTTAGCAGTCCTCCAAAATCCAACCTCATGTATGCAAACGTGCTTTTTAGGTATTGTTTAAGCAGAGGAGAAAACATCAGATCTAACTCATTGCTGCTACATAATCAGTTTGTGTTTCCAGTGACAATATAGGTAACTCCATCTGGTCATTTCTCAAAATGGCTTTTCTATAGTGAAATTCATAGTATATTTTCCCTTTTTTGGCTCACTATGGGATCATATTACATGAAAATTTGCATGTACTGAACACGGGCAGAACCTTGCTGGCCTTTATTATATCATTACAACAGTTACATTATCAAAAAAATATCGTTGATACAATTAGATCTCCTCCTTTCTATTAACGAACAATCTTTTTCAATAAAAGAGACACACTTCAACAATGAAAGACAATCATATCAAACATTCTTCTCCAATAAAAAACACATTTCTCAGTGTATAATTATCATATCAAACGATCATCTCCAATAGAAGACACTGCTCACTGTATAATTAATATCACAAAACATGGTGTCGTTCCACATATATCTGTCAAAGAACCTATTGAGCAGATCATCATTTTTACACAAACAATCATAATGATATTCGGAAAGCAGCAAATCATTAGCTGGACGAACAATGCTTTACGAAATTCGTGGCATTAAAAAGAGGAGTCATCCTGAGGTTCATATCAAGTATCAAGAAAGCTTGCATATATTCTACAAACCCAGGTAAATAAATATGAAGTAATACTCCGTCCTCCACCTTTGCAGCATTACTTCCATTTTGGAAACCCAATTTTATTTTTGCATCTCAGTCCTTTGAACTGAGAAAATGCAGTCACGATCCAACTTAGGTACATGACCCCTGCTCAAGGTAGAGCCCCTACCAAGTCGATCTTATAAGGATTTCACAGAAAATCGGACAGAATTTCCCCTATATGTAGAGCTATCCAAATTTCCAGTCTCAAGCTAAAACTAAACAACACAATAGGAATCAGTCAAAACAAGTCACCACCAGCACCAACCTCTCGTTTGTAACACAATAAAACTAGGTTCATCACCAAAATATGATAAGAAAGTTTAATGCACACTTAAAAGTGTCGAAGAGACAATTAAGTAAATAAAGTGTGCTCTCTCTAACAACTTAAACTTTTAAATTAGATGGTCTCGACTTCAATATGATATCAGAGACGGCATATGTCATAAGTTCGAGTCTCACCGCCACCATTATAAAAAGGAATTTCTATGTGCTTGGCCAATGACAAAAATGAATGAAGCCTACGCGTGGAAGGGCGTGTTGAAGAGACAATTAAGTAAATAAAGTGTGCTTTCTCTAATAGCTTAATCTTTTAGATGAGATGACCACACACCTCAACAAAAAGTCATATGATAACCAAAGTACTAATAATACTAACCAAATGAGCATTTCTAAGAGTTTAAATTAAAGGACGACAATAGATGATAAATTTTCGTTGTGCAAAACAATATGAGGCTCACCAGTACAATCAACTTCACGATCTTTAGATTGGAAGTCCTCGTCTACGTCGATAGCTGTCTCTAAAAAACAACAATAATTATAAAGTGAGTTAGCTAGCTCATTGATCAGATAGCGCTTACCAACAACTATTCTATATGAAGACAAGCCGGGAAACATGCCAGTACATAGTATTTAAAAACCATAGTTTTCTTGAAGGTATATTCATAAAACATAGTAGAAATGTGTTTTCCTAATAACGATAAATGTTCATATATTGTATCATGAATACATCATGTACATGGTAACAATACAGTGTCACAATCAACTACGTACATTACATTGAGAGGTTTACAAGAGCAAACAAGTAAAGGACATGCTCCATTCATCAAGGGATAAGCAAAACAAGTTTTGGGGTTTGGGGTTTTGGGGGCAGGGGAGTCAAATCATGGGAGTGGTCCCCACTCAAGGAATATTGACAGTGGTATACAAGTTCTACTTTCTACTAACAAATTTTAGCAAAAAATACTTGTCATTATAAATAAATTCCAAATAGTGGTAAATTCATTTCAGTAATTGTAGTTACATCTTTAGCAACGGAAAAACATCTACACTGATGACAAAAGCATTTAAAATAACGGTAAAACATCTCAAAAAAACATTCTCGCATGGAACATTAACATAGTTCAAACTTGTTTCAAACATCAACATAGTTACAAAAAAGCTTCATATGATTTAAAAGATTTGGTCTCAATATTTTAAGTTTTACGATAAGATATTTCGTCTGTAAAACCCAAACCATGCAATATGAGTATAAGTTGTAGGATACAAATTTTGGCAAGTTATAAATCTATATAGATTTTATCCATCTTGTTGCTTGGATAATATGAAAATGAATACCAAAACAATTGGAAAAAGAGAAAAACAACAAATTATGGGGGTCCTATTTTGCATTGTAATAATAATAGCGTTACAACACCAGTTTTCACCATCACGGCGGTGGCCAAACTTCAAAAAATATTCTAGTGACAACAAATGGTGTTGCAGTGCCAATTTTTACCACTATGGAGTCGAACTCTAAGGTATGGTAGTTTTAAGAGGTATAGAATTTTGCATTCTTTTGAGGAACTTTTGACACACATTGGTAGGCTAAAACTAGGAATCAAGGATCCATCACAAAAATCAAGGTTAAAAAGAAGAAGTTCAAGATATGAGAACACTTTCTTGTCACATTTTGCTTTCTCTTTGCACCCATCAACTTTTGTGGCTTTAGTACTTTTTATTTAAATTGAACCATTGCTATAGAGTGGCTTTCTTGTGGTAGGGTTAGATGAATCCTATGATTTAACTATATGGATTAATTTCTTCATTGCATCTATTGTTGATTTGATTGACGTTTCTTAGAGCAATTTCAAACTTATAAGTAACAGAAATGTCTGAATCCTTTACTTTCTCAGATGTGCTTGAATCTTGATTGATCATAATTTATTTGTTCGTCCTACATGGTAGTAGAGACTAGTCATGCACTTACTTGTGAGCATATATACCTCGAAAGGGTCCATATCTAATCGTCAGACCTAGAGTGAGTTAGTCAACCATCTACAACACTTGGGACGTAATACCTTTACTATTTGTATAATCGAGAGAGTTACACTTGGTGAAGATGGTGCAATAATTGGGTGTAATCAAGCGAGTCGCTCATAACTTAGAAAGTAATTAGATGGAGGAGGAATGAATACCATATGTTAATCATAGGTGAAATCTATATCGAACTTGTTAAATTAATTAATAACTTTAGTTTTTTTTTTCTAGTTAAATTTAATTTTAGAGTATTTGCCTTGGCAATGAATATATTGACACGTCACATTCAAAGGAGATGCCATGGTGCAAGTTATTTGCGAATGATATAGTACTGTTTGACGAGACGCTAGGCGAAATTAATGCTAGGTTGGAGGTTTGGAGACAAACCCTGAAGTCTAAAGATTTTAGATTGTGCATGTCTAAAACCGGATACTTGGAGTGCAAGTTCAGTGACGTAACTGAGGAGGCTAGCGTGGAAATGAGGTCAGATTCACGAGTCATCCCTAAGAGAGGAAGTTTCAAGTACCTTAGGTCAGTAATCCAAGGCAATTGGGAGATCGACGATGATGTCACACATCGTATTGGAGCGGGGTAGATGAAATGGAGGCTAGCATCCAGTGTCTTGTGTGATAAGAACGTGCCACTAAGACTTAAAGGTAAGTTCTACAAAATAGTGGTTAGACCGACCCTGTTGTATTGGGCTGAGTGTTGGTCAGTCAAAAACTTTCATGTCTAGAAGATGAAAGTAGCAGAGATGAGGATGCTGAGATGGATGTGTGGGCATACCAGGAGAGATAGGGTCAGGAATGAAGATATTTTGAACAATGTAAGCATGCCTCCATGGTGAACAAGATGCGGGGAATGAAGCTGAGATGGATCGGGCATGTCAACAGGAGATGTTCGGATGCCCCAGTGAAAAGGCGCAAGAGATTGACAATGGTGGGTCTAAAGATAGGTAAAGGTAGGCCGAACAAGTATTGGAGAGAGGTGATTAGGCAGGATATGACACATCTCCATTTCTCAAAATAGCTTTTTTATAGTGAAATTCATATCATATTTTCCCTTTTGGCTCAATATGGGATTAGATTACATGAAAAATCGCATGCACTGAACATTCTAAGGGCCAGTACTATTCAATATCTCACTTGCAGGCACAACCTTACTAGCCTTTATTATATCATTGATACAGTTAGATAGCCTCTTTTCTATTGACAAACAATCTTCTCCAATAAAAGACACACTTTAACAATGAAAGACAATCATATCAAACAATCTCCTCCAATACAAGACATACTTCTCAGTGTATAATTATCATATCAAACGATCATCTCCAATAGAAGACACGCTGCTCATCCATCTCAAAAAAAAGAAGACGCTGCTCAGTGTATAATTTATATCACAAAGCATGGCGTCGTTCCACATATATCTGTCAAAGAACCTATTGAGCAAATCGTCCTTTTTACAAAAACAACCATAATGATAGTCGGAAAGCAGCAAATCATTAGCGGGATGAATAATGCTTTACGAAATTTGGGGCATTCAAAAAGAGGATTCATCATGAGGTTCATATCAAGTATCAATAAAGCTTGAATATAGTCTACAAACCCAGATAAAATATGAAGCAATACTCCGTCCTCCACCTTTGCACAATTACTTCCATTTTGGAAACCCAATTTTATTTGTGCATCACATTCCTTTGAACTGAGAAAATGCGGTCATGATCCAACTTAGGTACATGACCCCTGCTCAAGGGCATAGCACCTACCAAATGCGGTCATGATCGAACAGAGTTTCCCCTATATGTAGAGCTATCCAAATTTCTGTGTCTCAAGCTAAAAGTATACAACACAACAAGAATCAGAAACAAGTCACCACCATCACCAACCTTTCGTTTGTTACACAAGAATACTAGGTTCATCACCAAAATACGATAAGAAAGTTTAATGCAGCCGCGAAGTTGCTTTTAGTGTGGCGACGCAGGTCATAACAAGAGGTGTTGTCCTAGGTTGAGGAGCAGCAGACCACAGCAGGGTACTCGTGCCATGATTCCGGCACCGGTTGCTCCACCACCCACTCAACTAGCTAGAGGTGGACATCAGGCAGCCCGGGGTGGTGGTCAGGGCGTTAGAAGTGGAGGCTAGCCAGTTAGAGGTTGTTTGAGAGGTGGAGGTCAGAGTGGTGGCGCTCAGCCCCGTTTCTATGCATTCCCAGCTTGATCTGAGGCAGAGTCATTTGATCCGGTCATCACGGGTATTATTCTGATTTGCCATAGAGATGCATCAGTTTTATTTGATCCGAATTTCACCTATTCGTATATGTCATCCTATTTTGCTTCAATTTTTGGATATGTCTCGTGATTCTTTGAGTGCTCCTATTTATGTGTCTACGCCCGTTGGGGATTCTATTGTGGTAGACCGGGTTTATCGTGCTTGTTTGGTTATTATCGGGAGCTATGAGACTAGGGTTGACCTTCTATTAATTGATATGGTGGATTTAACGTGATTTTGGGCATGGATTGGTTGTCGCCCTATCATGCTATTATGGATTCCAAGACTGAGACGTTATCCATGCCAGGGTTGCCTTGATTAGAGTGGAGATGGACTCCTGGTCATTTCACTTGTAGGGTCATTCATATGTGAAGGCTCGACGTATGGTCGAGAAGGGGTGTCTGGCGTATTTGGCCTATATCTGTGATTCTAGTGCGGAGGTTCCTTCCATGGATTCGGTTCCGGTTGTGCGTAAGTTCCTAGAGGTGTTTCCTACGTACTTGCCAGGTATGCCACCAGACAAAGAAATTGACTTTTGCATTAACTTGGTCCGGTCACTCCGCCCATTTCTATTTCACCATACCACATGGCCCCAGTTGAATTGAAAGAATTGAAGGAGCAGTTGCAGGATTTTCTAGACAATGAATTCATTAGACCTAGTGTCTCGCCTTAGGGTACACCAATGTTGTTTGTGAAGAAGAATGACGACTCTATGAGGATGTGTATTGACTACAGGTAGATGAATAAGGCGACTATTAAGAACAAGTACCTGTTACCGAGGATTGATGATTTATTTGACCAGCATCAAGGTGCAAAGGTGTTTTCGAAGATTGATTTGAGCTCTGGCTACATATCGGGTGAAGATTAGGGCATCGGATGTCCCTAAGACAACTTTTCGGACTCAGATTCCTTTGTGATTGTCTTCATTGATGATATCGTTTTTTACTCCCACAGTTGAGAGGAGCATAAGCAACATCCAGGCTTTGATGGATCGTCAGTTATATGCCAAGTTTTCAAAGTGTGAGTTCTTGTTGGACTTGGTTGCTTTTTTGAGACATGTTGTATCTTCCGAGGGCATTAAGGTGGATCCTAAGAAGATTGAGGCAGTGTAGAACTGGCCTAGACCTACTTCAGCTACAGAGATTCGGAGCTTCTTGGGTTTGGCGGACAATTATTATCGGTTTGTGGAGGAGTTTTCGTCTATCTCAGCCCCATTGACCAGATTGACCCAGAATGGTGCTCTTTTCAGATGGTCTGCCAAGTGTGAGTTGAGCTTTTAGAAGCTCAATACTGCATTGACTACAACCCCAGTGTTGGTATTGCCTACAGGTTCGGGATCTTATACTGTGTATTATGATGCATCGCGTATTGGGCTTGGCGCGATATTAACGCAGGACGGTAGGGTGATTGCCTACGCATCTCGGCAGTTGAAGGTTCATGAGAAGAATTACCATGTGCATGATTTAGAGTTGGCAGCCATTGTTCACACGCTGAAAATTTGGAGGCATTATCTTCCACGTGAGGTTTATACCGACCATCAGAGTCTTCAGCGCTTGTCCAAACAGAAAGACCTTAATTTGCAGCAGCAGAGATGGTTAAAGTTGTTGAAAGACTATGATATCACCATATTTTATCATACGGGGAAGGCCAATGTAGTGGCCGATGCATTGAGTATGAAGGTTGAGAGCATGGGCAGTTTTGCATATTTACCGGTAGTGAAGAGGCCACTAACTATGGACGTTAAAGCCTTGGCCAATCGATTTGTGAGAATGAATGTTTCGGAGCCTAGTCAGGTTATTGTTTGTGTTTTTGCATAGTCATCGTTGTTGTAGCGTATCAAGGCTCGCCAGTTTAATGATCCTCACTTGTTGGTGTTGAAAGACACGGTGCAGCGGGGTGGTGCTAAGGAGGTGGTTATCGGTGATGATGGTATTATGCGACTCCAGGGCTGGATTTGTGTTCCAAATGTTGATAGGTTGAGAGAGTTGATCCTTGAAGAGGCTCACAGTTCGCGCTATTCCATTCACCTAGGTGTCATGCAGATGTACCGTGACCTGAAACAACACTATTGGTGGCGGAGAATGAAGAAAGATATTGTTGCTAATGTCTCTCGGTGTTTGAATTGTCAATAGGTGAAGTACGAGCATTATAAATCGGATGGGTTGACTAAGATATTAGAGATACCAGAGTGAAAGTGGGAGTGCATCACTATGGATTGTGTAGTAGGCGTACCACAGACCCTGAGGAAGTATGATGCAGTCTGGGTTATGACCAGTTGACTAAGTCTGCATACTTCATTCCGGTGATGACTTCTTATTCTTCAGAGCGATTTGCTCAGATTTACATCCGGGATATTATCCACTTGCACGGTGTGCCCGTTTCCATTATTTCTGACCGAGGCACGCAATTCACATTGCATTTTTGGAGAGCCGTGCAGTGTGAGTTGGACATGCGGGTCGAGCTAAGTACCACATTGCATCATCATACGGACTGACAGTCCGAGCGCACTATTCAAATATTGGAGGACATATTGTAGGCATGCTCTATGGATTTCGGGGGTTAGTGAGACTAGTTTTTACCTCTAGCAGAGTTCGCCTACAACAATAGCTATCAGTCGAGCATCCAGATGGCTCCGTACGAGGCCTTATATGGGAAGCGATGTCGTTCTTCGATTGGTTGGTTTGAGCCTGGAGAGGCTAGATTGTTGGGTACTAACTTGGTTCGTGATGCTTTGGAAAAGGTTAAGGTGATCTAGGAGCGGCTTCGTACATCTCAGTCCAGGCAGAAGAGTTATGCGGGCCGGAAGGTCCTATATGTGACTTACATGGTGGGTGTAAATGTTCTTCTCCAAGTATCGCCTATGAAAGGCGTGATGCGGTTTGGGAAGAAGGGCAAGTTGAGGTCGAGGTTTATTGGCCCGTTCGAGATCTTAGAGAAAATTGGGAAGGTTATTTACAAGCTTGCATTGCCTCCTAGCCTACCAGGGGTACATCATGTATTTCACGTTTTTATGCTTCGGAAGTACCATGAAGACATGTCACAAGTTTTAGACTTCAGCACAGTGTAGCTTGATGAAAATTTGGCCTACGAGGAAGAGCTGGTGGCCATTCTAAACCGGCAGGCTCGTAAGTTGAGATCGAAAATTTTTCCCTCCGTGAAAGTGCAATGGAGAGGCCAGTAGATTTAGGAGGCAACGTGGGAGTCCGAGTCCGATCGGAGTATATACCCCACCTTTTTACTAGTCCAGGTACTTTTTCTATGTCCGTTCGAGGACGAACGTTTCTTTTAGAGGTGGAGAATGTGACGACTCGATAAGTCGTTTTGAGTACTAGCCTTAATTTCTGTATTACCAGACCTCTCATAACTTTATTTGATGTTTCTTAATTTGCGTGCGTGGTTTATGTCGCTTTTCGAAAAGGTTTTACGTAAAAATTTAAAGAAAATGTGATTTTGACGATTCCGGTAGGTTCGTATAATGTTTTTGGACTTGTACGCACGTTTGGTTGGGGTCCGGGGGTGACCCAAGGGCATTTCGACGCATTATGTGAAAATTGAGTTTTAAGCTGAAATTCTTGAGTTTTGATAATAGATTCTTGTTATTTGATGTAATTTTGATGATTTGAGGTTGCGAGCAAGTTTGTAGGATGTTATCACACTTGTGTGCATGTTCAGTTTGGAGCCTGAGGGGCTCGAATGAGTTTTGGATGTGATTCAGAAGGCTTTGAATTGTTGGTGCTTTTGTTAGTGTCTTAGGTCTGCAGGTCTCGCATTTGCGATGACCTGTTCACAATTGTGAGTCCTGCTTTTGGGAAGTTTGATTCACAAATGCGATGACTGGGGAGGGGCTGCTGGCTTCGCAACAACAAAGATGTTATCGCAAATGCTATCCTTTGGGACTTCTCTTTTGCGGTTGTTCGGTCGCAAATGCGATTTGAGCTTATCCGGACAACCTTCACAAATGGGAATGGGGGTATCGCAAATGGGAAGGGGGGAGGTTCGCAAATGTGAACTTTTTGTTGCTTTTGCGACCATTGATGGCTAGACAGCTGTTTGCTTTTGTGAACAGTGTTCCACATTTGCGAACATCGTAATTGCGGACCCAGCTGGGTAAAAGAGGAGAAAATTCGAACTTAGCTCATTTTACACCATTTTTCATCTCTAAGCTCTTTAGAGGCAATCTTTAAAGAATTGTTTCTTCCCAAATTCATTGGTAAGCATCTTTAACTAGTTTTCAATCAATTTCAATTACTTTTCATGAGGTTTTAACATCAAATCTAAGAATTTTATATTAGAAACGGAAAAGGCCTAAAAATGCCACTCAACTAACAGAAATGGCCTATCTATGCCATCCGTTAAAAGGTTGGCCTATTCATGCCACTAACGTTATACTTTTGGCCTATTCATGCCACTGACGTTATACTTTTGGCCTATTTATGCCATTGTCTACTAACAACTCCATTTTTTGATTTTTCCGTAATAAGAATTAATTTTTCGACCCCACCTTTGCCACGTGTCTTTATATTACTGGTTCTTCTTTACTTGACCCTACATTTCTTTTAACCCTAATTATGTATAATTAACCATGCCCAACCCGATAAAATACAACCATCTTTTAACCCAACCCCTAATTCTTTGTCACGATCCAAAATCCAACTAGTCGTGATGGCACCGAACTCAACCCGCTAGGTAAGCCAATTAACGACTATCCAATTTAATGAGATTTTTTAAAGACAAATAAATGATAAAATAACTTATTAAATCTCTGTGGGAAATGTATTAAGGTTAAGTTATTTTATCATTTATTTGTCTTAAAAAAAAATCTCATTAAATTGGATAGTTGTTAATTGGCTTACTTAGCGGGTTGGGTTAGGTGCCATCAACACTAGTTGGATTTGGGTCGTGACAAGGAATTAGGGGTTGAGTTAAAAGATGGTTGGATTTTATCGGGTTGGGCATGGTTAATTATACATAATCAGAGTTAAAAGAAATGCAGGGTCAAGCAAAGAAGAACCAGTAATATAAAGACACGTGGCAAAGGTGGGGTCGAAAAATTAATTCTTATTACGGAAAACCAGAAAATGGAATTGTTAGTAGACAATGGCATAAATAGGCCAAAAGTATAACGTCAGTGGCATGAATAGGCCAAAAGTATAACGTTAGTGGCATGAATAGACTAACCTTTTAACGGATGGCATAGATAAGCCATTTCTGTTAGTTGAGTGAAATTTTTAGGACTTTTTCGTATTAGAAATTAGAGGTTTTGGATAGAATTTAGGGAATTTATAAAATTGAGATTTAAAGCTCAAATTGAGGTCGGATTTTGAAACAAATCACATAACCGGGCTCGAGGGTGAATGAGTAATCGAGATTTGGTCCGAATCTCGAGTTTTGACAAGGCAGTCCAGGGTTGACTTTTGATTGACGTTTTCAATTTTGCTAAAGATTGAACTTTTTTTCATTCGTGGGTAGCTTCTAAAGCTTATTTTGAATTGTTTGAACGATATTTAGCTAGATTTGGTTGGTTTGGAGGTTTGTTCGAAAGGAAAAGTCGTGATTGAATGTTGATTTGGTTGCGGAAAGAGGTAAGTGTCGTGTTTAACTTTGATTTGAGTGAATTATGATTTCTTTGGTCTATTTGCTATGTGAACTAGATGTGGGAACGTCGTATATACGTGGTGACGAGTGTATATGCACTGCCATGGGTTAAAGTATGTGGGTTGGGCTATTTACCTTTATATCTTTATTTATTCTATGTTATATTTCGTTTCATGCTTTGATTTGCTACATGTCCTTACTTGTTATTCATGCCTTACTTGTTATCTGTCAATTAGTTGCTACATGTTTCGGTTTATTCATTCTTCAATCAATACCTGCTTACAGCTATATGTTCCTACCTGTATTAATTGTAGATCTTGATTGATTCATGTCTTTACTTGCCTTAGTTGTCTTTACCTTACTTGTGCACTATATTATATTGTGTCCGATTGTGGGAGTTCTTTAGCTATTCTTATATTGATGATTTGTCGAGGTTTGTGAATACGAGGTATTGGTTATTCTCTACTTGTACTGGTAGTTCCTTGATGTTCTATACGCTTTATTTCCTTTTGTGCTGAGATTACAAAATTTGGTTGTGTTGAGTTGTTCATGTTAATGAGTTGGTATTGGGAACGGGTTGCGCTCCTCAACAATATTGAAACGAATTGATAATAGGAACGGGTTTCACGCCGCAACAAATATTGATATGATGTTGAGATCGTGTTGCACGCCACATCAGATATTATGATAAATGTTGGGATCAAAGTGCACACTGCAACGAAGTACGATGTATTGTAATGTCTGTAGCTGCAGTATTCTATGGTTGTACTATGATATGAGGATATTGTGATGGTGTTATTCTAGGGGCCTCTGTTAGTTGACCTTCGGGTCCCGTTCTAATGAGTAGTTGTTTTCTCTATATTTATGTTGTATTTCATTTATTATTCGTACAAGTGTCTTGTCATAGCCTCGTCACTACTTCGTCGACATTATGCTCGACCCTTACAGAGTACATGGGACCGGTTGTACTCACACTACACTTCTGCACTTCTTGTGCAGATCTCGGTGTTGGTCCCAAGGGCGCGTAGTGGAGTTTGCTCGGATCTGATATGCTCAGGAGACTTGAGGTGGAGGTGCACAACGTACGCAATCCCTGAAATCCTCTTCTATTTCGTTTTTACTGATTATTTTGTTTCAAACAGATGTATTTCATTCAAACCATATTTGTACTATTTTAATTGCTCATGTACTTATGACTCCGAATTTTTGGGATTAGTATAAACTGCGTTACTTATGTGTTTATTTCCTATATTTCAGAGTTTATAAATCGTTAGTTTTCATTATTCTGCTTTAAAAATGTTAAAATTGGTCAATTATTTAGCCAATATTGGCTTGCCTAGCAAGTGAATGTTGGTTGCTATCACAAGTACATAATTAGAATTTCGGATCGTGACAGACATGTCTGAGGGTCATTGTTTAAGGGCATGACTGTAGCCTAGAACCCTACTAATAGGACTGTTTAAGTGAGGATCAGGATTGTGGTACATTGGTCTCATGATCACAATTTTAGTTCACTCTCTAGTTACCTTACTTTACTATTTTAGTCTCAAATGTGGTGCCTTGACCGCAACCAGGATTGAGTGCAATATTTTTTTTATAATAGTGAAGTCCAGGCCAGCTTGCACGCACCTCGATTAATTTTACGGGGTAGCTGCTACCTCCCAGCAACAACATATAAATGTAACTCTATCCATGAAGACTTGGATAATTGGGAAGAAATCATCTAGTATTTTTGTCTCCATTCGGAAGTGAACCTGAGATCTCATGGTTCTAACGCATTCAATTGACCACTAGGCCGCACCCTTGGATGCGTGACAAGCTATAGGTTCAATTGAACCCAATAATTTTAATACAGTTCTTAGATATACATATCTAAAAAATCATCAAAAGTGCACTAAATATTAAATTTTTGATCCCACAACTTTAAAGTGCAATGGGTTTAACCGCGGAACATAAAGATTGAACCCAACAAATTTAAGGTGTGGATTCGTCTATGATCACAACTACGATTCTGGTTTCTATTTTATGTTGGTCCAATCAGTCTGAACTACTTTTACAATTTCCAAACAATATTCAGTACAAAAAGGCACATTCTTCCAACATTATCCTATAAATACATAATAGGCACATATGAACACAATCATCAAACATGTATACTCGGCACATACAACAAGCACCAGGCCAAAAGATAAGGGCAATGAAAAAAATTAAAAATTAGAAACTTGGAAGATTACCATAAAATATATGGAGTTGCGTAACCTTTAAGGACCCTAGTCCATATCCTCATCACCAAATGAATAGAATAGATTGACTAACAGTGATGAATCGTCTGATTCTCCAGTCGCCATAGCAGAAGCAACAAGTTCGGCGATAAGCAACAAGTTCGATGATCACCGCTGTAAAATTTTCCTGTCGCCATACCTATAAGAATTTAAGGCTGTATTTTGTTGCTTTGTGTATTTTTCTTTTTTGGAAAATAAAGGATAGCTCTTGGAACTGACAAGTTGTCTTTTGTTACTTATTGGGTAGCTTCACGTCTCTCGTTCTTATCCATTTAAAGTATAACTTCCCCACACACTATATACTTGCAAAGTCTGGAGTCACGTGTCCATGAATTTAATAACTACATTCCTTTAGGATCCTATTACTATATGTTTTTAATTTAAAGATCTTTATATGTTCTTTAAAAGTTTCCTTTCATGCCAATTTATGTAGGGTGTTTGATTGGATACACAATTTAAGAAAGAATTTTTTTTAAAATTAATTATAAATATTTATGTGATTATAAATTATTGAAATAAGGTTAAATAAATAAATTTGATGATTTTTAAATATAATTAAGTATCATTTTTAGGACATAACAAAAAAAAGTGCATCGTATAAATTGACACTGAAAAATGATACCTTTTATTAGAAAAAATTTATCTAAATTATATATTTATCTCTCTATTAAATATTTCACGTAAATAATACTCTACTAATTAGAGCAGTAAGAGTAATGTTTTTTTAAAAAAAATGAAAGTATTTGTTTCATTTTATATGGTGTAGTTTGACTAAGCACATACTTTAATAACAATTTTTTTTTTTGGTACACTCCAAAATTATCATTAGATTTTGTAAACTGAAATATTTCTATAACTAGAAGGGCATGTCACTAAGGATAAATCTAAAGTTTAAGGTTGAAACGTTTCAAGATATAAAAGTCTAACATTTTTTTTAGATAGACTAAACATGAAATAAATATTGCAATAGAAAATGAGACAAAGAAAATAAATAATTTTTATTTTTCTAAAATATAGTAGAGTATTTAAAAATAAATTGAATTTTTAAAACGATTAAAATTTAAAACAGGAGGAATACGTAATCTAGAGTAAAAAAAAAGTGTTCGACTGTAACGACCCAACCGGTCGTTTTGACTTTTAGAACCCCGTTCCCTTAAATAAAATTTTTCGTATGTGCTTTAACGATTTATGACTTGTGGGGATGGTTGGTTCGGAATTTGAAAGTGTTTGGGTTGAAATCGGAACACTTGGTTCCTTAAGTTGGATTTAAAAGGCTAAGTTTGACTTTGGTCAACATTTTAACTAGTCGTGATGGCACCTAACCCAACTCGCTAGGTAAGCCAATTATCACTATCCAATTCCAATAATAATTATTAAAGCAATTTAAGTAAAGAAAAATCTTAATCTTATACATTCCCCAAGAACTGGTAGTACAAATCATGAGCTTCTAAGAATAAAGTATACAAGCTGGTATGAAGTAATACATCATCTGTTTGAAAAGTACATAAATAGAGTTTTATAAATCTAAGGCTACTATGAACAAGAGGCAGCAGCAACCAGAACGCAGGTACATCTTCTGATCCAGCTCCCAACGGACACAGCAACATCAGCAGCCAACATCTGCACGCAAGGTGCAGAAGTGTAGTATTATTAAAATGGATAATTAAGTTAATTGATTATGGTTGGCTTGCCTGACAGTGGTGTCCAGCGCCATCACAGCCTTTTTGGATTTTGGGTCGTGACATCGACGATTCCATGCATCATCATCTACTTTTAAGCTATGAATACATACATCGGCATTTGTTATTATGTCCATGCATATACTTTTCAGTAGTTAATTTAGTAACGGGCAAAGTTTGTAATGGCATGGCAAATACTATTTCAATCTTAATTAAATGCCTCAGGTTCAAACTCTGGTTATTTAGTCATTACTGGTATGGGAACGTTTTATCCTTAAAATGGGACTTTTCGATAATAATCCAGATTGATCGAGTCTCAAAGTGATCATCGGACACCGAATAAGAAACAAAAAATAAAAAAGAGGAATTAATTAGTAGTATTACCTCAGTTTGTTCTTTTATATGATTACTAGTTTTAGGGTATGTGTGTGTTTCCCATATCAATGAATAAATAGTTTTTTAAAAGAATATTTAAGTGTTGAACATTAATATGTTTGAACTCTAAAACAAAATTAAGATATGGAGTATAACTTTTTATTACTATGAATGTGATCTCATTTAGCTAGTTAAATAAATGATGAAATCATGTCCGATGAAAGTCTTCGGAGTTTTATAAGAATATCTTATAAAAATTATTGTCAAATAGCGAAACAAGTAAAATATTTTAATCACGATGATCTATGAGTCCATGAATTTAATAACGGCAAAGGGCCAAATATACCCATGTACTTTCGAAAATGGTCTAAGAATATCCCTCGTTATACTATTGAGTTATCTATACCTTTGTAGTCATACTTTGGGTTCAAATATACCCCTCATTTAAATGGAGGGACACGTGTCATCATCCTATTGGCCAATTCTAAATATCTCCTAATTAATTAAAAAGACCCATTACGAAAAGCAATTTTCTAAAGCAATTTTTTTTTTGTAAAAACTGGAAAAAATTGAATTTTTTTTACTAAAAACTGAAAAAACAAAAATATATTTTTTTCAGTTTTTACAAAAGAACTTCTTTAAAAAATCAGAAAAATATTTTCTAAAACAATGTTTTTGTAAAAACTGAAAAAAATTGAAAAGCAATTTTCTAAAGCAATGTTTTTGTAAAAACTAGAAAAAACTGAATGTTTTTTTTACTAAAAACTGAATAAATCGAAAATAGGTTTTTTAAGTTTTTAGAGAAATATTGCTTAAAAAAACTGAAAAATAATTTCTAAAGCAATTGTTTTTGTAAAAGCTAAAAACAAAACTGAAAAATAATTTTCTAAAGCAATATTTTTATAAAAATTAAAAAAATAAATATTTCTTTTTCAGTTTTTAGTTAAAACAATTTCAGTTTTTTCCAGTTTTTAATTGCTTTAGAAAATTAATTTTTAGTGTTTTTCCAATTTTTACAAAAATATTATTTTAGAAAATATTTTTTAGTATTTTTTAAAGTAGTTTTTTTGTAAAAACTTTAACAAAAAATATTTTTGTTTTTTTTTCAGTTTTTAGTAAAAAGAATTCAGTTTTTACAAAAAATATTGCTTTAGAAAATTACTTTTCGGGTATGAGTAATGAGTCTTTTTAATTAATTAGGAGATATTTAGAATTGGCCAACAAGACGATGACACGTGTACCTCCGTTTAAATGAGGGGTATATTTGAACTTTAAGTATGACTGCAGGGGTATAGATAACCCAATAGTATAATGGGAGGAGGGGTATTCTCACACACTATATACTTGCAAAGTCTGGAGTCACGTGTCCATGAATTTAATAACTACATTCCTTTAGGATCCTATTACTATATGTTTTTAATTTAAAGATCTTTATATGTTCTTTAAAAGTTTCCTTTCATGCCAATTTATGTGGGTGTTTGATAGGATACATAATTTAAGGAAAAAAAATTAAAATTTATAATCTAAAATAAATTATAAATTATTTAAATAAGGTTAAATAAAAAATTTGATGATTTTTAAATATAAATAAGTATCATTTTTAGGACATAACAAAAAAAGTGCATCGTATAAATTGACACAGAAAAATGATACCTTTTATTAGAAAAAAATTATCTAAATTATATATATTATCTCTCTATTAAATATTTCACGTAAATAATACTCTACTAATTAGAGCAGTAAGAGTAATTATTTTTAAAAAACAAAAGTATTTGTTTCATTTTATATGATGCAGTTTGAATGAGCACATACTTTAAGAACAGGTTTTTTTTGGTACACTCCAAAATTATCATTAGTTTTTGCAAACTCAAACATTTCTATAACTAGAAGAGCATGTTACCAAGGATAAATCTAAAATTCAAGGTTAAAAAGTTTTAAGATATAAAAGCGTAATATTCTTTTTTAGATAGACTAAATAGGAGATAAATATTGCAATAGAAATTGAGACAAAGAAAATAAATATTTTTTGTTTTTCTAAAATATAGAGAGTATTTAAAAATAAATTCAATTTTTTAAAATGATTAAATTTAAAATAGGAGGAATAAGTAATATCCACTTATTTTGACTTTTTTATATGATTATTTTGTTAGATATAAAGGTCGAAAGTGAGAATTCAATTGAAGTGTGATTGATATGATCTCTATTTCAGTTCAAGTTTTCCATTTTCCGAGATAGTCATTTAACTACCTTTTTCACTCTTAACTATTCTTTCCTCAGCAGGCATACAAACTACAAAATCTAGAGTAAAAAAAAAAAAGTGTTCGACGATTCCAATCCATGCATTCAAATATAGCCAGATTTACAAGTGGTAATTGAAAAATAGTCACAGTTTCAAAAGTAATCAAAATTTAGCCACTTTTCATGTAAAGATAAATCTGAACGAAAATACTGTTCAAAATCCGGAAAATATTCTAGCATAATATACTGGAGTTCCAGTATAATATATCGGTTCAGCATAATATGCTGGAAGTTCATACACAAGTGCTCCAATCTCCAGTATATTATGCTGGAACTTTTCGCGTGTTGGAGTTCTAGCATAATATGCTAGAAGTTCATACACAGGTGCACCAATCTCCAGTTTATTATGCTAGACCGGTCCATGTTACACCAAAATAGTAACTATTTTTCAATGACTTTGTAAACGCTGACTATTTTTCAATTACTAGTCCCAAAACTGACTAGCCCGTGCTATTTTTACGTTTTAAGATATGAATACATCGGCATTTGTTATTCTGTCAATGCATATACTTTTCGGTAGTTAATTTAGTAACCGGCAAAGTTTGTAATGGCATGACAAATACTCATTCAATCTTAATTAAATGTTTTAGGTTCAAACTCTAGTTATTTAGTCATTACTATTATCCCACTAGTGGGGTCTGAGGAGGGTAGTGTGTACGCAGACCTTACCGCTACCTTGGGGTAGAGATGCTGTTTCCAAATGACCCTCGGCATTCTTCCCTCCAAGAACTTCCCACTTTGCTCTTTGGGTGACTCGAACTCATAACCTCTTGGTTGGAAGTGAAGGGTGCTTACCATTAGAGCAATCCACCTTTTCAAAATAAAAAAGAAGAGTTAATTAGTAGTATCACCTCAGTTTGTTCTTTTATATGATTACTAGTTTTAGGGTATGTGTGTGTTTCCCATATCAATGAATAAATATTTTTTTAAAAGAATATTTAAGTGTTGAACAATATGTTTAAACTCTAAAACAAAATTAAGATATATAACTTTCTAATACTATGAATGTTGATCTCATTTAGCTAGTTAAATAAATGATTAAATCCTGTCCGATAAAAGCTGAAAGTCCTTAGAGTTTTATAAGAATATCCTATAAAAATTATTGTCAAATAGCGAAACAAGTAAGTAAAATATTTTTATCACGATGATTTGTCAAGTACTACAAATTAAAAATCTGAATCTTTTGGTCTTAGATTTAGGAATGCTTGGCGTATAGCTCCTATAAAAAATTGATAAATGATAATTAGTATATACTTTAAAAATAACTATTATCGAGTTAATAATTTACAACAAATAACTTAATATATAAAAAAAATTGGAGAGCTATCATTTATTGGAATATTTTTAAAAAAGAAAAGAAAAACTAATTAATCATAATTCATTTAAAATATATTGTAACTTCTATTGTTTCATTCTTATTGCTTCGAGTTTGCAAACGTTAATAAAACATAATTATTAAGTGTATGATATTTCACAATTATTGAGTAAGTTCTACTCAACAACAACAACAACAACAACATCCCCAATATAATCTCACATATTATAAATAAGTAAGTTTTACTCATTTATAATATATTATTATTTGTCTTGTATATGATATTTGCTGGTTGAAATAATCATTGAGTGTAGTTGATAATATTATACAAAAAAATCAATAAATAAAATTTTAGTTGATTTCAAATCTCTAACTATTAGCAAAATTGACATGAAAGAAATTATAGAAAAAAATGGATTACACTTTGATGACATAAGTATATTTTTCAAGAAAATAATTATATAAATTATGTACTATATAAAATAGTTTAAATTTTTAATTTGAGAGAAAAGTGTATATTGAATGAAATTTTGAAATCCTTTATAAAATGATAATATGCACATTCCTAATGTGTATGTACCTACAAAAAATATAAAAAAATTATAAACAAATTATTTGTTTTGTATAAGGTAAGTTTTAATTGATTTTGATATACTAAATATAAAAATTCTCCTTTGTAGTAATTCAGATAATGATAACTTCAATAAGAAAAGTTTTAATTGATTTTAAAGTGCTAAATATTAGGAAAATAACAAAATAAGTATTCTGTCAATATAAACTTTATTTTAAAGGGATAAAAAAATAAACGGCATTTCACTAAAGTCCTTCGTATTTTTAATATTATATAGATATAGATATTGATAGATATAGATATAATATAAATAGATATAGATTTAAAATCATAACCTTTTAGCATTGCCTAATTTGTTTTTAATTTGTTTTTTTGGTAAATGCGTTGCTTAAGTTAACTCTTTGGTTTCAAGGCTGTAGCTTAATTTACTCCTAAATGAACACCATATTAGTTAAGATTTCTAGAAATTTAAAGTTAAGATTAAATCAAAGCTCTTAAAAGTTTAATAGGAAAAACGAACACACAGATGGATGTTCCATATTTTTAGATAATCAATTATTGGCAATTTGGAGAAAAACAAATACTATTATATACCTTAGAGGTTAAGAATAAAAAACAACTTTAACAGTCACGTACTAAACTCCAAAAGGATACTTATAAAAACTGGTCAAATAAGGAAAACAATTAATAAAGTAAATTTTAATTGAATTTGAAGACCTAAATATTAGGATATTATTAAATAAAATTTTAGTTGATTTTGAAGTCCTAAATATTAGAAAAATAATTAAATGACTATTTTGTTTGGTGTGAAATTAACTTTTAAAGGATAAAAAAAGCGAACGACATTTCGATAGGGATTTCGTACTTTTAATATAGTATAGATAATAATAATAACTAATCTTTATGTACGTGCCTCGCACGTATAACCATAGGCGCGTCTAATTGTTAATATAAGATCTATATATAAATATACTTGTTACTAGAAAAGTGTTAATCTCATGTAACTAATGACATATTGTAACAACCCGACTTGTTGTTTTAAGAATTAACTCCCCGTTCAGTGGCTTAAGGTTTCGAGCAGCTTCGTGATATGTATTATGACCCGCGGATGTGGCCGAGTTTGATTTTTGCGGAAGATTCGGAATTAATTAAAAGAAACAATCCTTAATTAGAAGCTTAAATGGAAATAGTTGACCGGAGAGTTGACTTTTGAGCAAACGACTTCGGAATAGAATTTTGATGATGTCAATAGCTCCGTATGGTTATTTTGGACTTAGGAGCGTGTCCGAAAACTCATTTGAAGGTCCGTAGTGGAATTAGGCTTAAAGTATCGAAAGTTGAATTTTTGGGAAGTTTGACTGGGGGGTTGAAAATGCATGGGCTGGCCAGGCACCGCGGGTGCGAAATTTTTGCCGCGGGTGCGAAAAATATTGCCGCGGGTGCGAAGCCGCGAATGCGAAGTATTTTACCGCGGGTGCGAAACCACATGTGCGAAGAATATTATCGCAGGTGCAAAGGAATCACCGCGGGTGCGAAAACCCCTGGGCAATACAAAAACAGAGGGGTTCCGAGCTTTTGCCATTTTTGGGCATTTCAAGCTCGGGTTAGGCGATTTTTGAGCAAGGTTTTCACGGGAAAACTTAAGGTAAGTCCCTTGTGATCATTTCTATTCCATAATATTGAATTATCATCGAATAATCCGATTGGATTAAAAGTTTTTGAGGTGTAAATCGGAGGCTTGAACTTAGGGGTTTGAAAACGAAAATTTAAGATTTGGAGGTCGAGTTGTTATTGGAATTCGATAAAATTGGTATAGTTGAACTCGTATCGGAATGGGTATTCGAATTTCATGAAATTGTTTTCAGGTTCCGAGGGGCGGGTCCCGCGTTGACGTTTGTTGACTTTTTTGGAATAAATTTTTAAGTCAACGTATTATTATCCGGAATTATTTTCGATGAATTTTAATGAAATTATACAATTAATTTGGTTTGATTTGAGCGGTACGGAGGTCAATTCAAGCAAGAAGACGATTTTGGAATATCGGCATAACTTCAAAAAGGTAAGTGTCTTGCTTAACCTCGAGTGGGGGAATTACCCCTTAGGCATTGAGTCTTATGTGCCATTTGTGAAATGTGAAAAGCCGTGTACGCGAGGTGACGAGTACGTATTCGGACTTATATGTGCAAAATTCATTGAATTAAAGTCTTAGGCATTATTGTGTAGTAAATTGGGAAATTGTGACAATTATTACATCATCTGTTTGCCATGCCTAAATCCTTATTGTTGAATTTATTTTTATATGGTAATTTAATGTGATTGTTACTTGAAATATTTATGAAATTTCGTGACTATTGTTGGTTTAATATTTTTTGGAAATTAATTTCAATATAAATTTTCTTATGCAAATAATTAATTAAGCAAGTTTAAAAAGAAGTATTAATATAATTATCTAAATTTGGATTAATGAAAACTTTGCTTTATGTTGAGTAATTTCTATTTCTGTCGATTGATTTTGGGGTGTTATATACATTGTGTGTAGCCCTCAGCTATTTATTGTGAAATTAATTGATTTGGTTGTGTCTTTGGAATCTTGGTTGTGGCCATTGAGCAAATTGTGATATGATTTGATTTTGTTATGTTGCCGTGATATTTTTCCGTGTAAATTGTTGTATTGTGTGAGTTATTATTTTGAGAAATTATTGTGTTATGTGAGTTATTATTTTAGGGAGATAAGGGTGGCATTTCACCGTTGATATTATATGGGTATAAGGGTGGCATTTCACTGTTATTATGTTTGTTGGAATATTGTCTAGGCGGAGCGATAAGGGTGGCTATAGGAGCGATAAAGGTGGATATAGGAGCGATAAGGGTGGATATAGGAGCGATAAGGGTGGCTATTGATATTGTCTGGGCGGAGCGATAAAGGTGGCTATAGGAGTGATAAGGGTGGCAATAAGAGCGATAATGGTGGCTATTGTCAGGGACGATATGTGATGATGGGGGGTGTTGATGATTTTCATGTGATGTTATGATTTTCTTGTGTTTATTTTTATACCTTGTGCTATTTGTCTTGTTCTTGGTAAAATTGACAACAATCTGATTTATGTTGAAATTGTGAGCCTGTGGCTATTGCCAGGCGGATTATAAAATGAAATGTGGGCACGAGGTGCCGTGAGTAAATAATGAGGATATTTGGCACGTGAATTGTCCGTGCAGTTGTGATATGAAATGTGGGCACGTGCGGTCCACATTTGAAATATGCGGTCACACAAGCTCATCTGTTGTGGCACACTTAATTCTGCGGCCGCAAAATTAGAATGGGCAGTCTGCATTTCCTTCAGCACTTAGCCATTTTTCTGTCGACCCTTGTGGCATGTAACAATCAAGCCTGTGGTACACTTCAAATCAAGCTAGAACAACAAATAACACCTAACTACAAAAGAAAAAGGAAAATAACTTGGATTGCCTCCCAAGAAGCGTCTGATTTAACATCGCGACACGATGCAATGTCAAAGCATCTTCAAGTGAAGTAAATGATAGCCACCACTTGGCTACCTCCAACCTTGCCCAAGTAGTACTTCACCCAGTGACCATTGACCTTGGACTCTTCATTGTTCGTGTTTTTCAAATCCAATGCACCGACCGGTGTTATACCAACAATTTCAAACGAACCACTCTACTTGGATTTTAGTTTCCCGGGAAACATCCTCAACCTTGAGTTAAGTAATGATAAAAGATCGCCCACCTTGAATTCTTTATTCCAAATGTATTTGTCATGAAGATATTTCATCTTTTCTTTGTAAAAGCATGAACTCTCATATGCATGGTACTGGAACTCATCCAATTCATTCAAGTGTGCAACCCACAAGTTAGCGGCTAAATCCTAATCAAGATTTAGCTTCTTTAAAGCTCACATTTCCTTGTGCTCTAGCTCCACCGGAAGATGACAAACTTTCCAAAACACTAACCGGTATGGAGACATTCTGATAGGTGTTTCATAAGCCGTCCGATAATCCCATAATGCATCATCAATCTTCTTGGACCAATCCGTCTGATTAGCATTCACCGTTTTAGACAAGAAAAACTTTTATCTCTCGGTTGGAGACTTCCACTTGCCCACTAGCTTGCGGATGATAGGGAGTCGTGACCTTGTGAGTAACACCATACTTGCTAAGTAAAGTGTCAAAAGACTTGCTACAAAAGTGTGACCCCCATTGCTTATGATTGCACGTGGAGGACCAAATCTTGTAAAAATATTCTTCTTCAAGAAATCCACTACACTTCTCGTTTCATTGTCGGGTAAGACGACGACCTCAACCCATCTGGACACGTAATCCACCCCGACCAAGATGTAAGTGTTTCCACAATAACTCACAAAAGGGCCCATAGAGTCAATGCCACAAACATAAAAAATATCAATCTTTAAGATGGTTGTGAGAGGCATCTCATTTGTTTTTGAAATTCCACAACGATATAATTGCATTCGACATTATTCATGGTCTTACTAGCATAGTAAACTAGATGAAAAACTTTGTTAATGCATTGCCCCAATGCAGCCCCAACCGCCACGTCACTTGCATCACATATGAGTTCAAAAGTGAAACTCCAATATGGAGCGGTAATGATAAGAGTAGTTGTCAACTTGAGCTTCAATAATTCAAAAGCCCTCATACAATCATCATTGAAATGGAGCTTGGAATCCTTCTCAAGGAGATTACACAATGGGTTCACCACATTAGAGAAATCTTTGATAAAGCACAGTTAGAAACTCGCATGGCCTAGGAAACACCGCACACCCTTCACCAAAGTTGGGGTGGAATCTTATAAATCACTTCAATCATTTCCTTGTCAAAATCAATTCCATTACTTAAGATTTTATGGCCAATGACAATACCTTCATCAACCTTGAAATGGCATTTCTCCAAAGTAAGCACCAAGTTGGTTTCTTCACATTTAGCCAACACTTAGTCCAAATTTGCCAAACTATCATCAAAAGAATCCCCAACTATCGAGAAGTCATCCATGAAAACATCAAGGTAGACCTCCACCATGTACGTGAAAATAGCCATCATACATCGTTGAAAAGTCACCAGTGCATTACACAAACCAAACGGCCTCATCTTGAAAGAAAAAGTACAATAGGGACATGTAAAAGTTATTTTCCCTTGATCTTCCGGAGCAATAGGAATTTGGTTGTACCCATTAAGGAAACAAAAGACAGCACGGCCGGCCATTCTATCTAGCATTTGATCTAAGAAGGGAAGTGGAAAGGTATCCTTCTTTGTAACTTTGTTAAGCTTGCGATAATCCATACAAACCCTCCGACTTGTCACCGCTCTTGTAGGAATGCTCATTCTTATCATTGGTAACCACTGTCATGTCCCTTTTCTTTGGGATACTATCGGAGATGGGGTACACAACCCCGACATCCAACTACTTAATAACTTTTGCATAGCCTCAATGATCCTTCTTTAATTTTCAATGGATGGATTAGTAAGATCCTCCAACTTGATCTTATGCATGCAAAAAGGCGGGACTTATAGCTCGAATGTCCACAAAAGTCCACCCAATAGCCTTCTTTCACTTTTGTAACACCTCCAATATGGAATCAACATGTACGTTAGTCAAACAAGAGGAAAGAATAATCGGTAAAGTAGAACAAGGGCCAAGAAGTTCATACCGAAGGTGTTAAGGAAGTGGGTTCAACTCCAAAGTAGGTGGTTCTTCAATAGAGGGTTTTGCAGGAGGAGTATTCCCATTCTTAAGATCCAAAGATAGTTTCCGAGGTGAAGATTTATATGACCCCATTCCTTGATACTTACCCCAAGATCGCAAAAAGCTTTAGCAAACTCGGCACTCCTAATTGTACAAGGAATCATGAAAGCATCGGGATCCTCTAACTTAGGAGCCATGGAATGAACAATTGCACACACTTGATGAGTGACCTTGATAGTTTCAAAATTCATTGACCGCTTCTTGGTCACAAGATCTTTTATAAACTTTGCATAACCAGGTATTTGTTCCAAAGTTTCTACCAATGACACATTGATTGAAAGACTCTTCATCATTTGAATGAACTTCTTGAATTGATTCTCACCATTTTGCTTGGCAAGCCCTTGAGGGTATGGAGGTGGAGGCTTAGGCAATGATGCCCTATCCTTTTGCACTACCAGCTACGGTATGTCAATGATGTATTCCTTAGATGGGTTCACCTCCTCTTGAGTCTTTTCAACACTATTATCAATATCGATCAGAACCTCATCATTTTCTTGAAAAACATTGCTTGGGATATATTCTTCTTGTACCACTTGGTCATCATCTTCAAGTCATCGTTCACTTGAGGTGGGTGCATGTCACGACCATAACCGAAGGGCCGTGACGGGCACCCGATGCCTTACTCAACCGAGTACCAACGTAACACATATTTCTTATCATTCTATCATGGGTAAATGAGCCAAAAGACCATCATAAGATAACTAGAATATAACATAAGGGAATACTTGACATAGGATGACCCAACATGATATACCAACTTATACATGTGACATACGGGCCTTTAAGGTCGACATGATCATTTGTACACTCAAACCATAGGCGGACAAGGCCATAAAAGTATCCATATACACGACCTCTATCTATAAGCCTCTAAGAGTACATAAACATCATAAAGATCGGGACAGGTCCGCGCAATACCAATCAATACATGTCTAAATCATACTAACTAAATAGGAAACTCCAGAGCTAATGGAGTTCCAACACCTTCCGCTGAGCTGATAGCCTACTAGGAGGGCTGTCAACCTATCGATCGGGACCTGCGGGCATAAAACGTAGTGTCCCTAGGCAAAAGGGACGTCACTACGAATAAAGTACAGAGTATGTAAGGTAGGAAAGCATAAATACGAACAATAATGCAAAGCGAGATAGAGAAGACACAACATGTAACATCTGAATGCCTCTGAGGGATACTGACATGAAATGCATGCCACATATATATATACACATCAAACTTTAAAAACATGCGCCTCTATGGGAATCATCATCATATCATAATCAGCCACAATAGGCTTGGTAAAAACGTACCCGGCCATCATAAGGCTCGGTAGACCCGGCCACGTGGAGCTCGATAAAACCCAATTGATCAGTGGTTGCACAATAGGTATCGTACCTAGCCGGCTATAGCGATGCTCGGTAGAGTAAAATTTATACATATATATAATGCGTGCTGGACTCATGAAATCATGTTTTAAATCCTTTTGAGTAAAGTAAGGTCGTTTCACCTTCGATTAACATTATGGAGATCTATAGCATCGTGCTATGATGAAATAATATTGATATTTGGCACGTGAATTATCCGTGCAGTTGTGATATGAAATAAGGGCACGAGGTGCCGGAAAAATATGATGATTTAATTATGGGTACGAGGTGCCATGGAAATATGAAATATGGGCTGAGACCCGTGTTTATGAAAAATATAAAAATGAGCTGAGACCCGTATTTTTATGATTATGAAATGGGGTGTCACATGATGACTTCTTAATTGGAATAATTATATTCAAAATATTTAATTAGAAGGATTTTTACTTAGAAAGTATTACATGAAAGAATTGTATTTGAAAGATATTTATTTGAGAAAATTATATTTGAAAAGATTTATTGAAAGAATTATATTTGAAAAATAATTATTTTAGAAAATTATATTTGAAAGAGAGTTATCTGGATGAATTATATGTGAAGGACAGTTATTTGAAGGACTTGATTTAATTGGGTGTAATTGTGTTTATTAATTGTTGAGTGATATTAATGGTACTCTTGTTGTCTTCTGTGCATATCACTGGTTGTTTTATCCTTCCCTTATTATTATTTGTTTCATGTTATTTTGTATATTATATTGCATAGGTTATTAGACTAGTGAGTATCTTGACTGTACCTCGTCTCTACTCCACTGAGGTTAGTCTTGATACTGTAACGATCCGGCTGGTCATTTTGAATATTATAACCCCATTTTTCTATTTACTACTCAATTTATGTCTTTCTATTGATTTATGAATTATCGGGTTAGTTGGTTCAGGTCCGGAAGGAATTCGGAGTGAAATGAGACACTTAGTCTTATAATTGAAAGAAAAATAAATTAGGTTAGAAAAATGGACAGGATATGTACCTATGTATAAACGACCTCGGATTCGAATTCTAATAATTCTAATAGCTCTGTATGGTGATTTCGGACTTAGGAGCGTGTCCGGAAGAATTTTTGGAGGTCCGTAGAGGAAATTAGACTTGAAATGCCGAAAGTTGAATTTTTAGGAAGTTTGACCGAGGGGTTGACTTTTTGATATCGGGGTCGAAATCCAATTCTGAAAATTTTAATAGGTATGTTATGTAATTTATGACCTGTGTGCAAAATTTGAGGTCAATCGGACGTGATTTGATAGGTTTCGACGTTATTTGTAGAAATTAGAAATTTTAAAGTTCAATAGGCTTGAATTGGGGCGTAATTCATGGTTTTAGCATTGTTTTAGGTGATTTGAGGATTCGACTAAGTTCGTATGATGATTTAAGACTTGTTGGTATATTTGGTTGAGGTCTGAAGGGCCTCGGGTGAGTTTTGGATGGTTAACAGATAAAAAATTGAACTACAACAACTGCTGTAATTTCCTTCTGTTGAAAATTTCTTCTGCCACATTCGAGCCCAGAAATCTCTTAGAATCGAGCCCAGAAATTGATCCCAGATGTGAGCCCAGATTGAGCCCAGGGTCGAGGGCCACGATCGAAGGCAGGGTCGAAGACATGATCGAAGGCCAGGGTCGAGGGCCAATGCTCGAGGATCAGGATCGAAGCCAGGATCGAGGCCTGGGATCGAGGGCCAGGATCGAGGCCTAGGATCGAGGGCCAGGATCGAGGCGCAGGATCGAGGCCTAGGATCGAGGACCTCGATCGAGGCAGAATCAAGGTTGTCTGGGCAGAATTATAAAAACAGGGACTTCGTCCCATTCGCCATTTTTGACAAATTGGAGCTTGAGGAGAGACGATTTTTGATATATTTTCAAGAAAAACTTGAGGTGAGTCCCTTATGATCATTTCTACTCCATAATATTGAATTATCATTGAATAATCCGACTAGATTACATGATTTTGAGGTGTAAATCGGAGATTGGAACTTAGAAATTTGGAAATAAGATTTGTAGATTTGAGGGTCGAGTTGAGATTGGATTTTAGTAAAATTGGTATGGGTAGACTCATGGTTGAATGGGATTTCGAATTTTGTAACTTTTTTGGGTTCCGAGACGTGGGTCCCACGGGCGATTGTTTGAGCTAAATTTCGGATTCTTATGAAAAATTAGTATTTTCTTATGGAATTAATTTCAATAAATTTTATTGACTGAAACGAATTATTTGTGACTAGATTCGAGGCATTCAGAGGCTGATTTACGAGGCACATGCATAGCAGAGTAAAGAGTTTCATGTTTTGAGGTAAGTAACAGTTTTAAATCTGGTCCTGAGGGCATTAAACCCCAGATTTTGGTTTCATGTGATTATTTTGGAGGTGACGTACATGCTAGGTGACGGGCGTGCACCGAGGGAATTGTGACTTGGTCAGTCCCGGGAAAACTATAAAGTTGAATATTTTGTTGTTAGCTATATGCTCTCTATGTGTTGATAAGATTTGACTGTAAATCATGTTAGAAATCATGCTTAGGCTATGTGATAGTACTGTTGGGACCACATAGGTTGCATACTTGTTGAAATGCATGCTAAATGTTATATGTACTCAGTCTCAGGTTTTACTTGCACAATTTATCTCAGTCTCTGTTATTATTATTCATACATCATATCATTGTTGTTTGGGCTGATTTCATGATTAATGAGAGCCCGAGAGACTAGAGAGATTTATGACTGAGAGAGGCCGAGGGCCTGATTGTGAGATATGGATATCATAGCACGTGAGTTATCCGTGCAACACATAAGTTGGCCGTGCAGATCCTTATATTATACTATAGCACGTGAGTTGTCCGTGCAACACGTGAGTTGGCCGTGCAGATCCTTATATTATACTATAGCACGTGAGTTGGCCGTGCAACATGTGAGTTGGCCGTGTAGATCCAGATATTTATATTATGGCACGTGAGTTGTCCATGCAGATTATAGCGTTTAGGCTGTAGGAGCCCCTCTAGAGTCTGTATACCCCCAGTGAGCACGGGTACCCATTAAGAGTGAGTGATGAGGGCTGGGAGCCGAGGGAGTGATGAGGGCTGGGAGCCCAGTGAGTGATTGTTGTCCTAAGAGGTTGTACTTGATTTCCATTTGTTGTTTCACTTAGTTCCTATCTGTCATTGTTGTAAAATCTCTGAAAGATTGTTGATATATGGATTACATGAACAAGAACTGTATAAAAATTGATTTGACATTAAACTGCCAGATTTGATAGCATGTCTATACTTTTCTGGAATTACTGGAAATGAACCATAACTGTGTAGCTCGTTACTATCTTCAGTTCCTTATTTATTATTGTTACTTGCTGAGTTGGTTGTACTCATACTACACCCTATACTTCGTGTGCAGACCCAGGTGTTCCCGGACATAGCGTGTGTTGATCCTTTCACGCGGTTGATTTTTAGGAGATTTTGACGTAGTTGTCGTGTTCCGTAGACCTTGTCTCTCCTTCTCTATCTCTTTGTTTACTGTATTTGCTCTTGGACTATTATAGACTATATTTTCCAGACTTGTATTCATATTAGATGCTCATGTACTCAGTGACACCAGGTTTTGGGGAGTGTTTGTATTGTATTTAAATATTATATATTTTCAACCTTAAAGAGAAGTTTTGGTTTTTTGAGATTTTCGGCTTGCCTAGTATCGAGATAGGCACCATCACGACAGGTTGGGATTTTGGGTCGTGACAAGTTGGTATCGGAGCCTAGGTTACGCATGTCTCACGTGTCATAAGCAGGTTTAGTAGAGTCTTGCAGATCGGTACAGAGACGTCTGTACTTATCTTCGAGAGGCTACAAAACCCTTAGAAAAATTTCACTTTCTTGTATTCTGTCGTGCGAATTTTTTGATTCTGGAAACTAAATTTTTGCTATTCTATTCTCTCACAGATGGTGAGGACACATACTATCGAATCGGATGGTCAGCCACCAGTGCCACCAGTTACGGCCGCGAGAGGCCGGGGCCGTGGTAGAGGTCGGGGCCGAGGTAGAGGTCGAGGTCGAGGTGTAGCTCGTACCACAGTTGGAATAGCACCGGTAGTACCACCAGTTGTTCCAGCTCAGGAGCAGATTCCAGATATAGTTGAGCCGACAGGATCAGCTCAGGCACCAGCTGTGCCCATTGAGATTGTAGGCATTCAGTAGACTTTGGCCCATATATTGGCAGCCTGCACTGGTGTTGCTCAGGTGGTTTCAGCTCAGGCCGCACCTGCCACTTCTCAGGCTGGGGGAGGTACTCATACCCCCGTTGCCCGTACTCCAGACCAGGTAGTACAAGGACTTCAGATACCGGGGGAACTACCAGCCCAGACGGTTACAGCTGCTCAGGCCCCGGTAGTTCCTGTTATGGCAGATGATGAGCAGAGGAGACTTGAGAGATTTGAGAGGCTTTGACTTTTGCCATTTAGCGTTACTTAGATAGAGGATGCTCAGGATTTTCTGGATAGGTGTCAACGGATGCTTCGGACAGTGGGTATTCTGGAGACCAGTGGGGTCTCATTCACTACTTTTCAGTTTTCTGGATCTGCACTCAGATGGTGGGAGACTTACGAGAGACGTAGGCCTGTTGAAGCAACACCCCTTACTTGGCATCAGTTCTCCATGGTCTTTTTGGAGAAGTTCGTACCTCAGTCCCGCATAGAAAAGCTGTGCAGACAGTTTGAGCAGCTTCGCCAGGGTGATATGTCCGTGACGCGATACGAGATGAGATTTTCTAAGTTGGCTCGTCACGCTGTTTGGTTGGTTCCCACTGATAGGGAGAGGATTAGGAGGTTCATTGATGGCCTCACATATTAGCTGCGGTTACTTATGACTAGAGAGAGAGTATCTGGTGCTATTTTTGATGAGGTAGTGGACATTGTTAGGCAGATAGAGATGGTTCGAAGCCAGGAACGTGGAGAGAGAGAGAGAGGCTAAGAGGCTCGTGGTCCGGGTGATTATAGCAGTGTTCCTTTAGAGGGTCAGTTTCACCGTGGTAGGGGTCGTTCTTACAGACACGCTCAGACGAGTCGTCCAGCTCATCGTGGTGCATCAGCTAGCCATGGTTCTTACAGTGCTCACTCAGGCCAGTCTTCATTCAGTGCACTACCAGCACAGAGTTCTCATCATGTTTCGTCCGCACAGGCTTCTGCAAGTCATTCCTCGGGTTATCAAGAGCAGCAGTTCCGTCAGATGAGGGGTTATTTCGAGTGCGGAGAATTTGGTCATTTCAAGAGAGAGTGTCCTAGGTTGTTGAGTGGGGTTTCACAGCAGAGTTCTCGACTGATGGCACTAGCACCAGTAGTTACACCACCCGCCCTGCCATCTCGGGGTGGGGGTCAGGCAGCTAGGGATCGCCCAAGAGGGGGAGGCCGATCAGGAGGCGAGCAGGCTCGATTCTATGCTTTTCCTACTAGGCCAGATATTGTTGCCTCAGACGCAGTGATCACATGTATTGTTTCAGTGTGCCACATGGAGGCTTCTATATTATTTGACCCTGGTTCCAATTATTCATATGTATCATCATATTTTGCTCATTATCTGAATATGCCCTGTGAGTCCTTAGTTTCACATGTTTGTGTATCTACACCGGTGGGCGATATTATTACTGTGGATCGTGTGTATCGGTCGTGTGTGGTAACTATTGGGGAACTGGAGACTAGAGTTGATCTCTTATTACTCGGTATGGTTGATTTCAATGTAATCCTGGGTATGGATTGGTTGTCTCCATGTCATTCTATTCTGGACTGGCACACAAAAATCGTGACATTGACGATGTCGGGGTTGCCAAAGTTGAATGGAGGGGTTCTCTAGATCTTGTTCCTATCAGGGTAATATCTTATTTGAAGGCCCAACGTATGGTTCGAAAGAGATGCATGTCATATTTGGCCTTTGTGAGAGATGTTGATGCAGATGCTCCTATTATTGATTTAGTACCGGTCGTGCGAGACTTTTCGGATGTATTTCCTGCAGACCTGTCGGATATGCCACCCGACATGGATGATTTTGGTATTGACTTGGTGTAGGGCACTCATCCCATTTCTATTCCTTCATATTGTATGGTACCAGTTGAGTTAAAAGAATTGAAAGAGCAACTCCAAGAACTCCTTGAAAAAGGGTTTATTAGGCCTAGTGTGTCACCTTGGGGTGCACCAGTTCTGTTTGTGAAAAATAAAGATGGTACTATGCAGATGTGCATTGATTATAGGCAGTTGAACAAAGTTACAATCAAGAATAAATATCTATTGCCGCATATTGATGATTTATTTGACTAGCTTCAGGGAGCGAGTGGGTTCTCCAAAATTGATTTGAGGTCTGGGTATCACCAATTAAAAATTTGGGATTCGGATATTCTAAAGACGGCATTCAGGACTCGTTATGGCCACTATGAATTTCTTGTGATGTCTTTTGGGATAATCAATGCCCCAATAGCATTTATGCATTTGATAAATAGTGTATTTCATCAATATCTTGATTTATTTGTCGTGGTATTCATTGATGATATTCTGGTGTACTCACCTATCCGGGAGGAGCATGCACAACACTGGGTATTGTATTACAGAGGATGAGAGAGAAGAAATTTATGCCAAATTCTCTAAGTGTGAGTTCTGGCTTAGTTCGATGGCATTCTTGGGACATATAGTGTCTAGTGAAGGTATTAAGGTGGATCCGAAGAAAATAGAGGCAGTACAGAATTGGCCCAGACCATCCTCAGTTACTGAAATTCGTAGTTTTCTCGGCTTGGCCGGTTATTATCGTCGCTTCATGGAGGGTTTCTTGTCTATTGCATCGCCTATGACTAAATTGACCCAGAAAGGTGCTCCGTTTAGGTGGTCGGATGAATGTGAAGAGAGCTTTCAGAAGCTCAAGACAGCTTTGACTACAGCTCCAATATTGGTGTTGCCTACAGGTTCAGGGTCTTATATTATGTATTATGACGCATCATGTATTGGTCTCGGCGCAGTACTTTTGCAAGACGGTAGGGTGATTGCCTATGTGTCCAGACAGTTAAAGGTACATGAGAAGAATTATCCAGTCCACGATCTTGAGTTAGCAGCTATTGTTCATGCCTTGAAAATTTGGCGGCATTACTTGTACGGTGTCCAGTGTGAGGTATATACCGATCATCGGATTCTACAACATTTGTTTAAACAGAAGGATCTTAACTTGTGGCAGCGAAGGTGGTTGGAGTTGCTTAAGGATTATGATATCACCATTCTCTATCATCCCGGAAAGGCCAATGTGGTGGCTGATGCCTTGAGTCATAAGGCAGAGGCCTTTAGCCTTGGAGGTTAAGGCCTTGGCTAATCAGTTTGTTAGATTGGATGTTTCCGAGCCGAATCAAGTTTTGGCCTGTGTGGTTTCTCGGTCTTCTTTATATGATCGCATCAGAGAGCGCCAATATGATGATCCATATCTGATTGTCCTTAAGGACACGTTTCAGCACGGCGATGCCAAGAAAGTCACTATTGGAGATGACAGTGTATTACGGATTCAGGGCAGGCTATGTATACCTAAGGTAGATAGTTTGCGTGAGCTGATTCTCCAGGAAGCTCACAGTTCGCGGTACTCTATTCATCCAGGCGCCGCGAAGATGTATAAGGATTTGAGACAGCATTATTGGTGGAGGCGGATGAAGAAAGATATAGTTGGGTTTGTATCTCGGTGTTTAAATTATCAATAGGTCAAGTACGAGCACCAGAGACCGGGCGGATTGCTACAGAGACTTGAAATTCCGGAGTGGAAGTGGGAGCGTATTACTATGGACTTCGTAGTTGGACTCCCACGGACTTTGAGAACGTTTGATGCTGTTTGGGTGATAGTAGATCGGTTGACCAAATCTGCGCATTTTATTCCAGTCAGTACTAATTATTATTCGGAGCGGTTGGCTGGGATTTATATTCGCGAGATTGTTCGCCTACACGGTGTGCCGGTGTCCATTATTTCAGATCGGGGAACGCAATTTACCTCACAATTTTGGAGGGCAGTGCTGCAAGAATTGGGCACACAAGTTCAGTTGAGTACAACATTTTACCCTCAGACGGACGGACAGTCCGAGCGCACTATTCAAATATTGGAGGATATGCTACGCGCTTGTGTCATTGATTTTGAGGGTTCTTGGGATCAATTTCTGCCACTCGCAGAGTTTGCTTACAATAATAGCTACCAGTCAAGCATTCAAATGGCTTCGTATGAAGCTTTATATGGGAGACGGTGTCGGTCTCCGGTGGGTTGGTTTGAGCCTGGTGAGTTTAGACTATTGGGTGCTGACTTAGTTCAGGATGCTTTAGAGAAGGTCAAAGTAATTCAGGAACGGCTTCGTACGACACAGTCTAGACAGAAGAGTTATGCTGACAGGAAATGATGTTGTTCACATGGTTGAGGAGAAGGTTCTGCTCAAGATTTCACCCATGAAGGGTGTGTTGAGGTTCGGGAAAAAGGGAAAGTTGAGCCCTCGGTATATTGGGCCTTTTGAGATACTTAAGAAAATTGGGGAGGTGGCATATGAACTTGCTTTGCCACCTAGTCTATCAGGTGTTCATCCAGTGTTCCATGTATCCATGCTCCGAAAGTATGTCGGGGATCCGTCTCACATTATGGATTTCAGTACAGTACAACTGGACGGTAATTTGACTTATGATGTGGAACTGGTGGCTATTTTAGGCCGGCAGGTTCGAAACCTGAGGTCAAAGAACATAGCATCAGTGAAGGTGCAGTGGAGAGGCCAACCAGTCGGAGAAGCTACTTGGGATATGGAGCAGGAGATGCGGAACAAATATCTATACTTATTTGAGACTCCAGGTATTATTCTAAACCCGTTCGAGGACGAACGTTTGTTTAAGAGAGGGAGAATATAACAACCCGGCCTGTCGTTTTGAATATTATAACCCCATTTCCCCATTTACTGCTCAATTTATTCCTTGCTATTGATTTATGACTTATCAGGTTAGTTGGTTCGGGTCTGCAAGGAATTCAGAGTGAAATGAGACACTTAGTCTCATAATTGAAAAAGAAATAATTAAGTTAGAAAAGTGGACCGGATATGGATCTATGTGTAAACGACCTCGGATTCAAATTTTGATAATTCCAATAGTTCCGTATGGTGATTTCGGACTTAGGAGCGTGTCCGGAAGAATTTTTGGAGGTCCGTAGAGGAAATTAGACTTGAAATGCCGAAAGTTGAATTTTTGGGAAGTTTGACCGAGGGGTTAACTTTTTGATATCGAGGTCGAAATCCAATTCTGAAAATTTTAATAGGTATGTTATGTCATTTATGACTTGTGTGCAAAATTTGAGGTCAATCGGACGTGATTTGATAGGTTTCAGCGTTATTTGCAGAAATTAGAAATTTCAAAGTTCAATAGACTTGAAAAGGGGCGTAATTCATGATTTTAGCGTTGTTTGAGGATTTGACTAAGTTCGTATGATGATTAAGGACTTGTTGGTATATTTTCTTGAGGTCCCGAGGGCCTCGGGTGAGTTTCGGATGGTTAACAGATCAAAAATTGAACTACAACAACTGTTGCAATTTCTTTCTGTTGGAAATTTCTTATGCCAGATTCGAGCCCAGAAATCTCTCAGAATAGAGCCCAGAAATCGAGCCCAGATGTGAGCCCAGATCGAGCCCAAGGTCGAGGGCCACGATCGAAGCCATGATCGATCCCAGGGTTGAGGGGCACGATCGAAGTCATGGTCGAAGACATGATCGAAGGCCAGGGTCGAGGGCCATGATCGGGGATGAGGATCGAAGCCACGATCGAGGCCTAGGATCGAGGGCCAGGATCGAGGCCTAGGATAGAGGACCAGGATCGAGGGCCAGGATCAAGGCCCATGATTGAGGCCTAGGATCGAGGACCTCGATCGAAGGCCAAGATCGAGGCAGAACCGAGGTTGTCTGGGCAGAATTATAAAAACAGGGACTTCGTACTATTCGCCATTTTTGATAAATTGGAGCTTGAGGAGAGACGATTTTTGATATATTTTCAAGGAAAACTTGAGGTGAGTCCCTTGTGATCATTTCTACTCCATAATATTGAATTATCATTAAATAATCCGACTAGATTACATGATTTTGAGGTGTAAATCGGAGATTGGAACTTAGAAATTTGGAAATAAGATTTGTAGATTTGAGGGTCGAGTTGAGGTCGGATTTTAGTAAAATTGGTATGGGTAGACTCGTGGTTGTATGGGCTTTCGGATTTTGTAATTTTTGTCGGGTTCCGAGACGTGGACCCCACGGGCGATTTTTTGAGCTAAATTCCGGATTCTTATGAAAAATTAGTATTTTCTTATGGAATTAATTTTAATAAATTTTATTGACTAAAACAAATTATTTGTGACTAGATTAGAGGCATTCAGAGGCCGATTTGCGAGGCAAAGGCATAGCAGAGTAAAGAGTTTCACGTTTTGAGGTAAGTAACATTTTTAAATCTGGTCCTGAGGGCATTAAACCCCAGATTTTGGTTTCATGTGATTATTTTGGAGGTGACGTACATGCTAGGTGACGGGCGTGCACCGAGGAAATTGTGACTTGGTCAGTCCCGGGAAAACTATAAAGTTGAATATTTTGTTGTTAGCTATATGCTCTCTATGTGTTGATAAGATTTGACTGTAAATCATGTTAGAAATCATGCTTAGGCTATGTGATAGTACTGTTGGGACCATATAGGTCGCATACTTGTTGAAATGCATGCTAAATGTTATATGTACTCAGTCTCAGGTTTTACTTGCACAATTTGTCTCAGTCTCTGTTATTATTATTGATACATCATATCATTGTTGTTTGGGCTGATTTCATGATTAATGAGAGCCTGAGAGACTGGAGAGATTTATGACTGAGAGAGGCCGAGGGCCTGATTGTGAGATATTGATATCATAGCACATGAGTTGGCCGTGCAGATCCTTATATTATACTATAGCACGTGAGTTGGCCGTGCGGATCCTTATATTATACTATAACATGTGAGTTGGCCGTGCAACATGTGAGTTGACCATTCAGATTTAGATATTTATATTATGGTACGTGAGTTATCCGTGCAGATTATAGCGCTTGGGTTGTAGGAGCCCCTCTGGAGTCTGTACACCCCCAGTGATTGCGGGTACCCATTGAGAGTGAATGATGAGGGATGGGAGCCGAGAGAGTGATGAGGGCTGGGAGCCCAGTGAGTGATTGTTGTCCTAAGAGGTTGTACTTGATTTCTATTTATTGTTGCACTTAGTTGCTATCTGTCATTGTTGTGAAATATTTGAAAGATTGTTGATATACAGATTACATGAACATGAACTGTATAAAAATTGATTTGACATTAAACTGTTAGATTTGATAGCATGTCTATTCTTTGCTGGAATTACTGGAAATGAACCATAACTGTGCAACTCATTACTATCTTCACTTCCTTATTTATTATTGTTACTTGCTGAGTTGGTTATGCTCGTAATGCACCCTGCACTTTGTGTGCAGACCCAGGTGTTCCCGGACATAGCGGGTGTTGATCCTTTCGCGCGATTGATTTTCAGGAGATTTTGAAGTAGCTGCCATATTCCGCAGATCTTGTCTCTCCTTCTCTATCTCTTTGTGTACCGTATTTGGTCTCAGACTATATTTTTCAGACTTGTATTCATATTAGATGCTCATGTACTCAGTGACACCAGGATTTGGGGAGTGTTTGTATTGTATTTAAATATAATATTTTCAACCTTAAAGAGAAGTTTTGGTTTATTGAGATTTTCGGCTTGCCTAGTATCGAGATAGGCGCCATCACGACAGGTTGTGATTTTGGGTCGTGACAGATACTTACTGGGTACCGACCGTGGTGTACTCATACTACACTTCTGCACATTTTTGTACAGAGCCAGGTATTGGAGATATCGGATTTGAGCAGAGTTAAAGCGGGATCGTAAGGATTCAAGGTAGAGCTGCTTGGCCGTCGCAGTCCCTTGGAGTCTTTTCATTTCATTGTACTGTTAACTTGTAATCAAATAATATTGTATATTCGGTCCTCGTGGTCATTTCATGTATTCAGTTAGAGTTTGTGACTCAATACTACCAGTCTTGGGAGGTTATATGTTGTAATTATTTTCACTGTTAGTTTTAAAAAAATAGCTTCAAAAGGTAATTGAAATCGGCTTACCTAATCTTAGAAACTAGGTATCATCACCACACCTGTGATGGAATTTTGGATCGTGACACATGTCCTATTTTAATCTTTTCTATGTCAGCAGTTCTTATTACAACGAACATAGGAATATACGTAATTAGCATCCAAAGCACAAAACCTACAGTAGTGTTGTTTATAGTTTGTACAGAGCACTATCCAACCTTCTACGACTTGATCGTATCCAAAAGATAATTGAGTATTGGTATATTATTAGCTTTTCCTAGTATCATAAACCAAACATAAAAGAAAAGAAAGCACGCCTATTCACTAAAATTAAGAAACCAAATGTTTGACTTGAACCATAGTCGATTTTTTATTAAAGCTTAACTAAATCAATTTGAAAAATGATCTCAGCTTCAAGACATAACTACTACTCCGCAACACCAAATAAACCATCAGATTGCAGAATAGTAACTTAGTTCATTAAAAAAAGCACATTTAAAGTAGATTTAAGTATGTCGAGTGTTTGTCATGAATGACGTGATTACAATTGGGAGAAACACCAAATGCAGATGTAGAATCTAATTAGAGATATATTCTATTTATTTTACCAAAATAATTATAAATTTAATAGACTTATCCTCAAAAGAATATCATCGATATTTTTCACCGTTGACTTGCCATTACTAATCAATTAAATACAGTGTATGATACAAACAGTCAAATTTTAAAACTACTCATGATTACCATGCAAGTTTAAATTTATTCATGCTTACCACGGAGCTTGTGTGAGATAGAGAGAATTGAAAGTACGATCATTATTCTTCAAGCAAAGATAGCAAAATTTTTAATAGGATTATCTGCAACACAAAGTTAAAACCTTTACTAAATCAAATTAGCGTTACCAAAAATAAACGTAACCAAAACTTCCAAAAAGATGAATACTGCAATATGCATATAAGTGGAGAAGCATCCAACAAATATCTAATAAATCATATAATGAAAAGAAGAAGGAGAAAAACGAAAAATGAAAGACATAAAAGAAAGAATATAGAAAGTTTAACATGTTCTAAGTGGCAACTTTGTAAGAATGTAATACGCCAACGAAAACGTTTGTATATAACTTAAGGTAAGAACCATTTAAAGTGTTTTTATCCGTGTAGAATTAGTATAGATTTGAAACTTCAAACACGTATCACATAACATTTCAAATAGCTAAAAAGTTGAAATTGGACAACAACGACAACAGCAACCCAGTATAATCCCACTAGTGGGGTCTGGAGAGGGTAGTTTATACGCAGACTTTACCCCTACCCTGGGGTAGAGAGGCTGTTTCCGATAGACCCTCGGCTCCCTCCCTTCAAAAACTCACCACTTTGCTCTTGGGGTGACCCTCGGCTCCCTCCCTCCAAAAAGTTGAAATTGGACTCTTGTTCTAATAATAGAAGGATGCATTCCAATACGAATTTTAAACAATCCATTATGTATTAATGGAAAAAAGACATGACATGTGGACTATCATCAAAATGACAAGACATGGTACGTGGACCATCAATATAGCGACAAGTGACATTCTTAATTAGATGAGTTAAAGAATGCAAGAAGGCACAGGAGAAACATCCTTGGGGTTATACTAAGAAGAGAACCGAACCTGACAACTGTAAAAGGAGAAACAAGGGCGGAATGGATAAGACCATTAAGAAGGAAAGATGCACGAACCTGTCATAAATAAGGAAGGGGAATCGATATATAATTACGGTTACGGGAAATCCTTGGCCATAAATACTTCCGTTACCACAATATATGGTAACGGTAATCAAGGCAATTAATGTCATTAACGAGCACGAATTAAGTAAGAAAACTGTTATAATTGTATACTCTTATATAAGGACTTAGACCTCATTTGTAATGGCATCTGATTGATGATTGAAATTTATGCAATCATTCTTTACTTTATTTACAAAGTTCTAACCGCAATTTTGGGAGCGATTATCAATCTATTTTGTATTTTTCTTCTTTGTCAATTATTTCCATTCCTTGCTTTATTCTTCAAATTATTGGAAAAATAGAGTAAATCTTGATTATCAGTAACCCGATTTCTTCTTGATATTGACTTTGACTGATAAATCTATTTTTGGGTTAAACAAATTGAATCTGTTATCGGAAAACTTGATAATCTGTTTACTTTTTAAACTTCATTTTTAACGACTAAATATGCCATCCGCTAACGAGAACAACCAGTTGAACCAACAAGGTGGAACTCCACCTTATCAGACACCTACATGATCCCTTCAGCAATCCCGTGAAAGTTTACCTAAAAGGTCTGCTTCGCGCACTGATGGTCCGCATGGAGACGACCAAACCGTGGAGAAGGATGCCCTAAAGCAATTAATTGTAGAACACATGAATAGTGTACTGCAGGCTTTTGTCAGAGGATCACCCAACGCAACAAAAACTCCTCCGCCAGTTAACACAATAACTTTGGAGAACCCGCGATCGGGTCTTGATAACTCTGGAGGTGGAGAAATTCCCAATGAATCTCGTGATGGAGGGTCATGTACCCCAAATAATTCTAGTTTAAAACGTTTAGTGCTAACTTTGCAGAAACAGCCGAAGGAGCAAAACGAGCGTATAGAGCAAATACCTGGCATGCCTCCCGTGATCAAAGGTGTGGATATTGACAAGTATTCACATCAACCCTGGAAGCCAAGTGCAACACCTTTACCAATTCTTAAAAAGTTTAAAATGCCTGATATTCCCAAATATGATGGAACAACTAACCCTCGGGATCATGTCACCGCATTCATTACCGGCGTGAAAGGCAATGATTTAACCAAGCAAGAGATCGAATCAGTTTTGGTTAAAAAGTTTGGCGAAACACTCACAAAAGGAGTGTTAACATGGTATTCTCTTTTACCTGAAAATTTCATTGATTCTTTTGTTGAACTTGCAGATTCATTTATAAAAGCACATTCGGGGGCTCAAAAAGTTAAAAAGGGATGGAAGACATCTTCAAGGTTATACAAGGGAGTACAAAATTGCTCAGGGAATTCGTAGATAGATTCCAACGAGAAAGGATGATGTTGCCTCGAGTACCTGATAACTGGGCGGCTATGGCTTTCACGAGCAACTTGAACAAGAAAAGTTCAGAAGCCACGAGGAGGCTAAAAGAAAGTCTGCGAGAATTTCCTGCAATAACTTGGAACGATATGTATAATAGATATAATACGAAGTTGCGAATAGAAGAAGATATAGTCGCACAACCAATGTTCGAAGAAAGGCCAGGTTCGAGACACTCAGAATCAGAGAGGAGGCCTGGTAAAAATAGGTATAAGCCATATATAGGACTTGCAGGGCGGGACTCTCGATCTAAATATGAGAATGCATGATTTGATTCAAGATCAAGACAAAACGATGCGAGTTCTTCATCCAGGTTAAAAAAGGAGCGGGATGCTCGAAGCAATGATTCCAGTTCACAAGCAAGAATATGGGATTATAACTTTAACATTAGCACCTCCGAAATGGTGGCTATTTTAAGAGGAATGGGAGATAAGGTGTGATGTCCAAAAGAAATGAGATTAGATCCATACAAAAGAAACCCAGAGTTTTGGTGCGAGTTTCATAATGATCATGGCCATAGAACAATATATTACAGGCTTTTGCAAGGAGAGGTCGAACATTTATTGATCAAGGCTATCTTACTCATCTGTTCAGTGAGAAAGGGAGACAATTATACATGAAAAACAGACAAAAACCCCCAAAACCTCCATCACCAAAGAGAACAGTCAAGGTCATAACCGGAGGAGATGAGGTCAATGGAGTAACATACAGCCGCGAAAAAGACATCAAAAGTTACTGTCACTCATGGAAAGTGAGTTCGCCAAGTATTGGATGGCGAAACTATAACATTTAATGATGAAGACACGGACGGCTTGAGGATTCCTCACAACCATACACTGGTAATATCTCGACTTGTACATGATACTAATATAAAATGAGTTTTGATTGATCCAGGTAACTCAGTGAACATCATTTTACTGAGGGCGGTAAATGAAATGCAAGATAATGATAAGGTCATACCAAAAGCACAGTCCTTGTCTGGATTTGATAATTCAAGCATTGTTATGAAATGGGAAGTTGTACTTGCCACATTTGCAGAAGGGGTCAACAAGGATACAAAGTTCCAGGTGATAGACACAAACATGGCCTATAATATAATATTAGGAAGACCATGGATTCATGATATGGATGCCGTCCCCTTCACGTTGCATTAAGTTATCAAATTCCCTTCACAGTGGGGAATCCGACGAATCCGCGGAGATCAACAAGCTTCACGAAGTATTAACTCGATGGTGATTGCAAGCACAGTAGCCAATGATGCAGGTGTGAAATAGCAATTACATAATTCAGTTGAGGACACTGCTGTTCAAATCTCAACTGAAAACACGCAAGGTCAGATTGATGTCGACTCGAGACCCGATGTGATTCAAGAGCTAGATGAAAATGAGAACATTAAAACAATCACCGAGGAGCTCGAAGTCGTAATACTATTTGTCCACGGGCCAGACAGAAAAGTTTACATCGTAGCAAATTTGATCCTAGAGATGAAAGGTAAGTTAATTGAATTTTTACGTGCTAATGTAGATTGCTTTGCTTGGTCGGATTCAAATATGACAGGTATACCACCGGAGGTGACGACTCATAAGCTGAATGAGGATCCATTACACCCACCTGTTAAGAAAAAGCAAAGAAAGCAAGGGTCCTTCAAAAATTATGTGATCGAGGATGAGGTACAAAAGCTTTTGAAAATTGGTTCAATACGAGAGGTAAAGTACCATGACTGGTTAGCTAATACCATTGTGGTTACAAAAAAGAATGGAAAATGGCGAGTATGTGTAGATTATACTGATTTAAATAAGGCTTGTCCTAAAGATTCATTTCCTTTACCGCATATAGATCAATTAATTGATTCTACCGCAGGTCATGGGCTTTTAAGTTTTTTAGATCCATATTCAGGTTATAACCAGATAAAAATGGACCCTCTAGATGAGGAAAAAATTTCATTTATCATAAACAGGGGGACTTACTATTACAAAGTCATGCCATTTGGCCTGAAAAATGCAGGAGTCACATATCAGAGATTGGTGACCAAAATATTTCAAGAACACCTGGGAAACACCATGGAAGTTTACATAGAAGATATGTTGGAAAAGTCAACACAGGCGGGGGATCATTTTCAACATTTTTCTGAGACCTTTGATATTCTCCGCAAGTACAACATGAAGTTAAACCCGAAAAAATGCGCTTTTGGCGTGGCTTCAGGTAAGTTTCTAGGTTTTCTTGTTTCTAACATAGGTATTGAAGTAAATCCCGCACAGATCAAAGTTATTGACGAAATATCAGATATACTCACGAGCAAGAAAGAAGTGTAGAGATTAACAGGCAGGATAGCAGCTCTGGGAAGATTTATATCAAAGTCATCAGAAAAAGTTTTAAATTCTTTTCAGTGTTGAAAACGTGAAATCAGTTTGAATGGACTGACGAATGACAATAAGCTCTGAAGGAACTAAAGACGTATCTATCGAAACCATCTTTATTAGCCAAACCAAAAGACGGAGAAAGATTGCTCATTTACCTCGCCGCGTCAGAAGTAGCGGTAAGTGCGATATTGGTACGTGAAGATAAAGATAAACAATCCCCAATTTATTATGTTAGTAAGTCTTTACTAGATGCTGAGGCACGGTATCCACACCTAGAAAAACTTTCTTTGGCTTGAATTATGGTTTCAAGAAAGTTACGACCTTACTTTCAGTGTCATCCTATTTCTGTTATAACTGCTTTCCAACTAAGGAACATACTGCATAAACAGGAATTATCAAGTAGATTAGCTAAATGGGCAATAGAACTCAGTGAATATGATATCATATATCAACCTAGAACTGCAATAAAATTGCAGGTGTTAGCAGATTTTGTAGCGAATTTTAGCACGAACCTATCACACCTCCTTTTTTCCGAGGGATAAGGGAGTTTTTCCAATTAAAATGACATTAATCGAGATGAGATTATTTATTTATTCAGAGTCGCCACTCGGAATTATTGAATTACGGTGTTTCAAGTCACCATTTATTTTAAAATCCTAAATCGAGAAAATTGACTCTTATTTATGGTCTGCGAACACAGAAGATCGGGTAAGAAATTCTGTTAACCCGAGAGAAGGTGTTAGGCATTCCCAAATTTCGTGGTTTTAGCACGGTCGCTTAAATCATACCTGGCTTAATTGTTAATTACGTGTTTAAGAAACTATGTGCGTTTTGTCTTTTACCGCTTTTAAATTATGGCGTTATGGATTTATCTTTGAAACGGATCACGTGTGCGTGAATCCATTTTATTTGGGGGCGCTAAAATTATGTCACGTGTACGTGTACACAATTAATCACGCTTTATTATTCTTATGGATTGTTTGGCCAAAGTCGCACGAAGGCGTACTTTAATTTATTTTAAAAATCATAATTATGTCACGCGAACGTGTGCACAATGACGATAGTAAATTAAAATCCTGCCTAAGTATTCTACGAATGCTTCATGAGTTGATTATTTTCCTAAGATTTTAGATTATTGGGAAAGTCCAAGAAGTATTGAATGATGGAAAACGTAGTAAATTAGTTATGGAAAGGCGGGCTAGCTTATTCAATTATTTAAGGAACAGGGCTAGAATTGTTATATTGGGTCGGATGAAATTTAGCTTATTGAGGCCCAAATTCTTCTCTTTCATTATAATCCAAAACTAAACTATCATATGTCAACCAATCCCAACTAATTGCCAAATCTTCATGGCCCAAGACATATTTACAAGCAAATCACATGGCCTAATTTATTAACTAATTAACCAAATAAAAACTCTTAAATTTAATCAGCAAAAACAATCAAAACTCACGGCGAATCAGGATATGAACCAATAAAAATTCTTCAACAAATACCACAAGCAAACACATAAACATAGATTCATGAACAAACATAATGAAAAGATCGACAAAAATATATAAATCGAAAGAGGCAAGAACGGACCTCAATCAGCCGTAATTTTCATTTAAAATGGGAGCTCTCAAATCCAAAGTACAATGAAGAGATTCGACTTAATACTTCTGCTAGAGATCTCAACCAAGATCGGAGGCTTCTAAAAGCGCCATCGTCGGAAACTCGAACCGGAGAACTCGAACATCACCTCACTTTAATGATGGTTTCAGAACTGATTTTGAAGCTGTTTTTGAGCTATTTCGCAGCTGGTTTTGTTGCTCCTTTTTGGCTGGATTTTTTGAAAGAAAGAATGACACGAGTAGAAATTCTCTTAGCGTAGAAAAAATAATATTTCTCTCAATTCTCTCCTCTCTTTTTTCTTCTCTTTCTCCCTCTTTTGTTTCCTCACATTTCTCTTCTATTTATAGAAAAACAAATTAGAATTTTTTCAGATTTATATTTATTTATTTTATTATTTTATTATTTTTTAATTAAAAAGAATTCCCACTTCCCATTTTTCTTCTTTTTTAAAAAAAATAATTCCCCACTTTTATTTACTTTTATTTTTTAATTTTCTATTTTTTTACTTTTCTTTTTTTATTTTCCACTTATTTACTTTTTTTGTTTTTTTTAATTTCCACTTATTTTACTTTTTTTTTCCACTTTCTTTTACTTTTTTAAAATTTTTTTACCTACATTTACTTTTATTTTTTAATTCCAACTTTATTTTACTTTTTATTTTTTTTAAAAATTTCCGCATTCTTTACTTTTGTTTTTAATTTTCCACTTTCTTTTACTTTTTTATTAAAATATTTTCACCTACTTTTACTTTTACTTTTTTTATTCCATACTTTTAATTTTCATATTATTTTATTCCCATCCAAAAATTAAAAACAATATTTAATTTTTTCGGTTTTTGTAAATTTATTTTATTTTAAAATAAAGATAAAAAATAAAAATAATACTCATAGTAATAATTTGACCTTTTAAATTATTTTGAATTATTACCCTGTATAAAAAATAATGTAACAAAGCTAAAAAATATATATATTAAATTTCTAAAAGTATTTACATAGTAAAAAGTGGTAAAAATTCAAATATAGTCAAAAATTAGGTGCTCATAGCTGCCCCTCTTTGCTTAGAAACATGAAGAGTTTTCAGGCAAAGACTAGGTGAGCCATGTGACTAATTTTTTACCAAACCGTTATTCAAAAGGAAAAGAAATAAAAGATAGGGTGCAACCGAGTCCTGGTTTTGGACACCCTACATATCCCGGGTTATAAGGGAATCAAGTTACGTGTAGTTCAAGAAGAATGGTGGAATGATGAGTTGAGGAGTCGAGTGAGATTCCGTCGAGGGTCCAGTCCGCGGTCCTGCTATTATAAAAAAGAAACTAAACAAGCCTATCAGCTATGAGTTACAAGATTCCTATCTATGAATCTTCTGAAACTTGATCTTGAGTCTTGACTGGTTCTTCATGCAGACTCTGATCCAAACCTTGATGCTCGCTAGCTGTAGGTGCTAGTTCATTGTTTTATAGCTTCTTCTAATCAAAACGGGACTCCAATGATCGCGACTTCAGTCATGTCTTGAGCATTCCACATCTTTTCAACTACTTTTGCATTTTGGATTCACCTATTTTTTCTTTCCTTTTATTATGAATTGAGACTTCTTCTTTTGGCCATCTCGAACCATGTGCCTCGAGGTAAAACCTACTTAGACACCAAAACAAACAAACGAACAAAATTTTTCTACCCCAGTTTGCACTAGGAAAATTTCGTGAGTTATTGTAACAAAATTCTAAACTACTTCTTTATTGAAAGAAATAAAAGGTCAGGAATGGTGTAC